>NC_092630.1:32709985-33333913 GCF_039555335.1 Amphiura filiformis | reverse complement strand
CTTACGGGGTAGGGCGGTTCGTCAAAGATGACCATGGGTGGTGGGGGGTGGGGGGGGTGGGGGAGGGGAGGCCCTCCATTGGTTTCCACAGTAAAATCAATCATTTTTATTTCACTACTGATTTTTAACTTTAGTTAGGTTAAAATAGTCATTTTCCTTATAATTACTGAATAGAAAATTCGGTGAAAATGTATGTAATAATAATAATAATAATAATAATAATAATAATAATAATAATAATAATAATAATAATAATAATAATAATAATAATAATAATAATAATAATAATAATAATAATAGGCCTAATAATAATATTAATAATAATTAATAATAATAATAATAATAATAGTAATTTCACTTAGCTATAACCACTAATATAATATAACGATATTTTTAGGCAAAATCAAATTTGTTCATACCAAATAATCTTTACTTATGAATTTTGTGCGGGCGCAAATGTCGCATAAATACAAATATTTCCATCTTCGGCCCCTCTTTGAATGCTCAATTATATCTGACATTCGAACATATTCACATCAGGCCTCATATTCCAGAAAACACTTCAGAACTTGAATTTCTAACAATTGTTTTCCTGCTTGGTCGTGCTGAAAGTAATTTAATATTTCTGACCTTTTGCAATGGCATTTTTCCCAATTAATGAGTAGACGAGACGTATAGATTTACGTTTGAAAACCTAAAAATTGTCCTCTCCTAAGGCCAACAGTTGCCAAGCAAGCATCGTGTATTGTGACGTGTGCAACACAAGTCTTTATTAAGAAGAATATATATTTTGACCAAGTGCATTTAAAAAGCTAAAACTATTGCTCACAAGCGTTTCAGCAAAAGGAATGAAAAGTTCATGAAAGTTACAGATCCGTTTAATGCTATAGTTTTAGAAAGCAAAATGTTATGAACTCTGCTATTATTGCATTCAAACTTTAAACTCCACCGAAATGAAAATTTGTACCCAATGATGATTTGAGTAGGGTGTTTAACATTTCTCATTGTTGATTTCATTAAGGTCTTTCTTGAAAATATCGGTCATACTGATCTATCGTCATCTTCAAATCGGTAACCGTTTAACGCACAGTGATAAACGTCATTTATTAGCTAGTCCAAAAAGAATGTTTTTGATAAACATACATTTTATGGGTTAAATCATGGTTAAATACACAGCCTTATTCCGTTTTTGAGAGGTGATTATGTAAATCTGTAGGTATGCACAAACCACAAGGGTAATGGGGGAGGGTTGTGTATGTCAATGGAGGGGAATCAGTATAGGTACGAGTACATATTTTCTGCAATCACCGATCGGGTGAAAAATTATTACATTTTGCAAGAATTATTACAGAAATGAACATGACGATCAACTTTTATTATTTAGCCACGTGCACATAAAAATACAGAAACACCCTTATCTGTTTATCCTAAGCCTACCTATACAAATCTAACGGCATATCTCTTCGGCCTTAAAAGATTAAATAAAACTTGAACTTACTACCCGAGATCAATAGGAAACATACTTTGAGATTGACGAGGAGGCATCACACAGAAAACCAGCTAAAATTTGTTCGGCTTAATAGGCGAAAAAATTAGACTCATAAAATCGTTCTTTGTTATAAATAATCCAAACAAATTTCTCGCCTAATATTTCATAGATGGAATTACAATAATAGTCTTAGTCTTAGTAAAATTATCTTAATATTTGATTGAGACTCAAATAAGAACTTGTCTGTGATTGTCAAAGAAAAATTCTTGTAAAAACATACGCATATGCAGTTCATCTCTAATAATATTTATCTATGCAAAAATTATGTGATGATTTTGAATTTATGATACGTTAATTTCATCATTTAAACAATTATTCATGGTCTTTTGAATGAAATATTCTATAAAAACCTCATTTTGATGGCAACAGGAACGTTATATATCCACTTTTTTTATTAAATATATTTTGCATTAATTGTCAAAATATCATGTGTGATGAATTGAACGATTTGTGTCTGAAATTTTTGCAATTTTAATAAAAGAAAGTTCATCACATTATTCATGTTATTGTTGGTATCATTAATTTTGGCAACGAAAAGCTAATAGTTTATTAGTGGTAACACTTGCATTGACAGTAAGTGTTGACTGATGCAAAATATATACAATCTAATCCAGGTATATGTGCATTTCAAAATTATTATTTGTTCAATCTAGTGATAATAGTAATAATAAGCCAAGACGCATTTATTATAGCTACTTCAATAGCTACTACAAATCTATTAACCTGTTTTACATGGTGTATTATTATTATATTAATAGCGAGATGCCCACGCTCCGCGCTGGCTAGCTGAGTAAACGGGAGTGATCAATAAAACTGGTACTAGAATTATAGTCGTTAAGGGGGTACTACACCCATTGCATTTTTATTTTTGCATTTGTTTGCATTTTGTGAAGAAATGAGAAAAAAATGGACAAAGTGGTATGCAAAATGAAGGGGCAAATCCTCTCGTTCTATTGGTGGCATCGGTATCAATGTAGCTTACATGCTTCTAAAGGTAGAAGCCAAAAGGTGGTACATCACTGCTGTTTTAAATTAACTTCATTTTGGAAAGCTTACTATCAACGGATTTCGTTAAAATTTTGGATATGTGTTGCTAACACATTATGGAAATAATGTTGATATGTAAAGTGGGAATAAGTGGTTCCTGATTTCTTTTATGACTTCATGAACTTGGTGCTCCACAACTATCAAAAAACGAACTGGTTAAAATGCTACTATTTTCAATGTTGAGCTATATTTTGTATTTTTAACTTGCGACATTATCTCACTGAAACTTAATTAAGCTCATAGGTAACAGGTTACCACAACCACACTACAGCAATGTTGAAAAAGATTGTATTTCTTGTCACCTATACCACCATATTAGGTAGTTTTGCGTAAGCTTCACTTTTGTGATTTTGGTAACTATTTTATATTTATTTGTCCAATCCATCTCAACTAGGCAATCTAAATTGTACTCACCATTTACATCCCAAGGTATTTTAGTATATCCACCTCACACATTTCCATTATATATCCAGTAACAGACACAATATCATAATTGATGCCTCATTATGATATCACAGACTATCACATGTATTCAAAATGGATGCCTAAATTTGACCTGAACCAAGTGACCTATAACCTGACCTATTTCTTTGCCTAACAACACATTATAGAAGATACATACATGGTGTTGTATTTAATTGGCTATGCATCCACATGTGGAAGAGCTTATTTACTTTATTCAGTGTTATTTAGCATGCATCATTGAGTACATTTCTATAGATAGTATAACAAAGGATTTAATGTATTCTATTCATGTACTCTACTTGAACATGAATATAATAAATTATGGTTTGTTATGAAACACACATCCGAGTTACTAGGATACAGTAAACAAAAAAATATATAGGGCTTGAGGTGATGAACATATTTATGTACTTCATAAATTTGCAACAACAAAAAAAAAGAAAAGAGGGGTACTTTCTTTATTTCCTCATTCAGTAGAAAATTACAAGTTATGTATTATCTAGTTAAAAGACCAATTATGTGGAATATCTCTTGGTTTGGATAAAAACACGCCACATATTGTTGAAAATCAGTGACTAAATCAGGTTAACACATTTTTTGTTCCAAACTTCAAGCTTGGTATATTTTTTAATTTTATGTGTGATTATGACGTTAAAAATGACAACTTCAACGGCAAGGGGATTAAGTTCATGTAAATTTTACTGGAGATAGTAGTGTAGGATACTTCTGGGAAAAGTATAGCAGGTCATCTGGTGCATATATTTTTCTAAATAGAAAGTGTCGTATGTTGCATCTCGTAAGATAGGGGTAGAAAGGTGAAGAGAAAGGGCATTGGAAGTTGACAGGGATGTGCAGTGGTGGCAGTGCCGCCGAGAGCCATTACTGGCCGGGGAGTAAATTGAACGGGTTCCCTTTTTTACGGGACCCCTTAAGTGTATTTTCTCATTGCTTTTATGGGCTCATGTTTTCTTTATTTTTACGGGCCCCTAGGGCCCCGGGCCTGGGGGTAACGCACCCCCTTAACCCTCCTTGTCGGCGGCACTGAGTGGTGGTAGCCAAGGGGAGGGACAGCTCCTCTGCTTGACCCTCCCTTGTGGAATGGGGGCCGCAGTGACATTTTATGTTTTCAGGCCTTTTTTGCCCATTTTTGTCAATAATGTCCCGCATGTTTCCTTCACCAGTTAACTTTAATAATTGAGCCTTTGTTAATTAATATAGGCCCACTATCATAAGAATATTTAATCGAAACATTATAGCGAGTTTAAAAATTATATGATACGGATATTAGCGTTGGCTCCCGACATAATCCATGTTGAGAAGGTCATCGGCTGGCGAGTCCATTCATGTTTATTCAAACGAAGGACCTAAGGTAGAGTCTTTTCTCTTGAAGTGTGACCAATAACCCACTTGACCAAATAAAAGGGAGCAGTCGTTGAAACACGCCCTTCTTTTGATCACCCATTGATGCCCATGTCCCGAGCTTAAGCGACAAGACGCAGTAATAACAATCAGACGTTGCGTTGAAGTAAAACTGAACAAGAAATCCAATCGATAAATGTGAAGTTGCCGTAAAAGTTGAAGAAAACTTTCAAACTTCATTTTGCAAACTGTCTATTTATCTATCTATCTATCTATTTATCTAATTCCGTTCCCATCTGCTTCTTCCCAGGAATGTCCCGACGCGTGCGGAGTCGCTTGCGTCGATACCCACCTCAAGACAGTTATGCTATAATTAAAGACAGAGATAAAAAGAATTTATCGCGTCTGATGTCACTGTCACACACGTTAATAGCGCGTAAAAGGAAGACCGATCTATCTGGTGCTGATCGGAGAAAAGTAATAGCAGCAAATGGCGAAAAATTACGTACTTTTACAAGGCAAAAAGCAGCTTTTCTAGGCATTGTTCACATGGTGTCTTCGCGAAGAAAAGTTTCCTACTATAAAGACTTAACTTTTGAGATGGTTTGCATGTTTGAAGGTGCAAGATTAACAATAAGGCGCCCGGTTATACCGCCGCGTTCAGCAAGTCATCATCACGACGCTTGTAAGCAAACCGTGCTCGAGTTTGATTGACAGATGACGTCAGACGCGATAAATTCTTTTTATATATGTGTCTTTCATTATAGTGCACTGTGTATTTACCTCTCAAGCACCACTCAACCACACGATCAGAAAAACACGGGAACCGCCACAAAAACCGATGACATCTGGTGGCAAAAATTAACTTTTCAAACGGCGAACTTTAGCTAGGATGACAAAAAGAGAAAGGCTACTAAATGGCCAAATTGCGACAAGAACTGTGAAGAACTGTCAACCTTGCGACTGAAAATACAACTTAGTTATCCAATGTCAACATGGTGTCGCCAATTTAAATAGTTTTTCTACCATATTGGACTTACACCATAGCTATGTGGTTTTTCACAATTTTACCTAAGTGGAACGAAAAGAGAAAATATTCGTCCTTTTTCGGGCACAAATCATTTTTTTGGCCAAAAATGACGTCACAGACATAAACATCAATCTCTTATTGCACTTTTCGTATGCTCCTCGGTCATTCTTGTAAATTTATGCAATATTTGGATCGAAACTGATGGAGCCTTTCAGTAGATACACCCCACACACAACATTTCCCTGGTAAGATTTATGTTTAACATTTAGCCTTTTGGTTTCCTAAAATAATGTAGAATGCGAGTACTAAAAACATCTACAACATGATGCAAGATACTGCCTCTTAAATCTATAACTTCTACATTATTAGTACATTATTAGTAGGATAATAATTATGATATTGAATAACATAGTGAGTACATTAATATAAAATTCATTTGTAAAATTGTTTCGTATTAAATTAGCATAAATGTCCTTTTAGTTTTATTTTACTCAAAACAATAGACTAAAATAAAAGTTGTATTTGATTTTTATCAATGCATCTAAAATAGTATTGTCTTTTTTTATAACGCAGTGTAACGACGTTTAAATGACATTGTATAACATCGTCATGAAATTAACCTTAGACATTGCCTACCTCATGTAATTTAGTTTTACCATCACATTACCCTTGCTTTAATTAATCTTCTTCCTGGTAGCAATGCTTCTGGCAATCCGAGTGTTATTTTCAAATGACATTATCAAGCTAGTTGAATCTATTCTGTTGCATAACAGTGATATACGTAAGTTTCATAAAGAACCTTTGTTCTGAGAGATTACAGAAATATTTTCCATGTATTTTATCACAATTCCATTACATTATGACACAATGTTGTGTTCTTAAAATCAATAAAGTGGTGGATGTAGCAGTTTTAATATAAGTATGTTGTTTCATAATTCCTAGAAGTATTTTTTGCGTGACAGCTATAAAATCACTTGGCTTTGAATAGCTTGACTGGGCCGAAAAAGTGTAAAACATAAATCGATTGACATGCTCAGAATGTACAGTGGCATACATCTTGATAAAAACATTTTTGTCAATTTAAGTAGACAGACCATATCATCCGAATTTTACAGTGTTGCAGTCAGAAAATTGCTCAAACATATTAACTATCTAACCACATTCGTATACTATGAACCTTGAACACAATATACCCATAAGCATGATAAGCATTTCAAAAACTGTTGAGCATGTTATTGATACTAGTCATTGTAGATTTATGTCGCAACAACAAAGATCAGATCAATATTCTTTAGTATGTTTAAATTCAGAATTAAGGTTTTGACTCATGGGACTCCTATTTTGTCGCTGTTGGAACAGCATTTCAGCTGATCGGGCTACCCTGGTTAAATATGATGTAATAAAAAAATCGTCGGTCGCAACTTATAGAACGTGTAAATTCGCTGTCGAAGTGATGTAATAATCGAATTATCTACCATAGTAATAAGTTCAAACAATTTTTTGATTATATCGCGCTGCACTAGTACGTTCACGCGGTTCCTCTTAACTGAACCATAGATGTCAAAGAGCAGTGATAAAGACTTTTAAACCGTCCAATAATGCGTGTCGACGGATCCAAGAAATGTAATGTTTGTGCGTGTACGACCTATCGTTAAGAAGTTATGAGGTACAAAAGGTCACAGGTCGATTTGCTTGTTGTGTATACATGGTATATGGGTCAAACGTCAAAGTTGCTCCAAACGTCCAAGTTGTTCGCTTAGCTGAGAGGTTTCAGAAAAACAATCTATCTGCGATGTCTAGTTAGCATGTTACCATGCAAAGAGTCAAAAGATATGATGGCTTCCATAGGATTCAATGGAATTTGTATTCATTTTTCAACTATCACTTGAACTTGAAAAAAAGTTTGCATCCATTTTACGTAAATCGGAGCAACTTTCAATTTTTCACCCCTATAAACATGCACAATGACTTTGTACCTAATGAGCCTTATAACTTAGTAACGATATGTCCTACACGCAAATATTTAAACCCCGACGAATAATAATTTGAAATGCTTATTAGTGAATTTGGAGCATGTTTACTTTTTGCCTCCTGTATATGATCATGTAGGGGGTTTAGAGGTCTATTTTTTAGAGTCACGGGGTTCCAATATAGCTTGGTAGACAAAATTGCAACATACCCGAATTAACCAAACTATTTTGGTGTCCAGGTTTAACGCGAAACGCTTGATGCTTAAATAAGCACATATTTCCAAAATAGAACCAGTCTTAGATACATTCCTATAATTACCTCTTTTCTCGAAAACGTAACATCCACATCCACAATTGATGTGACACACGTTTATGGAGTAGGATCTGTGCTGTGTGTATAGGTACGGATTTACAGATAACCTCCCTAACAAGGGAATATTGCTGTGTATTTAACCCATAAAATTTGTGTCTTGATCTAGATAATAAAATATATTGTTGTTTCAGGCAGTGTGGTTGAATGGTTTCCAATCAGAAGGTGAAGGCAGATTAGTACGAACGAAATCTTCAGGAAAGGCCTAAAATACTATCAACAATGAGAATTAGCCCTAGTTGAGAAAACAATGAATAAATATTTTCATTGGTATAATACGATTTATTGAAATGCAGTGAAATTACAGTAGAGTTTTTGAAGGACTACTTATACAATGACTGAATAATTAGCAGCGTTCATAATTACATTTTGCTTTTTAAAATCATAGCATTAAACGAAGCTGAAACTTCTATTAAATTGTACTTACAACGATTGTGAGCAACTGTTTTAACATTTCAAATGAACTTGACCAAAATATATTGCTTGCACATGACAACGCCATTGAAATCTTTTAGCAACACTTGTATAGGTAATGCTCACGTCACAATACCCGTTGCCTGGCTTACTGTTTGGCCTTAGGAGAGAGAAGTCCTGCTGGAAAGTGCTCAAATTGTAAGTTTTCAAACGTAAATCCAGACGTCTCGTCTACCCATTAATTGGGTAAAATGGCCGTTGCAAAAGGTCAGAAACATTAAATTACTTTCTCTCAGCACGACCAACCAGTAGGCTAGGATAAAAATAATTGTTTTCAATTTTTCTTTTGAAATTCAAGCTCTGAAATGTTTATATAATATGCAGATGGGCGTATTACCAAATATATTGAGTATTCAAAGAGGGGTCGAAGATATAGATATAGATGTGACTTTTGCGCCTGCACAAAACCCTCGGATAGCAACGTTTGCACAGTATTTAGAATCCAATTCTAATGTCTGATGTTTGAAATATTGGGTTTGGGAAAAGTTTTTTTTTTGTTGCTCATGTAGTGGGGAAAGTTTTTTTTTTCAAAACTTCCTAGCCCCCCTCTGAAGTCTAATGGTGCGTCCCTTAAGGTCAAATAAAATACTAATGTGTAACCCGCGTCTTATACTAAGGGTATGTTGTACACCCCACACCCAAGAAATTGTTTACGTGTAAACGTTCAGGCGCACACATCACGGAATCCATTACTGTCACTGACAATATGTTTTGGACCTCCCTTCTTACCCGGTCGATTCAAGTTCAAAGGTATTGCATAAATATATAAAGTGGTTACTTAGAGAATAAAGGTATTGGTTTTAGCCACTGGAGTGCATCTATCGTCTCATATAACACGGGCGACATCATTTTTTTAAAAGTAAAACAACGAGGCGAAGCCGAGTTGTTTTACGCCAAAAATAATGATGACGCCCGTGTTATATGCGACGATAGATGCACCACAGCAGCTAAAAACAATACCTTTATTCTCATTCTTAAACACTTCAATTCAAATAGAAATATCGTAAGTATTAAAAATTGTAATCAAATAAATCCTACATTTTACAAGGAACTACCTAGGGCTTAAAATCGATCGGTCCCGTTGTTGCTATGCGCCTCCAAATTGGTTCAAATAGCGAGCATGCGCATCGCGTTGATGCACACTCGCTGACCCGTATGATATCATGTCATATCACACGGGTAAGAACCAATGAGGTTGCAGGAACGTTCTCAAGTGTTTAAGAATGTTTCATATGTGTACCGTGAAGATTCGTACCTTTGCTTTGGGATAAATTTCATGTGCAAATGGAGAGCTCCCTCCTCTGATGTAAAGAATATAATAGTGCCTTATATTTACGGGAGGGCACCTTTAGGTTGTGCCTAAAATTCTACTTATGTCAAGGGCGCCCATAGCGTCATAAGGCAAATCTTTACGTTATTGGAATTGTAACTTCCTTTCACATTTAGCCAAAACGTGATTTTTATGGCTAAAAAGCAAAATATAAAAAATGTTCTCAAAATATCAGTTAATATATTGGATCTAGTATTACAAGGTGATTCTTTTTTATTCTTGCTGATGTATTTAATATATTTGTTGTAAATTTGCATACCTATAGATAGCATATTAGCATTTTAAAACGTAAATGCAAAAAGCTTTATTTAGCTTGTTTAAACAAAGAGCCATTATGGTAAAAGCAGAGGAAGTATGACTCTGCTTCTTTTGGCCTGATCGTCATTTTTCATTTGTGTTAATTTAGCATATCGATATGATGGCAACGTATTAGAATATTACAATAAATTGCATCATTGCTCCAAGTGCATTACATGTGTAGTTAAAGATAAGTGATGAAGATCATGAGAAACGGGACGTCGTTATATCATATATTCGAAACATAATATCAGATGAAGTTAGATAATTAACACTTAAAGGAAGGTGACCTGATATATTTGGAAAATCAAATTCTTTACAACTTACGTATAACATAAAATGTCATCACTTTCAAGCACTCATGCAAAAAGAAAATGTAAATGTTTTTTGTAAATGTGACTAATTCCTAATGGAATTACCGACATTTATACAGTGTGATATTGGTAGTCTACAGTGTTTTTATTAATGATAATCATCAAGTGAAAGGCCCTATTTTTCTCATAAACATATTGAAATTAGAAGTTCCAACTCAGTGTATTTCCCAAGATATCATCAAAAAACTGCCTAATTAGTCTCAACTATGGTATACCATAGTTGAGACTAATTCGACAGTTGTTTTTGGAACGCCAAATTTCAATATGTTTATGAGAAAAATATGAGCTTTCTTCTGATACCAAAATCAGCATTTTGATGAGGTTTAAGTGGGGGATGAGATTTTCAATCAGGTTACCCACCTTTAATAAAATTCTGGCACAACGTTTTTGTAATACACTGAGTTTGTGCAAATCCTTGTTATATCTACCAAATTCAAACCTTACAGCAATGCAGTAGTCGAGCCAAGCTTTGCAAAGAACTGAATATCGTAGATTTGAGGAGGGCGATAACTTCCGAATTTAAAATCTATTGGCACGAACTTGGTTATGTTTATTCTTCATACGTGGGTTGAATGCGCAAACTTTGACTAAACATTCTCAGGAAACGTTGTCATTCACTGTGAAATTCCGCAACTTAGAATTAATATCTATGAATCATTTGTATAGCATCGGCATATGTAATACCGTGCAAATTATTCCCCGGTTATCAAAGCAACTCACAATTCTTCGTTTATAATCCAAACAAATTTCACGCCTAATATTTCATAGATAGGATTAAACCAATAAATATCTTAGGGTTTGATTGACACTCAAATAAGAACTTGTCTACGATTGTCAGAGAAAAATCCTTGTATAAACATACGTATATTCAATTCGTCTCCAATAATATTTATCTATGCAAAAAGAATGTGGCGATTATGAATCTATAACGCGTTTAAGTTCACAATTATCGTATCATGATCTTTTGGAATAAACACTTAATAAAGACCCATTTTGATGCCAGCAGCAGCATTTATCATGTTTATATATCGGGTTTTTATTAAATATTCTGGGTTTTAATAAGCTATCATGTGTGCTTTGAGCAATTTGTATCTTAGATGTTTTCGCTTGTATCTACGAGTCATCAAAATATTGTTCATTTTTCTCTAATTCGTTGTCAAAATGTAAGTGGTCATCGACTCATCGCTATACTTTTAAGCTCTTTTAAGTGGCGCAGTTTCATAGTAAACCCTGTTTGTCGGTGGAATTGTCGAATGGTGTCATTGGACGTTTCGCTTTTCCTTGACTATATTATACAACGTATTTGATGCATGGTTTTGAGTTTTTCATTGTTTTTGCAATATACGCTCTTCTCATTGCATTTTTTTTAATTGATCCTTTTGGATATGCGTGAACAGGGCCGTGGACAGATTCAATACAGTGGCCCCTTTGTTGTGGCAGCTTTCTCGAAGGCTTTTGATTGCACCGACCATACATTGGCTATCTTGGTGTAAAATAAAACCATTCCACGGATTGTGGATATCTTAACCAATCGCTATCATTATCAGTCAGTCCTATCAGAATGGGCTATATGTTGTTACGTGGAGCAGGGTTTACTTTAACGCAAATCATGTATATTTACGCATTCACCTACTTTCCGTACCCCTTCAATTGCAAAGTGTGAAGACCAAAGCGTAAAAATCGTGAACACGCTCGCGTTTATGTATATTAAATGATTTCATAGACTTTGGTCTTGTTCATGTTAAAATTGCATACGTTATATACCAATTTTGGACTATGCAGCCACTATTTGGCACAGTAGTAAAATACATCATATAGTAATAATAATAATAATAATAATATTTATTTCTTATATAGCGCAATTACATCAAAAGAACTCAAGGCGCTTTACAAAACATGACATTAAAAGCACATACATTTGTAAAATATGAGAACAATATTTGAATTTACAATTTTAAAACATACAAATAGTTTGAGGAAACCAAAATATTAAAAACCAGTTTGAAAAAGACAAGCAAGATATTGCACAGCATGAGCCTAAAAAGGCAAGATCGAACAAAATGCAATTGACTGTGAAATATACATTATAAAACGACAAATAGCAAACAATGCACACAATACATATTGCACAACAAAAATGCAACAGCAATTTCGAGATCAAGAAAAGCAAGAAGCCATGCAACATGCATTATGCAAAAATTAAATAAGAGAAATGTTACCGCAATACGCATTCACAAGTAAACACAGCGCACGGAAACAAAAAACCCTTGGAATGCGATTGCAATTACATTTCACAAAATTCATACAACAAGATATATGAACAATATTTAAATTTACAATCTTAAAACATACAAAACAATATATTAAAACAAGTTTAAAAAGACAAGCAATATATATATTGCACAGTGTAAGCCTAAAAAGGCACGATTGATCAATCTGCAATTAACCTACATTATAAAACACGCAAAATAGCAAACAATGCACACAATACATATTGCACAACATAAATGCAACAGTAATGTGACACTCTTTCTTAGCTCAACTTAGATTCCATTACTGTCAGAAGACTCAGTGTGTGTTTAATTTGCCCAAATATATTCCCAGTCAGGAAAATAGCAGCAACTGGTTTCAAAAGAACAGTAGCATCCATGGGATGAAACTTAGGGAAGCTAAAGAGTTGCAGGGTCATATGTAAAACAAGCAGGGACTACGGGAACAGAACAGTGCAATACCCTTTCTCGTAAGACTTTTGAACAGTCTGCTTCGACTATATCAATAAATACGTATTTATAAATGACCTCCTATACACCTTGTGAATTTCTACACACTTCATGTACATTTGAATGCAAACATGTCAATGGCGGAAAACAATATGAGACTACTGTGTAGCAAAATTGTCTATTATGTTCAACTTTTTGATTATATTGTAAACGTTTCCGTCGATAATTTTTTTTTCCGACGGCAAATACCTTCAATACTTTTAATACCATATTACATAACAAGCGACTGGTTTTAAAAGAACAATAGCATCCATGGGATAAAACTTAGGAAAGCTAAAGAGTTGCAGATGTCAGATGTAAAACAAACAGGGATTGTTTGTGGTCAATGGCATGAGGATTTGGTCACGTTTGCTGGTCTTGGTATGCCAATGGGTCACGTGCGTATGTATAAATATAGTCGAAGCAGATTGTTGAAGAAACCTATAAATTTTGTTTACACTCAGCGCATTCTAATATACTCTGTTGGTTAGAAGACGCGTGGGTTTTGACAATTTTGTGGGTGTGATTTTGACATAATTAGCTGTTTCTTTGTTCAGTATTGGTCCTGTGTTTTTACATGCCTGTTTACTTGAATGTGTAAGTGTTTTTAAATATAATATCATGCAATTCAGGTGTTTGCTGTCAGACGGTGGTTAATAAAACAAAATATAATAATATAATATAATATAATATAATATAATATAATATAATATAATATAATATAATATAATATAATATAATATAATAAAATATAATAATTCAGCCTCATAACAAAACTGCCCAAGTCATTTTTCCATGTTACCTGTTTGCAATTTTGACCCTATTGAGAAATAAACCAATAAATAGTTCACCTTGGATGTGTTTACATTAATACAATGTTGTAATGAAATACAATGAAGTATAACATCAAAATAGATGTATTCGACAAGTTAATGAAGAATGCGGCTGGAAATTTGATCAATTATGGGTTTATTACTCAGAAAATCAAAATTGCAAATGAGAAACATGTAAGAATGACTTAAGCAATTTTGTTATGAGGGTATAATATAATATTAAGGTGCCGATAATGCCCTCACATTTATTGTATGCATAAAACCGTCATTAGCAAGACGCATTATATAAACAATGCTAACACAAAGTAAAAATATACAGGCGTTTTTCTTTTTATCAGAATTATATCCACTGTGTACTCTAATTTCATTCTTATTAATTTGTTATCATTAAATTCCAATTAATGAGTAAATAAAGACCGGTGACGTAGCAGCTATGCTTAGATCTTTAGTATTATCTTCATCGGTACTACTTCAATATAAACATCATGAACGATAAATACGAAGATTTAGAACTTTTTTGTTTTTACTTTGTTTCACATTAACAATGAGGTATAAGTTGATTTCCCTTTTCCCTTCTATTTTTATCCTATATTATGTGAAGCCCAGATGTTGGACGACATAATATCATACGTATACGGTATGCTTCAACATAATATGTACATGCTAAACACAGCCAACTTTCCTGCTCCACTGCAAAGTTGTGCAAATTAACACGTAACCTGGATTTCTCGTTAATTCAAACTACGATGTAATTATAAATAAATAAGTTGGGTTGTGTGCCGGTCGGGAATTGTGTTTATTTGTTGTCCTGTTTAATTGTTTGCCCTTCCTCGGAGCACCCCCCCCCCGGTATAAATTGGCAGGCAGACGGGCAACTAGCTAAGACACTGGGTATAACTCAATCAATCAAGTCTGTGTTTTTAATTTCATAGTAAACTGTTTGTATTTCATAGTACAACTCATTCCACCAATTCAAGGTCATATACAAACTTAATTGAATGTAGAGTAGAGGGTGCGAATCATGTTACACTTATACAGACTTTTTATGTGGTTAACCGTTTACATAAAAAAATGCATGGATTGGCCTAGTGTTAAATTTCAAGTTTATGTAGTGTCCATAGAAAACACATCTTAATACAAGGCTTTATCTGTGTCTGTGCTTAAGATATCATGACATGTGGCAATAAAACTGGTTAAAATCCCACAAAGTTAGTGAACACCTACTCACCGAAAACATAGCTGTGCCAGGCTCAAGTGTCTGACATGGCAAAATTAATACACAGGGAAGAAATCTTTGGTGGGGGAGCGGAAAAAAATTTCACTTAAAATGGGCAGGAGACCTAGTGAAAATGCCCTTTTGCTTTGTTGTGAGAAAGCAACAAGGTTTTTATCAGCAAAACCTGGGACTCTGTTAAAAACACTCTGTAACACTGGCTCTGTAACCTGCCAACTACTACATTATCAAAAGCACCTTTAATTTTCACATTTTTTTTAAACCCATAACTTTGTCACCTTGTAACTTGCTTAATACATGTATTATGACACACAATAGGCGATACAAAAAACAACTTGTCTCCTATACACTTATACCAGATGCTTATGCCACAATCCATCCAACAGCTTATTGCAAAACCATGTCCTATTTTCGGTAACTCAAACTGACAGTCATATAAATATTTAACATCAAAAACAACATCTTTTCTTAATTCAAAAAAGAATGCAGCAGGTCTTTTTTTTTAATTGTAACACTTTGGGTTGGTTAAACTGATAATTCTTTCTTACGATGTAATTAGATACCAAATATCATTGTAGGCGCCGGAATGTTGAGTTGCGTGGGGGACACGTCCCCCCTAAAATTTCATGGGAACCGTCTCCCTGAAAACCTAATAGAGGAGGAAATAAAGCAGCAATTACCATGTGCATCTTCTTTTTTAGCCAGAAAAAACAATGTTTGGGGGCCAAAATAGATTTTATCCGCTTCATGCGCATAGTGCGCACAGTTTCATGAAATGCACCTTCAGTTTGGCTAACATTGTCTGAAATGACAATGGTTTTTTTTGGGTTTGTTTTTTGTTTTGTTTTTGGGCCAGCTGCAATTTCTACTGGCCTGATTGCTCACAGTGGGGTCACACTTATGTACAATTGCCTATTAGACTTATTATAATGTAACACTGCATCACACTTATCTTATGTAAACATCTCAAAAAAAGTAACTAAACCCCCTTAAATAATGGCCATTATTCAAAAAGGGGCTATTGTATTACAAATCTGTGAAATGCGTTGGAAGCAGAATTTATTTCTGCGTATTTTGACATCTCATTTGATACGATAGCCTAGAAAACAATGCAACACTGGGCAATTTAATGTATTGAGGTCCAGATTTGAAAGTTGCACTTACATATAATACAAAAACACTCCGATATCATTACACAGATTTCCTTCCATTATAATGAATACAAAATCAATACAATTTACTGCAACTTTTAAATCTTGGGGTACATTGATTAAATGTACGCTGTGACGTCAATATTTAGTAAATGCTTCAAATTAGGTGTCAAAATGTGCAGAAATAAATTCTGCTTCCAACGCATTTTACAGATTTGTAATACAATAGCCCCTTTTTGAATAACGGCCATTATTTAAGGGGGTTAGTTACTTTTTTTGAGATATTTAGTTATACATATTATAGGAGAATTGCAACTTTTTATTTTAAAATTGTACCGTTACGACTGCAAGTGTTTGTTAACACTACTAAAGTATAAATGCATGCAATTCATGATTAACACTACAATGCAATCTTAAAATGTTATAATAGTACACATTTGTAAATTGCTTCTCATGGTATGACTGTGAATGTAAATGAAGTATGATCATCATTGTAATAGTCTAATTTCTAATATAAAATCATGAACATTTGTAAGAATTACATTCTAATTCACCGGATTTTGAAATGAACATAATGACAGAATCTGTTGTTCATACTGCGAATCACCTGTCAGATATTATTATAAATCTGATTTGAGCTTCATACGGAGGTATTGTCATCATGCCAGAACAGATGAAAATAAAATTCTTGACACGTACTTTTTACGGTAAACCTGAGATGGATGCTGAAGCAAAACATGGACATTTATTTCATTTCATTTCGTTATCATCACTACTATGCCGTACGAATAACGTCATTTGAAATATTATACCTATCACATGCTGCATTTCCAGTATAAAAACACATTTTATGCAATATGTGACGTGTCATGTCAAAAGGAGACACTTTTGGGCAGGATCGTAAATAAAAAAATAGCCAAAATTTGCACGGGGTGATTTTTTCACAATTTGGGTTTGTTGCAAATTTGTGATGTTATTAATGTAAAAAATATTGTCTGATAGTTTCAGGCCGGAATATAACTGGCATCTTGTATTTTTTGAGACATTTTTGAAGAGAATTCCTACTGTCAATATTGTCAATAATATTTTTAAAGGCCGATATCTCAATTTCCAATTTTATAATACCATAACTTACGAACTCAATATCTTCGCTTAGGCGTGTCCGATTTCATTGGGGAAAACGGTGTTGTGGAGCAAAACATCTCTTTATTTAAGATATGTAAAAACCTGAAAATTGATAACCTGCCCAAAAGCGTGTCCTTTTGACATGACACGTCACATATTTACCCTTCGCAGTCAATAAATTAAATTTCCATCTAAAAGCGTGGACACATTGCATTGGGTCGGTCAATCTATTATCATTAAGCGGAGAAGCCCTTTTTAGCGTTAGCTTTGGATATTATTTTATTTGTTTTCCACCCGGCTTACCCGGATGAAAAATCAATAAAATATCAAAATGTTCAAAGCAAATAAAACAATAGTATTGTATATAATAAACCATCATTGTAATATAATCATAAAACCTTTATCATACTTTGTTTTGAACATATTTTTCCCCGTGGCCAGTCATTACGGCACCAAGTACGCACAAGGTTTAATGCCACTAACTACCTATTACACAGTTTTCAATGAAACAAATGGATAATTTCGTGCGAAATTTTCCTATAATTATGCAGAACTCTGTCACTTAAAAGTCAACAATACCATATACATCTAGATAATTTAGATACCAAATGACCAAAACATAGGTTGACCTTGGACTTTTCTTGTTTTTATGATCATAATTATTACAATGATGGTTTATTATAAATTAGGCCTATATATTATTATCTAGTTAAAAGACCGATTGTTGAAAATCTAATTTGGTTTGGGTAACAAACGTCCCACATGTTGTTGAAAATTAGGGATGGAATTAGGTTAAAATAATTTTATGTTCCAAACGTCAAGCTTGGCATACTTTTTACTATAGGTTCTAGCGGGTGATTACGTATACATGACTCTTCTAGAAATTTACTTTGCATTTGCATGTTATATATACCAAGACCTTCAAAAAAGGTTTTGGGTAAGAAACTCAGATCAAGTGCAATTAAAAATGGGGTCCAAAATGGCCGCCAAATATGAGTTTTCAATTAAAACACACTATAGCAACATACAAATAATCTAATGATGGAAAAAAGCTGTAGCCTAGCTAACTTTACTAATAACAGCCAAACTATATAGGCTAATGACCATGTTACCAAGAGGCTATAAAGGCTAGTTGATAGAGACACATTTTGTTATAATGTGACAAGAAATATACCATGAAATCCGTTTTACAGACAATATCAAAACAGAATCTCAAGATTAAAGACCAAGAAGCATCTCAGCAGAACACCGGTGTTAGAAAAACTCGGTCTGAGGTTACCCGACATCTGCCTAGTACACCACATAACATCAACCTCAAAGTTGAAATTTTCAAATCTGCCTTGCTGTTGGTCTTTTGTTTTATAAATGTGATTGTTGCTTTATCGTAAGGATCGCTTTTTGTTTGCTTTTTGTACTAGTCAAATCGTTATACTCGAAACGATGTACCATATGAATGTAAACCCAGCACCTAATTTTAAATGAGCTTATATATTTAGATCCTTACTTAACAAGTCGTAGCTGAATACTGTATTCCTATTTAACTAATACAATAGACAATAGATAGTATGACCAGAGAGATACTATATGATAAAGGCTCAGCAGCTTTATGCATACAGGTCCTCGCCCTTTCGAACACCCTAAAAATAGAATCAAACAAGTATGAAATAAAAGCGTAAAATATCATTATCTATCGCTACATAGAACTGTGAGTTTACTATATTGACAGTCTCAAATGTCGGCAAGAGGGGACGTTGTCTTGAGCGAAATCACAATGAAACGTGATATAAAACAGCTGGGCCAAGGTAAGTGGTCAATCTCCAGATACTGTGGCACACGCAATGTCATTTGCAATCAATGTCGTCAACATCACTTTTCTGATTACTTTTCACGCTAGTTGTATCCACCGATTTGTTGATAATGTCCGGCTTTTTATCCAAGGTATTACCAATTTTGTCGAATGAAATATCAGGATTTAATTCTTGAAATGCACATGTGAGCGTGAAGATGTCCGTCACATGCAGGGCAAATAAATACAACGCAACATATATACAGAACACAGCAATTGTGACGTGTCATGTCAAAAGGAGACACTTTTGGGCAGGATCGTAAATGGAGAAATAGCCAAAATCTGCCCGGGGAGATTTTTTCACAATTTGGGTTTGTTGCGAATTTGTGATGTTATTAGTGTTTAAAATATTGTCTGATAGTTTCAGACCGGAATATAGCTGGCATCTTGTATTTTTCGAGACATTTTTCTAGGTAATTCCTAATCTCAACATTGTCAATAATATTTTTAAAGGCCGATATCTCAATTTCCAATTTTATAATACTATAACTTACGCACTCAATATCTTGGCTTAGGAATGTCCGATTTCATTGGGGAAAACGGCACTGTGGAGCAAAATATCTCTATATTTAAGATATGTAAAAACCTCAAAATTGATAACCTGCCCAAAAGTGTCTCCCTTTGACATGACACGTCACAATTATTCTATGGTATTGTCACAAAATATGAAATACTTTCATCTTCATCATCATTCATCAAAACATGTCTGTAAAACTTAGAGGCGTGTTTCCTGTTTCAGATTGCATTTACATCTTTTTAGTTTTTAAAAGTTGTTCAATTGTTTAAACATGTATGTCACTTAAGAAATATGTAAAACGAGTTTAGCTACCTTGTTACCACGTAAGTAGTCACCTGCAGTAGGAGGACATTTCCTTGCATTTATTCAAGGCAATGCAGGCTGTTATATATGATTAAGAATATATTACATGAAATAGAACGTCATTAAGTAGTTGGATATGTAACCTTATACAAATTCGTACAAGTGCAACTATTCCCACATCTGCAACGTAAGTAGCCCGAATACTATACGGACATCTAATAGCTTTTAATTTAATGATCGTCTTTACAACGATTGAAAACATAATGTGATGACAAAAACAGATAATGGCCGGTAATCAAAACACATACTCTTAAGTTTGAAAGTCATGGTCTAATTAACACCTTTTATTAAATGGTGATAGTCACGGTAAGTGTCTTTAATGAATCATGTTGCAAAGTAAAAGAAGGGGAATTGCATGAATCCCGGAGTAATGGAAGATATCTGATTGGAATATCAAGAACTCTCGATTGATTGGCTTTACTATCGTGATATCTTTATACTATAAAAGAAGATTTAAAAGACATTCACCTTTTCTCAAATCAACGTGATCAAGCGCATGGCAAAGCGCAGCACCAAATGTGAAAATAGACTCGACAATAAAGTACATCGAGGTCATATCAGTTCTTTTCTTGTCTCACTTCCCTTTTGATATCTTTTCATTCAGTTTATATTATCTGGTATCATCAGTAAAACGATATCATTCGTCACGAGGCAGGTTGATACAGCATGATTTTCTATCTTTCTATTCTATCACAATGATGTGTTAGTTGCAGTTAGTATAACTCCTGTTTAATACTATAAGGTAGTTTAAAGGTAATTAAAGTTAACAAAATGTGATCAGCATTACCAAGAGGTTAATGATTGCGCATTGGTTGTTTTGAGGTTATTGTGAAGTAGCATTGCCCTTTGGACCTCGGAATATCCCGATGGACGCAATTTTCCCTAAGTACAGTGTTTACCCAGCAAACACAAAAGTTTTCGATATCATTCGCAAAAAATTCTAAAAGGTTGTCAGAAAACGTTTAAATGTCGGGTTATATAAAGGGTATATTAAGGGTATAAAACGTTTTCATAAACATTTTTTGATAATCTACTGCTCAGCAACACAAAACGTTTAAATGTCGGGTTATATAAAGGGTATAAAAACGTTTTAATAACATTCCAAAAACATTTTTGAAAACTTGATACAAAACATTCTAAACAGAATGTTATTTTGGTGTTGAAAAAATATTTTGCAAAAAATGATTGCTCAAAATATTTGCAATAACGTTTTAAAAACGTTTTCATTACCTTTATATAACCCGACATTTAAATGTTATTAAAATGTTTTGAAAAAAACAAACATTTTAAGAACATTTCCGTGTTTGCTAGGTGCAAATATTTTAACATAATGTTATTTAAGTGTTGAAAAAATGTTTGCAAAAGTAGTTTACATTAACAGTTTGAAAACATTTTTAAAATATTGTTGCAGTGTGTTTTCATACAAAACGTTTTAAAACGTTTTCTTGACCTTTATATAACCCGACATTTTAATGTTATTAAAACATTTTTACCTAAAGCCAAAATATAACTAATTTAAAACGTTTTTAAAAGGTTTTTGTGTTTGCTGGGTAGATGTTTCACAATAAACGAAGAATAACTGATGCACTTACCTCACAATACCCGGAAATAATATAAATACTGCCTGCCTCACATTTTCCTCACAAATACAAATTTAACGTTATCTTAAATTTTCTATATATATAAATCAAATAGCCGATTAATTAACTCTATGAAATCTTACAAAATCTTACAAAGAAAATCACCGCGCATGCATGCATTCCACTTGATGTCATGATGCAATCAGCCTAAGTCATATATACGCACGGAATCGCTGGCCGGGCCAGCGAAACCCCGTGAGTACCGGTCGGTGATCTTGGTTGGAACCGATGGGTCTAAGGTTCGAATCCCGGGGATGCCAAGTAACTTCTTTGTTCATCATATCTCCTTTTTACTTTAATTGTGATAAACATCTGTATAATTTCAAGTTTAACTGAATGCGTTCATCAT
Organism: Amphiura filiformis; assembly: GCF_039555335.1. NCBI lineage: Eukaryota > Metazoa > Echinodermata > Ophiuroidea > Amphilepidida > Amphiuridae > Amphiura > Amphiura filiformis. The sequence continues at coordinate 33,311,831 of NC_092630.1, read as the reverse complement.
GCTTAATAACACCATGATTGATCAAAAATTGACCATGATATAGTCTAAGGAAACACCGACCAATCACACTAAAGCTCAATTAGGCGATGTCCAAGTATGGCGGTCAGTGCCCACATAATTTCTTCGAACGCACAACACGTCACAGAATTGTTACGGTTTTAAAAATATGGGTAAAAAGGAACGATAGAAATGTGACTTTTTTTAAAATCAAGATCAAAGTTTTGGATATTTTAAGGTATAAAACAATATAAGGTCCTAATTTAAGAATGAGAGAAAACCGTTACCAGTTTTGTGTATTTAGAAAATGAAAGACGCCATATTTTGTCGAATTTGATATTTAGGATAAATTGTTATGGTGGACGAAAAAAAATTGGCATGGAAAATTAAATTTGGCGCATTTTCAAAATTAGTTTCATGTACTTTAATATCATCATCACTTTTAAAGATACAATGTCTACAATGAAAGTTAGCGGTGTCTTATTAGTTTCCATTACAGCAAGTTAAAATAAGAGTAAAGAAATACTCATTCTTCATAAAACGCGCGGTATATTTGGAGAAAAAATGATTCATGACTTCATTCTATGAGAAAAACTGTAAACTTCAAGCAATGTAGACTTTGGTTTCACTTAGAACAGGTGAAAACCCGTTTAATTTGGTATCATTATTTGTTAAGTTGCAAACTATATAGCGCATGAAATGTATACTCCATTTAAAATCACTTATTAATCGTATGAAAAAACAGCAATAATTAAACAGCAATACCAGCGAGAACAACGTTACTAGCAACAAGCATTTCTACAACATCAAAATCACTAAGTTTTCTGCAGTGGCGTAGCTGGGGTTGCATTGGGAGACCGCTCCTCCGTTGAAGCCCCTCCATCCAGGTGTATCACTGAAAACACAAACTAGTCGGCTTAATTACCTTTAAACTAGTCAGGCTGGTTTGTCAAGCCTGCTTGTCTACCTTTAGGTTAGTCAAACCCGTAATTCAAACTTTAAAATCCTGCTTGACTACTGAGCCATATTTTGTAATACGGACTACGAAGGGGGGAGGGGTGGTTGTTGCACCCCTCAGATATTCAATTATAAACGTCGCATACTATTATATTTGGTACTAATGTATAGCTATGGGTCTCCGCTATCCAGTGATACCAAAATAAGTACAAACATGCCCCACATGATATCGCTATGACGTCGTAATGTGAGCGCGCGAACTTGGGAAGTTCTGGCTATGTACAAAAGTATAGACAAAATTGATTTTCGGCTAAAAATTCTACAATTTTTTTTCCCTCAATATAAAAGAAATGACTATTTCAACGTAACCAACAAATAAAATGCCAGTAGCTCTTGGAATAATTTGACAGGAGCGAAATGAAAATAATTGAATTTACTGTAGAAACCATGGGCCTCACCAACCCCCGTCTAAGGTCTTCTTTGATGCCCGGTCCTACCCCTGGGTAAGGTTCTGGGGGTAAAAATGTTAAAATGAGCGCAAAGGATAGATCTACGATTAGCTTAGGTCGTTTGGGTGAAAACGCGTGCGTTTTTAGTAACAGATAAAAATATGAGGGGGGGGGTTAAACCTGCTTGACCAACGATTATGTTGTGTCCGACTAGTTATTCAGGCCGGCTTGACTAGCTTTAGGTCTCACAATTGTGATTTTACCTTTTCGTTGTTAACTGAACATATCTCGAGATTAAAACAAGCATTATTGATTAGAACAAACGGCATATGAAAGCTAAGACTGCGTCCTTGACGTTGATGTAAGCATAATAATTTTCAAATTGCCAAAGAGGGCGCTTTTCACTTGCACATTTTTTTGATACAGGCTGTATATGAAAACTATGAGAATAAATCCCACCAGACAAGATAAACTTTCACATTTGTCTCTTTGTTTTTTACCAGTAATGTGGTTTGCAGCGCACTAGTCAAGCAAGCTAGTCAAGCACAACTTACTTAGAACAATGTCTTACTTAGATCTGCTTGACCAATGTTAGGTTAGTCCAAATGGACATCGTCTGGACTATAACTTAAAGTTAGTCAAAAACTAGTGACCAACCCAAGCTAGTCGCGCAGGCTCGATTTACGTCCAAGCTATCGGGCAACTTAGTCAAGCCTGCTGGACTAATATCCAAATTGGTCAAACACGTTAGTGAAGCAGGCTTTACTAGCTTTTACGTCAGTCATGGTGGGCACCATCTGGACTATCTTTACGTTAGGTTTTACAATCTTACTAAGTGTTACAAAATTTTCAGTGTAAAGCTTTGCTTCTTTACAAAAGATCAACTATCCTGTAATTATGTCTGACTTTAGTTTTTTTGGCTTATACGTTTTGAAGATTAATTAGGGGTCCCGCCCTCAATATGGCCCCTCTGACAAAATACTTAATTCAAAATATCTTGAAGACAACCAACCTTAAATGTCACGGCTTGCTTGCTCACTGTATGAATATAATTCTTATCTTATCATCTAAAAGCAAAGCTGGTTATTCTGCCAATATCTTCATCTTAATTCCAAATTCATGGTTCATTTCCAATTCGTCTGACAGCTTATTTTATTTCAACAATTATTCATAATCAATATTTCATTACCGTCTTATTGATCTGTCTTTTGATTTACTGTAATTTTCATGTATTTTTTCTTCTTCGAATCAACATGAATAAAATTGACGTTTGTCGTTAGATTACGTCGAGGAGCTATATAATAATGATTGTTATGCTTTTGAAGAACTCTGTCCTCTTCCAAATATTCTGTCCATCGATTGATGAAATTGCTTGCCCTTCTGTTGCGTTGTTACTACTACTACAACTATGTTTGTACAACAACTGCGACTATAATTATGATAATTAATATTATTATTTATATATTTTATTTATTTATTTCCTATTTAACCTGGGGTGACCAATTAATGCACTGTTACTGTTCTCCCTTGGTTATCATCATCATTATGATGAAGAGTTCATTATTACAAAAGTCAATTATGATTAAGAATAGTGGAATGGAAAATTTGTTTTAGTATTTCTTTACGTTTGGTCTTAACCCTTGAATTATGGAAACTTTTGGGCCTCATAATTGCAAAAGTTTTGGTCCAAAGTATTTTAATAGTATACATAATGTATAACGGCAAAGACTTGATAAATTCATCTGTGAAGTCAAATTCGGGCCAAAATGCTCATTGTTGGCCCCAAGCATCAACGTGATCAACATCAAGCTTGTGTTTTGATATTATTTTCATTTTCAATTAAAGTCATAATGTACGGTCTTATAATATGAATTTGGTTAATTTTTTTCAAACCTGATTTTTTTGCATATTTGTAATGTTTACACATGACACAACTTGCACCTAAATGGAATCAGCCAAATTTGTTGTGTTTGTAGGTAAACAGAGCAAAGTTCGACATAAAGTCATAATTCAAGAAATTATGACTTTATGTCCGCCCATTGAACTGCGTGTTAAACGGCCAAAATAACAAGCAGTGTTTCTTTCACGTTACCTCGTTATTTCAGCTCAAAATGGACAGAAACCATTCCCGATCATTATTACTAGTATTATTTCAGCATTTTGAGTATATAATGACAAATTTAAAATTTGAAGGAAATCGTACATTAAGCCTTTAAGTAATAATAAGTCATTGACAACATGACTACATAACAAACAAAGAACAACGAAGTTGATTTTGAGTACGCGAATGTGCTCCTCCTCATCAAGTTCTTCTGTCGACTTGCTGGAATATGGTTCTTAAAACAACACTTCTGTCAATAAAGTGGAGCAGTGCAGAAAGAAGCATGTTTCATGGAGAAAGAGTGATTGGTAAAAGAAGCACCATTTGTGGAGAAAGCAGCGCAAGGAGATAGGAGAAAGCAGCGCAAGGAGATAAGTGTTTGGAGAAAGCAGCAACATTTGTGTGTGAAGATTTTATACGCAAGGATCTATAAATGCAAGTGTACAATGAACTTCGTTGATTTTCGCAGGACAAGTAAATAAGGATATAAACATCAGCCGTCAGAACATTGCAAGAACTCTATGATCACCTAGAAGAAGACTGCTGCATGGTTAAGTATTGAGTAGTTAAAATTGTGATTGTGTGATTATTTTGTATGTGCATTTGTTGTCGTATATTGTATAATCATATTTTACTTTCAATTAAAGACTTAGATTTTGTTAGCTTAATCCAACAGTGTATTTGTGCTGTGCATTCGTGTGAATTTGGGTAAAAGGTGATTTTGAGTCAGTATGACTCGTAACACTTATGAGTCAAAAATAATTTCTATGCAATGTACTATAAAACCGTCAGCAAATACTTTGTTGCAGTCTTTTGCCTCACGAGATCCACAAAATGAAGGTCAAAAGGTCATCATACTTCAATATACTCCTATATCAAAACACAGTTCCAATATCTGTGATCAAAATAATGGGAAATTTTGATTACTTATGAAATTACTTGAAAATCTCCAAAATGGCGGTGACGACGACGATTTTGATGAGAATGATGACAATAGTGATGATGAAGATTATGATAAAAACTAAATAACAAAGTCAAGGTCCCTGAAGTTTATGCCTAAGTTTGCGGAGTTTCCATTATTAAGTTTGACGCAAAAGCTCTACCCATATTGTTTGTTCCCTGGTTATAGCTGTATTTGAAATCCTTCTTGATAATGTTTCGGTGATCTCAATAGGTGTATTATTACGAGATGTTAATATAATTAAAGACAGGTGAATTGATGCTGGTGAGCAGTTGGTTTCTCACATTCGCCATTCACCCGGTGCAGTCTGAAGAAGGCTAACTATAATTTGCAATGACATTTACAGTAACGTACTTAAAGGGTCGCTGAAAGTAGCGCACGCGTTTATAATGATATTAAACTTAAGGTGTGTATCAAATTACCGCTTTTGAGGTGAAAATTTCCATTGAAGAACCTGTTTTATGTATATATATCGAATGGAAATACATATAAGGTTGCAGATTTAGTCTTATTGTCAACTCCTTTGCCGTGGCAGTTAAAAGCAAGTGCCTGTTGATGGAAAGAACCACTCCATAATAAAATCATTACTCTTATGAAGATTATGAAAGTAGTGTATACCACATTACAAAAGTGTATCAGGCACGTAACAAAATCTTAATACATTTATACTAGTCTAATGAAATTTAACACACAATGCTATGACAATTGTGCTATAATTGAACAGAAGTATTAGTATCGGTTTGGTATTAATATCACTTGCATTTTTAAACTATATCTTGAATATATTGTAAACTACGCAAGTATTTAATTTGTAACAGTGCAGCGTGATAGCAGCTGTATATGTGATGCGATCAAGCAAAATCAGTCGGAACTCGGAAATATCGATTTTGAGATATAGCCAAACAAATGATACATTTTCTTTTGTTTCCTATTGTTTTGGAAACTCTTTAATTGCTCATATCTTTGGAACAGGTTGTTCAATTTCAATGGGGTTTTCTGCAAAATGCAGCTTTGTAAATGCTTTTTACTATCTTATAAGAAACTGAAAATTTAATATTTCCGAGTTCTGACTGATTTTGTTGATCGCATCACATATACTAATAATTAATATATTTAAAAATGTCAATCATTATTACAAATGAGCATAAACCTAATGCAAGAGGCTACTTTATAATCGAGGATTTACCTTCACTTGTAATGGCAGTTACAGCTCATCGCTTCAAGGAACTTGTAAAGATAAATCCATTTGTTAAGATTGTTCAGATGTATGCACCAGGTTCTACGACCTGAGGTACTTGACCACCAGATGTATAGCATTATTCGATTAAAACACCACTGACTACATGATTTTACCCTTAATCTGGCAGTAATTTATAAGTTACTTTAGGCAGTAAGCGAGATAGAGTGACTGTGTCAAATATAATATCTACAGCATTTCAATAGGGCAAATCTATATGTGCTATATGATAACCTGACAAGTAGTAAAGTTCCCATATTTTAACCTAGCTACGTGACGCGATTAATAAACAATTAGAACTTGACTCGGATGTCACTTAGGTTAGATTGATTTTTTCTTAAACAAACTTAGACGTGTGTGTCATAATATCTAGGCCTATATTTTCTTTTCCTAACGTAATATATTTGCCAATTCTGTTGTATCACATGAAAAAAAAACGTGCTGGAAAGCCATGAAATCTAAAACTAGGTTACCTTCTTATCTGGTTACATACCGCAAATGTTGGTTCAATACCATATCGTAGTAAAGGTTACATCCAAGTGGCGCTATGGCAATATAAATGATCCAGTACTTGACACAGATGAAAAATCCATTATTCTGAGATGAGGAATCAATTAATTTGAGGAAACTCAAATAATTGATCCGTAGGAGGTGACAAAAACCACAGAACACGTCGTCCATTCTACAGTTTTATCGCTAGAATCAAATACATCTGGTAACAAGCAAACATAGTCTAACATTAACGATTAGAATAAAAGGCATTGATGGGGAATAATCAATTTTGTGATGTCCACATTCATAGCTACTTAACGAACACATCTTTTTCTTATTACAGATGGTCTCGTTTTTCATGGTTCAAGACGATTACGAGGAAAGGTGGTCTGTTTTTGAAAATCGTTTATGTTTAGAATGTAAATATTTATCATTGATGACTGTTCGTGCTTTTATTAGAAAGTAAAGATCTTATGAACACCTTTTTTTTTAAATATCACGTTCTTGAACCAAGTAGCTACCCGCATTAAAACCAAATACACCACAGACGTTTAATATCGGATGGACTCGCTAAATAATGACTATCGTATTGTTACAAGATATTCCCGATCTTTAGAACCATTTTTCTTATTTTAGATTAATTAAATGAAAATGAATTAAATTCTTAACTTACCACAAACCTATAAGCGATGTTCCTTATTTCGTTTCCTCTATGTGTTATAATAATGTCGATTTTTGGTTCTATGTATCTAAATTCGGTCACTTATACATCTGTCAATAGTAGTTATAGTATAGGTACTTGCCCAAACCATAGGACTCATTCATGCTGTGAATGCTCACGAACGTTGAACTTAAACTACTTATACATACAGGGTATTCCAGATAAAAAATACCGGGCGAATGTATTTGGATATAATTCGAGAAATAGACATTGGTTTCTGTTCACTTTTTGCGAAGGAATTAGCGATTACATAATGCGTGTATCAACCCAGATAGCAAGACAACGTTGGCCCAACGTTGGCAATGGTCGGCATGGTCGCGGGCGGTAAGCCGACGCCAAACCAACGTACCAACGTTGACATGCCAACTAAAGGTTGCTATGGTTGGTTTATTATAAAGGTCCCTGGTTCGAACCCCTGTAGATAAATTAAGGTAAGTGACTTGTGTAAAATTAAGGTAGTAAATTTGTCTCCATTGTAAAAGAGAGAGAGAGCCAGTTAATGTAAGACTTAAAATAAGCACAGTAAACATTAGTAACAATAATTAAATTTATTTTTCATGATTTTTGTCTCATTGGGCTTGTTTGCAAATGGTTGGACCAACGTTGGCTAATGGTTGGATCAACGTTGGTGAATGAATGGATTAATAACGTTGGCCCAACATCAAAGATTTGATGTTGGCCCAACATCACAAATTATATCTGCATTAGGGTTTGGTCAATGTTGGCTCGACGTTGGCCCAACGTAATAGGGGTTGGGCGCCTGGCCAAAATCACGTTGAGCCAACGTAGAAACACAACGTTGGCCCAACGTACAAAGGTCAGTTCACCCATGTTGGGCTAACGTTGAACCAACGTAGTGTTGCTATCTGGGAATGCAGTACATTCGAATGAATCCCCTGGCCCGCTATAATTACGCACAAAAGATCGAGTCCCCTTAATGTAATACATGTATTTCTAGAAAGTCTCTAGGAATGGATATCGAGTGCAATGTCTTCTAAAACACAATTATTAACGACTGGCAAAAATACATTCATCACTGTGATCAGACACTTCAAATCCAAGGCCCATACCTTGGATGAATTATAAACCAACCATAGCAACCATATAAACAATCTATAATATTATCCATACTAAAAACCCAGAGAGATTCATTTCAGTGGGAATGTATGAAAGGTATGCAGTTGTACTATATCATGGTAAAAACAAGAATAAATTCCTTTTGGCCAGTACCCTACAATTAAAGTAACCATGCTTTAACTCCGAGGTTTTAACGCTAAAGACATGCACTATCTTGTTAGCCCTTGTTGGTTTCACTTTATACATCTTTACTAAAAACAAAAAAAACCCAACATATAGGTAGTCAGCCACAATAATTATATACAAAAATGAAAATAATGCCAGAAATGACCCGAATGGAACAGATGGTTTCGGAAAGATAGCAATAGTATGGCCATGTATTGATGCGTGTATATGAATACTTCAACGAAGTGCAAAGTAATGCCTTGCAGGGAGCTTCATACTACATAACCTTCAGCAACCCATACCATTAATAACTTGTTTACAGAAATCAGGAGTAAATCTGCATGTCTAGGACAACCCTTTTACGAGTGTATTTTCAGTTATTTGTGGTGTTACCGATATCCCGATAAAGCAGAAAATTAGATTGTCAGTTTGAACTTTACATGTTGGCTCGGTTGACTTATTGAAAGTGAGTAGATTTCTAGATGTTGGTGTGTTAGATGCCCTTAGTCAGAAACTCGCTTGTGTGATGTGCCCTGAGTAATTTGTTTTGATTATTTATCTTTGTTTACAAAATTACATGAGGGATGACATTTAGGGGGAATTCCCCTCTCAAATTGAGCAAAACAAATTGTATCATATCTAATTTGGAATATTTGGAACCCCCCCCTGAGATTGTAAAGTGAAGATGACATCGTATGGGATTCCCCTCAGGAAGTGATGTCATGTGAAAGGTTAATGTTATAATTAAGACTTGGGAATTCCCCAGATTGCAGCATAGTGTGAAAGTAGTAAATGGCCCATAATAGAATTTTTTCCAGTGCTTGGTATATAAGAAAATGTAAACATGATTCTTCACAGTTTATAGTGTTGATCTGGGCTAGCTAGCTAATATGATTACAGTCCAATTCCTTCAAAGAAAGGAAATTGCAAACCACAATTATTTTATATAGTCAATGTAATACTACCTGCCAGTGTTGTCGGTGAAGATCTCTTCTTCCAAGAAAGGAATATATATTCTTCTGTCGACTTGCTGAAGTCTGGTTTTTTGATACAACACATCTGTCAGTATAAGTGGGGACAACTGCATCGCAATATATTGTGTGAAAGGTAAAAATAGCACCAGTTTTGGAGAAAACAGCGCAAGGAGTTAAGTTTGGAGAAAGCAGCGCAATGAGATAAATGTTTGGAGAAAGCAGCACCATTTTTGTGTGGGGATTTTATACGCAAGGATATGCAAGTGTACAAAGGACTTCGCTGATTTGCGCAGGACAAGTGATTTACATCAGCCGTCCAGAACCTTGCAAGCGCTCAATGATTACCTACAAGAAGACTTATGGTTAAGTACTGAGTAGTTAAAATATTATTGTGATTGTGTGATTATTTTTGTATATGCATTTGTTGTCATATATTGTACCAATCATATCTTACTTTTAATTAAAGACTTAGATTGTGTTAGCTTAATCAAACAGTGTATTTGTGTTGTGTATTTGTGTGAATTTGGGTAAGAGGTGATTTTGGCCTTGAGTCAGTGCGGCTCGTAACACTTGTCATGTAGCTAGGGACGCCTAATGTGAGTGTACTATTAAAAGACGTCGCGTGGATTTGTTTTATTTGATTTATTACTAATCAGGATTATCAGCTAAAGACCTAGCTATAGCTTCCAGGTGTCAATTGCCTAATTAATTTGTGCATACTCATGAATTTGTAGTTCTACATTCCCAAAAGGAAGTCTCCAAAGAGTTCACCAGGTATCGTCACCAAAAGTTATCCGCTAGGTCCCCGAAAAGTTATCGGGTAGTCATCCGCTATAGTTTCCCAAAAACGTCATCCGGTACCTACTCCCTGAATGTTATCCACTATCAGTGTACTTCGGTTATATGCGCTTTTATAAATACGCACGTGACCACCTCCGCGTTGCCATCACAGCTTAGCTTATGGACAGTGAGTCTCGAAGTGACCTTCTACATAGCGAGTGGTCTTTCCTTTCATTTGAATGCAAAGGCGGAACAACATGAGACTGCTGTGCAGCAAAATTGGCTATTTTGTTCAACTTTGTGATCATATTGTAAACGTTTCCGTCGTTGGATATTTTTTCCGTCGTCAAATACTTTCAAAATGTTGTTTTTGATAACATATTACAAATTCGGTATTGCAAAATGTGTAATAATTTTGCAATTCAATTAATACTTAAATTTGATGATATTTATCTACAGAGTTCCTATCCCTTTCTGTATAGTGGTCAATGTATGAGGATTTAGACACGCTTACAGATCTTGGTACATCGTGCCCATGGGTCACGTGCGTATTAAAGCGCATTTATAGATATAACCGAAGTACACTGACTATAGTTTCTTAAAACGTTTATCGGGTAGTCACCCGATATACCTATCTAGCTATGTGAAATTTGACGGGAAGTTATCAAGAGGTTATCTGCAGAGGTCTCATTTTTTCGACAAAGATTGTTCTATACAAAATAGAAAATATATGAAACACACGTACCATTACGCGTTTTGTGAGTCAAGTCAAGTTGTAGCTATTGGTTTCCATTCTGTTTAGCGTCTTGAAGCATCTCAGTTAATGCCTCTGTGTGTTTTACACATCCGGATAACTTCTCCGTGAAGCCTTTCTGGATGGACTTGTCATGCAATATAGTCATTCTCATTTCTCAAATAATATCTTCAGTCGAGATTACCTCTTTGTTTTATTATTATGTCTCAGAAGCATGGCCTTATTAACAACATAAACGTGTACAATGTATATCATACCACGCATAGTCTAGACTCAGGCTTAGGCATGTATAATGCATAGTCTATAGTCTAGGCTGTATGCAGGAAGTTTAACAAAATACATATATATATTTAACAACATGAAGGGAACATCTTTATATAAGACTCTACTTCGGATGATGGTGGTCGAGGTTGATAGAAGACGGTCACGACTACGAAAGGTAGAACAATAAAATGTTAAGGTTTTTTGCACCATATCTAAATAATATTGCCTTGAAACCATGTTACAGAGTTCTGAATAACTTCTCTAGAATCAATGCAGATAATTCGATATCACGAGACCACTTCCATTTAGCCCTCCTTTCAACGTCACCTCCTTTTGTTTTCCTGCACTGTATGAGCCGCCGGTCGAAAAGGTGGACACGTTGCTGTTTCATATCATGCCAATGTTGTTCAAACATCTTAATGAAAAATCAGTGAAAAAATACTTTACTCTACTTCAAACTAAGTGTGCGTATGAATTTATTAAAGGATGTCGGACGCTTTATAACATCAGATGTGCTATGAATAAAAAACAATGTCAAAAATATGGTGTCATTGCAAAGGGGAATAAAGTAGCGCTCCATTGATATGAAACACGATATGAACGTGTCAAAAATAATCTGAGATATAGATGCTGGAAAAAACTTTTCAAACTTTTGTTGAGGAGTTTATATTGAAGTTGACATATTGATTCAATAGCATTCTGACGTTAGAGCAAGAAAGATATACATTTAAACCGTAAATCCTACAATAACATTAAAACAGGTTGACGGACCATTTCTTGCATTGTCGTCAATTGTTTGAAAGCAAAGACAAACAGTTAATTTCAGAAACTGACACGTGTTGAAAAACAAAAGGATTTGCTATAGAAATGCTGCATGTAAATTGGTTTATCGTTTGGTCAAACCAAACGTCACTGACTAGATTGTTCCAGATAAGTAATAATATGTATATGTATCGTATCTTAGATAAAGTCAAATGTCAAGTAATAAAGAAAAAAAATTCAATTTCTTTATAATCTACTATATACATTGCCGCATGTGAGTATTGTCAAAATATATCAATTTGCCAGTTTTGTTTCATTTTGTCTGCAAGATAAGCTATGATTTGATCTTTTGTTCCATATTTTTGCTATAAAACTGCATATGATCAGTGTTAACTTATTACGTTTGTCACACAATAGAAAGATATAATCAAATACCTGCACGCTTATATATAGTCTAAGACTTAATAATGTGATACATACATATTGCTTTTGATCATGTAGAGCTTACTATGCCATGCCATGGATTTTGGAGAAAACAATGTCTAGTTAAAGTTGGGTGGCCCGATTGACAGCCTCATCCCACACTCTACCCTATCAAAATGCCAATTTGGTATCAGTGTTAACTCGAAACTAATTCGACAGTTTTTTGATGATATCTTCGGGAATACACTAATTTGAAACTCCTAATTTCAATATATTAATGAGAAATTTCAGATCTGTCGTTTGAGATCAATTTATTGCATTATTATTATTAATAAAATAATGTTGACAAAAAGCATAACGCTATATAAAATAATTGAATACCTGAATACAAAACCCACCCAAGTCCATACTTTGGCCAAATTGAGTTAAGCATGGGGAAATGTTGCTTATACATACGTCGTAGGCCTATCATAAAAGAAAAAAACACAAATCCACACTCTTCGTGCGCCTATTGAGAATCCTAAAACAACCCAAGTCCAGGACTTGGGTGGTTTTTGCATACACATAATAGTGCCCTCGCAAAGAGGTTAAGATGGAAGACATGCTAAATTGAGGGGATAGCAACGGTGATGATAAAAAAGGCAGTTGGCACAGAACAAGAAAAAGACTGAGAGCAAAGGGTAATGAATATACTTACTATGTGATTCAAAATCACCGGCATACAAAATGACCCCTCACGAAGTCCCCGAACTGCTAATCATCATACCTAATACAGTTAAACCCACTAATTTGCATGCAAAACTTGCCCTATTTACCAGGTTATTCTAACTGAAGGAATTAAAATAATATATTTCTCAAAATCACTTTCCATGGACTTGGGTGGGTTTTGTATTCATGTATATTATGCGTAGTGGTATTATTAAATGCACACCCCTATGCATGACACAATATTACTTATTTTGTGAGAGAGTACATACAATTCTATAATAATTACGAGTTGTTAAATGGCAAAGGTTAGCTACAATTCTTTTCCTCAGCACCCGCTGAGCCTGGGAAACATTAAAATATATTCGCATTCTGAATTGTAATGAAGCGTAATCATTTTAAACATAAACAATTATTGAAAATTAAATAAGTAAAAGTGAAACTTTAAATAATGTTACTGTATTCATAATACTTAGCGAAAGAAAGTTGAGTATAATAATTGCATCCTGACTCAGCTGATAATTATCAATGTGTTATGTCAGTTGTTCTCGATGTTTAGCCTCCCGAATAAATATGGAAATAGTAGATGATTTAAATTAAATAATGGCACGATTAACGGCAGAATAATAATAATAACAACAAAAACCTACACAGTAATAACACGTTTCATTTATTATTTTTGATGTTATTATTTAGCAAAATGTTTTTGACACATCTGCCAAAGTGAATTTCGAAATGATTAAAATGGTATTTTCTGAAGAGATGAAATAATGTTAATTAATAACGTTAATGAGAAACGCAAGTAGATGGGTCACATACATGTATAACAAATCTGTGATTTGAAAACTGATGCAGCAAATCAACGTAAAAAATAACAACATTATTAATAATGATTAATAATGATGTTCTGATAGTTCGGCTTAAAACTAGTTGTCTTCCCGTTAGGTGCCAGCACCTGCATTTATTTTTTTGGCAATTTTGCAACCTAGTACTCTGCATGATTGCCTCCTTTAAAATATTGTATGCTGGAAAGTTTTGTTTTGCTTTTCCTTGTGTACCTGACAGCTAGGGTAGGATTTTTTGTTAAACAAAGTCGTAGTTTGTACAACGTGAGATAAAAGTGAATAAAGTATATTACAACACATAACATTTTAGTCTATTCTTATAAAGCAGATTTGTTGAAAAGGTCACAGTTACTTCTGTTATTATACAGGGTGTCCCAAAAAAAAGAGGCCCCTCATTGCGCCCTCTGTTTCTCCTATTTCTGAAATATTGATCAAATATATTTTGGTATGTAAAGAAACCTTGAGTCGTTAGCTTTAATAAACCAAAACAATTATATCAATCGGCTCACAACTTTTGAAGATATGCTCTTTTAAAGAAATGTACCCGTTTTTCACTCTGTCCACGGAGAAGGTTTGGCTACTTCAAAGATTGAAAAGGACTACACATACCATGCATGAATATCAAACATTCCTCTATGATAATTTTATAAAATAACTTTATTTATGGAATGGGCTTTACCAGTGGGTTTATGGGCAATGGATTTTGTTAATAGTGTCATTATTTGTGTGTAAAATGGATGCCGAATGGGACTTCTTTTGCTTTACTTGGAATAATATTATTTTCTTAGTTATTTATGCCTTTTTGTTTTATTATGTTTCTTAATTTCTTACAGCATAAGTCATTTCTCTTTTTAGGATTAAAGGTAGCCCTAAAGGCTGTTTGGTTTGTCTTTGGTTCTTCGGAAGTGAGTTTACTGTGCTGCTTTGCCCTCTACCTGGTTGCCTCCTTGGCGAATACAGGTTTCAGCCCTGGTCCTCATTGCATCAATTGCGTTGGGTACCATCCTTGTGCGCCGGATACTTGCAAATGCATTCAGTAATACGTTTGTGAAGATCTTGGATTTGGCCACAAAGGAAACAAATCAAGTGGTGTGAGGTCTGGTGATCGTGCAGGCCACTCCACAGCATGAGTCATCCCAACCACTCTGTTTGTTATCCGTGGACAGAGTGAAAAACGGGTACTTTTATTCAAAAGAGCATATCTTCAAAAGTTGTGAGCCGATTGATATAATTGTTTTGGTTTATGAAAGCTAACGATTAAAGGTTTCTTTTTATACCAAAAATCAACTTTTCAGAAATAGGCGAAAAAGAGGGCGCAATCAGGGGCCTCTTTTTATTGGGACACCCTGTATGTAAGGCGAAAGTAATACAATAAATGCATCGAGATGCCATTTCATGATTTGCTGAGTAAATTCGTGACACGGCACAAAGTCAACAATCAAAAAACTTCACCGACGTAACTCTTTCGTGGCTATGGCGCATGTGGATTACTCAACACTCAACACACTTACAAGAGATACATTTCTCAAAATCTTACATCTATACATACATGTACTTCTGGTAAGATAGCATGACATTGTCATTAAAACATTTTGTGTGAATTTGAACAAATTGTCATTGATCTTTCCATAACACTCCGATATTTTTCATGTAAAATGCTTTCATTATTGTGACATAAACAAAGTTTATAGGTATAGCTCGATGAAATTGAACAGGTTTGTTTTCCAATAATAAGCTTTCCCTATAGTTTTAATTTCTTTATGAGAACACAATCTAAAAATTACTTTTTATGACTGATTTTATGTCAATTCTTCTGGCACATTTATTCTAAATGTGACTTCGCATTTGTCTTACCTGAAAATGGGGTGTATGGCTCGAAATAGATTCATTTTAAAAGACTGCCAAAGACGTATTATTTGAAAAAATATAAATACTGACAAGAGTCAAGACAAAGTTTGAAACATTTACGTTATTATAACGTTGTTTCACAAACTATAGAACATACTGAAGACATATCAAGAAAGTACAAATTTAACAAAGTTCTCACGACTTACATTGTGGAGGTTGGTGGCTGCGACCAGCATCCACTGGTCTTCAATGCCGACTGATGTTTTGGTTGCGTTTGATTTGTATAGCTTCCTTGACGCCTCTGCGAAACCAGTTCTCTTCCCTGTCCAGAATTTTGACCCCTTCCCAATCAATAGAGTGGGCGGAGCCAGAAACATGTTCATTGACTGGGGATGATGGCGTTTTCCCATGTTCGACGAGTCGCGTCCTAAGTGAGCGGGCACTCTCACCGATGTACGATGAAGTACAGTCACCACAGGGGATGTGGTACACCACACCACACTTGTCCAATTTATCCGTCTTGTACTTTAATAGGATTGACTAAAACAGATCTGATAGTGTTCGTCGGTTTAATGTGAGTGATGACACCATTAGACCGTAGCAACCGCTGAATGGACTCCGATAGTCCCGGGATATAAGGGATGGAGACACTCCCCTTAGGTTGACTTGATTGTTTGGGTTCCCGTTTCTTTCTGGCAGTAACCCAGCTCCAATCTTCATAGCCACAAATGGCCAGAGATCTACGAACCCTGTCAAGTTCTTGTGTCCGCTCTTCCTCACATAAGGTGCGAATTACTCCAAGTTTGTGTTGCAATACTGAAGACATGTTTAAAAAGGTCTGGTATTATCCACACTATTGCATGAAGTGTGTATAAATCCTAATATAATCTATTTATATGTATTTTGTATTTATATATTATTTTCAATTAGAGAATTGTTTTTAGCCGCTGGAGTACATCTATCGTCTCATATAACACGGGCAACATCATTATTTTAAGTAAATCAACCAGGCGGAGCCGAGTTGTTTTGCGCCAAAAATAATGATGTCGCCCGTGTTATATGAGACGATAGATGCACGACAGGGGCTAAAAGTAATACCTTTATTCTCATCCTTAAACACTTCAATTCAAAAATGACAGAGGAATAAATCTCTAGATCGATTCCACAACCATTCACATCCATCACCTGCTTTATTGTATTAACATTCGAATTGGCCATTGGAAGCTTACTTATTTGAATATGGATGACTCTGCCATGAGTGACATCGTATGGAATGCCCTCTACGTGGGTATATTAGAGGGTTTGCCGCACGGTTTTATCAGTTCTCTGTCATGTCTATAATTCCTTCATTTTCTTCATCTATTAGCCTTGATACAATGCTACGGCCCTTCTCCTCATTCTCACATTTTGTGGTCATTTCCATTGACCACTATGAACTGTTCATTACGTTAATAGAGAGCATAGGAATTCCGAACACCGTGATCATACGCCGGTCTATCTATTCAAAATTGCTCTCCTGTATCGAAGCAAGGTCGCTTATTTAGCCAGTTTTTAGGATTTTGCACGTGAAAATGAAATGAACGTGAAAATGCACAAAATGTGTCCATTTAACAATATAGTAAAGACAGTCAAGGATAATGAACATACGAAGGAAAATCAAGCTATTAATATGATCCTTTTGGTTTGTAAGAAATCATTATAATAAAGCAAGAGTGAGGTGTGAGAATTTGACTTCATACATACACGCGGCTCATATGTACATATGTAAGCTTACTTATTTGAAATACGTGCGAGATCCATTGAAATACGTGCGAGATCGGCCGTATAAAAAAGAGATTGCGATTTGCCTTTTTGATACAAACGCACAGTATATACCCACGGTACACGTTGAAATTGACATTATAAACGGCGTTACGACGGTTCATGCAACGCGACTAATTTTCACAATGAAAAAAGTATCAGTTTAAAATCAAGTGAAGAAGGAGCACAATCAAACTTGAAACCGAGACTGGCAATATGTAGGCACGTTTTGAACGCCGTATAAACGCACGCAACATCGCAACCTCTCTAATATTATTATCCCATTTCATGGATATGCTTAGGATTTCTACTAATATACCGTAGCTAACTATTGCTAAAGCACTATGTAGGCCCATATAATAAGCTAGCTATGTGCTACAACACATTTCCAATAATAGCCACGGGCATTTTAGTCGCAGGTGCTTTTATCCCATAAACACACCATGTATAATTAGGTACTGTACAGCTTACATGTCACAAGTGATAGGGTCTTCTCATATTAATGCTGAGTTCATGATCAACTGACTTTAGTTTCTTGCAGTGAATCAGTGAATCAGGGGTGATACATATTCTACATTATGCAATTTCGACTTGTAAAATAATAGGCCTACATTGTGTAGTGTGTATACATGATTTCTGAAAAATTGAGAATTCTTTGGATTAAAGGACATATGCCTGACGCCCGGGCCTGAGGACTTGTAGCAAAGCTGTCAACTATAGCCATAACATTATGTCCAATAAACGTTTTTTGCCAGTTACTTGAACCATATCGTTTAGGCTCAAATGAGTGTGGCGGTACATCCTGCTGCAGGTGTTAATAATAATCATTACATTTCATGTTCTATAAATTGAATTAGAACCGTAAGTCAACTTCATTGGTGCATCGTCTCATTTGCCAAATGAAACAGAATTTGTAATTATAAATTTGTTAAAATTAAGAAGATGAGTTTAACGAATGTCCTTAGTCTGTTTTTGGAAAAAAGAAACGTTGTCTAACCATTCCAAATCTTGAGTTCAAGTTTTTGGAACAGATTAATTAGTCGTATCCATAGCTACCGTACTACTGGGTTCACAAGTACGAAGAATTTTTAGAATACATCTTAACGTTTTTTACAAAGTAAAAAAAGTTATTGGTAGCAAATTTATTTGTGACACAACTGGCCCAACTGGAAAGTTGCAATGCATTCCATTCAACTTTAACAAAATGCAAACCTGACCTATAAATCGTCTTTTAAAAACTGCATCTTGTCTTACTTAATGAACCACTGTGAGAAAATGCAAGGTGTAACATTTTTTTCAACAAATTCAACAGGATCAGTGTTACGAGTCGTACTGACTCAAGGCCAAAATCACCTTTTACCCAAATTCACACGAATGCACAACACAAATACACTGTTTGATTAAGCTAACAAAACCTAAGTCTTTAATTGAAAGTAAGATATGATTGGTACAAAATATGACAACAAATGCACATACAAAATAATCAAATATAATTATTCTTTAAATTAATCAGTACTTAGCCAGCATTCTTCTTCATGATGGTAACAAAGAGTTCCTGCAATGTTCTGACGGCTGATGTATATCCTTATTCACTTGTCCTGCGAAAATCCATTGTACACTTGCATTTATAAATATCCTTGCGAATAAAATCCTCACGCAAAAATGGTGCTGCTTTCTCCAAACACTTATCTCCTTGCGCTGCTTTCTCCAAACTATCTCCTTGCGCTGCTTTCCCCAAACACTTATCTCCTTGCGCTTTTTTCTATAAAAATGGTTCTTCTTTCACCCACCACTCTTTCGCCAGGAAACAGGCTTCTTTCGACACTGCTCCACTGTATTTGACAGATGTGTTGTTTTATATTAAACCAGACTTCAGCAATTCGACAGAAGAATTTTAATCCTTTGCTGAGGAGGAGCACTTTCGTGTACTCATAAATCGTCTTCGTTGCTGTATTAAAATAGCACATTATTGGCTATGTAAACTGGTTAAAATGTACGTCTTTTTTGAAGCACGAAGACGACCAACACAATCATGTAGAGTTTACAATCCCTCATGACAGTCTGTAAGGTGCCAATTCAAGCTCTCACATTTTATACCAGTACTCACCCGTCATCTATTAATAAATGATAATAATAATGTGAATTTCTAATGCGCACATCTCCACCTAGTCAATGTAAAAATCTCTAAAATAGTATGGCTCCATCATAATCTCTAAATTCAATTATGTTTCCGATAGACATTAGCACTCGCTTGCTGTTGTTTAATATACTATACAAGGCGCACTCACTTATTTAAGGTTGTGCATGGAATTATTGATTGGCTCTAAACAAAGGATTTGAACCGGTGTCCTTCACCGTAATCATGGCGCAGTGTCATCATCAGTCGGCTGCGGAGCAGGCTAATGCGATCTTTGGCTAATGCGATATTGGGCAAGCGAAACAATGTTGTTTGGCTGCAGCATCCATTCAGTATCTCCCAGGAGGTGCTGGACATACTGTAAGTACAGTGTGCGCGGCCGTCCCGGTTTCCTCTTCCCAGGTGGTGGAATATAAAGCGCATATTCTTTCACAGGCTCGCCATCTTCAAGACGCAGTATATGGCCGAGAAATTTGACTTGATGAATCTTGACTCTGGCAACCAGTGGAGTGGTGTTGGTCAGGTTGTAGATGGTTTCATTTGGAATCCGATCCACACGCTTGATGTTTAACATGACTCTGTAGCAAGATGTTGCAAATGCATTGATCTTGTTGTCCTTGGTAATTACCCATGACTCGCACCCATACAGAAAGACAGTAACACACGTTGTCTGAAACAGCTTGATTTTTGATTCGATTGGCAGGGACGGGCTTCTCCAAAGGCGTTCCAGTTTCCAGAAAGCTGCCCAGGCTAGTGCTTTTCTTCGTTTTAGGTCTCCAACACTAGAGCCCATCTTGGAACCCAAATACTAGAAGTCTGTGACATGGTTGATGGTACATGTACTACTCTAGACTTCAAGTGCTGAGTCGAAGGCTTTTTTGAAGTCCACAAAAGTGACTGTTAAGGGAAGTTGGTACTCCTTAAAGCCTTCCATGATCCTCCTCAAAATGTGTATTTGCTGAGCACAGCTGCGACCCGATCTAAAGCCAGCCAGGTTGCTTCTCAGTAAAGGATCAATGTGGGGTCGGATCCTGTTTAGAAGGAACTTGTTGTACACTTTTGCGGCAATGGACATAAGCGAAATACCACGGTAGTTTGTCATGAGAGAGAGGTCACCTTTATTTGTTAGAGGAATGATTACATTCGTAACCCATTGACGTGGCGGTGTCAGCGTTGAGAATACTTCCATACAGAATTCGAGAATCATATCAATCATGCTATCCCCTCCTCCCTGAAGTGCTTCTGCAGTTATAGCACAGTCCAATCCTGCTGCCTTGTTGGTCTTCATGGCTGCTATTGCTTCGACTACTTCTTCACGAGTTGGGGGCTCAGTGTAGTCCATTCAATCAAATGTTGTCATCAACCTACTTGATCGTAGTGCATTTGTTATGTGTGTGAGACGAACTGTCGTGCTAGATTGCAATCATGCTCTTTGTTGAATGTATTTGAGTAGTTCGTCTTATTTGCGATATGATACGTCATATGCACAACCTCTATTAGGCACTGCACCGATCGAATTCGGTATTGAAATGAGCGAAATTGTGAGCTACCTGTTTTCAATTTAAATGAATTTTCTTGGCCCAATAAAAAGCAAAAATTTTCAGCCTTTTAGTAATTATCAGAAGGCAACTATTATGCTAGATACTATATTCTTGTTTTAAATCATGTTGTTAAACCTAGGCGTGAAATTTAGTCGTCTAGTGTAAGATTTTAGATTTTGAAAGTAATATTTATAATGTGCGCAGTATAGAATGGTAAGTCGTTACTCCGCTTCTGCCAAAGTGCTTTTTTTACCCGTATTCTCTTCACAACAATTTACAAACATATACTCTACTTAACACATTTTATTGTACAGATATCAGCAATGTATATAGCACGTTGCTAAGCGATAAAGCTAATTCTACATGATCTTAGTGCATAATTAAGTGTTTCTTGACCATTCTCAGAACCACCGATTTAAGTAAGCGATATTAATTTTTAAATTGAAGTGCAAAGTGTTCTTCTCGTACTTTTAAAAGATTTACCTAATGGCACTATGGGTTCTCTTGACGCAATTTTAGACACAAACTAAAAGTGCCTTCCCGTAAAAATCCTACCAGCAAATAAGAGCACGGACCTTTAATTCTTGTTGGATTTTCATTGGAAGGAGCCTCCTATTTGTACATGATATTTTCCCCCAGGCAAAGGAGCCCATGTGCGCCATTAGGCGAATCTTTACGATATGTTACACTTTCATGAATCTCTTTGCTTCATAACTAAAATCATGCAAATACTTTCCTGATTCTCTTTACTTCATAACTAAAATCCTGTAAATTTCAACTGATGATTAAAAGTCAACAACATAATTTTCAATGTATTAAATGGTATTCGTTTCACTTACAAAAATGGAAATTTCAGCTCTATTTAAAAGTTTATCGATAAACCAGACGCGGGTAATTATAATATATGCAAGATTGTTGTGTAAATACAAAAATACAACAACATTTCACATGAATATCATTGTAGTTGTCTCACATTATTATTCATTCCGAGTGTCCTTGATTAGTTGATGCAGATAGTTCGAATAAGCTGTAGAACCTTCATTACATACATTCCTTTCATTGTCACTTCCTTAATCAAAGTTGCCTGTCACTTGTCATGCATAGTTTTAAATATTTTATTTGTTTTTGTGCACTATGCCAAGCATCTAACGTATTATTTCTTTCAAGCCGGCCGCCGAACGAGCCGAACGAGAAGCATATATGTCGATCACTTGATTCTTACATTTGATTTTATGTCAAGGATTGTCTAAAGATCTAGACTGAATGCCGATGAGAGAATTACTTATTTCAACTTAATGCGTTGAGTACAAGCTGTATCAAAAGGATTTATTGCCAGTAGGTATTGAAAAGCCTGCTTCTTCTTAATGCAACATTGGATCCTCTTGAAATAACCATAATTTATTGTTATATAACTGTTTATGACATTAATCAACAAATTGTGCGGATTCCATGTTGCATTTTGAAGTGGCAGTCACATCAATAACGACTGAAACCTGACGGGTACCAATTATTTTGATACAGCCTGTATATATTTTGTTCAAGGTGGATTGATTAGTTTGTTGTACGTCAACACAGATAATGTTCAACGATTTCATGTCGGACATCCAGGTTCCGACTCAACTAAGAAATGGACTAATCATATGTCAAAATGTTCAGAAGAGTCTGAGATTCGTTTCTGCCATGTTGGCAAATTTGTAAATCGCGCGTTCTGTTCCATTTCCATGGCAATGGTTTAAGGATTTCTGTCCTTTTTCACACAACAAATGCCATATCTTACAAACTAAATGAATTAGACACATCAGATTTGGTGTGTAAAACGACATGACCCTTGTATTTAGTATCTATGAACAAAATCATCACTTAATTCAATGATTTTGATGTATGGGTAAAAATGCCATTGTGGTCAGTTTGATTGCTTAGTTGCCAGCATTTTAATAAATCATATTGATTGTTCCAGACTGAGAATAGTCGTTTTAAAAGTTGTTACAAAAAAGCATGTTAGGGAGTATAAAATAAATTGATAACTTTGAACTAAAAACTGTGAAGTAGTTTAAGGCCAGTTAGAGTAGTAAGCTGTTGTAAATTATCAATTAAATATCACACATTTGTAAGTCTTGTTATTCTTCATTAATGATGTAAGATGAGGAAAAAAGTTGCGAGGGCGGCCACATGATAGAATCTGCGATTCCGGTACACAACAAGCTGTCTCCAGCCAAGTTCAACATTTTTGTGATAATAAATCATCTATTTGTGAGATGGCGTAAGCTGTATGGGCTACAGGGTGATCTAGTCGTCATTTTCTGGAAAAAATGCTGGATTCCATATATAATTTCTACAATGGCTGTCTTCATCTGACCTTCAACTTGCAAAAAGGGTAAGTTTTGAAGAACTTAGTCGCTCTATAGTCAAGAACGTTTTTTTCCGGACCCTGTTTGTACAGAAAGTCAATGGGGACTATTTATTGGTGTGCACCCTTAAGGGTATACGATGTATTGTTGATCGAAGCAGCAGAAAAAAAGTAGTTCACAGCATCTTGCGAATGGTAGTGAGCTTTAGCAAAAATTGCATTGCTCAATTCATAGCAAGCATGAAGAAGAATTCAAATAGGCCTATCACAGATATACTTTTGTAGGTCATGTGGGTCATGAGTTATGTTGTAAAGAGGGCTGAAACAACAACACTTTTTTAAAACGTACATAACTCATTAACAACAATAAATTAAGCAAGTTTTCAAAGTATATTATTTGTAGAATGAACTTTGGCAAAACACCAAAGTGTTATTTTACAATAATATATTGATTCAGATAATGAAAACCGTTTTTTTTTTGGCTGCTTCGACCAACACTACCTCGTATA
Organism: Amphiura filiformis; assembly: GCF_039555335.1. Taxonomy (NCBI): domain Eukaryota; kingdom Metazoa; phylum Echinodermata; class Ophiuroidea; order Amphilepidida; family Amphiuridae; genus Amphiura; species Amphiura filiformis. The sequence goes on along the minus strand of NC_092630.1, from coordinate 33,287,985 downwards.
CCCTTAAAGGTTCTTTTGCGCTTTGATATACATTTAAAATATTGTTATATACTGTTATTACATCTCGGACCTGTTTACCACCACTTTGTCCACCCCTGGCACTAACGAATTCAGCCGCCATCGTGTCAAAGAGATTTTGATCAACAAAGCAAATATCACATGACAATGACATCAACTTCAAAGTTGAAATTTTCAAATTTAACTGACTATTTAGGTTCCTATTGCTTCCCGTCAACCTTTGTCTTAAGGATATCTTTTGTTTGTTCTTGTAAATGTGTGTACCAGTCACAGAGTTTGTCTGAAACGATTTACAATATGACCGTGTGTCAAGCGCTTTCCATTTCATGATTTAATACATTTGCTGTATGTTAAGTTCATTTACTTGGCAAGTCGTTACGTCATCTCAACTAGTGTATTTCCGTTTTATAATACAATACATGCTAGACAGCATGATCTGAGCGACACTAGAAAGGCTCAGCTTGATGCATTATACAATCGGCAGGTCTTTAACCTATTGAATACCTAAAAATAGCGTCAAACAAGTATGAAATAAAAGCATACAATATTATTATCTATCGGTACATATAACTCCAAGTTTACTATATTGACAGTCTCAAATGTCTGTAAGAGAGGACGTTGTCTTGAGCGAAATCACAATGCAACGTGATATAAAACAGCTGGGCCAAGGTAAGTGGTCAATCTCCAGATACTGTGGCACAGGCAATGTCATTTGCAATCAATGTTGTCAACATCAATTTTCTGATTACTTATCACTCCAGTTGTATCCACCGATTTGTTGATATTGTCCGGCTTTCAATCGAATATATTGCACACTTTTTGAATGAAATTCTTAAAATGCCAAGAACTAATTCCTGAATTGTTAATGTGAATACGCGGATTTAGGGTTTCTCTCCGGGAAGTCAATTTGTGCCGAAATTCCTTCCCACAATGCAATATGCGTATTGCATAACAAAGGAGATGGATTAACCTCCGAACTGTATCTATTGTTATGCAAAACGCTTATTGCATTGTGGGAAGGAATTTCGGCACAAATTGACTTCCCGGAGAGAAACCCTAAATCCGCGTATTGCGCCTTATGCAGAATCTAAATTAGAACATTAGAACACTAAAATTATTGTCACTAAATATAAAACTTTAATTTTCATCATCATTCATCAAAACATGTCTAGTAAAAAGTTTGAACTATTTCAGATGTAATAGCAGGACATATCTGTGGCCTGTTTAACTTTTTCAAATGTATTAGGTTGTATGGACAGCAGGCAAAATATTATTGTTTAGGTTTTTAAAATTTGGCCAATTTTTAAACACGTATGTCATTTACGAATTACGTAAGTTGTCACATGCCATATAATGTCTTAATTTGTCTTACACTTATGTTCTGCATGTTCTTTATCCATGGAATTTTTTCCTGCTTATTTCTTTATGAATGTATGTAGGGTGGGGTGTGGGGGTGGGTGGTGGAGTGTTTGTATGCATGTAATTGTTTTTATTAGATAAATTATGAAACTTAGGCCATTATGTTAAGGTGGTGTTTGTTCCAGGCCTTTTGGCCTTCTGAGCATCTCTTCTTTCAAGTGTGTATTTATTGTTGTTGTTGTATTGTTGTATTTTTTTTGGATAAAAATAAAGATTGATTAATATGTAGGAGGACATTGTCTTGAATTTAGACAAGGCAATACACGCTCTTATAAACATCTACCAAAAAGTAATAACCCCTTCATATAATGGCAATTATTCCCATTTCATTATGACACCTCATTTGTTGCAATGATCTCAATATTCATGGCCCAGCGTACATTTGAATGAAAGTAACTCAAGATTTGAAAGTTGCAGCAACGTATATTGCCCTGTATTCAATGACCAGGGAAGAAAATGTTGTCTGCGCTCATTGGATTAATCTTCTTGTTTCGTGAATTTGAGGGAGGTCAAAACATGATTGTAATAATCAATAAAAAAAAATGTCATTGTTCACATCAGTTTTCATTGTTTACTTAATCCCATACAAGTTCAATGTCTTCTGTGACCAAGAAGGTCACAAGAAGTTGAAGACCAATCAGTAAACCACTGAGAGGACAACTTTCAAAATTATGGGCCATTTAAGACCTTGTCAAGTTAGTCAGAAAACAATATTGAAATCTTCATGTTTCAATTTGACATTACGTAAATAATGATTACTGATGTGAATAATAAGAATTTTTATTGATTATCACATGTTTTGATCCCTCCAAATGCATAAAACAAACAGAATAATAGAGTGAGAGATGATAGGATTTCCTTCAATGGATACTGAATACAGGGCAATGTGGTTTTGCTGCAACTATCAAACTATGGATTACTTTCATTAAAATGTATCAATATCGAGACCATTGGAACAGATGAGGTGTCATAATGCGCAAAAAATAAATTCTGCTTCGACTTCGACTGCATATTATTCTAAATTTGGCATACAATCAACGTTTGAAGAATAATGGCGATTATTTAAAGGGGGTAATCACTTTTTGATAGATGCTTATGTTGTCAGCAATCATTAAGAATATATTAAATGCAATAGAGCATCATAAGTAATTTGGTGGATAAGCTTATAGAAAATCATAGAACTGTGCAACTATTCACACATCTGCAAGTCAAGCAAAACGATTGGTGAATCCCTATGGATAGGTTTTTATTTAATGATCGTCTTCCCAAGGATTGAAAATAAATGATCAGGTAATTTCTTATTCAAAATGGACAGGGTAAATAAGGAAACGTGGCGCCTGTGACGAAATTCCTAGTTACGTTACTGGTTTACTGTAATTACAACACCAAAAATCGTTAAAAAAATATCTTGAAGATGAATCAACCTATAATGTCTTGGCTTGAATACTATATGAATTTAATTCTTAGCTTATCCCCTAAAAGCAAAGCTGGTTATTTTGTCTGTAACTATCTTCATCAGACTTCAAAAGTAAAATTCGTGGCTAATCTACAATTCGTCTGATAGTTTATTTGATATCAACAATTATTCACAATCAATACTTCATTACCATTCTTATTGTAGTTTTTAGAACATCACTGCCACAGTACAATATTGCTTGTTTTCAGCATATGCAACCCTTTATAATGTTTGCTGATATTGATTTTAGGGATCGGATATCAACGTTTGCACAGTATTTTTGTGGGGCATGAGAGCACATCAGACACATCAAATTGCATTCTGAATACAAGGAATTTCCTTCTGATATCAAATGATTTTGATTGATTTTTTAATTTCGCGATACAATACAAACATGATGGCAAATAATAAAATAAAATAATGTTTTTGACAGGTAAGAGTCCTCGAAGTAAACTTTGATGATATTGTCTTTAAGTGTAAATAGCTCTGTTGGGCACAAGCCGGCTTACCAAAAGAATAGATCAAGGACCAGTTAGCATCCATACTAGAGCATGGCAAAACAAGACACATGGGGATGCGCTATCACCACCAAGAGGGGGGAGGGATTATTAATTTTTCTCTGAGATATCCATATTGAACAAAGGTCTGAACTCTAATTATGTACTAACTTCACCCAATGCATTTTTTTTTACATTTTAAATACCACTTTGTCCATTTTTTTTTCTAATTTCTTTACAAAATGACCAAAATCCAAGACCAAAATAAGTTGGCTAAATTACAGACCGCCTACCTCAAAGTACATTGTACTGTTTTACCAATATTATACATGTATGGTTTTCCTAAAGAGCATAAAGACAACATGCCACTTCGACTAATGTGAGTGCAACCAATTCTTCTTGCTACAATTTTGCAAAAAATATTATCGGCGAAGTGCAAGTCTTACATCAAGAATTCCCAGTATTTTGTTGATAAAGCCAGATAGAAACGCCTACAGCCAGTCGATATTTAAATAAGCGTTGACGTTGTCTCGTTATTTACTATTTACTAATGTGCCCATTTATAGTGTATGATCCCGGTGGTTAGGAGTTACCACTGGGGGGGTGCAATTCTGCACTGCTATTATAGTTAATTAACATCATGGGCTACACATAGTGACATTACTCCTTTACTTTCAAATTCTCACTATGTGAGTTTCCGGCCTCAACCTTAATAATCAGCTTGCGATCCTGATGTTTTTGTTGATACTGGGTCCCCAGTCCTTCAGGGATTAAAAACATCAAGGCCGAACATCAAGAACTAGAAATCAAGGGTAACTTTAATGTAACGTTGACCAAAAGAGGGCGGCAATGTGTAGACAATTCCTGTATATAGTAGGTACTGTATGCCTACACACCATAGGCAAACAGTACATCCCGTATGCCTTCGTGTGAATAGGGTGTTTTCCTAATTAAGTTTGAGATAAAAGCTCTACCCTTATTGCTTGTTCCCTGGATAAGGCTGTATTTGAAATCCGTCAGGATAATGTTTTAGTATTCTAAATATGTATTTTATTGCCATTATGTTAAAATAGTTAAAGACAGGTGAATTAATGCTGGCAAGCATTTTTTTCTTGTATTCACCATTTACCAAGCACTATCTGAAGGAGGCTAACTATTTATTCACTAGACATTTACAGTAATGAACTTACATAGTCGATGAATTTAGCGCACGTGTTTATTTTGATATTAAACTTAAGGTTTGTATCAAATGACCATTTTGAGGAGAAAATTTCCATTGCAGAACTTGTTTTATGTATATTTCAAATGGAAATACATAAAAGGTCGAATCTGTAGTGTTATTGTCAACTCCTTTGCCCTCACAGTTAAAAGCAAGTGCCTGTTGTATGTTGAGCGAAAGAGCCACTGAATAATAATATTATTTACGTTTATGTCAGGAACGTAAACTATATAGTTTGATATTTAACATACAAATGGTGTTAATAATTCAAGTATTATAATATCGTTTTTATATTAATATTGGTTGCATTTATTGAATACGCAAGCACAATCATGGAAAGAAGTTTGGAATATTTATTCTCGGGGTGGGTGGGGCACTCCCATTTTTTGACAGTGACCTAACTGTCCCTAGTACGTGAAGGATAATATTGGAAGGTTATTTTGAAAAATAATGGGATGACAGTATTTAACAAAAACGAGATCTTGGTGACAATATTTTGTACATATATGGCTTTTTTAATGAAACAGTACAAAAACAAGTTGTTTAGAATCCATTAAGAACGCTTTTTGTTAGAACTCATCGTCACAAAGCATTTCATGCGAATATCCCTTCCTTCAATAGATTGATATCGTATGTTTTGAGAAGTTACTATTGAGTAATTCACGGTTTAAGGAAGGTCGTCATGGTAAGAAGGTGAACATATTCCAAACGTTAGTCCATATCTGCATTTGTTTTATCTACTCCATATCAATCACTATCTGCATAAGGTTAATGCAAGAATTTGTTGAGATATTATAACGGCGTCGAGGCTTTAACTTTACATGCAATGGTATTAAAACACCTCATTGCTTCAAGGATCTTGTGAGATTAATCCATTTAGGAAGATTGTGCAGATGTATGTACCAAATTCTGAGACCCGAGGTACTTGACCACCAGATGTTTATCATTATTCGGTTTAAACGCCACTGACTGCATGATTTTACCCTTAATTGGATAGCAATTTATAAGTTAATTTAGGTGCTAAGCAGGATAGATTAACCGTGTCAAATACAATATCAACAGCATTTTCAATAGAAAAAACTATATTAATTGCTATCTACTACCCTGACAAAATTCCCATAATTTAACCTAACTACGTGACGCGATTAATAAACAAAAGTGTGTAATGAAATTGCCAAACCTCTTAATATGATATTTAATTTGTCTATATCTACTGGTATTGTTCCTGATAAATTAAAAATAGCAAAAGTCATACCATTATACAAAAAAGATGATGCCGAGGCATTCTCAAACTATCGTCCAGTTTCTCTCCTACCGTGTTTTTCAAAAATTCTTGAAAGGTTGGTTTTTAACAGATGTACGGATTACATTGACAATAAGCAAATCCTTAACCCCAAACAATTTGGCTTTCGGTCAAAACATTCCACCTTTATGGCTATAGAGCAAATGGTAGACAAAGTTACTGCAGCAGTTGAAAGAAACGAAACAACTATTGGAATATTTCTGGACTTATCAAAAGCCTTTGATACAATCGATCATAACATACTCTTACATAAATTAGAACACTATGGCTTTCGTGGTATTGTGTTAGAATGGTTCAGAAATTATCTAAGTAACAGAAAACAATATGTTTATTATAATTCTTATGAATCAGAATCACACGATATTATATGTGGTGTTCCACAAGGATCAATCCTGGGGCCACTTCTATTTATACTCTATGTTAATGATATAACTAATGCATCTAAAGTACTCGAATTCGTCCTTTTTTCTTTTTATACCACCATTTTATACTCCCATAAAAACGTAGAACGCCAGACAAACCTTGTTAATGAAGAGTTAAAGGAAGTAAGCAATTGGTTTAAAGCTAATAAATTGTCAATTAATGCTACCAAAACAAATTACATGATACTTGGCACACCCAAAATGACATCGATGAATCAAGACCTGCAAATCACACTAGATCACACGGCTTTAGAAAGAGTGCATCAAACTAAATTCCTTGGTGTACTAATAGACGAATGTCTCACTTGGAAATGTCACATAGATTGCGTATCTACAGTTTACACTTTTTCGATGGCTTATTTCTCAGAAATGAAAACACATATTGAAATAAGTTGAACATATTTGTAAACCTCTATGTCTGGACTGTCATTGCTAAAAAGGGCATTAACATCCATGGTCTAATTACAAAATGGCGACCATTTAAAGCAGAGAAGTCAAAAACCACTTTGCACACACGTAAGACTATAGACAATGATCATGCATATTAAGTTTTTAGGCTTAAGAAAGTTTAAAAAAAGTTTGATGACTCTATATGCATTTACTTGAGTGTCATTGCCGGGGTCATCGGACTCATGCGTGTATGAGTTGTTTACTGTTTGAAAATCATTCACCTGTGAAATTGACACAAAAGGCTGATTGGACATGCTCATTTACATAACAAATACACTAGTTTTGGAGGGAACTTCAAATTTAAAATGCCTTGCGTGCGTTCTTGTCATTCATGTTAGAGATACCTGTGTAAGTACTTTGAGGTGATTCTTGCTGTTCAAAATGCGGCAGTTTACAAAGGAGGAACGAATTTTCATCGAGGAGGAAATTTCAAGAACCGGAAAGGTGCGCTCTGTCCTGAATGCATGGCCGAACCAGATTCCGAATACCAGACTTCCTAGTCGCCGACACATCTATAATATTATACAAAAGTTTCACTTACATGGAACTGTTCTCAATCGGAACAAATCTAACAGTGAGAGACCACGAACAGGAAGATCAGCCAATCACATTGCCGATGTTAGAAGGGATTTGCAAGCTAACCCAAGATTGAGTACTCGACGGAACAATTGTCCCCATATTCCAAGGACAACGTTCAAACGAATCATCACTCATGATATCGAATGGCACCCTTACAAGATCCTTAAGCGTCATGGACTGCAACCAGGAGATCTAAATCGGCGACTTCAGTTTTGTAACTGGTTAGTTAACAGAGCACGTCGCTTTCTTGATACCGCTGTTGTTGTTGACGAGGCAAACTTTCAAATGGACGGGTCTGTCTCTTCTCAAAACATACGGATGTATGCACCGAAAGGCAATCCTCCGAGAGACTTTGCTTTTAACGTTCCACATGACAAACGCAAAGTTAGTGTTCTCGCAGCCGTCACAGGAAACAACCGGTTGATAGGACCGATATTCGTTGACCAGAACATAAATGGAAACGTTTACCTCGACATAATCAATGATCAACTAGAGCCTCAACTGGTCCAAATATTTGGACAGCATGCGAACGGGGCCATCCGCATGGCGTGGTTCTTTCAAGACGGAGCGCCAGCCCACCGTCTTATCGCTGTTAGAGACAGATTGCAGGAGTTGTTTCTGCATCGTGTTGTCGGCCTTGGACATCATGTGGAGTGGCCTCCGAGGAGTCCTGATCTGACACCTTTGGACTTCTGGCTTTGGGGTGATGTCAAGGCGTCTGTGTATGCCGAAGGTCCGCCAAGGAATTTGCGGGAGCTGAGGAGACGTATTACAGATGCGTTCACAAGGATCCGACGCACCAGGGTTACTTCAAGAGCAGTTCACCATATGTACGATCGTGCGATGATTTGTATTCGCGAGCAAGGAGGCCACGTTGAAGGACGATAAGAACACTTTAAAGACAGAAGCATTTTCACTGTGGCATGCAAAAATACGTGACTTTATGGAACCATGATAAGCAGTAATGAAGAACAGAACTATTTTTATCAGAGTCAAATATGATTTTACTTGTATTCTTACTTTTCTAGTGCAATATTTTTAATTTCATGACAATTTGAGACAAATAACTTGTTTCCATTGAAGCACTGCTACGGTTTACATGTGTCTATATGAAGAAATAATTTCCGAAGAGAAGGAGAGACATTCCTGACACCTATTTATAAATTTATATTGTTATATCTCTATATAAGATTAATGTTATAGTGCAATAACCATCATGAAGACTCGGGTATAAAATTATGCACATTATCTAGAATGCGACTGCAAACAAACGTTAACTGCGCAAATTATTTAAAGCTACTGTTACATATTCTGTTCAACTGGAAGGCTACATATTCTGTTTGAAAAAGAAATATTTATTTAAATATGGTTAATTTACAAGAGAAATATTGACAGAACTTTCATGCGTATTGTTATTTTTCTTCCTTTGTTCCTAATCCATTGTGGTGTGAACCAGCGACCACCATATATCGCGTGATCATCCGCTCCATTTGCACGTGTGTGCAAAGTGGTTTTTGACCCCCTTGCTTCAAATGACCGCCATTTTGTAATTAGACCATGGATGTAAATGCCCTTTTCAGCAATGACAGTCCAGACATAGAGGTTTACAAATATGTTCAACTTATTTCAATATGTGTTTGCACTTTTGAGAAATAAGCCATCAAAAAAGTGTAAACTTTTTAATGGCCCACCCTGTAGAACAATTTCAAGAAATGTCGGTGTCATGAATAAATTGAAACATTTTGTTCCAAGTCGTATTTTATTTACACTTTATTGTACGTTAATATTGCCTTATTTGAATTATGGAGTACTTTTATGGGGAAATACATGTAAAACGTAAAAATTCAAAAATGGGCTATTAGAACTGTGGCAAACGTTCACTATAGAGACCACACAGTGCCATTGTTTGCTAATTATAACATATTAAAAGTTGAAGATATGTACACACTGGAATTAGGTACATTCATGTACAGGCACTCTATAAATGAGCTGCCCTGTTCATTTGATAATTATTTTACCAAACGTTCTGACATACATAACTACAAGACACGATATGTAAATGACCTAAATCTAACCAAAAATAAGAAAGTCTTTTCTGATCATGCTATACGTACAAGAGGTCCCATTCTTTGGAATTCTTTAGATAAAAATCTTAAAGCTTCAAAATCTGTTAAACATTTCCGTAATCAATTCAAAACAAAACTGATCTCTAAATATAATTAATCTTTTTCGTGAGCACCCCCCCTCTCCCCTTCCCTTGTCTTTTGGTTATGTTATGTAATGTTGATTTATTTTGTTAATTTCATTTGATTTCAGGAAAAGGCTAACTTTCAGACCTTTTTGGTCTTCCAGCCTTTTCCTCCATATGTACCGTGTTTTTATATATTTTTTGTAATGTCTTTGATTTTTATGGAAATAAAATATGAATGAATGAATGAATGAAACAATTAGAACTTGACTCGATCGAATGCCACTTATGTTACATTGATTTCTTCTCACACAAACCTAGACGTGTATGTCATAATACCCATATTATTTTCTAACGTAATGTATTTGTTAACTCTGTTGTATTACATGAAAAAGAACGCTGGAAAGCCATGGAATCTAAAACTAGGTTAACTTCTTATCTGGTTACATACCGCAAATGTTGGTTCAATAACATATCGTAGTAAAGGTTATACCCAATCTGCGCTATGATAATATAACGTGCACTGAAATGACCCAGTACTTGGCACAGAGAAGGATTCAATTATGCTGAAACGAGGAATCTGATGAAGGTTAAATAATATATCCGTAAGTGATAACAAACAAACTGCTGTCCGTGATACAGTTTTGCCACTAGAATCAAATACTTCTGGAGACAATACAATTAGGTAACTTTTGGACATGTTATAGATACTGTAGCTTAAGGACTCTCTAACTTGTTAAATGTGCGTGCCTGCGTTCAGTTTATGCAAGCTTCTCTATCCCCTCCTCCTCCTCCACATTTACGAACCCTTTTGGTGGACCCAAGTAACTGCCTAAAATGAGGGTATTAAATTGAACTTTGGAATTTGAAATGTATTAATGACTTTGACCACAAATTTTTATTTTTTCAAATATCTAAAAAATACAAACATCTAAGCTCATTGAACAGACAGTAGATTGGCAAGGTTATTGCTACTCTTAGGAATACCTTCAAATGAATTTTACACAAAGCAGCCTTTGGAGTTTCCGACTTTTGAAACCAAACTCTTCATATAAACCTCTAATCACAGCTCTGAAATTGACAAATCAAAAGCAATTGTTAAAACAATAAAGCAATAATTGTTAAAACAATAAAGCTACTAACATATTAACGTATTAACTTGCACTGACTATCTGCGTCTCGCTGGTATATTGTGAAGATTAGGTATGTGGTGTTCATATCTTGATATTCACGAGTCACGCGATAGCTGTGACCAGCAAGTTTTGAAAATAAACGACTGATAAAATTTTATTAGATATTTTATTGTCATAAATCAAGAATACCATAATTTCAAACATCTATTTTTTGTTTTATGGACTACTTCGATACATGACTTTTCCAAGCGTGGCTATTCATAAAAAGAAAGGAAATCCATCGAAAAAAAACCCAACAACAACAACAAAAAACGTTGACAACGTAAAGTTAGCAGCAAATTCAGAAAGCCCCACTTCGGCTCAGGTTCAAAAACTTGATCCCATTTTGAACATCAACAGCTAATAAGTGTTTTAATCTTATTTTATTTTAAATATATTTTTCAACAAGATAATATAACATTTTAACAATAGCATCACTGCCATTTTAGCCCTGCTTGTTATTCATTTAATTCAATCATTAATTATGTCATAAAACAAAATGTATCGATGCGTAAAGCTAACCAATTAAATCGCACCTGCACATGAATGATACACAACACTTCTGGAAATGTGATAATAAAATAAAGTTAAATCAACACCTTTTGCAAATGGGGCCATGTTTCAAAAAGTGAGCCGAGGTGCGAGTTTTTAAACTTGCTACTTACTTTACGTTGTCAATGTTTTGGTGGATTCTTTTCTTACAGGATGCTTCAGGTTTAACCCAAAAATATGTCATTAAAAACCCTCCCACTCGGCTATTTCAAAAATGTAATTAGGCGTCCTTAGCATTAAAATGAATCCCCAGCAAACACAAAAAATGTTTTAAACATGTTATATTTTGGGTTTTGGTTTAGATAAAAACGTTTTAATAACATTAAAATATCGGGTTATATAAAGGTCATGGAAACGTTTTAAAACGTTTGGTATGAAAACACACTCAACAACATCTTTTAAAATGTTTTCAAAATGTTATTATAAACTATTTGTTTGAAAAAAAATTTTGCCAAATATTTTGTTAACACTTAAATAATTTTATTTTAGAATATTAGTAATAGGTTATCAACAAATGTTTTTGAATGTTATGAAAACGTTTATACCCTTTATATGTCCTTTATGTAACCCGACATTGAAACGTTTTCTGGCAACCTTTTCTAACCTTTTGCGAATGATGTCGAAAACGTTCTGTGTTTGATGTGTCTGATTCTAAAATTTAAAAAAAAAGCATTATTGGCGTATACGACCGTGCTTTTCACGCAATTTGTGTAATGACATTTACATGTGTTGTTATATTATTTTATTGTAACTGTGTTAATCCTTTTGTGTCTTGTAAAAAAGCTTTTAAGATTTGTTATATGAGGGATATAAGACATACTGTACAGCGCTGCGCAAAATAAATAACGATGTGGCATTATTGTGGACTTATGTGGTATGTTAACACAGGGATATGAGAACATGAAATTGATATCCCGGCTTGACGTTCATGTTGAAAACTTAATTTATACCCTATACCAATGTATATGTGAGTGTGCTTTTAGACATGTATATGATCATGAAGTCGTATTATATTAAGTGACGGTTATGGAAGACTTGCATTTAATGTAAATGTATTACCAATTAAAGAGGACTCTGAAATGTGTGTTGAATAATTTCCGTTGAAATATTCATAAACTAATATTAATACACAGCTGCAGCTGATTATCGTATGACTTATGAATATAACATGTGTGCATATAGCAGTAATAATAATGATCATATTAATTGATTCAAAATTTCTAGACTCAGACCAAATCAAAATGATATAATAATAAAAAATATTAATATTAATAATAATAGTCCTAACCCTAACCCTAAACCATAACCCTAAACCCTAACCCTAACCCTAATCCTAAACCCTGACCCCAAACCCAAACCCTAAACCCTAACCCTAACACTAACCCTTAAAACTAACCCCCTACCCTAACCCTAGCCCTAACCTTATAACCCTAAAACCTAACCCTAACTCTAACACTAACCCTAAACCCTAACCCCTACCCTAACCCTAACCCTTAACCCTAAACACTAACCCTAACCCTAAACTCTAACCCTAACCCTAACCCTAACCCTAACCCTAAACCCTAAACCCTAAACCCTAAACCCTGACCCTAAACCCTAATCCCTGACCCTAAACCCTAACCCTAACTCTAATTTTTATACTTTTTACCCCATAATTTCCCTCATTCTTCACGCCCTGTCCTCTATCGGGAGCTAATTTATAGTTTAAGCTTGTTGTATATCCACATTTCGCGATTAGTGGTTCTTTGTCTCCTACATAGGAGGACTAAAAATAAATATAATAATAATAATAATAATAATAACAATAACAATAATCAATGTAGAACCAATGTAGAAGAAGAAGAAGAAGAAGAAGAAGAATGTTGAATGTGATTACAACTTTTTAGTAAAGTTTTAATTCCCTTTTTTATCAACACGAGACAAGCTTAACAAATGAAAGTCCCTTTTCCAAGTCAATCGTTTCGTAATCCTCCCAATGTATTTTGCTTGTTTGGCGTAGCGTTAAAATATTATATAAAAATAAAAGTCACATCTCAACATAAAGTCCGTGGTAGAAATCAATTTGAGATTGGATAAACAGTCACTAGTAGTGTTGAAAATTAGATAGCAGGTGTTTATCGAAACGTACTCAGTAATTGTTGCAGCCAAACAAAATTGTTTCGCTTGCCCAAGATCGCAATAGTTGGAGAAAGCTTGTAGTCACCTGCTTCGCAGCCGACTGATGATGATGATGACTCAGTAATTGTTATTTTTTTGGATCAGGAACTTGAACCTTTTGATTAACTTTATTGTACCAATCCTGATTACAATGTTCATGACGAGTAACAAAACTACAAGATGATGTTAAAACGTCTTCCAATTTATACTGAAATAACACTATATCAATCAAATGTAAATAAAAAATCTAAAAAAAGTCCTAAAATTCTGCCATCTGGACATTAGCAAATACTGATTCTATAGTGTGATTTTCTATAGACCATTTTGAACGTATACGATGCAGGTGCAAAAGTACAATTATTAGCTTCTTGTGTCGACATCGTCTGCTACCTACTACTGTGTCACAAATTCACCTCAGTCCATCGGCATCTAGGCCTATTTTTAGAGCTAAACCACCGTAGCAAAACACCCCTATGTTTACAACTTTAAAATCAAGTAGAATTATAGAAAACACGTAAGCACGGTAATTGTTGTAATTTGGTAGAATCAACTGTGCAGACACATCGTGTATCAGATTAGCATCGACGCCGCCACAGCATTCACCTTGCCTCACACAAGCCAATATTGATCAATCTGCTTTACTAAATTTACACAACTACAAAATCCAACACTGAGCGACTGCAAAGGACTGCAAAGGAGCGATTCCACTTGAACATAACAATCCGCATCAATGACGTGTACTTAGGGAGGTATCACTATTTACGCCCATGGGGAACGGAGGATTGGGGGGGGGGGGGGGGCAGAGTGTCATCGGCCCGATATCTTCATGGCAGAAATCGCCATGGTAGGTTGAATCCACAGCCACGCATGGCCATTTTGTTCCGACCTGTTTAATAGTTTTGAGACGCATAATGAGCCGAGGGACATCCGACTAAGGCTACTGACAATAGCCTGGTAATTGACCTCTCTTTCAACACATATGTTCAAGTGCAAGAAAAAAAATATGGCTTCTTTAGAATAAAAAAATACGGGAGATATTCATCATTTTCTACCCCGGTATCCAAAGATTTATCGTCTGAATATCAAAATCGTGCATAGCACATTCACATGTATCGATTCCGTGTATTCATTTTAGTGTCTCTGCTCTACAATGTAATTATGAACCAGGTGATGTGGGTGTGTGGGGGAGGGGTGTGGGGGTTGCTTAATATTGGAAGGGGAAATGAAGTTATATACAACGAATGGAGGATACAAGGGGGACGTTTTAGGTATGATATATAGTAAACAAGTAAGCCCCCTGGCGTAAATAGTGATCCCTCCCTTATGTGATGCGGGATTGGTGTGCACATCGGAACTACGCCGCGATGTAGTCGGATGTCCCTCGGCTCATTATGCGTCTCAAAACGCCGCGATGCATCGGAACTGCGCCGCGGTGACTAAATCCCCCAGTCCTTCAACATCTACGCACGGTCATCGGGTTGTGCTGATGGTGAATAAGGCAACGTAAAGGATTGTGGGTAATATAAAGACGCCGCAATTCTGGGCCTGGAAGGATTCAGGCTACGGTGATCCTGTATACACTCAGAACGCTGGTATACAAAATGCAATACATTACTGGTCAGTGGGCGTAGTTTACCTTTTAGAAGATTGACTACATTGTTGAAAAGCGCTTGTGTAGCGATGGTGTTGTAGGCGTAGGCATAATGCGTGACAAACAACAGTTCCTATCGCTTATTTTCTTAAGTTCCCCATTGCACTATGTACATTTTCTCTCTGTGGCTCTGTGTCCTTTGAAAATATATAATATGCTAACCTCAAGGCTAAGATACTTTTCCTACGCACGTACTTTACACTCTGAACGATGGTCAACAATGGCCCTATTGTTGTACAAGGCTCACTCAGTCATTTAATGAGGCAATACAAACGATCGAATTTGGTGTTGAAATGAGAAAAATTTTGAGTTACACCTTTTCAATGTGAAATTAATTTTCTCGGCCAAATGAAAAGCAATAATTTTCATTTTTTCAGTAAATGTCAGGAAAAACTGTAATGCTTGATACTGTATTTTTTTTCTTCAAATCCTAGTGTTAAACTTAGGCGTGAAATTCAGTCATTTAGTGTAAGATTTTCGATTTTGATAGGCTTCAACTCTGCCCGCGAGCCTTTTTTTTATTAACCTTTTAGCTTTTCAAAGTAATATAGTTCGTTAATGAAGGATTTTTCCCAACTTTCTAACGCACATCACCGTGAGCGATATATCCTAGTTTTGTCAGAATTTCCGTTTTGATTTCACCATTTTTTACTGCCGGCTGAAAATTTTTCAAAATCAACGCGTGAAATCTGAGGCTAATACAGCATTGTGGATCGATATCTCTGGGCGGCCTGGCTACAGTGTTGCCAGAA
Organism: Amphiura filiformis; assembly: GCF_039555335.1. Lineage (NCBI taxonomy): Eukaryota > Metazoa > Echinodermata > Ophiuroidea > Amphilepidida > Amphiuridae > Amphiura > Amphiura filiformis. The sequence continues at coordinate 33,272,150 of NC_092630.1, read as the reverse complement.
CTTAAATACAGCAAAGAAATTCCCAGGCCTAGCGTGGAAGTTTATAAAAACCTATTAAATGACCTAAATGAAAAAAACATTTGTGGCAACAATGAGCCTTGCATTGAAAGTCATAGTTAAAATGTGTTGAGTACAACCCCTACCATCCCTACATACACACCCACTACCCACCTCACACACCTCTGCACCCACCCACCGCATAGGCCTACATAATATTACATACCGGTACATAATAATATTTATATAGCACGGCTATAGCTATACATTTAGAAAGTAGGTCCTATAGTGCTAAATTATGACAAATAGGCCTACATGTCAAATTAAAAACAAACCTGAACACAAGTCTGAAGGGTGTAATGAAAATGCCAACCCAGGATGTGTGTGTGGGGGGGGGGGGCATACAAAATTCACCTGGAGATAGGAGGGACAGAAAATTAAAATCCCCTATAATAACACGCTAATTTTTCTAGGTTTGGAGAGTGGATTTTCCCATGGACCTCATCCTAGGTAAATAAACAAACAAACAAACAAACAGACAGACAAAATGGTTTTCATAATCATGGAATCCATAGGCCCTATAAATTGAAATTGAAGGCTATCAAGGGAGCAAATTTCCAAAATTCACCTCATTTACCAGAACACCCAATTGGGGATTTGTGCTACCAAATCGCTGGTCGGGCAATCCTTGCTTTCAATGGAAAAGGGACCTTGATGACAACAATGGAAATATCGATTATTTCTGCTGGTTGCTCTCGAGATAAAGTGCTCAGTTTGACATTTTCGGAGCATGAAGGGAAAAAGGGTAAAATAAAAACGGAAATTCTGACAAAACTATAATATATAGACCCACACGATGTGCCTTACAGATGTGGGAAATATCTTTCTTTAGCAAACTATATTAGTTTGAGACGCTAAAAAATGAATTCCGTAAAAAGCTCGCGGGCGAACTAAAGGCCTATAAAAATCAAAGACACAATTTGATGCTTAATTTTAACACCAGGATTTAAAAAAAAATTATATCCAAGCACTATGTTTTTAACTGACATTACTGATATTTGACCGAGAACAAAAATTTCATAGCAAAAAGGTGTATCTCTGAATTGTGCTGATTTTAACATGTATCGATCGACTTTTAGCGCGACTATGCATAACAAAATAATTTTTGACCATCGTTCTGAGTGTTTAGAAAGTTACAATATTTTGACGTCGCCTCACGCACCATTATAGCAAACATTAGTGTTTGCTTTTCAACAGGTTTATATTCCTTGATAAATATTTTATAATGTAGTGGATCGAGAAAATTCAAGGATTTAGAGTGAAACAATAACATCAAAAATAAATAAGTATGTTGACTGATCGGTGCTCGCCTTGAGGACAAAATTTGTCACTTGTTTGAATGCAAAGACAAACAGGTAATTTCAGACACTAATGCACATTGATAAACAAAAGCTTTGCTGTAGAACGGCTGCATTTAAATTGGTTCATGAGTTTGGTCAAACCAATTCTAAAGGCACTGAATAGATTGTCCCAGATAAGTAAATCTTGTCTTAGATACTACAGCCAGATGTCAAGTAAAAAATAGAAGCAATGTATCTAATATTAGATACTATTGTCTGCTTAACAAGTGGCAAAACAGTCACACGAACAGGACACCAACTTTCTCGTAACCTACATTGCCGCATGTGCGTACTGCTGATCAGAATCATATCAAAGTATCAAATATATCAGTTTGCTTTTTTATTGTGTCTGCAAGATAAGCACCGTTTCTATGGTTGTCATAAAACTGTAAGGTCTTCTACATTCTATGATTGGTTAGTGATTACTCTTATCACCAGTGGCGTAGCGTCATAGGGGCACGGGGGGGCACGTGCCCCCAATCGATCTGGATTTTTTTTTAATCCCATAGGAAAATGGCCGAAAAACGGCTTGTGCCCCCCCTCAGACCCGGTGCCCCCCCTCAGACCCGGTGCCCCCCCCCCCCATCAGACCCGGTGCCCCCCAATCGGATGACCCACGCTATGCCACTGCTTATCACATCTGATTTAGAGAAGCTTTATTACTCAATGGAAGAATAAATGAAAATGTCTGCACCCACTGTTCTTCAGTGATTCTACGAAGTATTAGAACGGTTCTAAAAGTGAGATTTCTTTACATTGCGCAACTCATTAGAGAATGAATTTGGAGAAAACCTTCTAATAATTACAAACACTCGCTGAGCAGCAAAACCTTCCCTCTAAGCTTTTAATCCGATAAGCTGATCTATTTGTTTTCATGAATTGGAAGACATTCTTTGATGTATTACTGAGCTCAATCATCTGAAATTACTTAAGCGTGAGCCACCCAGGCTGGTGCAAGTATAGTATTTTATTAACAGAAGGTTTTCTCCAAATTCATTTTCTAAGGCAAACTGTTTACATAATCAGTGATTTATGTTTAAGTTAAAGATATGCAGCCGATGCAGGTAATGACAACCTAGAGTGCGCTTCACAATTGTAGAAATAAAGTGAAAGCTTGAACCGGGACCAGGGCCGCCATAGACTACAACTCCCTACTGCGTCAGTACCAGACACGTGACTCACCTTACGGTCCGACGGTTTCTGACCAGTAGCAAGCATCATATTCACCAGTCCATCAACCGAGTGAACAAGGGATAGTGATACATTCCGAAAGCTCTCAGGTGAGCAAAAATAAGCTTTGAATAATTGTTTAACTTTCAAAGTGAAAGCTTCTTTTGATCTTGAGTCGTAATAGCGATATTACAGATTTGTGTATATAACATGCATTTTTTGTCGGCAATAGATGGCTTTCAGCTTAACTACTGCCAGGCTTTATTTGTACATCTATGCTACCAAAAAAAAAAAAAAAACTGAACTTTGGTGATTTTCCGAATGAGCAAATCAGTAAAAGTGACACTATCTGTCGCTTTATCTTGACTTTTAAATCATGTGTCTACTAGCAGCAAAGTGAAATGTTTTGATTTAAAGCATACGCGTTTATGGATGAAATCCAATCAGTCTTGATATTACGTCTCCCGAGTATAAAATGGGAATGATTTAAAGAAGGACACGATTAACGGCACAATAATATACAAAAATCAACGCAGTAATAACGCGTTTCATTTTCTAATTTTGATGTTATTAGTTATCAAAATATTTTTGACACAACTGTCAAAGTGAATTTCGAAATAAATGTTGGTATTTACAGAACAAGGGAAAAGAAAACAAGTTAATAAGTTTGCTGTACGTCATTAATGAGAAACGCAAGTAGACGAGCAACACACAGTTTGAGACTTAATCTGGTTGTGTAATCTGCATATCAAGGAAGCAAAATAACAACAGTAAGACTGATTAGTTAAATCAGGAATCATCAGCGTACGTTGTACAGGTACTAACAAAAAATGTATATATAATTTAGAAAATAGTGAAATTGTGAGAGAAAAGGAACCTTCGTGTAGCTGATAGCAAGGTTAGCATAACAAATCCGTAGTTTGTAGAATGTAAAACGCGAGAAAGTGAAGAAAGTATTTTCCAACACATAACGTTTTACTCTATTCTAATTATTGAAAGAGGAGATGTGTTAAAAAGGCTATAGCTACTTCTTTGAATATTTGTTTGATGAGAGTAATAAAATGAATGTATCGAGATGATATTTTTATGAGTAAATTTGTGAAATCCAGGGTTGTCAAAACCCGAACAAATCAAATTTAAAAAAAAATGAATGTATCGAGATGATATTTTTATGAGTAAATTTGTGAAAGCACAAAGCAAAGAAAATAACTTCCCTAGTATTCGTGGATTACTCAATACAACACTAATCTCACTTACAAGGCCCCGCATTAGTTTGTGGGATACATTTCTTAAATTCTACATTACTCCTATTCGAATTAATACATTTTTATATGAATTTGTACATCATTGGCATCAGTGGAGAATTGACAAACAAATTGGCATTGATCTTTCCATAACATTTCGAAAGTGCTTTCATTATTGTGACATAAACAAGTCATTCTCTACTTTCTAGTTCTAGTTCGATGTTATTGCTCTACTTAACAGGTTTGTCTTCCTATAATGACCTTTAAAGTTTCATTCCCTTGTGACATCACAATCTGAAAATGACTTCATTATGTCAATACCATGCCTTGGCATACCTGATATGCCAAAATGCATTCTGCTCTCGTGTCCTACATTATAATGATTTTCGGATGTCATTCTTCTAATCTGAAACTGGGGTATAGATATGGCTCGAAATAGAGCCCTTAGAGCATCGAGCATACTACAGATTTTTGGCGGGCTTTTTCAACCAACCACGGATTTTTGATTCATAGTGATGGCATCACATGGAATTTGGTAAGTGAATATTTTTAAAGACGGGAGCTCAGTCATCGTGGAAAAGTACAAAGTCCAGTTAATTATGCTGTTTATAAATATTAGTATCAATCAATAAGGTAGCACTTTTAAGTTATTGGTATTTGTTAATGCAAATACAGATTCATATGATTATCACACTTGTTTTGACATAATATTACTTGTTCTTTGAGTACATATATATATTTTTTTATAATAATTAGGGGTATTCTTTGTTTACAATTAACCCATTGAGACACAGGATACTTGTACTGAACATACTGAGATATAGCTTAACAAAGATGGTGCTTCATGGACCCAGCAAACACAAAAACGTTTTTAAAACGTTTTAAATAAGTTATATTTTGGGTTTTGGTTTAGGTAAAAACGTTTTGATAACATTAAAATGTCGGGTTATATAAAGGTCATGAAATTGTTTTGAAAACACACTACAACAATATTTTTAAAATGTTTTCGAAATGTCATTGTAAACTATTTTTGCAAACATCAATTTGTCAACACTTAAATAACATTATGTTAAAATATTTGCACCCAGCAAACACATAAATGTTCTTAAAATGTTTTTTACCAAACGTTTTATTAACATTTAAATGTCGGGTTATATAAAGCTCGTGAAAACATTTTAAAAACGTTATTGTAAATATTTTGGGCAAACATTTTTTGCAAAATATTTTTCAACCCCAAAATAACATTCTGTTTAGAATGATTTGTACCAAGTTTTCAAAATGGTTTTGGAATGTTATTAAAACGTTTTTATACCCTTTATATAACCCGACATTTAAATGTTTTCTGTAAAATATTTGTGTTTGCTGTGCAGTAAATTACCAACAAATGTTATTTAATGTTATGAAAACGTTTTATACCATTAATGTACCCTTTATATAACCCGACATTTAAACGTTTTCTGACAACCTTTTATAACCTTTTGCGAATGATGTCGAAAACGTTTTGTGTTTGCTGGGGAATTTGTTTCAATGAAATCGATGGTCTTCAAGCGAAGATATGGCAAATTGTGTCCGTTAGTCCTAAAACACCTTTTCAACTTTTGTGTGTAGCAAAAATGACTGACTTGATTTCAATTACCCTTGAACTACGTCATAAAAATGAACTCTAAATGGGCATGACAATATAAAATTGCACTGTGAATTGAATAGATGTTTGAGAATTCTTATGTTAATAAATAGATAAAGGTATTGTTTTAGCCGCTGTCGTACATCCATCTTCCCATATAACACGGGCGACATCATTATTGTCTTCGTCTCGTTATTTTACGCACAAAATAATAAAGTCGCCCGTTTTAGATAAAAATAATACCCTTCTTCTCATTCTTTTAAATTTTAAGAATGAGAAAAAAGTATTGTTTAAAAACACTTCAATATAAAAAAATATTAATCATAAGTATACCAAATCTTAATCAAATTAGCTCATGTGTGACAACATCGTTGATACATGTTTGTATGAATTTGAACATCATTTGCATCAGTGAACAATTGACAAACCAATTGGGATTGATCTTACCATATTACACTTTTAAGTGTAATATTTTTCATCTAAAATGCGTCATGGTTGGAAATTTGATTCCCTTGTGACATATCTGAAAATGACTTCATTTATACTTTTAGTATGTCAATACCATACCTTGGCATATCTCGTGTCCTACATTATAAATGACTTTCGGATGTTATTCGTCTGACCTGAAATTGGGGTATATGCATGGCTATTACATTTAAGCATAAAACTCTGATTTGTATTAATTTGTGTGCAATTGATAGATTTTCACATCTGATCTTTTCAGTCACCGTACTCCCTCTGTTTGTTAGCTTTCCAAGGATTTTTTACTCGGGCTTTCGCGAATAAACTGGTAGATTCCAAAATCAGAATTGTTTAGTATTAAAGTGAGCCATTATGCAAGATATGTTGCATTCAATAACATAAGTATACTTACTTTTACTGTCATGACCATTTTACTATTAATTATAATACACATCTGTATAATTTTAAGTTCCAACATGTCATAGACATGTCACAGACTTCAAGTATTTGGGTTCCAAGATGGGCTCTAGTGTTGGAGACCTAAAAAGAAGAAAAGCACTAGCCTGGGCAGCTTTCTGGAAACTACAGACTTGACATTTAATATGGAATATTTTTCTGTAAAATTCCGAGACTGGTCTGGTAGGGGTCTGCATAAACCGCACGGGCTAAATATTAGTTGGGGTGTGTCGAAAGATAATGTAAAATAATTGTTTGACAGAAAATGTACTTTCCATTAGTTTATATTATGACACTCATAATGTAGTGAATTAGCCTAAAATGGCGGATTTAAGGAGACTGACTTTGATTTTTGTTGGGGTAAAATTTCTGATTTGAGCAACATTATTCTGATATTATAAAATTTATTGAGGTTTAAACGATATTTACCGAACCTAAATACCATAAGTATTCGTCAGAACTGAAATGCACTTGTAATCTACCAGTTTTGAAAGTGGGGGGAGCTTTAAAAAATATGGCTCTTAAAAGTGGTACGCACTCAGAAAGTTTGAATAATCCCCTAGTGCTAAATGTTATAAGCTTACTGTACACAAAGAAACAGCGTGGGTTCATTGGACAACCAGTAATCCGCGTAGTTGTTTTTGTACCGTAAGTTTATAACATTTGACTCCAGAGGGCCACTCAAACTTTCTGAGCACGTACCACTTTTAAGAGCCCTATTTTTAAGCTCCTCCCATGTTAAAAAATTGGTACATTGCAAGTGTATTTCAGCTGTGATGAATGCCAATTGCTGAGGAAGTTTAAGAAATATCACCTCAAACCCCTATAAATTTGATAATAACAGAACAATTTTGCATAAAGTCCGAAATTGTGTCCTCCACAAAGCTCAAATTCAGCTTCCCTAATCCGCCATTTTAGGCAAATTCGCTACATTATGAGCACCATAATGTAAAGTTATGGAAAGCACATTTTCTATCAAACAATTATTTTACACCATCTCGCGACACACCCCAATTGATATTTAGCCCGTGCGGTTCATGCAGACTCCGTCCAGACCAGTCTTGGAATTTTGAGAAAAAATATTCCATATTAAATGTCAAGTCTGTAGAACGCCAAGCTGTTTCAGACAACGCGTGTTACTGTCTTTCTGTACGGGTGCGAGTCATGGGTAATTACCAAGGACATGGAAAACAAGATCAATGCATTTGCAACATCTTGCTACAGAGTCATGTTAAACATCAAACGTGTGGATCGGATTCCAAATGAAACCATCTACAACTGACCAACACCACTCCACTGGTTGCCAGAGTCAAGATTCATCAACTCAAATTTCTCGGCCATATACTGCGTCTTGAAGATGGCGAGCCTGTGAAAGAATATGCGCTTTATATTCCACCACATGGGAAGAGGAAACCGGGACGGCCGCGCACACTGTACTTACAGTATGTCCAGCACCTCCTGGGAGATACTGAGGGGATGCTGCAGCCAAACAAAATTGTTTCGCTTGCCCAAGATCGCATTAGTTGGAGAAAGCTTGTAGACTGATGATGATGATGAGTTCCAACAGGATGCGTTCATCATGATTAATAATAACATATTTTTATTTAAATCAAAATTCGACTATGGCATAGTCTACATTTATAGGAATAAAATGTATTGTTGAAAAACTTTAAGTTAGGACCGGAGTCGAGAAACTATGTTTGAATGATTGTGGTATTACCGAAATACTGGAGACTTGCTTAGAATTTCAAAAAATAGCTCTGCTCCGTAAATAGATTTTAGCTTGTAGCTCTAACATGTCTAACGAACAAAAAATCAAAAGGCAAAAGCTCCAGTAAAAGCTACTGGTAGTAAATACTTTGAGACCAATCTGTATACAGCAATCTATTGACGTTTGCAAAATGTGCGAAAAGCACAAGTTTGGCGAACTTGTGAATACTCGGGTATTAACCAAATCATTGCATGACGTATGTATGTAAATCCGATTACAATCTTTCAAATAGCTAAATTACATTGTGAGCATGTCAAACGAAATCTGGCTCTATAATAAAAAGGAATCATGTGTGTGACGTCATAGTAAGAAATTATCCGTGTTTATGTTTTTGGGTATGATAAAAGACTTTTGTTTATTTCATGTAATCACAAAGCACAATTTACGTCTGTTCCTCCATATAGAGGGGTTGTCGCACAGTTCTCTATCATGTCTATAATTCCTTCATTTTATTCATAGCTCCAATATGTGTCCAATCGTAAATAGAGCGTTTTATGAAGTATTTTGAAACGTTACTTGAACCATAACTTTTGGCCCACATAACTATGACTGTACATCCTGCTGCAGGTGTTAATAATCATTAAATTTCATGTTCAATAAATTGAATTAGAACCGTCTCATTCTCAACACTACATTGAGTTAGCCATTTCATATAGAACCCTCAATTTACACTGACAGTTGATGCGAATTTATTATCAATTACAAAATGTCCTTTATAACATGTGTTACTCGATCCATTAATCGCTATGGAAAGATATTGCCGATTTTTCAATATATAAACTGAAGTCCTATATATTGCTATGAATATAATTATTTTAATAACCTAAATCTGTTTGACATTATATACCTCATCTAAAGATTCCCGTAATCTGATTGGTTAAAAGAGCGCGCATAGTTTTGACTATGCCCGCAAAAGTAACTATTCCCCGGGCATAGTTCTGCGTGTGCGTTGTTCCCAGCGTAACATGATATTACGCGCGCGTTAATATTTTCGCGCGTTATAATTACGCGGAAATCGCAGATTGTAATCTGTGCCGTTCGCATTGAAACTATTAATTCCTCTTCCCAAAATCGATGCTTTTAACCAACCAGATGACAAGAATCGTAAGATTTGGTATATAAAACAAATATTGACTGCTTTTTATTCGGGGAATGGTTAAAATTATAGGCCCGCGGTGATCTCAAAACCATGACTATGCCTCTCGGCTACGCCTCGGGGCATAGTCATGGTTTTGAGATCACCTTGGGCCTATAATTTTAAACATGCCCCTCATAGCAGTCAATATTTGTATACTAGAAACGTGTTGATATGTATATTGAATATCACATTCATCCTAGAACAGTAGGCATCGTCGCCTGCAACCTTTTAGCATTCATTTGTTAGTGCTTTGGCAATTGTTATTTTTACTACGGCGCTGTGCTTTTTTTTCAAACACTCCCCTTAAATAAATTAAATACATAAACTTTATAGCATAAACCCTGGAACAAATATTCAATTGCTAAGTAATTACTAACAAGGAGCCAAAACAAGTACTCACTACCCCACGCATCGCTCCCATACTATACCGTGGGCTGAGAAATACAAGGAAGGTTTAAATTGGTAATTTAGGGATTTTAGAATTAATGACATTTTCAGATCAATTAAAAGCTGGTAATATTTAAAAATGTCAATAACTCCAACAAAATGGTCTTAGTTTTCTGTTGTTTTATACATCCCTTTATCGCGAAAACAGCCATTAAGCAGGTAAACAATTAACTTTGTAATTCTAAACCCAAAACATGTGCGTTTTGTTAACAGAAGTGTATAACATATGCAATATCAGTTTGTATTCTAAGAAGAAATTGGAGCCGTCAAATTGCAAATCAAATTTCGCTGTCAGCGTTGTTTTGACACTTATTGTATACAAGCAGGACATAATCTAGAGAAAAAGTAAGATGACAGATTAAAATAGAGTATAGACATATCAGTTAGCCCAAAATATACAAAACCTTCTGGACTTAATTTCTGCATTTTGCATTCAACTCTTTCGAAATGGATCAAGTTGCATCTAGAATTCCAATATTTATTTTTCTGAAATCACAGTATCTTCAATTTCATACTATTCTGTCTCTGTAAGTTAATACGTGTCCAGCAAGGCCAACTGGTATTCTGATCATCTTGTTCCTGGAATATTTTCAGTAGAGCGTTAATGACATATCAAAGAATAACATTCCACATCTGGAGAGTGTGATATGATTTCCCACTCGAGTCCACATAGATTTTTTTTTTTTATCGGAGAGCCGGGGGGGGGGCAAATTGAATTTCAGGGGGGTCGACAAATTTGGCGCAAAATTGCCGCAAAAAGTGCCGCAAATGCAACATGCTCTGCCCGTACTTTACTTTAGTTGCGCTAAATAAAACTACACAAATATCCGCAGAGTTTATAATCTGGTTGAAATTGAGGATTATAAATCAACGATTTAATTTCCAATGTATGAAATCGTTTCATTCTGTTCCTGAGTAGATTTTGGTGATGAACTGAACGCACTTGTTGATATAATGTGTGCATATTTTTGGCGTGAACGGTCTTACAAAATGCATTTTTCTATTTTTTTGGCAAATTGTTTTCTGTGTATGTTTCACATGAATGTCTCGGATCTCATTGGCTCATAATTATTCATTACGTGTTTCATTTGTTGATGCAAGGTGTTCGATCAAGCTTAAGAACCTTCATTCTAGACAGACCTTTCAATGTCACTTCTTTACTCTTAAGCTTTATGCCACTCATCATGCATATTTCAAATGCAATTTTGCACCATGCCAAGTATAAAAATGTATTATTTCTTTGATCCGGACCGCCGAAAGAGAACAGATACGTCACCTCATTTGATTTTATGTCAAGGATGCTCTAAAGGTCTTGACTGAAAGCCGATGAGAAAATTACTTATTCCAACTTAAAACGTTGAGTATATATTGTGTTCGAGGTGGATTGATCGATTTGGTGTACGTCAACACAGATAATGTTCAAGGATTTTGGGGTTTCAGCACGAGCCCTCCATATTCTGGGTCAACTAAGAATAATTTTTTTTCAAGTTGTTTTTTATTGTTGCTACTAGCCATTAGTTATTTAAATATTACTGCGCCTAGGTTAAGACATCAGTATTTATCCATTGTCTTTTTTTAAATATTTATTTCCGTCACGAAACCAATTTCCTGTTTTGATAAATATTAAGCTCAATCTCAGAAACTGATACACAATAATAAATAAGGCCCTAGTTGAATTTAGACTGGTTGTAAATTGTTAGCTTTGTCTGAATTTTAATGCTTACGAATTATTGACTGTTCCAGACTGAAAATAATCATTGGGAAAGTTATTACAGAAAAAACAAACATGCAATGGGGTTTTTTAAAATAAGTTTTCTGTCAACTTAGAACGATAATAAAGTTTGATGTTCCAAAGGGGGTGGTGAACAATAATATTCAGTGCTTTAATTGGTGGTAACAATAAAATTGAAAAAATAAATCAGGGTTTATAATCTGCTTGAAATTGGGGATTATAAATCAACAAATTAATTTGCAATATATTGAATAGAAATCGTTTCCATCACAAAAGTAGCAAAACGCATACTTATCCTGCACTTGTTGATATAATGTGTGCATATGCTTGTGGCGTGAATGATTTTACAAAATTTTTTGGCAAATTAGTTTCTGTGTATGCTTCACATGAATATCTCGGTTCTCATTTGCTCATAATTATTCATTCCGTAGTTCATTTGTTGATGCAGGGTGTTCGATCAAGCTTAAGAACCTTCATTCTAGACATACCTTTCAATGTCACATCTAAGCTTTATGCCACTCGTCATGCATTTTTCAAATATTTATTATTTGCGTTTTTGCACCACGCCAAATATAATAATGTATTATTTCTTTGATCCGGACCGCCGAAAGAGAACAGATACGTCACTTCATATGATTTTTATGTCATGGATGGTCTAAAGGTCTTGACTGAAAGCCGATGAGAAAATTACTTATTCCAACTTAAAACGTTGAGTATATATTTTGTTCGAGGTGGGTTGATCGATTTGGTGTACGTCAACACAGATAATGTTTAAGGATGTTGTGGTTTCAGCACAAGCCCACCATATTCTGGCTCAAAATAAAGAATAATATAATCAGGCAATCTGTTATTGCTATACATTACAATTATACGTGGGTTTTTTTCAAGTCGTTTTTTGTTGTTGCTACTTGCCATAAACATTAGTTATTTAAATATTGGTGCGCCTAGGTTAAGACATCAATATTTATCCATTGTCTTTTTTTAAATATTGATTTCCGTCATGAAACCAATTTCCTGTATTAAGTTAAATCTCAGAAACTGATACACATTAATAAACAAGACCCTAGTTAAATTTAAACTGCATGTAAATTGGTAGTTGTCTGAATTTTAGTGCTAACGAATTATTGACTGCTACAGACTGATAATAATCATTGGGAAAGTTGTTACAGAAAAAACGAACATGCAATGGAGTTTTTTAAGTTGTCAAATTAGAGAGTGTTCATAATGTTTATGAAGGATTTTTTTACTTGCTTTGATCAGTGTTTTCAGTCACAATAAGTAATGTTTTTTTTAAAGAAAAAACAAAAACAACCCAAAACTACACAAAACAAAAAAGCAAATAAAAAACAGCAACAAAAACAAACAAACAAACAAACAGCATTCAAAGAAGCATTAGGTCATCAATTCATAAAAATCTGTCATGAAATTTAGTTATGTTCAATTGGTTTCTATAATTCAGGCTAAAAAATATTACACTTAAATAGTTAACCTTGCACGACAACTTCAAGTTCAACTTTATTTATTTCAATAACATCAAAAGGTAAAACGAACATTTATGGAGCAGATGGCCTGAAGGCCAGATATGACGATATAATTTCATAACCAACAGAAAAATAAACCTTGTAAATAATTCATGTACAAGCCATTGTATGATCAAATTTAACCTTGTACTGATGATTATAATATGTATAATTGTATTCTATTTCGGTCCTGTGCAATGATCCATTGTTTTATATATTTAATTGAATGTTTATGTCTCTTGTATTGGATTGTTTTATGTGATTGTAAGGCTTGTAATATTAAGTATCTCTTTAAGGTTACCAACTATTTTAAACGGTTACGATTTGGTAGTTTACAGCATCTTGGGAATAGTAGTGAGCTTTGGCAAATATTGCATTTATCATTTAATAGCGAGTGTATAGAAGAATTCAAATACCACAGATATACTTTTGTAGATCCGGTGATTCTTGAGTTATGTTGTATAAAAGAGGGCTGAAACAACAACACTTTTGTAAAATGTACATAGCTCATTAACAACAATAAATCAAGCAAGTTTTTAAAGTATATGATTTGTAGAATGAACTTTTGCAAAACATCAAAGTGTTATTTTTCAATTTAATTGATTGATTATGATAATAGAAATCGATATTTTGTCTGCTTTGACCAATACTGCGTCTACCCTTGACTTAGTTTTCCATTTGATATTACCTTTCACTGGGAGACAAAAATCTGTGATCAGTTGAAAAATCTGAAAAATCTGTAATACAACATAGATTTTACACAGATTTTTCAACCGTTTACAGATTTTTCACGGAGATATGCCCGTTAGTGTCTGCATTGTACTTTCAACAACAATACTCTATGTTTTGAAGACATCCTCAACAGCTGATAGACAGCTTAGTTTTTAAACAGCTGCTCTTATCATATGACACGCCATTTCATTACCTATGTAATACTGATCATAGTATTAGGAATTCGTCATAAAAATAATTTATTATTCAAACCATCATATACATACATTATCAAATACATTATTCATGGATTTGACTCATTGAACTGGACCATAGATTATACTCTCAATATGGTTGCACTCTTACAAAGAAACAATGTTGCTCCAAAAACAATAGCAAACAAGCTTAAACTATAAATTAGCCCCCGATAGTGGCAGGGCCTGAAGAATGAGGACAATTATGGAGTAAAAAGTTAAAAAAAAGTTAAAAGTATGAAATGGGTTACGGGCTGTCTCTTAGTATGGGTATGAATGTCGATAATAGAATCTCGCCAAACTGTTACTTTCTTGCCCTGCGGGGTTCTATATTGAAGGTTAATGTTTCGGGGGAACAGTCAATAATTCGTTGGCATTCGGGTCCCTTATATTTAGGTCACACTTGGAGTGTTTAGTCGTCGTATTGGGACCAGTATCAACTAAATACCGCAGGGTCTGCATGCCCGAGGCCTGCGACTCCCATACAACGACTAAACAACCCAAGTGGGACCCCAATATCAGGGCCATGCATGGCAAGAAAGCAAGAGTAACCTTAACGTAACATTGACCAACAGTAACCTTATTGTCACATTGCCCAACAGTAGCCTTAATGTAAAACAGAGGGCGCTATTTACTGCCGTATATTCAATCTCATATAGACTGATTATTAGAAAGACCAGGAAAACACAAATTATGATTACAAATTATACAAATTTGCATATTGAAGATACAATTTTTGAGATCTCACTCTAGGGGTTCTCCAAATCCGAAAAAAATAGATCAACTAAATATTGGTGCGGTCTAAATCTGACGTAAAAAAAAAAACAATTGTTTTGTCTTAAATGGATCTCATCCTATATGTATCTCACATATTATTTAATGTAAATGATGGGTACCAATACAGCTTGATACAGCTTGTATACTGTGTATAATTATCATGTTCATCAGCGTTTTTATTTATATCCTTATTATAGACATCGGTATGCTGAAATTTACGAAGCGAAACATATGATAATTAAAAAATATGCAACGATTAAAGGTAACATAAATTACTGTAATAAATTTTTATTAATCTTAATATTATTTGACGGAGAATGATTTGATGGATATGGATATGCCTGATGAATCAGATAAATACCAGAGGCTAAAGATAAAGGACAAAAAGGGCACATGCGAGCTTTTTCATACATTCTTAGATAGCGAGAACTGCAAACGTTAGAAAATGCGAACCATGCATTGTGTATAAATGCACGGACGCGCAATATGCATACTAAGCACAGTGCTGTCTGACGCGATCATTTTTCTTCCGGTATGATGAATTTACAGTTGCATGTATTTTCCAACAATTTTTTTATAAACATAGCAACAATCATGGATTTTTTCTGTTTTTTGCGTGCATTATATTATACAATTTCACCCCAAACAAGTGATACGCATCTATTAACCTATAATCCAACAATTATCAAATCATACTAGGCACTAGGCAGAAAAACAAGAGCGGTTACTGCATCTAAAATTGTTGGACAAGCTGAGTGAACGGCTGCAGTACTAGAATCTTTGATTGTATATTTTTCAATTATTAATTGAAAATTGAACTAATTAGTGTTAATTAATTAACATTATTAATATTAATTAACTTGCCTAATACATTTAAATGTTTACCCTTTTCCTAATATCTCTTATTATTAATCCCATATTAATCTTCAAACTATATACTACTATTGTATTGTATGAGTAAAAGAACAAATCCTATACATACTGCAGTTACTTGTCCGTTTTGCTATACACAATACACAGAGCTCTCACAATTCACGCGTGACCTCTACAAGTAGTGTATGTTAGAAATATAGGTAATTGCCTAGTTAACGCCACTGTGTGAAAAATAACCGGCCAATATTTAAAGTATTCTCTGAAATTCTAGAAAATATAGTTTTGTAACATGTCCTAAATTTTTAGCTAATTTAGATGTTTGGAAATATTCGCACTTTTGTGTTTTAGGAAGGATATGTAAACGAAAAAAAAAAAAAAAAAATATGAAGAAATTATTTCCAAACCGTGTTAAGTCTGCAAACCATTATGCTTCTCAAGAACGTTGGTTTACAATAAGCACACTATTGTCTCATTTCGTAAACAAAAGCGCACACATTATTGCTACCTTGCGTTCGCTTTATAATCGTTCACCCAACTGAAACTATAATACCAGCTCATTGCTCATTACACAGGTAAAACAGAAACTTGTGTCGTGTAGATTTGACCAGAGAAGATCTGATTTAATCAGTTGAGCTGTTTTCAATGAGTGTTATCTTGATTTAATAGCTTTTAACAATGGTGTGACGTCACCGCCTCTTAATTTAAAAAAAATGGCCCTCAAACTCAAAATAACAGTCCAATACAAGAATGAACTGCAGAAATTCATACTTTAATAATCTATCTTCCTGTATAACCGGTAATTTGTGATAATTACCGTCCCGTTATCTTGCTATTTGATGACAAAATCAGCCGGACAAAAATACGTACCAAGGAAAACATATGACAGGGCTCACTGACTTGGAGATTTGCTGGCTAGCGCCTATTGGCCGTTGCCGGCGGGGTGGAATAGCGTCGAGAGAAAATAGTGTTAACTCTACAACATTGACATTGATGACATAATAAAAATCTGTCCTTAATGTCATGACAAGATGAATCATGTCCTTTCTTACTATGTCTTACTAACAGACTTGCTGCAATAAGTGGGACAGACATCTGTAATCGCTTCTCAAAAGCCTCAATGGGCTATTCCAGAAAATAGGTGCACACCCCTATAGAGGAGTAAATTTTCAATCAAAGAAATGTCCGGATTTCCAAGTCTGCTTTCTGAAAACGACTGGATTTCCAGTTGCCAATGTAACTGGAAAAAGCTTGGAAATCCAATCAAATGAAGGATAAATCACGGAAATGTTGAAAATGAGCTCTCAAATTGAGGATTTCTGATTTTAAACTATTTTTCTGGCGGATTTTTTTGCCTTCGGGCACTTTAAAAGTCTGGATTTCCAACAGTCACGACTGGCCAAAGAGTCCGGATATCCGAACTCCTCTATAGGGGGTGTGCATCTATTTTCTGGAATAGCCCAATACGTATCCAGTCGCAAATAGAAAGATTGATTACGTTGTTTGTAACATTACTAGAACCGGTACTCTTACGCACATGGTAATTTCTGATACAGGTGTTGACATGGTTGTCAACAGAAGGTGGATTTGATCTGATCAGATCACACACACATACCCACCACTGTCCCCTAACACTGAATTGTAACCGGAATCGCCCGTTTGTCGGAATAGTCATTAGTCCGAAAAGTATTAAAATCAGGGTTTAAGACATTTATGGTTAAGATTAGGGTTATGGTTAGGGCTAGATTTGGCATTAGGATTAGTGTTAGGAATAGAGTTAAGTGAGGGTTAGGGCCAGAATTAGGATTAAGGGCAGAGATATGATAATAGGTTCAGGGCTATGATTAGGTAATAGGTAAGGGTTGAGGTGAAGTCTGGAGTTACGGTTAGGGTGAGTATTGAGATTTATAAGGGGTTGTTTTTGGACTAACGACCCATTATCATGATTATAGTATGTAAAGTGAATGCAAGTTACATAATTAAACTCTGCTATTCTTGTGGGATATCATGAGCATAATTATGCCGACCACAACCAGCTTCTAAATGTATTTGAATAAAATGATGCGTTCCGGAAATGCTCGGAGACAATTAATATACTAATGTCAATTGTGCAACCAATCAATATGAACGATTGTTTGCTTACTATGATGGTAAACCTTCATAAGCAATATCTGAAACGTGTTTCCAGCCGGAAAAATAGTCACCTACGATGACACCGTTGCAGCCTGCAATGGCCACCCTTCATGCATATATCATACCATTTTTTTCGACTGATCCTAAAAAAATGAAGATCCTCATTCCTTTTTTTTCAAATCGCGCGATTGCCTTATAGAGTTATTTTCGATTTCAATGGCCTTTAATAAATGGAACCTTATATATAGCAAAAGTAAATATGGGTCATAAACATGTGTTTTAATAAGTGTAAGAAGTAACAAATACTAACATGTCCAGAAAAGTAGAGCATATATAGGTTGAAATCCATATCTGATGTCAGTTTCCATTTGATAGACATTGGAATCGTGAAGAAGTTATAACTATATACTTCACCGTCATTGCTGTTGTGAGACCTCTTGTATACACACGAATGTAGGCCTACTCTGTACTGAGAAAAAATACTTATGGACTGAAAAAAGTTCATATCGGTCATCCCATATAGACTTGCATCGTACATCAACACCTTTCAATGTGGAGTCAAATTACATTTGGGAATCTACGATTTATGAGTCGTATACATGGTTATTTTCTGAAGTCACAAATACTCAGATCCTTTTTTGTCCAGCAGGGACAAAACATATTCTGATTCGATTCTATATTGTATATTGTTTTCATTTTCATGAATTTGGTTTGATTTATTTTGAGGTATGATTAAGTGACTGTACTCTCATTTCCCTGATTAAGTCGGGTAGAATGGCACATACCAATTTGTAAGTGCTCTTTAGCAAGGTCATAGTTCATTGAATTTACAACCGTATGACAAAACAGGCAAAAACAGTAACTTTTTGCACAAGATCTGCAATTTAAAGAAAATTGGCCATAGGTCACTAAAATGAGGCTGGTATATGGACAATATAAGTGTGCTCTCTCATTTCATGTCATTTTTTTTTAATTGAACGAAAGCTTATTATTACAACAAGTTACCATAGACCAAGTGACAAACTATAATGAGCTGTAAGCACCATTGGCCTGATTGCCAAATATTCATGAGAAAAGCATACACTGCCAAGAGAGGATGATGATATGTAAATGAGGATGTAAACAATGACCTGCACATCCAAGGCTATTGTAGAGGTTGTGCATATGACGTATTATACCGTAAATATGGCGGACGACTCAAATGCATTCAACAAAAGCATGATTGCAAACTACCGCAACAGTTCGTCTCACACACATAACAAATGCACTACCATCAAATAGGTTGATGACAACATTTGATTGAATGGACTGCACTGCGCTACTATTGCAGTGAAGGACACCGGTTCAAATCCTTTGTTGGAATGTGTACATGCTCTGCAATATCGATCAGCCAATCAAAAGGCAAAGTGCGTCAAGTGGCCATGAGTCGTTGCATGATCAATTTTGCATAAAGTTGGCTCGACTGGGTGCTTTCCGACCAATATTTATGAATATTGCATGGTACATAAGGGACAAATACCCGAATGATGTCCAAATTTAGCTCAACTATAGGCTACGTTATGGTTCATACTATCGAGTGAGTTTAATATTTTTATGAATGGACTGTAGTATTAATGGAAGCACACAGCCTTCTGTACATGTCAGAGCTGAACGCATGGTACCATGTATTGTCAATGGCATTATCGGGCCTTGATTCACTGCGAAACTGTGAAATTCTTGGTTGAGATTACATTAGGTACCTGTGTCGGATTTTTAATTGTTGTGCATGAAATATGAAGATAACATGTTCAAATCAATATTAATTGTAATATCTTGGCCTAGATACATTTGTTTAGCAAGATACGGCTTTCGAAAGGAGTGGATACGTGCAGTTAGCCTATACCGATGAGTCATGAGTGTCTAATTTTTACGTAGCCAATTCACCACACAGAGTGAATGGGAGAATGGTCCTCGAACTTTTTCTAATGCACTTCCCCAAAAAACACTTTTTTCATTACGTCTACAGATAACACAATTCAATGTTTATAGCAGGGCGAATGTGGTAAATCTGTTGAAAACGCAATTCGAGCACAATTTTTGACCAGAATGTAGGTTTTAAAAGTCGAGCCCCCTTTTACAAGTCATTAACCCGTTCTTAAGCATTGTATGATGTCAACGTAGATGCATACTCGCTTCTGGCATATTTTTGTATTCCTTAGTCGGGTAAACGAAACCTGTATTGGGGTAATTAACAGGCCGTCATGACCCCTTTTACATTAATAGACTTTTATTCATCTTTCCCCAGTAAAGCAAATATGAACAAAACCTGTTGAGCCTGTCACAAAATTGTGTTTTAAACTTACTTTTGTAGATTATTGAGGGATGTGTAATGGGCGTGAACCTGGTTTGGATTCCAGAGGGGGTGTGCCTGTAAAGAGACACAGCTATCAGAAAAGGACCAGCTGTTCATATCCGCGCCTAAATAATATTGGGTTTGTTCCCATGTTCACTCAAAAAAAAAAAAAATGGCTGAACACTAGATACATTCAGAGCTGGGCTCTACTTTTTTGCTTCATTTTTACATCTTTTTGAACCTATCTTCAAACTTTTTCATCAAAGGTAGGAGTATATACCAATCTGTGTTCACCATGGAATCTTTAAATAGGTTCCTTATGATAGCATTTGTGCAATTTTGGACTGTTCCTGAAAGCTGTTTGTGAGGTAGCAGAATTTGGAAACCTTGGTGTTGATAGTTTTAAGCTTACCTGTGCAAGACTCTAGCTTACCTGCACTGGTCTCAAATTTAACTGTGCAATCACTTTGATTAACCACCATGGTGCTCAACAAGGAGCAGCTGTTTACATCATCACGTACCTCGGTTATTATTATCATTATATTAGCATCAAGATTCTCTACCATTCATTGTAACAAACTTAATTCCATCAATGCCGTATACCTTCACCACAAGACAGATCAATATCTCAGCTCTTCATATTCAAATAGCAAATACTGCAGCAGGCACATCGCATATTACGCAAATCACACCGCTAGTTTCCAATTACTACTTTTGTCAGGGACATTCATCAAAACCCTGGACCTCAGTCAAATATAAACTCCAGCTTTTCATCAAATACTTCAAATGAGGAAAGGGTGCCTCACTGTTCCCAGAGTA
Source organism: Amphiura filiformis (assembly GCF_039555335.1). Taxonomy (NCBI): domain Eukaryota; kingdom Metazoa; phylum Echinodermata; class Ophiuroidea; order Amphilepidida; family Amphiuridae; genus Amphiura; species Amphiura filiformis. Next base: position 33,251,293 of record NC_092630.1, on the reverse strand, counting down.
TTTCTGGTATTTTCTTGAATACCCGCAGTGTTAAAAACAAACTGTTGGATTTGCAGACTTATGTCTATACCCGTGGATTTCAAATTGTTGGTATAGCCGAAACATGGTTAGATTCTCATATACCCAGCTCATCTGTACTTAATGACTATATTATTTTTAGAAATGACAGAAACACTAATGGAGGTGGGGTTCTGCTAGCCCTCTCTCCAAATTTGGATCCAGTTGAATTAACATCTCGGCACAGTTACCCGAACACTTCATCACAATCTGTTTGGGCTTCAATCTGCATAGCAAATAAACGATGGCTGTGTGGGGCTTTTTATCGCCCGCAACCCAGGGATATGGAAGCTCTCGATTGTCTTGAGGAAACTATTGCTAACCTTCATCCTGAGCGTTTTGCCGGTACCTTGCTTCTTGGTGATTTCAATGTAAATTTTGGACCTAATCGCATTCCCAATAGCAATTTCTATGAGAAGCTCACTGCCATCTCTGACATTTTTGGTCTTCATCAGCTGGTCAACGATTACACACGCACGCCAGAAAATGGTCCTCCCTCGATGCTCGACCTTGTGTTCGCTTCAAGATCTGATCAAGTGTTTGATGTTCAAGTAACTGAGAAACTTGCTACTTCGGACCATCATATGGTAACTTTTAAAATTAGAGGGAAACCACGGGTTTACCCAACCTTCGCAGAACATTTTACCAATATGATCGCGCTGCTGTAGAACAATTAAATTATCTGGTTTTAAATACTGACTGGTACAATGTTTTCAAAGATGACTGGCCCATTGATCGGGTCTTGGACTCTTTCACACAGACTTTTTCTCTTATATAGATAAATGTATACCTAAGTTTACTAAAAATCGTAAATTTAAACCATGGTTTTCTCATGATCTGAAGCGTATGAGTACTAAAAAACAGAAAGCTTATCATAAAGCTAAACGTAGTGACAGACAAGCTGATTGGGAAACTTATCGTAAGTTGAATAATGAATTTACCTATGCTAAGAAACAGGCCTACAATTCTCACTGGGAAGTCAAGTTTGCCAAAATGATAACTTAAAAGTTTCTGGTCATTTGTTCGCTCTAAACGTGCTGAGCCAGATTCTTGTTCTTTTGTCATTGATGGTATTCAATCATCCAACCCGTCTGAAATTGCAAATGGTTTCAATCACTTATTTGCCAGTTATTTTACCAATTCCAGTCATGTCAGGGAGGTAACTTCTCCTGTTCTTGATGTCCCCACCATAAGTCATATTAAAATATCTGATGACATGGTTTTTAAAAAACTCAGGAGTCTCTCCCCTGACAAGGCAGTTGGTCCTGATGAAATCTCATGTCGTATGCTCAAATTGTGTGCAAACCTCATCTGCCCTGTTCTCACTCGCATTTTTAACATATCCATTTCAACTGGTAATCTTCCTTCATGTTGGAAGACCGCTAATATTGTTCCTGTGTATAAAAAAGGTGATCGGAGGGATTTCAAAAATTATCGTCCGATTGCACTTACATCAATTATTGTCAAAATGGTGGAGAGTATTGTTTCTGACCACATCCGTAATCATCTTTTGTATAACGGTCTTCTTTACACTGACCAGCATGGATTTTCTCCTGGGAAATCATGTACCACTGCTTTAAATGAAGCCGTTTGTGAGTGGAACAAAATTTTGGGTCGACGTACATCCCCGACACCGCGTATTGACTTAGTTTCAGTTGATTACAGTCGCGCTTTTGACTCTATCTCGCATGCAGTTCTTTTGGCAAAGCTGCATCGCACTTATGGTTTTAGGGTCCACCCTAAGCTGGATCTCTTCCTTCATTACCAACCGTAAGCAGAGGGTTGTTTTCCGTGGTCAAATGTCCAATTTTGTTTCTGTCCTCTCAGGTGTGCCCCAAGGGTCGGTGTTGGGGCCACTGCTTTTTAATATTTATGTCAATGACCTCCATCTTCACCTCTGCTCCAAGATTTTTCAATACGCTGATGATACCTTTTTATTTCGCACAATTACCAATGATTCTGATATTGAAATTCTTCAGAATGATCTTACTACGCTTCACTGGTGGTCAGAGAATAATGCTCTCCAACTAAATCCCCAAAAGTGTCAGGTTATGTGCATTACCCGTCGTAAAAATAAGCCTTCTCCAATTTATCTTGTGTCTAATACTAAGCTTTCTCAAGCGAACAGTCTTCGTCTTCTTGGGGTTCAGATTTCTTCTGACCTCACATGGAATGTACATGTATCTTATGTAACCAAAAAGTGCAATAGATTGTTAGGTTTTCTTAGAACTGTTGTTGGAAATCAAAAACAAAATATTCTCCTTACACTGTATCGTTCCCTTGTTTTACCTATTATTGATTTCTGTTCCCCAGTTTGGTTTGTTTATCGCAAAAATCACATTAGCACCCTGGAAACTATTCAACGTCGTGCCACCAGGTTCATATTGGGTCAACGGCGGGGGGATCAATCATATGGGGAGCGTCTCAAACAACTCAACATCATGGATCTTAACAACAGAAGGAAATATTTGTCTATATGTTTTGCCTGTACTTGTATATTAAATTGTAACACTTTTGGTTTCAGCAATTGGTCTGTAAACACACGTCACTCAGAAAACTTAGTTTTAATCATAATATCACACCCAAAACTGACAGTTTCAAATTTACCATTGCTGTAAATTTCCCTCGCCTGTGGGCTGGTTTGCCAAATTCTGTAAAGGATCATTTTATCTTGTACATGGGCGCAAAGTCTTTTAAAAAACATTTGAAAACTTATTTAGTAAATAATAGTACTGAAGAGCAGGACTCTTAAATTTTGTTGTCTTGGTTTTCTGCTCAGTGACCTACTTTATCCGTCTTCATGGCCTGTGTTGGTCTGGTGGGTGGGAGTGGGTGTTGCTGGGTGGGTTGGTAGGGTTCAGGTGGGTCGGGAAGGAGGGGGTGGGGGTAAATCCATGTGTCTGATAGGTACATGTAGGGGTCACTGAGCAGATTTCCATCTTGTAATAATGTGTACATCCATATCGGGAGGGTGGGCTTGTCGGCTGCCGCATGTGTCTCTTTCCATTTGTTGGCCTTGGGTGGATGCCGGACTCGTCCCGGGTCCCGGTCGCTTGGGGTCGTCACCGGGTTGCCTGGTTTGGGAATGTTTTCTGTATTCCTTCATGTAGGCAATGTGGCTTGGGGATGATTTGGAGTGACCTCCACGTGGCATGGGTCTGGTTTTTGTTCCTGGCTGGTGGGTGGCGGAGACATGTGTGGTGGCTGGTGGGTGCATCCTTGTGATGTGGATGTACACACAATGTGTTTAAACAGTGCAATAGTATATCTTTTTATGTAATTGCCCCAATGGGTTGGAGGAGTCACACCTTTTGGTGACAGTGTCTTGATGCTTCTGACTCTTCCTGGCTAGCCCATTGGGTCTATTTTTACTTTTGTTTCCTTTTGCATGTATTGCGTAATTTTACTTTGCTTTTTGATGTATTTTTAGCCGAATTTGTAAAATAAAATAATAAAATAAAATAAATAAAATAGTTAAACATACTGTATCCCTGTTCCCATGTTCACTCAATAGTTAAACTATACTGTATCCCTGTAGGATTATCTACTGACCAGGTGCTAAAGTGGATGCTTTGACAGTACCCAGACAAATGTACATATCAAGGTCATAGCAGGGCATTACACAAAGAATGGTCAAAGGTCAACGTTTCCAAAGAGGTAGATAATAGAAGTAGACGCAAGCTTTCGTGCGGGAAACATAAATACATACTCGCCAGTCTTGGCCTTTTTATGAGATACGGCGCCGAAGACTAGAGCTGTTCCAAAATTTAGTCCGAAACCCTGTTTTCAGACGAACATTTGTGTGTTATTACAAGGAATTCAAAGTATTTTATCATCAAGTGACCCACATAGAGGAATCCGACATCTATCGTGAGCCAATCTGCATTCTGTTACCTGCAAAAGCCGACCATCAGGTAAAAATTCTAAAAGGAGCGTGACCTAATTTCATGATAAGCTTAAATTGCATTGAAAACGCCAAATTGCAGTCACAAAATATATAATATTAGTAAATCACCAAAGCGAATGGTAACGTAGGTATGTGGAAAAGAAGTGCAATAGCAATAACAAAGTGTGTGCCCAAAGAATTGTCACCAACAATGTCAAATTTTGGAAAAACTCCCCAAAATTTAAAACAAATACGAACCTTCCATAATAAATACTTATTCGCACTCGGCGGCCCAGTCACTACCTGCCGCTGTGATTTGGGGTAACTCGTCGCTTCCCATCTCCAGATACCTGTACTTCAAGTCTGGGTGAGAAAATAAAGTCAAATGATACTGTTGGAATATTTTACTTATAGAAGCAATAATGATATTTTAATATAACTTGATCGGGATAACATGAATTGCATGCAGGGATTACAAAACATTTTGTCTAACTTCAACACAAAGCGATCACGAATTATGTATATGTGATGCGATCAAGCAAAATTAGTCGGAACTCGAAAATATTGATTTTGAGATAATAGCCAAACAAAGGAAAACGTTTTTCTTTTTTTCCCTTTGGAACTGGTTGTTCAAATTTAAAGGTGTTTTCTGCAAAATCCAGAAAAAAAAATTGAATGTATGTGAGTTCCGACTGATTTTGCTTGATCGCATCACATATGGTCATAGTATATACAGAATGTAACGATAAAAATAATACAACTGCAATTTCGCCTCTCAAACAAAAATACAAGAGTTCATGGCAACAATGTTATTATACAGTGGAATCAGTAAAACCGTGGCTAACAGAAAAAACTTTACTTGGTTTCTTCACTAGGTTCGGGCTCAATGCCCAATTAACTATTCTATTCTGTTAACTATGCTCAATTAATCGTCCAGAAAACGCCACTTTTGACATTTTCGCTCATATCAAGTTTGCATTGCGTAAAATTGACTTTCATGATTAGCAATTGCATTATTGCTTTTCAGAAAATAAATAATTAAAAGGGGTCATTGTGATATGCAGTAGACCTAGGTACATCTTGGCTAACTGAAAAACTTTATTTGATGTCTTTCCTAGTTCAGGTTCAAACGCTTTGCCCGATTTTACTTAATCGCCCGAGTTGTGACACATTTGACCAATTTCGCACATCAAGTTTGTACCGCGTTAAATGAACTCTCACGCTTATATCGTCAAAGATCTCAGAATAAAAGCAAAGGTTCTTCGTGTTTTTCTTAAACTTACTTGACGTTAGTAAATAAAAGAATATGACATTTATTTCAAAATCGTAAATTAGAATGGCTCATTGTTTCAAATTACCCATCTTAAGAGCACCGTCCAGATGGTTCATGATTCAACTCAATTCAGTCACTTTTGCTACACAAAGACATGAAAGTGACCAAAGCTGTTTTCAGTCACCATAGGCTATTTACTAAAAGGCACTAAACTTAATACCCACGTGACCCATGGGCGCCGCCATACCAAGACAACCACGTGATCAGTAGATGTGCTACAATGCTAAGAGATAAGAGTTTTTCAGAAAAATAGCATCAACGTTTATGAAAATGTATAAGGCAACTTACTTACACATTGGGGGATTCTGCTTTTTTAGTATGTTACCAAGAATTAAATATTTGAAGTTTTCACCGCCGGAAAAAAATTATCGACGGAAACTCTTAACATAATACAACAAAGTTTTTCTATGATGAATTGTACACTTCTGCGAGTTTATAATCTTGTCTAATTCTCACATGAATGCCTGTCTAGCAAGTATTCTGATTCTATTATCTTTTTTGGAAATATTTTTATATTCACAGGCGTTAAGGTTTTAGTAGGAAGAGTTGTATAGACCGAATATTTTTGCTTGATCATGTTAATGCAATGGTCTGCCATACCTGCAAGAAAATCCCCAGTAGTAACGTATATCATCTACAAATTACAGCGTCCTAGTTTACGAATTGCATCCACGGATTTGATTGTTAATCGTACATCTTACAGTATACCGTCCCATAACCAATTAAATGGCATCTCAATGGACTGGAAATGTGACCACGGCATTTATCATCGTAGTTGTCACTCACCTCTTTATAAACAGGGAACCGCACTTTCACATCATGATTTGCCACTGACTCGGGGGTGACATAAATAGATCATATGAAAGTTCAAATGCAATTTTAAAGCCATTTCAAGCAGGAAAATCAAGTGAGCAGAATAAGTGAAACTACATAAGACCAGGGTGTGACGAAAATGTACACGGCTGGAAGGTTTGCATCACCGATTGCAATTAGTGTTGATATAAATAGATCATATAAAGTTCAAATGAACTCACTTCGGGACGAGAATTAGTTATATGTTGAGCAGTTTTAAAGAGGAAAATCATATGTGTGACTAAAAAGGGAGTTTTGTCTAGGGGTCTTCAAAGTCAAAGGGCTAATTTAACGTGCAAATATGTTCAGGGTGGGTTTCATATATTTTGGCTCTAACTTTGATAAATTTTGATCTTGTTTACTTGCCGTTTTTGACTGCAAAACTTGTTTAAAGGATATTTTCAAAGTAATCGGTTACGCATGGGTACGCTCGGGGGTACACTACTAATATTGGGCGAGTGACTCGCTGGTGTTGGTCAAATCCTCTACTAAAATGCTTATATTAATGATTTTACAACTGGCTTTAAGGGGTCGGTCACCCACCGTTGCATAGTATTTTTGTTTAGTCTGAAAGCACATTAGACACACCAAATTGTATTCTGAATACAAAAGAATATCAAATAGCTTTGATTTTTAATATGGTTCATTCCCATACGACAATTTTTAGCAATTTGACTTCAAATAACCCCTGGGTGACCCCGGATATGACCCCAAAATGACCTTCCAAAAATTTGGCTCTATATATTGACTGTACCCACCAAGTTTTATGCCCATACTACAGTTTTTGCTAATTTGACCTCAGAAGACCCCTGGTTACAATCGGGTGACCTTGACTTACCAATAAAAGTTTGTTCTGTCTGTGGTCACGATGTACCCATCCGCCAACCCCTAGAGAAAATAGGCGGTGTTAATAAGGAAGCTTGCATGATTACCCTTTTGAAACAGCCATGTGGGTGGGTTTTGTCAATGATTTTCTTTGGTGGAAAAACCTAGCATCCTATCTATGAAATAATAATATGAATATTAACTGTACGTCATATATAACGATTCGCGATACCCTATCGGGGTACAGTTGGAGGCAGAGTATTCAATTTTAATTTCATATACGCCAAAATAATTTTGGAATTGAGTGAAGCCTGAAAAGATGGTGAAAAGTCTATGTTCAGACTGGTTCGTTTTTATGGTAATTAATCTGATCTTTTTTTAGATAAAATTAACTTCTATGTAGAATTTGTGTATATTATACAAATCCGGAGCGTCTTCACAAGAAAAATGATACCAGCCTTGCGAGCCGATACATCGTGCATCGAAAGCAGCCTGAAGTTAAAATCGATTTTGTATTGGTCATATGACGTATTTTCTGCGTTTAGAACCATACAATTATCAACAGTTTAGCGCTATGATATACATTAATGTTTTTAAGCAGATACAATCCCAAAATAGAGTACGTTTTCTGTCTTTACTTGTCATAATATTGTTAATTCTGTACACGGTACGCGGATCGATTTATTAAAAAAATGTCATATTAGGGAAATGGGGCTAGGCAAATTCATGTATGGCGCAGGGTGGTGTCTTTTTTAGCTGAGCGTTAAAATAGATATTAAATTGTACTATTTGTATAGAACTCAACGACTTTGCAGGTTCAAGGCATGTACTATCTGATCAGTTTGTATTCCAAGAATAAATTTGAACCGTTAGGAATCTACTAATCATATTTCTTGTATACACACAGAATACTCTGGAGTATACGAGTACATATGGCAGATTAAAATGGATTGAAAGACATTTCATCCGGCCCACAATATACTACCCTGTGGACTTGTATTGTAGATCAACACTTTTATATGTGGAGTCAAGTTACATTTGCGAATCAACCAGTTAATTTTCAAGCTTTTTTTTAAGTCAAACATTCTCCGATCCCGTTACTGTTCTATCTGATACAATTTGTTATTATAGTATTTATGTAGCTGGTGCAAAATGCACCGCCTTTATATTATTGTATTATCTTATTCTTATATCAGGCGGTGTTTTAGCCGCCTAATATATTTCCGTCCTGCAGGTAAATTCTTTTTTCTTTGAAAAGCGTTTGCTATGAATGGTGGATATACCTGGCTAAACACGCCTAAGATTATTCGCCTAACCTTGGACGTCCTTGGACTTAAATCAATAAATCACAGGGCCAGAAATCCCAAACAGCCATTTTAATATTATATTCACACTATATGTGAAGAAGATTAAGGTCTTTCGTAGGAGGTGCATGGATTTCAACTGGAATAGCTCATTCTGTGGTTACTTTGTTAGTATTTAGATTACATGAAACTGGCACCCCACACATTAGACAATGGGGAAGCCTAATTTATATTCCAAAGCCTTCCCATAATGCATTTGTAAAATAATGACAAATCACATCTTGTGTGTCGGGCTTTGGTAAACATGTGCTTCCTTACGAGATTATGGATACGCACATGGTTAAAGGTAATATGCAGAGGTCATCGATTCAGACGTAGATATTCATGCACGACTCTTGATCCGTAGTAGCTCTAGTTTGATTCCTGTACGGATATGAGTAGGAACGTTGATGTTGAGATGTTTCCCCTAACACAATGTCTTCATGATAATTCCCTGGTAGTACGATATCTATATCACCTTGCTACAAAGATTTACATTACATTGGAGTGTCCTAGATTCCCGGTAGCGTCCACAGATTTGCTTGCAATTGCAAAATAAAGTAATACTGAGCCAATGATAAAAAATGATATATGAATGGTATATGGAAATTTGACAATCGGGATTTGAACACGTCCACGACAGATATCACCGTTGTCAATCAATAATAGGAAAACTCTCTTCAAGTTTGCCACATATGAGTTATTGATATGGATAGATCATAGAAAGTTAGTCATGACAATGTATACAGCGGAAAGATATGACATACCTTTAACTATCTCTCCGTTTTCTACAGACATGGAAGCAAAACTGGGCCAAATATTGTTTTATTGATCTCAGGAAAAGTAGTCACGGGCAGACTTTCTTTCCTGAGTTCACCACTTTGAGTTATCATTATAAACCAGTTCTTTAGGCATTTTGCGGAGCTATTGTGATAGTACCATGGGGTAGTAATTACTGTTACATGAGCATATAGCAATACTATACTTGATATATACTCACTTCTGGCACATTATTATATTCCTCCGTTGGGTAAATCAAACTTGGGGAGATGGGGAGACCTTCTTACTACATTCTTCTTCTTCTTGCGTGTGAAACCTAATAACAGCCTGTACGTCCTTTTTTCTGCACCACCGTCAGTGAGATCATAGACCATTTAAATGGTCTATGGTGAGATCAGCTGCTCTATGTGACCAGATGTGACAGTCCGTAGAGGTGGCATTCAGAGATTATAATTTATGATTCGTTGTCTGGTGTTCTGCTCCACACTCACAAGCTTGTCTGTCAGACCGACTCAATTTGCACATGTTAGCCCTGAAGCGTCCAAGCCTGTGTGAAGGCGGTTTAGTCTCACCCATGGTTGACGGGGAGGTCAAAGCCAAATCTTGCCGTTGTGTCATTAATGTACATGTATATGTGTGGGAGACTAATGTTGAAAGCCATTCCTCACGCCCCTTGTGGTTGTTAAGTGGTCATTGGTCTTGGTGGGTGGCCGTTGTGTCATTAATGTACATGTATATGTGTGGGAGACTAATGTTGAAAGCCATTCCTCACGCCCCTTGTGGTTGTTAAGTGGTCATTGGTCTTGGTGGGTGGGACAGATGATGTAAGTTCCTTCCCACAGGCAGCAAATAGGTGTTGAATTTAAGAAAATGCGGTTGATGACATGGATAATGTTGTTTGGCTCTAGGGCTCGAAGGTTTTCGACCGGTGTGGGTTGTGGGCATGCAACCAGTAATAGCTGAGTGTTATGAAGACTTGCCGTTACTGTCCTATGTTTTTCTTAGCAAATACAATTTTTGAAGGTTTTTTTTTGTCTTAAACTGGAAGTAATGACCTTAGACCCCAAATAAAAAAATAGCACATATACATTAGGTAACCACAATTCATTTATGAACATACCGTCACTTTCCTATGTTTTTCTTTTTCCACATGTTCAAGGTATTTCGTTTCATACCGGAAGTGATAATGAACCCCACAAAACTAACCGAGTATATGGAAAATGCCATACTGCCGAGGCCGACTCTACCACTGTACACGGAACACGGAACCGACGGCTTAACGTCCCTTCCGAAGGACGGAGTACTTTCATGATTCGTTTACTGAATTCTAAATTAAATGGGGTGATTGGAAGTCTGAATTTAATCAACAGAGTTTGCCAATTAACCTCGGACATTTTTTCAATATCCCAGCAAATGTTCACCTCCGGGAATTGGACCTGGGACCTCATGCACTATCGGCAAGTACCCTAACCATTAGACCAACGCTCTAAACAAAGTACAACTAGGGAGTAACAAAATTGTGCACAGCTGACATCACTGATTGCAATCAGAGTTGATAAAAGATCATAGAAAGTTTAACTAAACTCGATTTAACTTATAAATAAAATGTGTCTGTTGAGCAATTTTATTAAACGAGGCAAATCATAATAAATGCTAGTCCCAGGATGCTGGTGTCGTGACAATGTATACAGCTGAAGGGTTTGACATTATTAATTATCTGTACGTTCTCTATGAGGAGGGAATGAAAACTGGGCCAAATATATTTTTATTGATATTTTTCCAGAAAAGTGGGCAGGCTTGGTGTCCCTGTGGTCATCCGTAAATAATCATTAAACCACTTTTTACACATTTTGTGATTTCCTTTCCATGCACCGTGTGACATTTATTGATGGCCTGTTTATAATAGATTATACTACACCAAGCACAAAAAGAAACTCGTCAGTTATATACATCCTTGTTGTTCAACAACTTGATAATTTTTGACTACTCTGAAATATAAGTTTACTTAATTGGACTTTGCTTTCTCATTTGACACCCTGCTTGTGAAAATCGCGCAAGAATGACCAAGATATGAGCCTCCAAACCCTCAAACGCCAAAATGAAAAATTGCAATTTTGACGAATCAATTGTGCCTGTCACATTGTGTGCTATATTGATTGGCCCGTGGTGCTTGTGTGCATTCAAAATAGTTGAAATTGCAACTTTTGATTTTGAGGTTTGAGGCTTTGGAGGCGCATATCTGGGTCAAGTCTTTTTCGATTTTCACGAATAGGGTGTCAAATGAGAAAACAAAGTCCAATAAACAAAATGTATATTTCGAACAGAATAACCCAAAATTAACAGGTTGTTGAACAACAAAGATGACTAATTAAACAGCCATGTGAGCACAATAAAAAGCAAATCTTATGTTATATCCATGCAGTTCTAAATAATTTTGTATTCCCTCCGTCAGGTAAATCTACATACAACCACCACACTGTTCAGTAGCATTATTGTGATGTGGCGGGCATTTTAAAAGCACAGGTCTTGAACAAATTATGATGCGCGCGCATACTGCCAAGTAAAAGACAAATGTAAATTGTGATGATGTGCGTACGCCGTACAAACTACAAACTGCCAGTCAATGACGTGATAAGTCAACTGATAATAGCAGTACGACTTTTTAAAATGAAATACAAATTCGTAGCGAGTTGGCGCAGGAATGTTATTGATTCTATATAAGTATAATGGATAATTGTGATATGCCCTGAGTAATTTTATTTGATGATTTTGAACTTTGTTAACGTTTTTAAGGGCTGGTTGCACAGTATTTTTTGTGGGACCTAGTAAAAGCACATCAAATACAACATAAATTGTATTCTGAATACGAGGAATGTTGACAACGGTATTTTCTAATCGCCAAAGAGGGCGCTTTTCACTTGCACAATTTTTTTGAGACAGGCTGTATATCCCATTTGCATCTTTTCTACGCGAAGCCCCATTTATCAAAGGTCATTAAATTCTAGTCATAACAGTGCAATGGTTTGCACTATGGGTTGAGAAGTGATTCTTTGCATTCGATATTATCATTCTATATTATTAACGAAAAAGAGCGAGGTTTCCAGATATACGCACTTACTTTTCCACTTCATGCGAACAGCGGGTAGTAACTTGTGTGGTATTTTATCGAAACATTCTTCACTACTTCTCAACTCAAGAATGTAGCTATCTGGTAATAATTACGGCGTAAAAACGGGAAATAGATCATGAATCTCACGTACTTTTACATGCTACAAGCTAATCTTGGGTCGATGGAGAGCTGGAAAATAAGCCTCAAAGTAGCATGAGAGAACTGTCATTTGAACTGCTGTCAGCAGTGCTCGTCGGCGAACTTAAAAAACACCCCTTTTGCATCTTGTTTCATAAACTGTTGAGCGATTTCAGGGTGTACTACATGTAGAAGATATACAGAGTGTAGCAGTTAACTCTTTAATGAATATGTGGTAGTTTGTGAGTCCCTATTTCTTTTCAGGAGTATTTTCTTGTTTAATCTGAGGACAACAAAATCGAACAGAGCTTAGCAAGGTCTACCAGAAAATACATACTTTATACAGGGTGTCTCAATAAAAATATGCCCTGTGGATTAGGGACTTAACTTCGACAGTCGAGAGTAAAATCAAAACTTTTTTTTATAGATTCAGGAACCATGATGTTTTCTCTTTAAAATGGTGCACAAATTATCAAAATCTGTTCACGCGTCACTGAGATAATTGGGATTATACAAAAAGGGCCATTTAAATACGCATTAAACACCACCTGACTCAAAAGTAAACTGTCAGTCGTGCTGGGTATGAGTTGATAAGATCAACCATCAATAATCGCTCAAAGAATGTGGGTGGGGGGGTGTGTGAGGGTGTGTGATGGGGTCAGCTGTGCGCGCATGGATTCTGTTGAAAACGACTAATTAATCAGAAACAATAATACCGTCTAATCATAGCAGGAAATGTAGAAAATATACAACAGAGTTATTTTCAAATACATTATGGTGCAAATATCAATATTTGAATACTATTAACTTAACAATACCTTGAAATAACAATAAAAGCTCATTAGTGATTTTTAAACATTTTTAAAAAATGGATAAATATGGGTGCTACAGTGTTGGAGCTTAGACAATAATGCGAATTACTTTGAAGTTGGTAATGGGCAAATTGCACCGTGTGGAATAAAGTTGAAACGCTGAACGCAATTGTAATATTTTAGTTTCCATTTGAAGATTCGCCAATATTTCTATGTCAACCTTGGGAATCGAACCCATGACGTCAGGTTTACGAGACCTGTGCCTTAACTACTCAGCTAAAATAGGTATTTTGATTTGAAATTTTGGAATCGGTATTATTGCTTTAAATGAGTTACACCTCGTATACTCCCATTTACATACACTTTAAGTCCATATCATTGGATTTAATTTATTTCGAGGACTATTAAATGTCAAAAATATAAATGTGTAATGATTTGCCATAAAATTTGTATTATTTGGCGAATTCATGGTAGTTAGAATACAACTTAATGTGTATGATGTGCACTCAGGCCACACAAAATATATTATACAAACGTCGCTATCCGATCCCTTAAATACAGTCTTAATAAATAATCGTGATACGTTCTTCTTTAGCAATTTGCATCAGTTTCAAACGTGAAATTTGTAACAAAACCTATGTTACAGAGAAAAAAAAACCCATATCATAGGATATTTAAACTAAAGAAATTGATTGCATGTAGTAAACATTGCATCCTGAAAACGAAATAAGGATATTCATATAGGGGTTTTTAAGGCTTATTAAGGATTCGAAGAAAATAAAGATACATGTAATCTTTTGATAGTTAAGTTGGTGATTTGTTCCGACGTTTCAATCTGGAAGCATCTGGTGTATTCAACAAAATAAGCAACTCTGAGTAATTGCTGGAATTGCTGAACTAATTGAAAATTCAAATCTTTGTGACAATTGTGTGAAATCAATCAAGTACTTTTATCGCCTGATTAATGTTGACGAAAATTCGCTATACTATACGTAGCATCTGGTAAGCTCACTGTATTCTGTAGTTAATTATTGCTGCAGCATTTTCAAGTTATTAAACTTAAGTTCTGCAAATTGAATTGCGGCTGTTCTGAGAATTTTCAAGAACAAATATGCATTTCGACGTTGTGTTACAAACAATTTCAAGTCGCAAATCGCTCGATAGTAATTTTGTCTATGTTAAATCCTTTGATCCTACACAAATACAGCACCACATTTTCTCAATGTTAAACAATAATATTAACAATAATGATGAGATTTGAATTGGTGTCCAGTTCTTGAAAGGAGGGCAAAACTGCAGTACAACAAGATGGACAACGGGATATTGGTATTAAGAGGCACTGCCAGCCTATGCCTTTAAATCCCCAGCAAACACAAAAAACTTTTAAAAACGTTTTAAATAAGTTATATTTTGGCTTTTGGTTTAGGTAAAAACGTTTTAATATAACATTAAAATGTCGGGTTATATAAAGGTCATGATAACGTTTTGTATGAAAACACACTACAACAATATTTTTAAATGTTTTCAAAAAATGTTATTGTAAATTATTTTGCAAATATTTTTGCCAAATATTGTGTCAATACTTGTTAAAATATTTGAACCCAGCAAACACAGAAATGTTCTTAAAATGTTTTTTCAAAACCTTTTAATAACATTTAAATGTCGGGTTATATAAAGGTTATGAAAACGTTTTTAGAACGTTATTTAAAATATTTTGGGGAAACATTTTTCGCAAAATATTTTTTCAACTCCAAAATAACATTCTGTTTAGAATGTTTTGTATCAAGTTTCCAAGAATGTTTTTGGAATGTTATTAAAACGTTTTTATACCCTTTATATAACCCGACATTTAAACGTTTTCTGTAAAACATTTTTGTTTGCTGAGCAGTAGATTATCAAAAATATTTTTTAAGATTATGAAAACGTTTTATACTCTTAATATACCCTTTATATAACCCGACATTTAAACGTTTTCTGACAACCTTTTATAACCTTTTTGCGAATGACGTCGAGAATATTTTGTGTTTGCTGGGTCTGTAACATGTGGGACTTCGTAAACTTGCTTACATTATTTTTCTCATTCACAAAATCGTGTTATTATTCCTTGCATAGTCCAAAGTCCATCTCGGAAGTTTTTAATATGATCTGGTTTTGTTTTGAAATAAATCTAAATTCGATTCCTTAACATGCTACAGGTACACCAGTTTTATTGTCTAACAAAATGACTGCCTTTTTGAAATTCAATATTAGATCCTATTAATTACTACTATTTATAGTTTTATAACCTTTTAAAACATTAATTTTCAAATACGGTGGCTGTTATGCTGCATTTTGATGGGGCAGTCTTGTCCATACGCACTGGATATTAAAAGGGCATTTCGTGATCCACAGCCTTATCCCCCCATTTTCTCAAAAAAAGTTGAGATTTTTATATCACTGGAAACCTCTGGCTACATAATGTTTATGTACAAAATATTTTTTGCAGATTAATTCGCTTAGCAAAGATATCGTGAAATTTGAACGAAATTACAACGCATTGTCTATGGAGCAGTGTAATACACATAATCATGCATAACTCGCGAACACAAAATTGGAATCAACTGAAAATTTTGGAATAGGTTTTTTTCTTGGATATCTACTAAAAAATGTCATAAAAAGAGGATGCTAGGATCACAAAATACTCCTTTAATGGGTACCAATCATTTTGATACACCCTGTAACAGGCTCTTCAGGTTCATTCATATTTGCCTTGCGTATGTTACGGGGAAGCTGAATACAATTTACTTAAAAAACCTAGTATATTTATCAGTAAAAAAGGTCATGACGATTTCGATTTACCTGACGGAGGCATACAAGAATATGGATAATGTTCCTACGGTTAACATCTACGTTGAAATCACAAATTGCCTAAAGAAGTGTTATAATGATCATGCAAGAGGATGACCGCGGGGAAACAAAACGGGCCGCTACTTTTCCGGAGACAAAATATCAATAAAACAATATTTGGCCCAGTTTTACTTCCATCCTCAGCTGATGGAAAACGTAGAAATGGTTTAAAGTTAAAGTCTTTTTTAGCTGTTGCTTTCACCCTCACCAGAGCATACATTTGTGTTCTGTAAAAATAGAAAAATATTGTATACCTTCAATACGAAAGGTCAAAATTTTTTAACCGACGGCTTTTCTCCCAGCTACATACACTTTAAGTACGCATCATTGCATTTATACTTCAAGGATTGTTAAATATCAATTTTTGATAAATTGTGAAAATTAATTGATATTAGAAGCACATTTCTCGATATGTCTAATGTGCTCTTAGCTCATGTCCCACAAAATATAGTGTTACGTTACTGAATTACTATTAAACAGGTCGGAACAAAATGGCCATACGTGGCTGTGGATTCAACCTACCATGGCGATTTATGCCATGAAGATATCGGAGCGATGACACTGTGCGCATGGCCATTTTGTTCCGACCTGTTTAGTAGTTTTGAGACATATAATGAGCCGACGGACATCCGACTAAGGCTACTGACAATAGCCTGGTAACTGACCTCTCTCTGTGTGAGTGAGCATGTATACGCCATGAGGTCATCTGCTTTTAGACTGCCTCCACGAGTGACTGCAGCTAGCCTACGATAGTTCGGCACATATAAAATCAGAATTTTTGTCAGTTTTTGAGCTCAATACGCACGCCTCTTTCTCAATACGCAAGCTAACGACTATCATATCCTTTCAACACATATGTTCAAGTGCAAGGAAAAAATATGGCTTCTTTAGAATAAACAAATTACGGAGATATTCATCATTTTCTACCCCGGTATCCAAAGATTTATCGTCTGAATATCAAATCGTGCATAGCACATTCACGTGTATCGATCCCGTGTATTCATTTTAGTGTCTCTGCTGTACAATGTAATTATTAACTGGCGATATCGGTGTGCGATGCCTACTTGGCACCCACTATAATTATTCTTATTCGATACAACTCGGATGTCAATATTAATGTTAGTTATACCCAACTTTACACTCACAAGCAAGATCTATCCGACTATGTATCTCTTGAGCAACATTTTGAACCATACTGCTGCAAAAGGATATGATACAACTTTAACTAAATGCCAGAATTTTTGTATCGAGATGGCAGCAAAACTGTGCCAAATATTGTTTTTATTGATATTTTGTTTCGTAAAAGTAGTCACATACAGACTTGCATTGTCTCCCTGTGGTCACCCCTTTGAATATTTATTATAAACCATTTCTTTAGGCATTTTGTGATTTTAACGTACATCGTATGATCTATTTTTAATGGTCCTTAGAGGTACTTGTGAGCAAAATAAGAAGCACTACTATGGTATTCTTCAAGCATATTCGTGATAAATCCACTGCATTCAGGTAATAAACATTTCTTTTTACCTCCTTGCAAATATACTTTACATGTGTGATTTGAAAGACGTAGCGTTTCTATATTTAAAACAAAGCAATTGAATGCAAGAAGTAAGAAGTAAAAATACGAAATAAAATCAACTCGGTTATATGAACAAGATTAAACATAATACTCTTGGTAATAATGCAAGTCACATGCAAATGAAAAACCATATAAGGATATTGATATTCGTTGTGTTTGTTATAAGGATTTGTAGAAATTGGAAGTTCGGATTTTCTATTTATTAAGTGATTTATTCCAAAATTTCTATATCAGTAATTACTGAATTTCATCATTATCTGATTGAAAATTGAAAATTTAAACAATAATTGTCTGAAATCCATGAAGTTATTTTCTCGCGTGACTACCGTTGACGCAAAATCACTATATATTCAGTAGTTAATTATCGGCGCGGCATTGATAATGTGTAAGTTTCGAAGATTTGATACACGACTGTTCGTTCTGACAGAAACTCAATTAGCACTGGAGTTCATTGCGCTTCTGATCCTAAAAAATCAACCAATTTCCTGAATTTGAAACAATGGAAGAAAAATGTTTTTCTGTGACTTTTAGAACATTTAAAAATGAAGATGAGATTTAAATTTAATTTCAGTTCTACGAGGTGTAGCTGACATCAGGATATTGGCGTGAACAAATGATAACAGCCCTTGACTTTAAAACCTGTGTCATGCGAGGCTAGCCTTAGTAACCTTCCTTGCATCATATTATCCTCATATATTTACGATATATTCGTATTGAACTTGATAACATTTACTATAAATAGCGGTGAAAATCACACATCGTAAGGAGACAGTCAGATCGGCCGGCCCATACTAGCCAATAGACTTGTGTGCATCTGTGGATTGAAGTTATATGATACCCGTCTACGAGTCCCGGGCCACGAGTATTGTGCAAATGTTCGTTTTTGTTTTGTTTTTTTACTACCTGTGTAAGTGAGTTATGTCCAGCAGGAACAGACATTGATGGTATTCGTATTATAGATATTCGTGTATGCATGTTATATATCCACAGATTTGCTTGCTATTGATGTATTGTCAGGCATAACATAATACTGACAAAAATGGCCGATAGCCTGCGACGAAATCCTTCCGACAAAAACCCAAATCGCATCTACATGTATAACTACGAGGAGTAACGAAATGTACATTGATTTGGTAAAAAGTCTGAATAATGCTTACAGTGTTTATACAAAGGGGACTTGAACACCATCCTTAACAACACTTATAAAGCTGACGAGCTTGCTACCCTCAATAAGCAGATGGAACATCTGAAGCTGGCCGACGAGATGGGGAATTACACCACCACCTGGAAAATCATACACTCGCTTTCTGGGAAGAACTCAAGGAAAGGGGCGAAAGTCAAAAAGAGGGAGGGGAGTGCCCCAACCAGTGACCATGAACTGCTTCAGGAATGGAATTGATATTTTAGCTCCCAAATCGTGAAGAAGTAGTCGAAGCAATAGCAGTCATGAAGACCTACAAGGCAGCAGCATTGAACTGTGCTATAACTGCTGAAGCACTTCAGGGAGGCGGAGATAGCATGGTTGATATGATTTTCGAAATCTGCATGGAAGTATTCTCAATGCTGACCGTCAATTCGTCACCTCTACCAAAGAAAGGCAACATCTCTCTCATGACAAACTATCGTGGTATTTTGCTTATGTCCATTGCCGCAAAAGTGCACAACAAGATCAATTTTTTCAGGATCCGACCTAACGTTGATCCTTCACTGAGAAGCTTCCAGGGTGGCTTTAGATCAGCTGTGCTCAGCAAATACACATTTTGAGAAGGATCATGGAAGACTTCAAAAAACTCTGCGGCATTATATGAATAGAATACCAAAGGTTGTGGTAAATACCATCCAGTAGTACTGTTATGGTATATAGATGGAAGTATCTCAGAGCCTTTCCAACAAGTAACATCTGGAGTGTTTCAGGGTGATGTGTTAGCACCTTTCCTGTTCAGTATCTTGGTTGATTACCTTCTGAAGAAATTAACTTCTGGAATTGACGCTGGAATTGTTACCTACCCACGTCGGTCAAGCAGGTATCCTGCTAGAATGCTGAATGACTTTGATTTTGCTGATGATATTGCCCTGTTGGAATCTTCCACAGCCCGGGCCCAGTCGCAGCTTACTAGGACTGTAACTGCAGCAGTAGATCTCGGCCTTGTCATCAGTACACCTATATAGGACAGAATATATGACTGCAAACTGCAACGCCCAACCAGCACTTGAAGTCTATGGTAGTACCATCAACCATGTCACAGACTTCAAGTACTTGGGTTCCAAGATGGTCTCTAGTGATGGAGACCTAAAAAGAAGAAAAGCACTAGCCTGGGCAGTTTTCTGGAAACTGGAACGCCTTTGGAGAAGCCCATCCCTGCCAATCGAAACAAAAATCAAGCTGTTTGAGACAACTTGTGTTACTGTCTTTCTGTACGGGTGTTAGTCATGGGTAATCACCAAGGACATGGAAAAAAAGATCAATGCCTTTGCAACATCTTGCTACAGAGTCATGTTAAACATGAAGCGTGTGGATCGGATTCCAACACCACTCCACTGGTTGCCAGATTCAAGATTCATCAACTCAAATTTCTCGGCCATATACTGCGTCTTGAAAATGACGAGCCTGTGAAAGAACATGCCATTTATATTCCACCACATGGGAAGAGGAAACTGGGACGGCCGCGAACATTGTACTTACAGTATGTCCAGCACCTCCTGGGAGACACTGAAGGGAGGAAAAAAATGATTTTAGGCTAAACATTCTACAAAAATGCGATTTTCATAGATTTTTTCTCTTAATTAAAACAAGATATCGAGGGTTGAGAGCCAGAACGCCTCAACTCACGATCATCGGCTTCCACAAAATGAGCAAAAAGTCGCCAGGTCCCTATAGTAAGATACAGTCCATTAATCATGACAAAATCAAAAGAAAGCAAAAGACATTGTGAAGGAAAATATTGATTTTGAAGACCAAAGCAGGACTTTATGCTCATTTCGTGAGAGCTGGTCATAGTGAGTTACAGGTTTCTGGTTCTGAACCCATATTATGACTATTTCAACATAACTAATAAGTAAAAAGTTCTTGGAATAATTTCACAGAAGGAATATGAAACTCATTAATTTTACTGTAGAAACCAATGGTGGGCCTCCCCCCCACCCCCCCCCACACGGGCATCTTTGATGGTCGGCCGGTCCTATGCCCGGGTAAGGTCCTGGAGTAAAATATTTACCACGACAATAAGCGCGATGATGAATCTACGATTAGCTTAGGTCATTTGGGCGTAAACGCGTGCGTTTTTTTTTATTGATGGGGAAGAAATCTTAGGGCGGAGTTGGCGAAACCCCCTCGTAGTTGTAGGGTTAAATAATGGCCATTACTCCTAAACGGTTAATTGAGATGCCAAATTTGAGATATGGAGTTTTGGCAGAATGTATTTCTGCGCATAATGAAACTTCATTTGTTGCAATGATCCCAATATTGATGTCGCAGAGTACATTTTAATGAAAGTAACCCAAGATTTGAAAGTTGCAGGAAAATCCTATTGACTTGTATTCTGTATCCGTTGAAGGAAATCCGTTCAGTTCTTATTGAATGATTTTTTTTATTTTTTGCATTTTGAATTGATCATCAAAACATGTGATAATCAATAATAACAATTGTCATTATTCACATCAGTGATCATTATTCACGTAATATCAAATTGACACATGAATATTTCAATATTGTTTCTGAAAAACAAGGTCTTAATTGGCCTTGCATGCAAGTTGTCCTTTCAGTGGTAAAGTTAGGTTCAAAATAATGAACCAATGCTGATGTCTGCACAAGGTGTTCACCACAGATGTAACCCTGGTCTTCCACTTCTTGCAACCTTTTTGGTCACAGAAAACATTAAACTTGTTATGTTTTAATATGGGAATATTAGTAAACACTGACCACTGATACTGATGACATTTTTATTGATTATCACATGTTTTGACCTCCTTCAAATTCACGAAGCAAGATTAATAATCCAAAGAGTGCCAAACACATTACCATGGATACTGAATACAAGGCAATAGGACTTTGCTGCAACTTTCAAATCTTGAGTGCACTTTGCGTATCGCGTAATTGACTCGCGCTTTTGTGAATTTACACGAGCATAAGTTAGGACGCAGCAACAAAAACCGAATAATTCTTGCCTATTTGCGAGCTGATTAGTATATAGTTCCAATGAACCGGATTTAGGACATATTTGTGTATCTATTGAGCAATTTTGTGACGACACAATTTGACATAACTTAAATTCCCACTACGTTTTCTATCTCGATGGAAGGAAAACTGGGCCACATACTGTTTTATTAATAGGAAAAGTAGCCATAAGCAGGCTCCGCTTCCCTGCGGTCACCCCCTTGAATATTTTATTCACCACTTATAATAGCTTTATTACACTAGTGAAAAGTAGTAAATCATGTGCAATAAAAGCCATTAAAAGCAAAGTAGGGTGCCATCTTACGTTATAACCCACTTCTGACATAATTTTATATTTCTTTCGTCGTGTAACTTATCTATGCCCGTGCAAAGGGGCATATTGTATTTGTTTTGTTTAGTCCTCTCGGACGTCTTCTTCTTCTCTGTCTTCAGTGCTTGTTTCATTCGCCTCTAGCTGAACATGCTGAAGAATTAAAGTAACCTGGTCTGGAGTAAAATATTTACCACGAAAATAAGCGCGAAGGATTAATCTACGATTAGCCTAGGTCATTTGGGCGTAAACTCGTGCGTTTTTTTTTTATTGATGGGGAAGAAATCTTAGGGCGGAGTTGGCACAACCCCCCTCGTAGTTTTAGGGTTAAATAATGGCCATTACTCCTAAACGGTTAATTAAGATGCCAAATTTGAGATATGGAGTCTTAGCAGAATGTATTTCTGCGCATAATGAAACTTCATTTGTTGCAATGATCCCAATATTGATGTCGCAGAGTACATTTTAATAAAAGTAACCCAAGATTTGAAATGTGCAGCAAAATCCTATTGACTTGTATTCTGTATCCGTTGAAGGAAATCTGTTCAGTTCTGATTTTTTTCATTTCATGCATTTCGAATTGATCATCAAAACATATGATAATCAATAATAACAATTGTCATTATTCACATCAGTGATCATTATTCACGTAATATCAAATTGACACATGAAGATTTCAAATTTTTTTCTGAAAAACAAGATCTTTTAAACTTGGCTTTGCATGCAAGTTGTCCTTTCAGTGGTAAAGTTAGGTTCAAAATTATGAACCAATGCTGATGTCTGCACAAGGTGTTCACCACAGATGTAACCCTTGGTCTTCCACTTCTTGCAACCTTTTTGGTCACAGAAAACATTAAACTTGTAATGTTTTAATATGGGAATAAGTAAACACTGACCACTGATGACATTTTTATTGATTATCACATGTTTTGACCTCCTTCAAATTCACGGAGCAAGAACAATAATCCAAAGAGTGCCCAACACATTACCATGGATACTGAATACAAGACAATAGGACTCTGCTGCAACTTTCAAATGTTGAGTGCACTTTGCGTATCGCGTAATTGACTCGCGCTTTTGTGAATTTACACGAGCATAAGTTAGGACTTAGTTAACGACGCAGCAACAAAAACCGAACAATTCTCGCCTATTTGCGAGCTGATCAATATATAGTTCCAATGAACCGGATTTAGGACATATTTGTGTATCTATTGAGCAATTGTGTGACGACACAATTTGACATAACTTAAATTCCCACTACGTTTTCTATCTCGATGGAAGGAAAACTGGGCCAAATACTGTTTTATTAATAGGAAAAGTAGCCATAAGCAAGCCCCGCTTCCCTGCGGTCACCCCCTTGAATATTTTATTCACCACATATAATAGCTATATTACACTAGTGAAAAGTAGTAAATCATGTGCAATAAAAGCCATTAAAAGCAAAGTAGGGTGCCATCTTACGTTATAACCCACTTCTGACATAATTTTATATTTCTTTCGTCGTGTAACTTATCTATGCCCGTGCAAAGGGGCATATTGTATTTGTTTTGTTTAGTCCTCTCGGACGTCTTCTTCTTCTTCTTCTCTGTCTTCAGTGCTTGTTTCATTCGCCTCTAGCTGAAGAATTAAAGTAACCTCTTGGCTCATACTATGTACTATATATGATAGTTTAAAGTTTAAGCTTATGGATATTGTTTTTAGCACTAATTGTTTCTTTGTAGCCCTGCGGGGCAACCTTGAACAATATTGTCTCTGAGCGCTATTGTTTTTTAACCCTTGATTTCCCTCATTCTTCAGACTCTTCCCTCTAGGGGGGGGGGGCTAATTTATAGTTTTAGCTTGTTGTCTATTGTTGTTGTTTAATTGCTTCGTTGTAGCCCCGCCTGTCAGATTTAGGCCGCATCAATTTTTTTCAAACTCAAATTTGATTATAATTTTGTATTATAGTCGAAAAAGCAAAATACCGCTGCCATTAGTCACAAGCAGTCTTTTCTTCTTTACTCCCAGGGCCGATACAACCCAGTTTGCTTATGGCACATTAAATGACGTACATGAGATTTATCCTATTTAATGGATAAATCTCATGCACGTCATATCTCTTTAAAAGAGACATAAAAAAGATATACAGTCATTTTATCAGCAATATATATAGATGTCAATATTGACAGCATTTGACAGCACACACGCTGTTTAGCTTAAAGAAAACACTTGCTTGTGTAATTCAATAGCAAGTTCAAATTTGTTTTACTCACAACTTATAATATTATATCAAACTATCGAGTAGGTTGATCTGGTATTTATGGTGTCGAAATTAAATTAAGTATCACATCTGATTTTAAAATGATTTGAAAGTGTATTATTCAATACGTGGAAAAGTTTGTATGCGTAGATGCTACTCTTTCTTGGTGATATTTCCTTCAAGAATAAATACTGAATCGACTTTGGAAGTGACGGGGATGTGCGGACAGCAGTTCGAAACTAGGGGTCTTTCGATGAGAGCCTAGTCCTATTATTAAGCTAGGAAGATCGAATCCTATCATAATTTTAATCATTTGGACATTTAAATGAGCTTGTTCTCTCGACGTGTCCTAGATGATACGTACACATTTCCTAAATTAGCAATATTATACAATGCTGTTGTGGTAGACGTATTTCACTATTCCATAGTTTTTCTGTTGCTTACCTGTATATATTCATATCATTGCTTTTGAAAAGAAATCAGTACGAAAGTTTTTTCTTTCCAACCTCTCTGGAGTGAAAAATTTGCTCCAAAACTTAAAGTTTTGGAGTAAATAAAGGGAGAGCGTGGCGCAATGGTTAAGGTACTTGCCTTTAGTGCATGAGGTCCCGGGTTCGGTTCCCGGCGGTGGCGATTTGCTGGGATATTGACTTTAATTGGCAACATCTGTAGATTAAATTCAGACTTCCGCTCTCCCAATGGTTCATTTAGAATTGGGTAAATGAATCATGAAAGTACTCCGTCCTTCGGAGGGGACGTTAAGCCGTCGGTCCCGTGTACAGAGAGCCATACCTGTACATGTATCTCGCAGCCAGTTTCGAAAAAAGTAGGGTGTTAACCCCTGACTGTTCCCAACCCGTCCCGGTGTTCAAATGGACCCCAATGGAAATAAGCTTCAATAGAGGCTTTCTTGGGTTATCCCGGGTTGACAAAACCCATCCAAATCAAATCAAATCAAGTAAATTTTTCACTCCAGAGACTTAAAAGTCCGAATAATGAACCGGAAGTAGGTGAAAAGGTCAAAATGTGTTTATTTTGTAGATCCACGTGGCAGCATTGTTTATATAAATTCTTCTTTAGGCCGTATGTGGCGGATTGGGTAGTTGTTTCTTTTTTGGTTCCCGATTGATTTTTGATTTGAATTATTCATACATTTTAATAATACGTTTGCTTAATTATTCATGAATATGAACAGTCTGTTTCTAAATCCATGCATGAATAATCATAGGTTTGGGTGGAAAATTAGTTGATCGACCAAAATATTGTCACCTGTCAAGGAATTTTCACCGCGCACACCTGTATAAATACGTGACAGGCATTCCCACATAAATTCCCACAAGTCATTATTCAAAATGGCTCCTTACATAAATATGACGCCGCGCAGAGAAACTGCAGAGAAAACCACATGTTATTAACATTATAATTTCAAATACAAAGGAATCAAGGTGAGCATAACAATTTAGACGAACTAAGGAAACCTTGGGGATGTGTTTTATTGAAATGTAGCTTCTAAAAAATATGTAGGCAATGAATGGAAACAGTTACTAGGAGCTCCAATTGCACCGAGACGCTTAGTTGTATGGTGCCATCGCCAAAGATTATCTGAGACCAAGCAGTTAGCAGATAATACCCAACGTAAATGATAATGTCTCAGTTACTGGGACTAGGTGAGAGCCTTGACGCCGAAAAAGGGGGGCTTTCAGTGAGAAGGTCTTAAAAAAGGGGTCTTTCCGTGAGACTTGGGAAATCTGACCAAAAAGGGGGTCATTCAGCGAGACTGGGAAAACTCATTCATGAAAAATTTAGCTTATTCAGTGAGAGATTATCAGAATTTTTTCCAAACATTTTTGGAAAAAAGGGATCTTTCGATGACAGGAAAAGAAGGGGGTAATTGGGTAAGAGGGAGTTAAGTAAAACAAAAAAAGGAGGTCATTGGGTGAGAGGGAGTTGAAAAATGGGGGTCAATGTGGCCGCACATCCCCGTCACCAATTTTAAGTGAATCCCCCCCGGGTGAATGTGTCTATTACCTCTTGATCCAGAGTTAGTTAGGGAGTGTTATTCGAATTGAGAAAAACGGTGACCGTTTAGGGTTATGCTTAAAGGTTTTTCTTATAACGGGTAGAAAACAGTAATATCTTATCTTTCTTGAGTGCTATTGAAGTAAACATGGTAAATGGAACATAATATCGGTCCATTGCTACTATTTTTTTAAATAGAGACGGAACTCATTAAAATGAGTTCCGTCTCCATCTCTGTCCACTGGCTTCCGGCAGAGATCTAGTACACATCATTCAGTTTCTCTGAGCGACTTAGTGTATTATTTGAACAGCGAAAATAAGTTATACCCGCCTACACTGTTAGACATCCAACAAAATTGTATCAAATTTGTTTGGATTAATAGTTATACAAAACTTTGTAAAGTTTACACAGGTTTTGTTGAATTCACACAATCTGTGTACAAATTTTCTTAATTTAGTTGATCAATAATCAACAAATACGAATTATGTAAAATAAGCTATAGATATTAAGTAAAAAAGAATACCTATTATAGACCAGAGGCAGGTCAAACAAATTACATGTAGGTTATTTCTTTCTACCAAATATATCGGTGCATTACATAGTCATGATAGTGACGGTCATCAAACCCAGGGTGCATTACATAGTAACGGATGTTGATCACAAATTTATCAAATACTGGGCATCGGGAAAACGTTGAGTAGGTTAATTATATTGGGCATAGATTATAAACTTGCTATTAACGTTCAGTAATTCATGTGTCTGTTAAAAGTATACATTTGAACGATATTTTCAAAACGTTAAAATGTAGTAAAATCTAACATATATAATAGATTGCCACAGTTATCCGTCACTATGTCACTATGTCTTGCGCAATTATTTTGAGAGCTCAACATCCGTCACTATGGATTTTACCTTAAATTGCAGATCCGTCACTATGTAATACACCCGACGATATACAGAACTATATCATACGAACTATGTTAAAAATAATAAACAACTATTTACATTCGTCTATTATTGAAGTGATTTTTTATTACAAAACTTCTTCTTAATTTCGATGTAAATTGTGTTTGTGTAAAAATACTATTTTGTTAAGGATATCATATAATAGTACTTCTAACTAAGTCAATTATGTATAATTATGTTACTGGGACTAGGTGAGAGCCTTGACGCCGAAAAAGGGGGGCTTTCAGTGAGAAGGTCTTAAAAAAGGGGTCTTTCCGTGAGACTTGGGAAATCTGACCAAAAGGGGGTCATTCAGCGAGACTGGGAAAACTCATTCATGAAAAATTTAGCTTATTCAGTGAGAGATTATCAGAATTTTTTCCAAACATTTTTGGAAAAAAAGGGATCTTTCGATGACAGGAAAAGAAGGGGGTAATTGGGTAAGAGGGAGTTAAGTAAAACAAAAAAAGGAGGTCATTGGGTGAGAGGGAGTTGAAAAATGGGGGTCAATGTGGCCGCACATCCCCGTCACCAATTTTAAGTGAATCCCCCCCGGGTGAATGTGTCTATTACCTCTTGATCCAGAGTTAGTTAGGGAGTGTTATTCCGAATTGAGAAAAACGGTGACCGTTTAGGGTTATGCTTAAAGGTTTTTCTTATAACGGGTAGAAAACAGTAATATCTTATCTTTCTTGAGTGCTATTGAAGTAAACATGGTAAATGGAACATAATATCGGTCCATTGCTACTATTTTTTAATATAGAGACGGAACTCATTAAAATGAGTTCCGTCTCCATCTCTGTCCACTGGCTTCCGGCAGAGATCTAGTACACATCATTCAGTTTCTCTGAGCGACTTAGTGTATTATTTGAACAGCGAAAATAAGTTATACCCGCCTACACTGTTAGACATCCAACAAAATTGTATCAAATTTGTTTGGATTAATAGTTATACAAAACTTTGTAAAGTTTACACAGGTTTTGTTGAATTCACACAATCTGTGTACAAATTTTCTTAATTTAGTTGATCAATAATCAACAAATACGAATTATGTAAAATAAGCTATAGATATTAAGTAAAAAAAGAATACCTATTATAGACCAGAGGCAGGTCAAACAAATTACATGTAGGTTATTTCTTTCTACCAAATATATCGGTGCATTACATAGTCATGATAGTGACGGTCATCAAACCCAGGGTGCATTACATAGTAACGGATGTTGATCACAAATTTATCAAATACTGGGCATCGGGAAAACGTTGAGTAGGTTAATTATATTGGGCATAGATTATAAACTTGCTATTAACGTTCAGTAATTCATGTGTCTGTTAAAAGTATACATTTGAACGATATTTTCAAAACGTTAAAATGTAGTAAAATCTAACATATATAATAGATTGCCACAGTTATCCGTCACTATGTCTTGCGCAATTATTTTGAGAGCTCAACATCCGTCACTATGGATTTTACCTTAAATTGCAGATCCGTCACTATGTAATACACCTGACGATATACAGAACTATATCATACGAACTATGTTAAAATAATAAACAACTATTTACATTCGTCTATTATTGAAGTGATTTTTATTACAAAACTTCTTCTTAATTTCGATGTAAATTGTGTTTGTGTAAAAAACTATTTTGTTAAGGATATCATATAATAGTACTTCTAACTAAGTCAATTATGTATACAGCCTATATGTTTTGTTTTTCTGTGTGTATCGTATACAGGCATAAGACCACATCGAGAAAAAACAACGCAAACGAAAAACAACACAGACAAAAGAATATCGTGACGACTACCAGAAAAATATCGGCACCGAGTATCTGGAGTATTGACACCACCTCAGACAAAAGAACACCGTTATGCAAGCTTACATATACAGTAGATTATATCGGCAGTCGGCACCACTTGATCCGTGATATTTAGCGTCATATACTGGTAAGTCATGTGTACCGGTTAAATCCCAGTCGCTTTCTTTGATCTGTACACAGGGGGAAAGAGCGATTGGTTTTTCTTTTAGCCAAAACCTCCTGTGATACATGGGATTTTTATGGATCGGATTTCTTTTTCGGGTTTCTTGAGACATTAAATCACAGTCACAACTGGGTTTTCTTTCTTCTTTTTTACCAGTCTTCTCTTTGCTAGCAGACACGATCTTAGAATCAAGCACTCCTGTAAGCACAAGGTAAGCTTTCAATTGAACTCCAAATTTAAGGGCTCGGTCACAAATCTTTGCACAGTATTTCTGTAGGATCGGATGTGAGAGCACATTGAGTACATATCATTAGATTTGATGATGACGTTAACGTCATCGTATGTATTTTAACATCATTTTACCCATTTTTTAAATTTTTTTTTACAAATGAAAAGGTTATTGGTTGTGGTTTGTTGATCTATTCTAGTAATTTTATATGCAGTAGAATAAGTAACATCTTAGCTTCATCGTCAAGAAATAGGTTGGGCAACTTTTGTCATTTTCGCCCATAGCAAGCTTGCATTGCGTAACCTCGATTGTCATGATTAGCATTTGCATTTTATAAGCAAAAAGGGTCATGGTGTAATTGTGATATCTTGGCTAACATAAAAACTAAAAATACTGAGCCATATTTTGTAACACGGACTACGAAAGGGGGGTTGCTAGCCCCAATCTTCAATTATAAACGTCATATACCATTATATTTGGTACCGATGTATAGCATCCCACGTGGTGTGATGACGTAATTGCCCTAAGTGATTGGCATGCGAAGGGTCTCGGGTTCGAATCCCACCCAGAGCAAACAACTTCTTTCTTTCTTTTCTCTCTTTATTCCTTCCTTCTTTCCTTTCCCGTCGCCAAAAAGCCCCGTTTTAAAGATATTTTGACACCATAGAAAATAAAATTTGGAAAGTAAAATACCTCAATGAGGCCATGAGGTGAAGGTTGTGGAGGTATCGGCCGTAAAAAAACAATAGCACTCAAAGACAATATTGTTCAAGGTTACCCCGCAGATCTACAAATAAACAATTATAATCAAAATCAATAGCCGACAAGCTTATACTATAAATTAACTCCCGATAGAGATCAGGACCCCAGTATCAACAAAAACACAAGGCCGTAGGGCCGGTAGACCCGAGTCTGGAGACTCCCATAGTTGAGTTCTTTACCAATGGAGTTCCAATATATTAAAGGCCCTCGTAGAGCAAGAAAGCAATGCGAAACCTTAAGGGTAACGGGTTGTCTTCATCGGAATTGGTAATTATATTGACATTAATGTTAAAACCCTGAGTAACCTTAATGTAACGACCTTGTAAAGTAATGTAAACTAACTATATACAACATTTTAGTTGGGAGAACAGGTAGATTGTATCAGCATCAGCTTACTTGATTAAAAAAGAACTATCGCATCAGCGATTCCTCGTGGTGAGCAATGTGTGTGTGACGAAGATGTATATTAATAGCTCAAGGAGTTATCACAATACTATGTTATCTGCATTTTCTATCCACAGGGAAGTGAAACTGGACTAAATATTGCTTTTATTGATCTTTGTTTGAGAAAATATAATGAATGTGGGTCGATTTCCCTACGCATTTTGTGATTTGGGTGCAGACTATAATACTATAAAGGAACTGTGCTGAGTGCCGGCTATAACGGATTTCCTTTGTCTCAATCATATGCAATTTGGCGCTCTTAAAGAATAGCAAGTAATTGCAATGTTATCACTTCTGGTTTATTGTTAAAGTTCCCCTGTCGTGTAAATCTAAATTGTAATTGCGGTATAAATAAAGAAATAAAGGGCCCGCTATGACCTACTTGCCGTATTGCAAAACGATGTTGGGTTCATAATCTACTTTGATTGTTTGTTTAATCAACATCTCACAACGCAAAGTGCCAAATGTCAAATAAAACTCTCTTCTTAGAACAGCATAGGCAATACAAACTTAGATACGGTTTAATGGTATCGTCCTTATAGCGCAAGTCAACAAGAGAACCACAAAATTGAGTGTATTGATTCGAGCTGATCCAAAATGCGCCCGAAATTCCGTGTTATTATTTTTTTGACACGGAGAACAGCCTCTTTTGATGTTCACTGAAAGTTGACAAGGCTACAGCTCTGTACTCTCCAATTTTTTCACGGGCCTGAAAAGACAAAAAGTCCTTTTAGAGAGGTTACGATTTCTTACGCACTGCTCATTATGCCCGTCTATTTAAAATTACAAATAATTTAACGGGCGGTCTAATCATTAAAATGAGCGCAAGGGATGGATCCAACGATTACGTTAAGTCGTTTGGGCGTAAACGCGTGTTTTTTTTTTATGACGGATAAAAATCCCTTGACCCCCTCGTAGTTCTAGGGTTAATGCTCCATGAGCTACATTACCACCATCACTCTACTAGATGTCCAGTCCAAGTGATTCCGATGTTTCATTTCAAACTGACACTTTTAGTTGGTCAAACTGAAATTGAATGCGAACCTAAAATTCAATCAGAACGATGCGTGTGTAAATATCCGTAAAATTGGTATGTGACTGTGACGGCAAAATACTTCGTTAGGCCTAATCGTTTCGGCGCCAATTTATCAAAAAATCGATATGATCGATATAAAGATATTACGGAACTTTCAATAGAAAACAAATATTTCACAAATGTGCATTCCAACCAGCAGATGTTTTATCTATTATTTTGGATAGTTCCCCTTCAGCTTTTTCTCTACTACGGTGCAAGGCACTACATCTCAGCTCGATCTATACGAACATGCATCATAGTTAATACATTCCGTAAATCAATTACACAAATACACAGAGGCACTCTATACCCGCAAACATACACATATCCCAAAACATTCAACCCACCCTGGATTCTTGATAATATTCGTGCATGTGTATATTCATTTATCAACACGTTTGAATGCGCATACAAACACTGCCACCAGGAATCCAATCGACAGTTCGCTTTCCCTCATTTATTCTCTCTCTTCCGAGCTCCAGGATCAAGGATTTTACTTGCTGGTATGAGATTCATTCTAAAATGTCGCATCTGTTTTACTTTTACATTCTGTTTTACATTATTACGAAAATAGTTATCCTCATGAGTTGGTTATAATTGATCAATACCATTTCTAGACATTTTGACTAGTCCTTGTTAATGATATAAAATAACTCGTTGTTCTCCGTGTTCTCCTTCCAGAATAACGTAGAAATTTTTAATGTGGATACTCGCCTTTTAACCCACGGTGTTAAATATTGGTATGTTGTATTAAACGACCTTTATCAAGCGAATCTTCGCGGCTCGGTGTCGAGCCACGAAGATCGAGCCGAGAAGACCGAACCTTCGCCGCTCTATGTCGGGGCGAGTAGGCATAGTCAATATAGACTTGTATTGTGCTTTAGTGTAGTCTTCCCACACCTGCTTGGTGTACGTGCTTGTCCAGAAGTAGCATGAAGGCCATATAGACAAAGGCCTCTAATTAAGATTTTCTAAAATTGGTCTACACATTCTGATCTGTTCTTTTTCTCCAGCTGTCATGGCCAGGGGCGTAGCCAGCTTTCTTGGTCGGGGGAGGGGGCAAACTATAATTTCGGGGCAGTTGCATTATACAATACATTTTCCGGTTTTGTTTTGTAGAGAGAAGATGTTTGCCCCTGATCGGGATGAAAAGGGTTTTACTGTGACAATGTGTGCCGCAGCGCGAAAAAAATTGTTTTTACACTATTTTGGCCCATGATCAGGGTGAATTTTGATGGAAAAGGGGCTCCTTACCCTTTTCTTTTAATTTGCCCTCCAAATTTTCTCTTTCATTTTTTTTTTTGTCAGAGGGACACTTCTTCTATTTATGTCAGGGAGCCACTATGCCCCCTGCCTCCCCAGTGACTACGCTACTGGTCATAGCAAATGACCCAATCTGAGATATTTTGGCCCAATGAATTCCTCATTCTGACGACGTCCTGGGAACATGTCAAGAAAAAATATATGACACTTCGCCATTGCGTATTTTAGAAGCACAACGTACAGTCAACAATCGACAGCTACGGTTTTCCCTGATTTTTTGCAGGAAGCTAGATAAATGCAGGCGAGTTTATTCACTTCATGTGATATTGATACGAAAATTATGATGATATTTGGGGTTTTATACATTTCCCCCTTTCACCCCAAGCGTTGGCAAAATGTATACGTAAATTGAATATATTTAATGTACGATGGCATAATGCCAATGGTTTCAATAATTATGATATAGTATTCCGCTCCGTATTTACGTCAGCAGATATAAAGCATACTCGCAATATCACCTTTTATGCTTTAAATTGAATATTGTTGAATTTTAAAAGGCCCTGGTGGTAACTTACAAGCCTCAGTGATTATTTTATAAGGTTACTATTCATATTTAATCGCATGCTATATTTGATCCACCATAACCAAATAGCCATTTCCTTCATTTCCATAAAGCTGTTCAACCCTAAATCATTATGATATCTGTTTACATTATATATAAAAAGCTTTGAAACATATGTAAAAAAAAGACATGTTTTTAATCAACTTTCTTTCGCCGTCAGTGTTGTTCTGGGATTTTTTGTATAGCCATAGAACAAGATAGATTAAGATAGGAAAAATCACAACGGCTGGCGCACATCCATTACAATTTCCCATTACCACTTTCTTTGATTTCAAAATATTTCTTTAATATTTACATGTCCAGAAGTAGTACGGAGGCCACATGAACAAAGGGACTCTGATTAACATTTTCGTGCAACATTTTTGGACAAAACTTTTATTAATAGTGTTAAAATATATCTACACACTCCCGATCTTTTCATTTTACCCAGGTGTCATGGAAAGCAGCCTTCAGTATTTCTGAAAAAGAGGATCAATCATTAATAATTGCCGCATTTGACATATTCCGAGCTTTGTGGAAACGGGTCACATTTTGTAGAACGTGTAGAAAGACAACTTTATTTCTGGGCAGAACATTTCCTAATATCATCCAAAGCACATACCAGTAACCCAGTATAGCAAGTAGCACTATATGGCAGTAACCGATAGCTATCGATAATAACAATAATTAATTTCAGTACGCGTTTTAAACTTTGTGAATAAATATTTAACACCATAGAATATAAAAATTTGTATTTTTATAAGTTACATTACATTTCAAGGTCGTTACATTAAGGTTACTGAAGGTGTTAACATTAAGGTTTTTTAGAGACAGCTCGTCACCCTTAAGGTTATTCATTGTTTTCATTCCCCTGAGGGGCCCTATATTGGGGTCCCACTTGGAGTGTTTAGTCGTCGTATGGGAGTCGCCGACCTCGGGCCTGCCGGCCCTGCGGCCTTAATGTTTCTTGTTGCTACTGGGGCCCAGAAGTAGAGACAGCCCGTCACCCATTTCATATTTTATTTCATCTTTTACTCTTTACCCCATAATTTCCCTCATTCTTCAGGCCCTACCCTCTATCGGGGGCCAATTTATAGTTTAAGCTTGTTGGATATCCATATTTCGCGTTTGTGGTGGTTCTTGTTGCGCCCCTGTGACCTCATTGACGGGTTTGCCTCATAAACTCCTTTATTGTACATGTCAACTTAAGGGATCTAGAATGAGCGTTTATGGCGTTTCGACAGTATTTTTTGTGGGACATGAGAGCACCTCAGACGTATCGAATTGCATTCTGAATACGAAGCATGTCTTTCTGTTATCAAATAATTTTCATTTTTTGAAATTCACGATATAATACAAATTTTATGACAAATTATTAAAATTTGATATTTTTCAAATTTTTGATATAAATTTTTATAAATCTAATGATATATTCTTAAAGTGTATGTAGCTGGAAGGAAAAGCCGACGATCAATTGAAAATGTTGACCTTTTATATTGAAGATATGGATTTTTTTCCCAAAAATACCTTCTTTTTTTTGGTGTTTTGGTAAAAACACTCAATTCTTCAATACGAAAGGTCAAAATTTTCATCCCACCTACATACACTTTAAGTATAAATCATCAGATTTATAAAGTTTACTTCAAGTACTGTTAAATATCAAAATATAAATTTTAATGATTTGCCATTAAATGTGTATTAAATTGCGAATTTCAAAAAATCAAAATTATTTGATATCAGAATGACATTCTTCGTATTCAGAATGCAATTCGATATGTCTGATGTGCTCTAATGTCCCACAATAAATACTGTCCAAACGTTCATACCCCACCCCTTAACGTACGACGTAACTTAACTTGCAGTAAACATGTAGAGACTTCTATTATCTGGTGAATTCTTCTTTAATAGAACGAGTCAGGCTACAGGCTTAACGCCAGCCAATTCACGAAGGAGAACCTGACAATGGTTTTTGGTTCGATCTGGTTATGATAATTTATATTCATTTTGGAGGGATTTTTTGCCAGGAATTTGTCAATTTGACTCGGAACATTTAGCGCTAATTTATTTTCTTTTATTTTCTTTTATTTTCTTCAGGCCCTACCCTCTATCGGGGGCCAATTTATAGTTAAGCTTGTTGGATATCCATATTTCGCGTTTGGTGATTCTTGTTGTGCCCATGTGACCCCATTGACGGGTTTGCCTCATAAACTCCTTTATTGTACAGGTCAACTTAACGTACGACGTAACTTAACTTGCAGTAAACATGTAGAGTCTACTATTATCAGGTGAATTCTTCTTTAATAGAACGAGTCAGGCTACAGGCTTAACGTCAGCCAATTCACGAAGGAGAACCTGACAATGGTTTTTGGTTCGATCTGATTATGTTAATCTATATTAACTTGGGGGATTTTTGCCAGGAATTTGTCAATTTGACTCGGAACATGTCAACAAAAATATTTAGCGCTAATTTATTTTATTTTATTATTATTTTATTTTGTCGAAAGAAGTGGAACATTTTACCTATGGTAAATTCTGTTTACAAAAATTATGTCAAATATGTTAGATGTATTTGACCCAAAGCACAACGTACACTGAACAGTCGACAGCTACGTGTTCCCGATATTTTCCTACTAGCATGATAAACGTAGGTGAGTTTCCGCACTTCATGTGATAATGATACACAAATTATGATGATATTTGGGGCTTTATACCTTTCCATGTACAGGGGGAATAAAATAAAGTATACAGTTTGAAAAATGCCACTAAAATAAAAAGTATGAAGTATTTGGTCAAAATGCTTTAGTTGATAGCTGAGTCAACATTTTGACTCCAACAACTGTATATGTCAAATCACTCTCGTGTGACCATTAATAAGGACTCAGTGGCTATTTTTGCAGATCCAAATTGTTCAAGTACGCGCTTTTACATTTATATACCGATATCATACAGTGTGTCAACGTAAACAGGCAAAAACAGAAGCCCCCCTCCCTCCCCCCTGCCACTAAGATCTCCTGATATTTCACCTCTGGATTTCTTCTTGTTGGGCTATTTGAAATCAAAGGTTACCACAGGTCCGCATGCAGACCTTAATGTACTCCAGACACACATAATTGTACAAGTTGACTTCCCCAGGCAAGACAGACCTCTCATAAGACGTGGTTTGAATGCCATGTGGAGGTGAGCTGATATCTGCATGCAGAGGAATGCTTACTATGCCATTATAGCCATGTGGAAGACTGAGACTGTCAATTACTGTAAGAAAGCGGTTAAATATGTGACTTTCATGTTGCTTTGATTTTGATTTGACTTTGCGTACTTCATTTTTACAAAAATAGCCACTGAGTACACTAATGGTCACACGCCCGTGATTTTACACTTGTCGCAGGACCAGATATCAATTCATCTATCAACAATAGCATTTTTACCAAATACCTCATATTTTTAAATCCAATGGCATTATTCAAATTGTATACTT
Source organism: Amphiura filiformis (assembly GCF_039555335.1). Classification (NCBI taxonomy): domain Eukaryota; kingdom Metazoa; phylum Echinodermata; class Ophiuroidea; order Amphilepidida; family Amphiuridae; genus Amphiura; species Amphiura filiformis. The sequence continues at coordinate 33,214,175 of NC_092630.1, read as the reverse complement.
AATTTTGATACACTCTTTATACGTAAATTAAATGTATCAATTTATTTTTTAATTTCATTCTGTTCTGAATTTTCGTCAGCAGATATATCATACATAGAACTTAAAATCAACTGATGTGCTTTAAATTAAATATTGTTGAATTTTACAACACTCCCTGATGTTAACTTGTAAGCCTCAGCGATTAATTTATAAGGTTTCTATTCATGTTTGATCGCATGATATATTTGATCCGTCATATCCAAATGGCCCCTTCCTTCACTTCTATAAATAACTAGTAGCTGTTCAAGCTGAAATCTTTGCCTGCGGCTTAACAATGCGTTTCTGTATCCTCTGCTATTGTATATACATATAGTACACAGGAAATCGTACATTAATTCTTACACCCACCGAATTTTGTAAAGTAAAGGCAGTGCAGTGAGTTCCTTTATATACAATAAATGTGATAGGTAACACATTGACATTAACATTTCAAGACAATACATTTGTGCAAATTAAGTAATATTTTACCAATTACTATTCTATTACCAAAGTCAATTTGTAAAATGTATTTATGTGAGAAAGCGTGATATTTTCCTGTTAATGGTATCATTATCATTTATTTAACATACAATTATCATTGATGCCTTGCCTTTGTATTACCTACTCGATGTATTACCTTATGCAAGGAGTTTATATTACGTGGTTTACCATACTGAATATATTTGAAATACGAGTGTTATTCAAAAGATTCTGCCTCAACTCTCATAATAATTCTACAAAGAGTAACCCTTTTTCCATGTGTATAACCAAGTATCTTGTGTAGCTTGTGAGAAAATATATACTATATAAACTCCTCAAAAATGTTTGGAAACTTTCAAAAACGGCCGTATATCAGAAATGTTTGAAGTCTCTCTCCATATTGTTTTATATCAGTGAAAACATTGATGTTTCCTGTCAACAATGACACCTCATTTGTGACAATAACTCATTCCACGGCTGAGTAACTTTCTTTGAAAGACAGAGAGGTCTCAAAGAAAATGTCCGAAACTGACCATTATCTGCGCTCATCTCATTAATTTTGAATGAATAAATGAGTGGGTTAATGCATGAATAAAAGAATGACTGAAAAGTTATTTGCAGATAATCATTTTGAATGATACGTGCTAGGATGGGATCAACAATTATACAGATGGGTACGGTCGAAGTGGATCAACACAAGTCAGTCTCTATTGCTAGTCACGTCTTCATAGTGGCCATTTGCAAGAAAGTTCTAACCAATGGTTCGATTATCAGATCTGGATATGGCGCAAGCTATAGGTCAGCTTGATGCTGGCATACCTCAGAATCAAGTTGCGGCAACTTTTAAAAGCCCATTTTCGTCAGACCGAAGATGTCAAATACAGACTCAGACGTGGCCGCCCAAGAAAAACAACGGCTGCGGGAAGGCCGGTACGATACATCAGGTTGGCAGTAGACTAAGTGCCAAAACTTTGCAAGTAAGGCACGCAAGATATTGTGGCAATAGAGTATCTGACCAGATGAGACTATTCGCAATATGCTTCTTGAATCTGATCTCCGAGTTCGCAAGCCTGCCAGGAAGCCTAAAATTACTCCACTTCATCGTCTTTTCTGTCTTCACTGGTGCCGTCAACACTGCGGTTGGAACTTACACATGTGGCGCAATGTCATGTTTAGTGATGAAGCAAGATTTTGTTTGAAGAAGCTGGATGGCCGAGTGAGTGTGCTGTGGAGAAGACGCATTGACAAAGACACATTGATAAAATAACAGCCTACGGTAGTGGAAACGTGATGATATGGGTGGGAATATCGATGGCAGGAAAGACCAGACTGGTAGTAGTCAATGGAAATCTCATTGCAATCAACTATCGAGACGACATCCTTCAGTCAGTCGCAGTCCCATTTCTGCAAAACTTTGGACCAAATGCTATTATACAGGATGATAACGCTAGACCACATAGGGTAAGAGTTGTAAATGACTTACTGCAAGAAGAAAGTATTCAACGAATGGAGTGGCCCGGACTTAAATCATATAGAACATCTCTGGGACCAACTTGTTCGGGCTGTGTGTGCGCACTAGAGTGACAGATCAAATCACCTTATCTGCTTTAAGCGCGTGACCAGGTTGATAAGAAGCACGAGAAGAAGTTGTAATGCTGTTGTGAATGCATATGGGCTCTCTACTCATTACTGATTTTAGGTAAGTGGCGATTGTCTTAATGAAACAGTGTGACATTCCTTACTCATGTTTACTGATGCAAATGGCGCAGACAATGGCAGATTTGGCGCATGTTATTTGAGACCTCCTTGTCTTTCAAAGACAGTTACTCAACCATGGAATAAGTTATGGTCACAACTTTGAAAGAACAATGTTTGTATTGATATGAAACAATATAGATTTCCAAACGTTTCCAAAAGTTTCCAAATTTTTTGAGGAGTTTATATGTACTATATATTAGATATTTGAGGCGATATTTATTTTAAGTCTAATTTTCATAATTACAGGTGGTAAAGACTTGCACACTGCCTATTAACTAAAAGAAAAAAGATCATGCATGTTAAGAACATGCACAAAGTGAACAACAATAACAAAAAAAAGTATATTTCAAACAATTACAGTAACGCCATTAAAATTAATAAATAATGTGAGAATTCATAGATAAATAATTAGATTAATGTGTAATTGGAGCATAATTAGTACCATAAATATAAATATGGACAATTAATGTTATATCCAAACAGGAGTGTGAATGAAACATTAAGACATAAAGTCAAGATCGGTTTATCGGAAACGGTGACAATATGTATATCTACAAGAAGCATCCCTACACTTCTATCAATGGTTTCAGCTACCCTTTAAGCACGCGGTTGTCGCTCCTCTTCTAAAGAAGGCTAAACTGGATCGTGATGATCTAAGCAACTATATCGTCCGATTTCTAACTTGAAGTACCTCGTTAAACTGATCGAACGCATCGCCATCAACCAATTTCAGGTTTACACAATCTCATTACCACAATGCCGACTGCATTGTGGTAGTCTATCGTCAAAATCATGGCACGGAAACTGCATTGGTGCGTGTACAAAATGAAATCCTGTGTGCACTCGACAAGGGTAAAGAAGCATTCTTGGTGTTGCTAGATTTCTCCTGTGCATTTGACACTATCGATCACCAGCTTCGACTTCATGTTTTGCAACAAGATATGGTATCAACGGCACCGCATTGACGTAGATAAAATCTAACCTTGAGTGCAGAACGCAATCTGATGCAGTAAATAGCTGCATCTCAAAGAGAGCTGTCTTGGATGTTGGAGTTCCCCAAGGATCAGTTGCCGATCCTTTAATGTTCATCCATTATAGTGCTGCTCTCCAAGATCTCATTACTTCCTACGGCACGCTGATGATACTCAACTTTACATTACATTTAAGCCAGATGATCGTGAACATGCTGTCTGTGTTCTGTACCGCTGAAGTGAAGCGGTGGACCGTTGATAATACGCTGGTGTTAAACGACTCCAAACCGAGCTTCTTTATATTCCTTCTCGATTCACCATCGTCAAAATGCCTTCACCGTCTTTAGTCATAGGCGATTCCGTCATCTCCCCTTCATCCATATGAAAAGGTTTGACTACAATAACGATTCTATTATAAATGCATCTACGCACAGCTTTCACCTCGATACACCAGAGACTCACACCTTTCCAGCGTCTAGCCTAGTACACAGTCTGTGTTGTACTACACGATTGAGTGCGTAGCATCATAAGAGCTGTGTGAGATCTAGTGGAAAATAGGATTTTGTGATTGTTTTTTGTCAAAACCTCAAGTGTTCCCTTCATCCAATCAGATTTGTTGTATATCAAACGAAAGCTAACACTTCCCCCTAAAAATACTTTTCCCTATTAGGTCAACAGATAAAGCAATTCAATGTTATAACAAGGCGCATGTGGTAAATCTGTTCAAAACTACCTATCCAAACACATGTTTTGACCAAAATGTAGGTTTTAAAAGTCAAAACCTCAGGTGCTCCTTACAATATTTTTTTTTTCAATTTTATGTCATTAAATGAAAGAGCACGCCTATATTGTCCATATACTAGCCCCAATTTAATGAGCAATGGCCAATTCTATTGAAATTGCAAATCTTGCACAAAAAAGTTATTATTTTTGCATGTTTAGTCATGCGGTTGTAAATCCAGTGAACTATGCACTATGACTTTGCTAAAGAGCGCTTACAAATTGATGTGTTGTGCACGGAATCTTGGCGCCATATTCGCCTCCAACCATTGTATGAAGGATCACATTGACAGTATCTGCAGGTCTGCTATGGCGGCCATACGTGAAATAGGACAAATACGTCATTTCATTGACGACGAAACCGCAGCCAATAAGTTGATTCACAAAACCTCAGCTGATCCAGAACACCGCAGCCCTAGTGGCGTAGTGTCATAGAGACACCAGGGGGAGGGGCACGTATTCCCAAATCGATTGCAAAATTAAGAAAATCCCATAGGAAAATTGCCAAAAAACGCCTTGTGTCCCCACCCAATCAGACCCGGTGCCCCTATCATGTTCATTCCCCTCCCCCCAATCTGTTGACCCACGCTACGCCACTGCGCAGTGCGCAGCCCGATTAGTTGCTCGTATTCCTCGATCTCAGCACACACATTGCGCCAGTCTTACAATCGCTTCATTGGCTTCCCATCAACAAACGTGCAGCTTACAATATCTTGCGCATGACTGACAATCACAAGAGCGTTTTTGAAAAGGTTTTTAGCCGAAAATCAATTTTGCCTATACTTTTGTACATAGCCAGAATTGACCAAATTTGCATATGCGCCCTCACATTATGACATCATAGCGATATTATGTTGGGAATGTTTGTACTTATTTTGATATCACTGGATAGAGGAGACCCATTATGGTAGCTATACATTGGTATCAAATATAACGGTATATGACGTATTGAAAACTAGGGTGGTTGCAACAATCCATCCCCCTCGTAATCCGTGTTACAAAATCTGGCTCAGTAGTTCTAGGGTTAAACTTGATTATACGAACGTATTTTGCCAAAAAACATGAGTTTACATGAACCTTGAGATCTCCACTTTCATTCATGTCCAATACTTTCATCCCATTTGCTCGTTTTAACCACGGCAAACTAGCTATGTCGAGTCGAAAGGCGTAAGTCCAAAATCATGATTGTCAGTTCACTCCACTGAGCAAAAACAAAGAATTCAGGTATTTCGTATCGCTTTGCTTTAACTAAGTTTTACCATTTTACGATGTCTACAATGTACATTTCGGCGGTGCTGATTGTTGATATGTAAATGATAGCCATATATATTTTGAAAATTTGATAGATGTTTAATCAGGGCCAATTAGCTGTGTCTTCATAAAACACACAACAGATGTAGTCGATATTTCCGGCATTAATTAACAAGATTCGTTAGAATAAAGCTAAACGCCCATTGCGCTTTAATAACCAAGACGATAAGATAAATATCTCTTGAATCCCGTGGGACATGATCCCTCTCGTGAAAGAGCTGACTACGTGGTGTTCAAGGTTCCCTTAATTTAAACAGCAAACCTGGCGGAGATGCCACCTTATTGTTATACGTATGTTCTTGATTTTCACTTTTGTCTCAGACTAGTGAATAGTGATGTAACATGATCGAGGGATGGCGCACGTCATAGTCTACATACAAATGGGCAAAACTGTGAAAAGATTATGATGCTATTGTAATTCTATCTGTAAGGCGTCTATTTTGTATACGGCGAAGGAGTTCAATGGTACGCCCTCTCCAGAAATGGTAGTCTTACTGATTTACGCACTAGTTGAAAATAATGCTTCAAGAGAAGGGCAATGTTACATATGTAACTGAGAAAGTTAATGAGGACCATTTCCATTTGAAGTACTTCCGACACTTTCTGCCGGACTGACACTGTTATTTATCACGACCTCAGGTGCTTTGGTGAGAGGATGTTTGGGTTCCAATTCTGCCGAGTTAATGATTTATTACCATGACTGTCGCTTAGCTCGCGTATTGTGTCCGTAAAGAGCACGCAATGTGATACAATGTGTGAGTAAGCACTCTTTTCAAGTTCCCAAGAGTTTCTGCCTATGCTCTATGCCCATAGATAGCTTTGCATTTCAGAAACTACAAAAAAATAACCATTTGTAACACATACCTCTTCTTCAATTGGTCTTTATTATTGTCAACAGTCAGTTGGCGTTAATAAAGGGACACGTTTAAATGACCTTTTTGGTGCATGGCATACACAAAAGGAAGGTACTATATTTCAAATTGCTATAAAACCGGCAAATTTAACATACATCAACCACTCCACGCTATTCTATTCTACCTGTATAGACGAATCCAACGAGCCAAGTCATGGTCAGGATTTGGTCGGCCTTATTTGGTTCCACGCATGCACCAAACAGGTGTTGTGAGTGCCCAATTGGGTGGATTAAACCCGCTTAAAATTCGATGTTAGATTCTTTTGTGTTGTAAACTGTCATCATTCTTTTGTCTACGTGTAACACGGGTGATATAATGCAGTTTGCATAATACCCTTCAAGGCCGCATCATCTCACATTTTAGGTGAGATAGCTGGGTCCCCGTCGCGGCTATGGCTGCCATTGAGGAGTAGGAATGCGTGAAATTGGATTCGTCTATATGGCTAATGGTTGCCAGGTCGGCATGCTTTTCTGTTCTACAAGACGTGCTTTTTCTTCGCCTCGGTTGTTTTTGGTCGTGACGTGTGTCTTCTAAGAATTACACAATTCGTTCCAAACACGAATTTTCTATGCATTTCTGTCATACGTTTCTTCCAAACTTTTCTTTGGTCAAAACATTCCTTTCATCTTAGACCGCTCCCTATGCCGATTACAGACACTTGAATGCACTTTGTTTTTACAAGGTCTGTATGCATTTCAGCACGCTCGAAGAATTCAAAATATTTGTATAAGGGAAAATCAATATTCATGGCCAAAATCATAAAAGGGAATTTGCACATTTTAGGTAGGTATTGCACTTTGATGGTTCACCTTAACAGCCAGGTAAAGACAATCGGTTTCTTTATGACTGAAATCCGCCGTGACTTTTCAAGTAGGCCATTTCATATATAAAATCAGCGCGCGGCTTGGCTCTCACTTGAGACCTGATGATAAGATGACTGAGTCGATCGTCCGCTCCTTGGTGAAAACTCCCCCATGATCATCAGTAAATAACTTGTCCCAATGTGAGTGAATTTAACCTTTGTCATTTTTATTAGAAAAGCAGTCTTCCAAATCCCAACAGGATATACTGCTCAAAGTTATATATTTTCAAGATTATTGCGTACAATACTTGATATAGGTCAAGTAAGAAAAGCAATAACGAGGTATATATATTTGATGACTTATTTCGTAATATTTTGTCTATAGATCTATAAATTAGGTTCTTTGTGCAGCTTAGCACATGATACGTAATTATCTGGCACTTTTTATAATTAAAATCAATATTGAAATTAGGAAGCAATTTTAGACTTCTACGCTACTCAATTTTAGTACACTCACCGGAGCGCTTTCACCGGGTCAACCGGCGTCTTCAGCGGATGTTATTGCTCTGAAGTTATGTTGTTGCTAGTGATGTTGTTGGAACACCTCCGATGACGTCATAGATGTAGATGACGTCAAGCTTGAAGATGTGGTGGCGCCCCTTGGTTCCGGGGGGTCAGGAGGTTGTCCCAAGCTTGACGTCATCTACATCTATGATGTCATCGGAGGTGTTCCAACAACATCACTAGCAACAACAAATCTTCAGAGCAATAACATCCGCTGAAGACGCCGGTTGACCCGGTGAAAGCGCTCCGGTGAGTGTACTAAAATTGAGTAGCGTAGAGGTCTAAAATGGCTTCCTATTTACGTTTACCGCTACGTATGAATATACATCATTATAATATTGAAATTGCATACATATGAGCGAGTCTGTAATTTAACATCAATTTAGTCTTGATCGAGATTTCCCTTTTATCTGTTAATGATCAGATCAACATTAGCAATTAAATTGTTTCATTAGTTTGAATATTTCTTTGAACCTAATAACGTATTTATTCACACCATTTTATAGCATGAAAATAAGCTCTTAAAGTCACTGAAAGACCAAAAAAAGATGTTTAGTGATGACATAATGTAAAGATACAATGAGCCCAGTCAAATTCCATTTCACGTGTGTCCACACAAGACATATGGTCAGCCTGCTACGCTAAATGCCGAAGTCATTTTTACATGTTTCTCATTTGCAATTTTAATTTTCTGAGTAATAAACCCATAATTCATCAAATTTCCAGCCACATTTTTCATTAACTTGTGAAATACATCAAGAGAGATGTATTCCACAAGTTAATGAAAAATGCGGCGGGAAATTTGATGGATTATGGATTTATTATTCAGAAAATATATAAATGATATATGAATATATGAATGATGTTCACAGGAAAGGAACTCTGTGTTTTGAATTACAAGTTTATTTTTCTTTTCTGAACTACCATTTACTTTGTATTACTTTATTATACGAGTATGTTTATATTTTGGTACGTAATTCAAATAAATTATTATCGGATGGATTGCAATAATTTCTTGGAGCATATCACCTTTAAAAACACTATCTGCATGCGGATGATTAAAACGTAATAACTTCAGATTTTGCTTGAAAAAAACCCAAACAATTCAATAAACGTTATTGTTAACAGAATCAACGAAATGTATATTGTAACTCCGAACAGCAATTATTATACAAGTGTTTTAATGCTCAGCATAATCCGGGAGCATAATGGGTTTTTATAAACCGTGATCAATTAGGATAGAGACCATTGATGACCCCGTATAATCGTGAACTTGCGTACTACCGCAATTGTTTTCCCTTTTAAGTAACAACCAGGGGTGCAAATTGAGTTATTGAGGTCAAAGGTCCATATTTGGTGATTACACACTAACGGTTGAAGCGATTGCATTGAAAAACCTAATACATTATTCATAACAATTACGTAATAAGTCGATAGTGCGGACACTCTTCACTCGCAAAAAATTGCGTTGGAAAAGACACCACGTGTAGAAAAAAAAAAAAAAAATATCTACTCTCTGCTCAGAACTAACCAGCGTCATATAGTTATCCATCACGGTTGTACTAAAATGTACACTGGGTGTATATCATTGGAATCGCTAATCCTGAATGTCCGCTGAGGTGTGTGACGTCATAGTGACGTAATACCCAACATGTAGATCATATGTTACCATGAATGGAAACAGAAGAATAATTAATAAGGGAAGCACCTTTAGATTCCCGCGGGCAGGAGTTTGGGTCAGGGCAAATTGTTATTTTTATACAGTTTTTTACACAATATTTGGCCGTTAAAACGCATTGTATTGTATTCACATTTAGTTGGGTTGTGGTGGGTTTTTTTTAAATATATATATATTGATAGTCGAAATTTGGTTTAGAATATCGATAAATGCCCCTTAATGTTAGATTTCTTCAAGCAAAGATAGGAGGTAAGGTGATCCTCATACAGGTGTCAAAACTTGGAATGAATATAAGAGCAGTCTGACGTCAATGTGTATACTCAATGTCGAGTGGTTAGTCATTAAACTCACCATGAAAAAAGTGCAAAATAAATGATGTGTAAGAGCCAAGTTTTCATAAAAATTTGTCAGGAAGGCTGTCGTGCTTGCAATCCTTACACATAACTGCGTTTTGAACTAGGTCAGTAATAAGAGATATGTCTTATGTATGTCTCATTGAAAACTATGTCGAGGATGATACATCTCATCCCTTGCTAGGTGACAAGTTTATGTTATTTGTATTATCCTTTTCCTCGCTGAAAATGTGCTGGGGCCTACGATCGACAACAACAGTATCACTTTACTTCGTATTTAAGGCCTGGGTTATGGGCAGTCACAGGTAGTGACTGGGCCGCCGAGTGCGAATATGTATTTATTTTGGAAGGTTCTTGTTTGTTTTCAATTTTGGGACGTTTTTTTTCTTCGAACATCTGATATTTTTGGTGATATTTCCAAAAGCGACATGCCAAAGACAAATCTTTGGGCACATACTTTATTCTTGTTAAACAGTTTATTTCCACACACCTACGTTACCATTCTCTTTAGTGATTTACTAATATTATATATTTTGTGACTGCAATTTGACGTTTTATTGGCTCTACCGCCTTGTACAATTGGTTATGACACTAGATACTTAAAATCACCTTCTTTCGTACAGTGGGGTTGATGTTTGGAATAAGCTGAGTAATGAAGTTAGAAGTTCAACAATTGTGCAGACTTTCAAGCAAAGATACAATAAGTCTTAAAATTTGAGCAAGTACTTGTAAATGATATGTTTTTTATTTGCCTAAATTGCATTAACTATTAATGCCCGTACGTTGTTTACGCCATGACGTCATTTACAACTTGTCACTTGTCCGATGCGAAACACGACGCACATTTGCACTTTTCTTTCCATTATTGTTATCGTGAAATACCATATAGCGGAAAATATTAGGAAACTATTGCTCAAGGGTCTTGATGAGTCTTAGATGCGACGTGATACCGTAGCTATCAAAATTAGTAAATCCAGATGAGCAGATTTAAAATTCATTTTATTATGTTTATCTACCTGGATGATTGAGAACATTCACAAATATATGACAGACCTTCACCCATATTCAATCAACCAAGAGCGCGGGGCATCTCAGACTTACCAACCTACGGTAGTTGAATCAAATTTTAGTTTTAAAAATAAATAATTTAGTATCTTCGGGCGAAAGAATTGTAATTTTTTTTTTTTGAAACTAAAACTACTAGTGGGCAGGAAAATGGGATGTCCTTACACTCGCCGCTATCGCTTGATTAAATGGAATGAACTACATATTTATTATTTAATCTGATTCTGGTAGACAGCTCGGCACTCATATATTAAAAGGATTATATATGATCATGTTAACTACATATTCATAATATACTTATAAATATTCACACTACTATTAATTCATAACAATGTAGCCAATGGGTAACACTAACCAAAATGTTATGGGATTCAGAATTTTAAAAATGTCAAAGTTTTAAAATTAGGCAAGCGAAGTGTAACCTGAGCCCGGGCCTTGAGCGCACCCGATCGCACTGGGTGCGGGTTGTACGCCTCCGGCAGAAAGGACAAACATGCCCGCAAACAGGACGCAGATACAATAACCGTTGACGTTTTTAAAGCGACCTTCTCAATGTTGCTATTTTGATGACGAATGAGATGGATAGAACGGTTCATTTCGAAGGTGATATGCAACAGGAATGTAATACGAGCTGCCATTTGACATACCTTCAAGGGAACAGTTTGCTTGTAATCGCATATGGCATACATGGTATAAGACATAAAGAGCACGTAATGTGATGCAATGTGTGAGTAAGCACTCTTTTCAAATTCCCAAGAGTTTCTGCCCATGTTCTATGCCCATAGATAGCTTTGCATTTCAGAAACTACAAAAAATAACCATTTATAACACATACCTCTTCTTCAATTGGTCTTTGTTATTGTCAACAGTTGGTTGGCGTTATTAAAAGGACACCTTTAAATGACCTTTTTGGTGCATGGCATACACAAAATGAAGGTACTATATTTCAAATTGCTATAAAACCGGCAAGTTAAAAGAACATCAACCACTCCACGCTATTCTATTCTACCTGTATATGGCTAATGGTGGTTCTCTGTTCTACAAGAGGGGCACCGGGGGGAGGGGCACGTGTCCCCAAATCGATTGCAAAATTAAGAAAATCCCATAGGAAATTGCCAAAAACGCCTTGTGCCCCCACCCAATCAGACCCGGTGCCCCCATCATGGTCATTTACCCACCCCCACCCTCACAATCTGTTGACCCACGCTACGCCACTGCGCAACCCGATTAGTCGCTCGCATTCCTCGATCTCAGCACACACATTGCCCCAGTCTTACAATCGCTTCATTGGCTTCCCAACAACAAACGTGCAGCTTACAAGATCTTGTGCATGACTGACAATCACAAGAGCGTTTTTGTAAAGGTTTTTAGCCAAAAATCAATTTTGCCTATACTTTTGTACATAGCCAGAATTTACCAAATTCACACATTATGACATCATAGCGATATTATGTTGGGAATGTTTGTACTTATTTTGATATCACTGGATAGAGGAGACCCATTATGGTAGCTATATATTGGTACCAAATATAAGGGTATATGAGGTATATAATTTAAAACTAGGGTGGTTGCAACAATCCCTCACCCTCGTAGTCCGTGTTACAAAATCTGGCTCAGTAGTTAAAGGGTTAAACTTGATTATACGAACGTATTTTGCCAAAATACATGAGTTTACATGAACCTTGAGATCTCCAATTTCATTCATGTCCAATACTTTCATCCCATTTGCTCGTGTTAACCACGGCAAACTAGCTATGTCGAGTCGAAAGGCGTAAGTCCAAAATCATGATTGTCAGTACACTCCACTGTGCAAAAACAAAGAATTCAGGTATTTCGTATCGCTTTGCTTTAACTAAGTTTTAATTTTAATTTGATAATTTGATAGATGTTTAATCAGGGCCCATTAGCTGTGTCTTTATAAAACACACATTAGATGCAGTCGATATTTCCGGCATTAATTAACAAGATTCGTTAGAATAAAGCTAAACGCCCATTCCGCTTTAATAACCAAGACGATACGATAAATATCTCTTGAATCCCATGGGACATGATCGCTCTCGTGAAAGAGCTGACTACGTGGTGTTCAAGGTTCCCTTAATTTAAACAGCAAACCTGGCGGAGATGCCACCTTATTGTTATCCGTATGTTCTTGATTTTCACTTTTGTCTCAGACTAGTAAATAGTGATGTAACATGATCGAGGGATGGCGCACGTCATAGTCTACATACAAATGGGCAAAAATGTGATGCGATCAAGCAAAATCAGTCGGAACTCGGAAATATTAAATTTTCAGTTTCTTATAGGATAGTAAAATGCATTCACAAAGCTGCATGTTGCAGAAATCCGCATTAAAATTGACCAAACAATTCGAAAGATATGAGCAATTTAGGAGTTTCCAAAACAAAAGGAAACAAAAGGAAAATTTTGCTTTGCTTGGCTATATCTCAAAATCAATGTTTCCGAGTTCCGACTGATTTTGCTTGATCGCGTCCCAAATGTGAAAAGATGATGATGCTATTGTAATTCTATCTGTACGGCGTATATTTTGTATACGGCGAAGGAGTTCAATGGTACGCCCTCTCCAAAAATCGTAGTCGTACTGATTTACGCACTAGTTGAAAATAATGCTTCAAGAGAAAGGCAATGTTACATATGTAACTGAAAAAGTTAATGAGGACCATTTCCATTTGAAGTACTTCCGACACTTTCTGCCGGACTGTCACTGTTATTTATCACGACCTCAGGTGCTTTGGTTTAAATGTTTGGGTTCCAATTCTGCCGAGTTAATGATTTATTTATGACTGTCGCTTAGCTCGCGTATTATGTCCATAAAGAGCACGCAATGTGATACAATGTGTGAGTAAGCACTCTTTTCAAGTTCCCAAGAGTTTCTGCCTATGTTCTATGCCCATAGATAGCTTTGCATTTCAGAAACTACCAAAAATAACCATTTGTAACACATACCTCTTCTTCAATTGGTCTTTGTTATTGTCAACAGTCAGTTGGCGTTATTAAAAGGACACCTTTAAATGACCTTTTTGGTGCATGGCATACACAAAAGGAAGGTACTCTACAGTAAGCCAAATAATTAATGTACCAGTTATGTTCACTCCTTGTATATCCTAAACAAAGACAGATATGTCATAATTGGAACCAACAGCCAATAGCTGCATCTTTTAGCTCGAATTTAAGACCTCGTTCGTCGAAATTGTTCAAGAAATAAAGACACGACCATCCAAAAACCCAAGGAAGATGCACATTTCCAAGATAACTAGCGCCGTGCTTCTATTGATTAGCACGAAAAACTACCGTCATGCGTTCATTGATTAGAACACTTTTTATTTCGTATCTTCATTAGGTTTTGGATCAACGTTTCTTTAATTCTCAACAAATAAGGTCTTAAAGGCCCTTTCAGTGATTTCACAGGAACATTAAAAAAATGGAAATTTGTCAGAGTTGCTTAGAAATAAAGAATAAGTCTACAGAATTTCATTAAACCACTTTTCCCTGAATACATCGACAAACTAGTCAAAAAACAGAAGTTTTAGAAAGGTTTTCTACTTCAACTCAGATCGATTCGAGAAAATCGAGATTTTCGTACAGTGCGCCACCAATCGACTGGAAAAACTTCCTAGTCCAGTGTTTCTAACACGGGGGAAGTAGAGTCTAAATTGATTTAAAACAGACGCTTAATGGGCTTAATTTTTGTAGTAGAAAACAAAATAAGCAATTAAAGGTCACCGAGGCAAACTAACGGTCAATTCAAATATGAAAAACAGTTAAAATTGTGTATTTTGTTTAAAATAGTAGCTACTGATGTAATAAGTAGTAGAAACAATACGCAACGCGTGTTGGTACGGTGTAGAGTGAGCTTCTTTCGATCTCGAGTCGGACTTTTTGTACTGTCAGTATCAAAAGTCCAGAATCATGCAAATGCTTTATTTTGTCTAAAATACACGGCTTTCGACCGAACCACTAGCAGGCTATGTTTGCACATCTATGCCAATTACAAAGGTACCAAAATCTGAATTTTGATGATTTTTACGATCGTCCGGATGAGCAAATCACTGAATGGGCCTTTAAATCAGAGCTAAAGAGTATAGACATCGGCTGCTTGTTTTAATTTTTGCACATTTGTCTTTACTAAGGATATACAGGGGTGAACACAACTGGTACCTTTTTGCTTACTGTATTTCAAATTGCTATAAAACCGGCAAATTTAAAATACATCAACCACTCCACGCTATTCTATTCTACCTGTATAATTATGGCTAATGATGGCCAGGTTGGCATGCTTTTCTGTTCTACAAGACGTGCTTTTTCTTTGCCTCGGTTGCTCTTGATCGTGTTGTGTGCCTTCTAAGAATTACACAATTCGTTTCAAACACGAATTTTCCATGCATATCTGTCATACTTTTCTTCCAAACTTTTCTTTGGTCAAAACATTCCTTTCATCTTAGACCGCTCCCTATGCCGATTACAGACATTTGAATGCACTTTGTTTTTACAAGGTCTGCAAGTATTTCAGCACGCTCGAAGAATTCAAAATATTTGTATAAGGGAAAATCAATATTCCTGGCCAAAATCATAAAAGGGAATTTGCACATTTTAGGTAGGTATTGCACTTTGATGGTTCATCTTAACAGCCAGGTAAAGACAATCGGTCTCTTTATGACTGAAATCCGCCGTGACTTTTCAAGTAGGCCATTTCATATATAAAATCAGCGCGCGGCTTGGCTCTCACTTGAGACCTGATGATAAGATGACTGAGTCGATCGTCCGCTCCTTGGTGAAAACTCCCCCATGATCATCAGTAAATAACTTGTCCCAATGTGAGTGAATTTAACCTTTTTATCATTTTTATTAGAAAAGCAGTCTTCCAAATCCCAACAGGATATACTGCTCAAAGTTATATATTTTCAAGATTATTGCGTACAATACTTGATATAGGTCAAGTAAGAAAAGCAATAACGAGGTTTATATATTTGATGACTTATTTCGTAATATTTTGTCTGTAGATCTATAATTTAGGTTCTTTGTGCAGCTTAGCACATGATACGTAATTCTCTGGCATTTTTTATAATTAAAATCAATATTGAAATTGCATACATATGAGCGAGTCTGTAATTTAACATCAATTTAGTCTTGATCGAGATTTCTCTTTTCTCTTTTAATGACCAGATCAACATTAGCAATTAAATTGTTTCATTGGTTTGAATATTTCTTTGAACCTAATGACGTATTTATTCACACCATTTTATCCAATAGCATGAAAATAAGCTCTTAAAGTCACTGAAAGACCAAAAAGATGTTTAATGATGACATAATGTAAAGACACAATGAGCCCAGTCAAATTATGAAATCACCCACCATTAATGCAGCAGAATCCTTTTCACGTGTTTCCACAAAAGACATAATTATCAAAAGTCCCGGAAAATGCAAGCAGTGGAACAGTGCCTAATTTCCATAAATGCCAAATGGCCGATTATGCAGGGGTGAAATTTCAAAATTAAAAAAAAACCATCATGACCAATGTATATCAATGATAAAAACCATACCAATGCATTTCTCTCGTCACACGGATTCTGAAAAAGTATAGCTTGATTTCCGATAAATTAATTATTTATTTTGTACATCATATCTAGTCCGGGTAGCCCGACCAGCTAAAATGCAGTTCTTACACGGGGCTCTGCATAACATTTAAAAACCATAGAGATACATGAGTAATAAAGCATTAGCAAATACACTACACAAAAACGTTTCTTTATGGTTAGGACATTTACCCATTATTAAAATCTAGCGACTAATTTTGTACGTTTGCTAAATAATCGCATGCGGGTGATAGTCCTGCGCATTTTGACACCTCAAAAATTGCAGAAAGGTCTATTCAAGTTTTCAGCATAAAAGAACACAAAAAAACAACAAACATGCAGATAACATTTTTTGTTTACTTGCTGACCACATTTCAAGCATCATACTGCCGCTTTCAACATCACTTGAGATGAGATTAATCTCTTTTTCTTTCAGTACTGTGTGTGTCTTTATACCGTTGTCTTCCCTTACAGCAGCCACGCGGCGTCTTATGCTCCTAATGAGGCGTCGAATGTTACTTTGCTCAACCCCGTTCCACTCATTGATAACAATGCGACGCAATCCCATTAGAGTTGTATCTGCCTCTATCTTCTTGTTGATTCGTCTCTTGAGCTGATCCCTAAGGTTCTCCAAGGGGTTAAGATCAGGGCTTCTGGAGGGCCACTCAAGTGTCACAATTCCTTCTGTTTTGGTAACATATTGAACATACAGCAAACTGCTGTAATCAGTAAACCCATCTCTTCAGTCAATAAACCCATCTCTCAAAACGTGAATGTCTTAGTACCCACTCACCTTTGTTTTTGATCATTCATCTGCACAATAAGCAAAGGATTATCCAACATGCATCAAGGAAAATTTTTATTTTTCGACCTCGTGTTACTTAAACATTCATATCTTTTCTCAGGAGTGTCGTAGGGTAGTGATTGAGGTGTCAAAATGCACAATCCCCCGCATGCGATACAAAATTAGTGGGTAAATTTCCTAACCATAAAGAAACTTTTTTTGCGTAGTTTACATACAGCACAAGAGTATACCAATTTACAAGTACTTTTGTGATGATACCTATGTAACAAAACATCCAAAACAATACAACTTTGGAACCCAACACGTGATCATAATTTGACCTTTTAACTCAAGAACTGTATTCTGGAGACAGGTCAAATTATACTTGTCTGAATTCTTAGAATGAGAGCAATACATTGGTGTGGTGTTTAATAAGATTTGACCAACTTTGAAATTTTACCACCATTTATTTGGGTTTCTGCAAATTAGGCATTGTTCCATTACTTGGATTTGACTTTTCTGTTGCAATTAGTGGTGGGTTATTTTTCTTTTTTTTTAATTTGACTGGGCTAAACAGACTTTCAACAGTTCATGCAAGTCAATTCTCTATATTCAATTTTGTATTTATTTTTGTGTTTTCTTTTATATATGAATTATGTTAACTCTGTGTTTTGAATTACTTTTCAAAGTTTACTTTAAGTTTATTTTTCTTTTCTTTATATTACTTTGTATTATATTGTTTATATTTTGGTAATTCAAAGTATTATCGGATGGATTGCAATGATTCCTTAGAGCATATCACCATTAAAAACACTCTCTTCATGCAGAAGATTAAAACGTAATAACTTTAAATGAATTCAGATTTTGGTTGAAAAAAGCCCCAAACAATTCAATAAACGTTATTGCTAACATATGTTATACGCGAAAAGACGTTATTAAATGGATCGCCAGAATCAACGAAATGTATATTGTAACTCCGAACAGCAATTATTATACAAGTGTTTTTAATGAGCAGCATAATCGGGGGACATAATGAGTTTTTATAAACCGTGATCAATTAGGATAGAGACCATTGATGACCCAGTATAATCGTGAACTTGCGTACTACCGCAATGTTTTCTTTTAAGTAACAACCAGGGGTGCAAATTGAGTCATTGAGCTCAAAGGTACATATTTAGCGATAGTCCTGACTGATTATACACTAACGGATTGAAGCGATTGCATTGAAAAACCTAATACATTATTCATAACAATTACGTAATCAGTCGACACTCTTCACTCGCAAACCACCAAAATTCGTGATATTTTGGCGTGGGAAAAGACACCACGTGTAGAGTGCCCTCTCAAAAATATATACTCTGCTCAGAACTATCCATCACGGTTGAACTAAAACGTACACTGGGTGTGTATCATTGGAATCGCCAATCTTGAATGTCCGCTGAGGTGTGTGACGTCATAGTGACGTAATATCCAACATGTAAACCATATGTTACCATGAATGGAAACAGAAGAGTAATAAGGGAAGCACATTTAGATTCCCGCGGGCAGGAGTTTGGGTCAGGGCAAATTGTTGTTTTTTTATTCGCCGATTTTTATACAGTTTTTTACACGATATTTTGCCGTTAAAATGCATTGTATTGTATTCACATTTAGTTGGGTTGTGGTGGTTTTTTTAAATATATATATATATATTGATAAATCGAAAATCGATAAATTCCCCTTAATGTTAGATTTCTTCAAGCAAAGATAGGAGGTAAGGTGATCCACATACAGGTGTCAAAACTTGGAATGAATATAAGAGCAGTCTGACGTCAATGTGTATACTCAATGTCGAGTGGTTAGTCATTAAACTCACCATGAAAAAAGTGCAAAATAAATGATGTGTAAGAGCCAAGTTTTCATAATAATATGTTAGGAAGGCTGTCGTGCTTGCACTCCTTACACATAACTGCGTTTTGAACTAGGTCAGTAATAAGAGGTATGTCTTATGTATGTCTCATTGAAAACTATGTCGAGGATGATACATCTCATCCCTTGCTAGATGACAAGTTTATGTTATTTGTATATATTATCCTTTTCCTCGCTGAAAATGTGCTGGGGCCTACGATCGAATCGATGTCATACAACCAAAAGGAAGAATAACCGTTTATCTTTTAATTCAAATTGAGTTCAAAACGAGTCATTTGGTCACCCCAAACAAGTGACCCCACAGCGACAAGTAATCGACTGGGCCGCCGAGTGCGAATATGTATTTATTTTGGAAGGTTCTTGTTTGTTTTCAATTTTGAGACGGTTTTTTTTTCGAAAATCTGATATTTTGGGTGATATCTCCAAAAGCTACTTGCCAAAGACACATCTTTGGGCACGTACTTTATTCTTGATAATAAAGTTCATTTCCACATACCTACGTTACCATTCTCTTTAGTGATTTACTAATATTATATATTTTGTGACTGCAATTTTGACGTTTTATTGGCTCTACCGCAGCTGAGTAATGAAGTTAGAAGTTCAATAAGTCTTAAAATTTGAGCGTGTACTTGTAAATTATATGTTTTTTATTTGCCTAAATTGCATGAACTATTAATGCCCGTATGATGTTTACGCCATGACGTCATTACAGCTTTTCACTTGTCCGAAGCGAAACACGACGAACATTTTCACTTTTCTTTCTATTATTATTATCGTGAAATACCATATAGCGGATAATATTGGGAAAATATTGCTGCCAACGACCCCATATGATGTTGACAATGGCTAAAATGGTGTATTAATTCTGGAAAGGGTCCGGAGAATGCGTGCGCCATTTTGATTTTTCAGACGATTTAACTTTTTGAAATCATTTATTAGACTTGCTTACCAGTTGTTTTTGTTTTCCTACCTACATTGAAAAGTGAACTTCGACGTACGTGGTGCGAATAAACTGCATATTCATTATTTAGTTTGATTCTGGTAGACAGCTCGGCACTCATATATTAAAAGGAATATATATGATCATGTTAGCTGCATATTCATAATATACTTATAAATATTCACACTACTACACTTATTAATTCAGTTCAGTTCAGTTCAGTTTTATTTCATCAAATTCCATCCATTCAATAATTACAATATAAAAAAGCTTTTACAAACATCGTATAATATGGTGAAAATGATGAGGATGCCACTGAACGCAGAGCGTGTTGTTGTGGCACCCTTTACAAAGTTAGTATATTAAATAATTATGATAAACAAAATTTTAGAATAATAATAAATACAATAGCAAGACATATGCCTTGTGGGTTAGGTATATTAAACTTATTATCACAAGAGCTAAGCTTTCAATTATAAATCAATGAGTAATGATGGTGAAAATAACAACCAAACCAAACCTACACAGTAGGTGTAAAGGGGTTGTAAAATCCCAATATAATATAAAACAGTTCAGGCATGGCATAAGTATTACGGTACAATAATAACAAAAGTGTATAGCCCGGGTGAAAGCATAAGCACATGATTGCACGTGCACTTGCAACGAGTCTAAATAATAAGTTATAACTTACATAGCAGGTAACTATTTAATGTAATATTTTGTGAATTAAATCTACACCAAGATATTTAATGCAATGATAAATTAACATGGTAAATGGTGTATAGTTCTGCAGAGCAAAAAACAATTAAATGCAAAAGTGATAGTCTGCATACAAGACCAAGCGAGCTGACAAAATTTATCAAATAGCATAATTTTAATATAACAAAATAACAATAATAATAATAACTAAAGACTGGAACAATACAAACAGACAGACAAACGGGTCCGATTTGATGTGAAAAATATATACTGAATTAATTTTATAAAATTGATCCTGACAAATGAGAAGAGGAAAAAACCCAAAAACAACAACTGCAGGTGTAGGCTAATCAGTGTTGTACATATGTGCTGATGAGGATTTTTTAGAGTTGGATTTGAAAGATGGTACTGAACTACAAGATTTGATAGACTGGGGAAGTGAGTTCCAATAAAGGGCTCCTTGAATACTAATTATATTATCAGCAAATTTGGTGTTGGACATTTTAACGTGGAAATCATTGGCTTGTCTAGTATGGTGATGGTGAATGCTTTTGTTAGTTCTAAAAATCTCATTAATGGACAAATCTTTTGGGAGGAGATTGTGGTGGTATTGGAACATAAATGTTCCGAGTTGATGGAAATAAATATCTTGCACCTTGAGAGTATTGAGTTGTTTAAAAAGCGGGTCTGTATGGGCAAGCCAAAGAGAGTTGGTGCATGTCCGAATAATTTTTTGTATAAGGAATAATGAATTTATATGGGAATTATTTTTGTCAGCCCAGATAATGTTGCAGTAGGATAAGTAGGGGAGAGCAAAGGTGTTATAAAGTGTATGTAATGATTCCTGAGGTAGATAGGGGCGAACCTTACGGATAATACCATTATATTTAGAGACCATTTTGGATACATTGGAAGTGTGAAATTTCCATGAAACATCGTCATCAATTAATATGCCTAGAAATTTAGTTGTGTGAACTTTGTCTAAAATATGATTATCTATGAGAATTTTAATATCTTTGTTATGAATATTACTGTATTTATTTTTGAAAATCATGAAATTAGTTTTTTTGATATTTAAGGAAAGTTTATTTAGTTTAAACCAGTTCGAAATGGTTACTAGTTCATGGTTAACTAGAGTTTCAAGGGAGTTTTGATCTTTATGTGAAAAAAGAATATTGGTGTCATCGGCAAATATGACGAAGTCCGCATTGTTGGAACAAAGAGGAAGGTCATTAATATAAATTAAAAACAAAAGTGGGCCCAATATCGATCCCTGTGGTACACCACATGTGACAGATGTCATATCAGAGGAAATCTGATTGAAAACTACATATTATTTTCTGTTATTAAGATAGCTGCGTATCCAATTATTAGCAGTGCCTCTAATACCATAGGTGTCAAGTTTATTTAAGAGAATTTCATGGTTAAGCGTATCGAAGGCTTTGCTAAGATCTAGGAAAATACCAACTGTATGGAGCCTATTATCTAGATAATTGGTAATTTTGGTGTAGAGTTCATTGATAGCCATGTAGGTGGAACGTTTTTGTCTGAAACCAAATTGTTTGGGACTAAGGATATTGTGAAATGAAATGAAGTCATAAATTCGGTTATAGGTAACCTTTTCAAGTAGTTTAGAAATAGCTGGAAGAATTGAGATGGGTCTGTAATTTGAAAAGTCATGGGAGTCCCCTGACTTGAAAATTGGAGTTACTTTGGCAATTTTTAGTTTGTCAGGAACAATGCCGTTTTTGATTGAACAGTTAAAGATATGACAGAGGACCTTGCTGATATTATTAATAATTGATTTTAATAGAATAGTGCTGATGCCGCCCACACCCGAACTATGACTAGCGTTTAATTTTGCACATAATTTAGTTAGTTCATCTGGTGTTGTTGGAGATAGAAAAATGCTGTTCATTATGGAAGGCGTGGATCGAGCCTGAAAATCCCTGTCAGGAGATGGAATTTTATCAGCAAGGTTAGTTCAATGTCGGTGAAGAACTCATTGAATTTGGTGGCAATTTCATGTGGATTAGTGATTTTGGTACCAGAGCTATCAGTGAAAAAATCAGGGAGTTTAGAATGTTTGTTTCTTCCAAGTAGACTGTTCAAAGTAGACCACATCTTTTTCATGTTATTATTATGGAGCTCAATTTCTTTGGTGAAAAAGGATCTCTTGGCAATTCGGAGGAGGCTATTAAGGTGGTTCCTATATTTAATATATTTAGTTTTATTATCATCAGTGGGTTTAGATATAAATTTTTTGTATAATTTATCTTTAGTTTTAATAGATTGTATCAGGCCTTTTGTGACCCATGGCTTTTTTGGATTATTACGGTTGTTAGATTTAGTGTTTTTCATAGGACAATGAATATCAAGTAAAGTAAGTAATTTATCATTAAACATATTGTAAGCTACCTCAGGGTCATCAGTATCATACACAAGATGCCAGTTAGTTAGAGAAAGGGCGTTATTGAGGCCTTTGATGTTATTAGGCTTGAGTTGCCTGACTCGTTTAACAGTTGGTTTGGGTGGCGAATTGAACCTGGCGCCCTTTGAAATAGTGAAGATTGGGAAGTGATCAGTGAGATCTGTAATAGTGATGCCAGACTTATGTTTACTTGAGACATCGTTGGTAAATATATTGTCGATTAATGAGTAAGAAATGACGCCATGCCGATTGCGAACCACACGGGTTGGACGATCAATACATGGGAAAAAATCATGCGAAAAGATCAAGTTGACAAATTGGTTGGATTTTGAGCATTGATCGTATTTTAAGAGATCGATGTTGAAATCTCCTAAAAGATAACATGTTTTCTTTTCTCTGGCGATAATGTCCAAAGTTTTAGAAAGTTGGTTCCTAAAATCGTCAAAAATCACATATTCTGGCTTGTAAATGATACCAACGATAGTGTTTTGTGACTTGTGATTTATCTCAACGAACACTGAGTCGCAATGACTACACTCAAGTTTAAGATCGTTTCTTTCGCGAAAATTTATGTTTGGGTTTATATAAAGCGACGTTCCACCACCTTGTCTTTCCGGCCTCATGCAATTTACAGATGAATAATTAGTCAAGTCGACTAAGTCGGCTTCATGTTGATTGTTAATTCATAACAATGTAGCCAATGGGTAACACTAACCCAAATGTTAATTTTAAAATTAGGCAAGCGAAGTGTAACATGCACCCGGGCCTTGAGCGCACCCGATCGCACTGGGTGCGGGTTGTTTGTACGCCTCCGGCAGAAAGGACAAACATGCCCGGCAAACAGGACGCAGATACAATAACCGTTGACGTTTTTTAAAGCGACCTTCTTAATGTTGCTATTTTGATGACGAATGAGATGGATAGAACGGTTCATTTCGAAGGTGATATGCAACAGGAATGTAATACGAGCTGCCATTTGACATACCTTCAAGGGAACAGTTTGCTTTCTTCAATCATCGAGGAGATTGCCCGTCAGTTTCTTTCTGCACAGCACTTGTACTTGTTGATTGTAATTGACTATGACGATGAGAGATATGTATCAACCTTTTCTAATTCGATTTTAAAATAACATAAATTAACATAGAGGAAAGGTTATTCAGAGATTCTTAAAAGTTTATGTTGTAAAGAGTTTATGTTTCTGGGCCTCTGTTAGCCTGCGGCTCCTATTCACCTATTTCTGAAGCACTTCAGATTTATCTATGAGACCATTACTGTATCCTAGTAACTCAGATGTGTGTTTCATAACAAAACATAATTTATTCTATTCAACATTATTTCTCTAACGCGTTAGCAACACATAACCAAACTTTTAACGAGATCCGTTGATAGTAAGCTTTCCAAAATGAAGTGAATTTAAAACAACAAGAAAGCAAATGTATATGAAAAATATCAAATTTGACTCATTCTAAGCTTCCTCAGTTAACTATAAACCAATTTCTTTGAAATAATAAAAGCTTGAAGGAATTTCCCCATTCTCCTTGAATATAGCGAATGGTCCTCGAGGCATTAAATTCATATGTGTCTTCGATGACCTGTTTTGTAGAGCTTACAGGTTTTTTAATTCCTCAGGCATTGAAGCTTTCGCTTATTACAGTGCGCCTACAGGCAGGCTACCTTCAAGGTCACTGACATTATGCTTTTGTACATCTAGTGAATATTACTTTTTGCAACTCCTTTTTGAAAAGGAATTCAAACAGCAACTAGAGTTTTTACTACTTTTGCTAAGACGATTACTGTACGTTCAAGTCGTTAAACATTATATCAAATAATTTATTGCAGATACTAACGTTAATGCGTTGGTGTAAAGAACTGGACAAATAATTTATCAGCTCGTCGCCCGGGCTCGTTGCGTTACGTTACCTCAGGGATTATTTGTACCTTAGCAAGACATGGATGCATTTTTAGATCTTTACACCCAGACACAACATACAACATCTGATGACCGGTGCAGTTAGGTCAGTTTTCCCGCTATCATTGCATCTGATCGTGCTGGACAATATGTTATGGATTCGTCCGCGTCCCCGAGTTCATGCACATTCATAAGGCCTATGCCATGATGATGTGTATATGTATATAATACACACGTCACATCAACTGGTGGTGTTATGACAGATCCCAAACATAATTAATGGAACTCGACATATTTTGATGTAAATGTACCAGTTTTGAATTCCCTAGTATGTGGTTGGCAACGAAGCATTTTAATAGGAAATGGCGTAAAGTATATCATTATTGCAATTATTACCATGAATTATTGTAATTACTGTTATTTATATGAGTGAATGTATGTTATACTCCATTGCTTGTTTATTTGCTTTCATTTCCGTCGTCGTTAGAGATGATGGAAGCTTATTTCAACTCCGCTCCATATGGTAAATTGGATGAGGAATGAATGTTGTAATTAAAACATCGAATTTAATGGAGCCCCGACGACAGGAATGTCTACTTTAGATAGAACGGTTGGAGATAATAATGAAGTATAACATAGCGTTGGACTTGACTCATGTTCTACAACATGAGATGAATTAACCTACGCGTTATTGTTGTCTATCAAAATATAACCATCAACGATTATTTTCAAGAAACAATAATGTAGATTCAATAAATATTTAAATCATGATGCTTGGATTTGGGTCAAGTCATTAAACCAAGTCGAACCTACATCACAATGTGAGCGGTTCAGTAAATCAAATATAATCACGAATAAAAGTATGGACTGTACAATAATTATGAGCAAAAGGATTAAATTTTCAAACGGTGTGCCAAACATATTACTTGCTTTAATGGTCCAGCTAGATATATAGGTTGATGCGAGCGTAGCCAGCTAGAAATTTTGCACATTTGAACGTTCTGTGGTGATTTCATACATTAGAGCGTTTTATTGAAATGGTGCAAAAATTCGCTTCCCTTTTAAACCTACCAAAATTGCTTACCCACCCCCACCCCTTTGACCCATACACCACCCTCCATTTTACCATGATATTATAAGAATACTTTCTCTTGTATACATGACCGATATAACATCCAAATATGTTTAGTAATTGAAATGTAATATTCACATGATACTCGTAACTTGATTACCCAAAGGCTTTACCGGAAGATATAGATATTATTTTCATATCTGTATTTAACTTTTAAATATGATTTCAAATTTAACCCCCAAAATTCGTGGTCCTTTTTTATCCTTCCGGGATATAAAGTAATCTTTGTTTTATTAATTTATTTTAAACTAAGTTTTTTCTAAATTACGTTACACATTTATTTTGGAATTAAAGACTGAATTGCTTTCACATGGATACAAAAAAAATAAAGAAACCGTTATTTGTAAAGCTTTTCTTTTACTCTTAAAGCGCTTTGCAATAGGCTTCCTCAAGTATACTTAAAGAAACCATTCCAACAAATACAAGCGTTTAGAGCAAAATAGACAATTCACCGTGCTTGTCAAACGAGCTGGAAATTTCAAGTTTATGTGGATTAAGTAAAATCGAAGATGCGGGTAGAGTCCAAATACGTACTACAAGCACTCCATAGAACATGAAACCTTGCAGCATTATTGCATATTATGTAGCTGGACTATGTCACTACCTTTCAAGGACCTACGACGACTCTCCTGTGACGTCATCAAATCTGTGTCACAGGTCGTTAAAGATATTGGAATAGTATCCCATATGCGAAATATTGCTTATGTTCACGCAACCTCCTTCAACTCATTTGCATATTTTGGATAGCAGGATCATATTCTGATTCATTGAACGTCTAATTAGCATACTTTTGGATAACATTGCTTGATGTATTTGGGGAAATTTTTACCTCTATTCTGCATACAAGACTCGCTGATTGGTGTGATCAAAATAATAAAATTCCGGAAAATCAAGCTGGCTTCCGTAAAGGATATTCGACTGTGCATAACATTTTCACATTATACAGTGTCATTCAAAAGAAACTTCTCCGATCAAGAGGTAAATGTTATTGTTTATTTGTTGACTTCAAACAAGCTTTTGACTGCGTCTCAAGAGAAAAACTTATGGCGAAATTAATCTCCGTTGGAATCAGAGGTAAAATGAAGAACATTTTGACAGGCTTAAACAAAACCGTCAAAGCCTGTATTCAATACAATCTCTGAATCTCTAACATGTACTACTGGACTCAAGCAAGGCTGTCTACTTAGCCCATTACAATTTGCTCTTTTTATTTCAGAATTGTCAAACTTTCTTGATAATAACGGTGCTCATGGATTTCAATTGTACCCTGATATCACAGAGATCAACTCACTTTATTATGCGGATGACATTGTTATTATGGCTGATACAGTCGGTGGACTCAAGAAACACATAGCCTCTCTCCAAGAATTTTGTATGAACTGGGAAATGAAGGTTAACATCAATAAAACTCAAATCATGATTTTCCGGAAAGGAGGGCGCATTCAAAGAGACGAAGCTTGGTTTTATCAAAACAATCGCCTTGATGTTGTTAAATCGTACCGTTACCTGGGTATTCAATTGTCTACTGGTAATGCATGGGGCAGAGCGACACGAGCATTGGCTGATCAGGCGAGTAAGGCGTTGAACGCACTTAGAAAAACGATGTCTGTCGTCGGAAATATTTCTTATGACTCATACTTCAAGATATTTGATACAACAATTTTGCCTATTCTTACATACGGCTCTGAAATCTGGGGTTAAAAAAATATGATTGCATTGAAAAAATTCATTTCAAAGCATGTAAACATTTTTTACAAAACACTCCCAATAATGCTGCTGTTGGTGAATGTGGTAGACTTCCAATTTATGTTACTTAAATATGGACAATAACAGGTATCCAAAAAAAATGCTACCTTATGTTATTGTATCTTGATGACAGAGGTAAATCAACCTGGGTAATGCATGTTAAAAACATTCTTTTAATGCATGGCTTTGGCCACGTTTGGTACAATCAATGTGTTGAAAATGAATGTCTTTTTATGTACATATTAAACAAAGACTTGAAGATGTTGCAAAACAAAACTGGTATTCTGATGTAACTTCACTTGATAAGCTACGCACTTATTGCACTTTCAAGTGTCAATTGACTCCTGAAAAATATCTTTTTGATGTAAAACACGCCTCAAATAGGCGTTTTTTAGCTAAATTAAGGTGTTCAAGTCATATTCTCAAGATTGAAACAGGTAGAAGACTGAAATTGGATTTGGAGGACCGGGTTTGTGATCTGTGCAGGGATGGGAATATTGAAGATGAATATCATTTTGTCATGGTCTGCAAGTTTTTGATAAGATTCGTCAAAATATCTCCCATTCAGGTACGGATCGGAACCGAGTCCCCCAAAATTCATTTCTCTCATGAGTTCAGATACACCATCTGACATCAGTGGTCTCTCATTATTTGTTTTTCACGCTATGAAACTTCGTGAAATGATTGAATTTATGTAATTATTTCTTCATGTTATTTATATGTCTTCCTCATATGTAATTATTATATTTGTAGTGCAAAGGGCCAAGGGCCTATATGTACAAATAAAATCTAAACTAAACTAAACTAAACTAAACTAATACTTTTGGATACCTCCATATCTGGGTTTACCTAATTAATTAATAGTGACCCGTACGTTGTTTACGCCATGACGTCATTAGAGCTTGTCACTTGTCCGAAGCGAAACACGACGAACACATGCACTTTTCTTTTCATTATTGTTATATCGTGAAATACCATATAGCAGAAATGTTAGTCTTGTATATTAGGAAAATATTTCTGCAATTGACCCCATGTTTACAATGGCTAAATATGCTGTACTAATATTTATTACCTTCGGGCGAAAAGAATTGGTAATTTCTTTTGATTTAAACTAAAACTACCGGTGGGCATGAAAATGGGATGTCCTTGCGCACGCCGCTATCGCTTGATTAAATGGAATAGACCGCATATTCACTATTTAGATTGATTCTGCTAGACAGCTCGTCACTCATATATTAAAAGGATTATATATGGTCATGTTAACTACATATTCATATTGAAATAATTCAGAATTTAAAATTTCAAAGTTTTAAAATTAGTCCAGCGAAGTGTAACCTAAGCCCGGGCCTTGAGCTCACCCGATCGCACCCGGCCAACAGGACGCAAGGACGAGAACCGTTGACGTCTATTAAAGCGACCTTCTCAATATCGTAATTTTGATGACGAATGATATGGATAGAACGGTTCATTTGGAAGGTGATATGCAACAGGAATGTAATACGAGCTGCCATTTGACATACCTTCAAGGGAAAAGTTTGCTTTCTTCAATCGTCGCGGAGTTTCTTTCTGCACAGCACTTGTACTTGTTGATTGTAAATGATTATGACGATGAGAGATATGTATCAACCTTTTCTAATTCGATTTTAAAATAGCATAAAATAACAGAGAGGAGAGGTTATTCAGAGATTCTTAAAAGTTTCAGAGTGTATGTTTCTGGGCTATATTAGAGTGCTTAATTTAAATGGTGCCAAAATTCGCTTCCCCTTTAAACCTGTCAAAAATGTCGTGACCACTCCTTCTGTTCCCGCCTCCCACAATTTAACCATAATATTATTAAAGAATAAAACAATTCCTCTTGTATACATAACCGACCTAACATCCAAAATATGTTTAGAAGTTAAAATGTAATATTTACATGATACTCGTTACTTGATTACCCAAAAGGCTTTACCGGAAGATATGCATATTATTTTAAAATCTGTAAACATTATATTCATATGATTTCAAATTAAACCCTCAAATCTGTTTTTTTTTATCATTCCGGGATATAATATAATATTTGTTTTATTAATTTATGTTACTAAAAACATACAATGGTAGAGCAAATGTTTTCAATTTCAAGAAACCGTTGTTTGTAAAGCTTTTTCATTTACCCTTGGAGCGCTTTGCAATAGACTTTCTCAATTATACTTTATAAAAAAAACCATTCCAA
This sequence comes from Amphiura filiformis, assembly GCF_039555335.1. Taxonomy (NCBI): domain Eukaryota; kingdom Metazoa; phylum Echinodermata; class Ophiuroidea; order Amphilepidida; family Amphiuridae; genus Amphiura; species Amphiura filiformis. Next base: position 33,184,129 of record NC_092630.1, on the reverse strand, counting down.
CAAATGTAAACGTTTAGAGCAAAATAGACAAGTTGCCGTGCTTGTCAAACGAGCTGGAATTTTACAGTTTAGGCCTATGTAGATTGAGTAAAATCGAAGATGCGGGTAGAATGCAAATACCAGCTACTACAAACACTCCATAGAACATGAAACCAGGCATCATTATTGCATATTAAGTAACTGGACTAGGTCAAGTTGAATGCTGCCGCATTTTATTGGACAGAATATTAAATTAAATATCCCCGTGGGAAAAACACCCCAAACCTTTGGGTCAAATTAAAAACGATACAAGTTTATCGTCGACACCATCTATCCCAGATACCGCTAATTAAGTAGCCTCCTTAAACGACCCTAATTGCAAATATATCCTTAGGACAAGTTGTATATAAAGTTATCCTTTCAAGTTAATTTTGTCAATTTTCAACTCAGTATGTTATTCTTGTCCATGTCATAGTAAATAGTGGAAATTAGGATAGACATATTTAGGTCTCCGAATCTAAAATATCATCATTTTAATGGACTGTTATAACCCCTTTCACGAATAATATTTTAATGCATTTCAATATCTTCCAAGTCAGGTGTTAGACCGAACCAAGTCACCATCGTGTCCTGGATTATATGCATAATGTTTGCTATATAGCGCTATATGACCTATAAATGCAATTTTTCGTAACCATTTAGGATTACACTGATAATTTACGTGGTAAAAATAGCTTAATAGGACGAGGTTAAACATTTAATTAACAATCGGGGATTTGCTGTACAAATTAGCTACGTACATGTTTGCGTAACTATTTCACTAAATCAGTGGCGTAGCGTCATAGGGGCGCGGGCACGCCCCCAATCGATTGCAAAATTAAAAAAACCCAATAAGACAATTGTGCCCCGATGCATGTGCCCCCCAGATCCAGTTCCCCCAATCATGGTCGGTGCCCCCGCCCCCCAATATGATGCTACGCCACTGCACAAAATGATCAAAAAACTGATTTATAGTAGGGCATAATAAAACTTTATCGAAAACTTGATTGATCATGTTGATTAGGTTCATGGCTGCACTCACCGTCGACTGTACGCGTATTATGTTTACCAGGCTTTCCGAATTTGACAGCCTCATTTGTGCAAGACAAAAAACAATGTACTAACTAATACATGTATAAATAATATACGACAATTCTATGTTTGTTTCCTTTTATTTTTATGATCATTAGCGCATTTCCTTGTTCTAAAAGATGACCTGAATGTTGATATGAATTAGGGTGAATTTGTTTAAAAACATGTTTTTTGCTCTTTTCAAATAAAGAAAGGAGGTAACATGTGGCAGTGTTTGACATAAATACAAAGGCAGTCCTACTTCTATAATTGACATGTGTAAAGTACAAAATAAATGATATGTATTAAAGAGCTAGGTTGTCACAATAAAATGTCAGGAAGGCAATCCTCATATCGAGGGCTTAGAGCCAGAAGTAGCTATGTCCACAATTACATGTTACTTATTTCGGCAACAAATGGATGGTTAATTGTGCCCTCCATAAAAAAAATGCAAGTGACTTTGGGGTATATGCATGGTCACTTAAACAGTTAGCATGGTTAGTTAGACGCAAGTGACCATTTACATACCCCAAAGTCACTTACATGGTATATTATAGAAGGCAGATTTAACCGTCCATTTGTTGCCGAAATGAGTAACATGTAATTGTGGACATAGCTACTTCTGGCTCTAAGCCCTCGATATATAACTGAGTTTTGAACTAGGTCAGTAATAACGGATATGTCTTAATGAAAACTATGTCGAGGATGAAACATTTAGAGTCTATGTTATTTGTATTATCTCTATACTCACTGGAATTGGGATGGCTGTATCCAACAATGTCGTAGAACTCTGACATTTTAATACAGGGAAGAATTTATTTATAAAACGAAACTACAAAGAAGAATAAATAGCCTTTTATTTTAATCAAATCATGTTGAATGCTTTTCAATCAAGGCAGCACCAATAACAGTATCAATTTACTTCGTACTTAACTTGTAATTGTATTATGTGACGTTTAAGCGAATAATAACCTTAGAGGTGAAGCAGCATGATTCAATTCAACCGTTTTTAGTTTCCTACCCAATACGCCCGCCTACTTGATCAATATAAGTTTCTAGACACATTCCGTGAAAATGACAAGTATTCTCCATAAAAAAAACCATGAAAGGTGATTCATTTTAAATCATTGACATTTCTTTCTTTCTTTCTTTTTATTGACATTCGTTCTTGGAAATATTATCAAGTGAAAACAGATCGATCGTTTAATAAAATAAATAACAACCCTATATTCAAGCTCCTGGATGAGACTCGTAAAAGTAAAACCACATTAAAGAAATCAAGAAATCGATGATGAACCGTGACTCGTGTGTAGAGAGTCGCGCATGCAGAATGGACGCACAGGACGCACGTGAGAACCGCTGACGTGATAACCCCAAGCTACCAATTTCCTGAGCCACATTCTCTAATTACAAACATTGCTATTGTGATGACGAACGAAATAGAACGCTTCAATTGGAAGATGACACACAGAAAGAATACAAAGCGATATGCCATTTTACATTCAAAGGAATAGTTTGATTTTTCAACAGTCCAAGTGAATTGTAATTTTCTTTCTGCACAGCACTTGTTGAGTGTAATTTAGTGTGACGGTGTGCGATATTTATGAACCTTGTTCTATTTTCGTGTGATTTTTAATCATAACCTCGATAAACATACAGTAAGTTGATATTTCTGGGCTGTATTACATCTAGTGTTACGTGCGGTTGCTAATGCGAGCTAATGCGGTTCAGTTATTTCTGGAACATTGATATATCCATACCAGGGACAATATCAAGTGATAAATGCAAAAATACAGGAGGTAACACGGCACAGAAATTATTGATATAATGGGAGATACGATAAGATATAGATAAGACCTCCGAGTTATAAAGTGACCATTGCCTTTACGCTATTCAAAGAAATATTAAAGGAATGTATTGTTGGCGCTGGTAGGTTTCTTGCTATTTTCCATACGAAGTTCTATAAGATATAAAGATATATCTTGTAACGAGGTGTAAAAAGAAACAAACATAACCCCCTCATCAATTCCTAAAAGCAACGAAGAACCAAAATAGATTTCTGTGAAAAAAGTCAAACCTGACTTTCTCCTATTAGCCCCAAACTAGTCTCTATAATACTTGTATTAGCAACTATATAGAACTGGACCCATTCCCCTTACTCTGAATATAATACCGACTGGTCCTAGAGGCAATAAATGTATATTCATAGTATATCTTCGATGACCTGTTTTGTGTAGAGTTTGAATGTGCAGCTTCTTATTCTCTTGATTCTCAGGAAACTTTTGCTGCTTAATACAAGCGTTTATCTTCGGGCGAAAAGAATTGGTAATTTCTTTTGTTTCAATCTAAAACTACCGGTAGGCAGGGCAGAAAAATGAGATGTCCTTATACTCGCCGCTATCGCTTGATTAAATGGAATGAACTGAATATTCATTATTAAGATTGATTCTGCTAGACAGCTCGTCACTAATATAAACTTTACTATTAAGGATTATATATGATCACGTTAACTACATATTTTAAAATACTTATAAATAGTCATAATACTGCACTTATTAATTCCATACTAATGTAGCCGATGGATAAACTAACATAGAGGAGAGATTATATTCTTAAAAGTTTTCAGAGTTTATGTTTCTGGGCCTCTGTTACCCTGCGGCTCCTATTCACTTATTTCTGAAGCACTTCAGATTGATCTATGTGAGATCGAGGGTCAATATCAAGTGATAATATCAAAATACAGGAGAAGCAACAAGGCATAAGAATTGTCCCACGTTAGAGCCTAACTCATAAAGATATGATCTCCGAGTTAGAAACAGACGTTTACCTTTAATGCTGTTAAAGGAATGCCTCTTGTTGTCTTCCTATTAAAAAATGAGGAATATGAGTATTAATAATGTATTTTTAATACGGTTTAAAAAGAAAACGATTGATGACACGGTAGTTTGATGGCATGCAAAACTGGGTCATTTTAAAGAAAAGTTGAACAATGATGGCGCTATTTATCTAAAATCTTGTTTGCATCTTTACAAGGGGTAGACACTTGTAAAATGGTATTAGAACATCTGCAGCAAACAGACTAACAAATTACCAGGGAATTTTCCAAAAACTTTTTATCATGAAATGTAAGGTATAATTCATATTATTTGGCAAATTTAAATTTAATAATATATGTAAATAGCGCCCTCAATTTGCAAACAAATATATATTTTATATAATTAAAATTACCACAAAAAAGCAGAAAAAGATGAATAATTTGATATATAAACGAAAATATATGTTAAATATTGCTACAAAATAAATGTGCATATGCACTTTATTAGTGTGATAGCTGTAGGTATTATTCAGGTCCAGAATTGAACATTATAATAATGTTTTGTTAGAAATATAATAAATGTTATGTATGAACTGATGAAGGTCTCCATTCTTCTTGAATACAGCGGCTGGTCCTTGAGGCATTAAATTCATGTGTCTTCGATGACCTGTTTTGTAGAGCTAACAGATTTTTAATCCTCAGGCATTGAAGCTTTCGCTACCTCCAAGATCACTGACATTAATATGCTTTTGTACATCCAGTAAAAATTCCTTTTTTGCAAGGATTTTACTTTTTTTAATACGAGTACTGTATAATTCAAGTCGTTAAAGATTATATCAAATAATTTATTGTAGATACTAACGTTAATGTGCTGTGGTAAAGAACTGGTCTCGTCGCGTTACGTTACCTCAAGGGTTATTTGTACCCTAGCAAACCATAGTTCCGTTTTTTACGCCCAGACACAACGTTCAACATCTGATGGCCGGGTGCATTTGGGTCAGTTTTCCCGCTATCATTGCATCTGATCGTGCTGGACAATATGTTACGGATTCGTCTCCGAGTTCATGCACATTCATAAGGCAGACATGATGAAACGTCACATCAACTGGTGGTTATGATAGATCCCAGACATAATTAATGGAACTATGGAAATTTTGGTGTAAATGTACTAATTTTGAATTAAGCCCCTACTTCCCTGGTATAGGGTTGGCGACGAAGCAATGTAATAGGAGTAGGAACTAGGAAACGGCGCAAAATCTTGTTATATAACCATTATTACAATTATTACCATGATTTATTATAATTCATGTAATTTTATTATTATTATTATTATATAAATAAATAGATAAATAGATAAATAAACAAAAGCGCAGTGATTTATAGTGCGCTACGCACAGGCACAACGCCTAGACGTTGATTCACAAGCCTCAGCACACTTTGGAGCGCGAACGACAGTAAAGTCTATTGTAGATAGAAAGATTGGAGATAATAATGAAGTATAGCATAGCGTTGGACTTGACTCATGTTATACATCATGAGATTTTTTATCCGTAATAAAAAAACGCACGCGTTTACGCCCAAATGACTTATGCTAGTCGTAGATATATCCTTTGAGCTCATTTTGGTAATAAAATTACGTATGACCGGCCATCAAATAGGGGGGGGGGGTAGGCCCCAATGATTTTTATTTCGCTCTTGCACATGTGAAATATTTCAATAGCTATTGACTTTTTACTTGTTAGTTAGGTAAAAATAGCCACTTTCTTTTATATTTAGCAGAAAATTTGGTGAAAATTGCATTTTAGCAGAATTTTTAGCCAAAAATCAATTTTGTCTATACTTTTGTACATAGCCAGAATTTCCCAAATTTGCATGGGCGCCCTCACATTATGACGTTATAGCGACATTATTTGGGGAATGTTTGAGCATATTTTGGTATCACTAGATAGAGGAGACCCATAGTTATACATAATGTTTACAATTGAAATTTAAGGGGGTCTCAACAACCCCTCTTTGTAGTTCGTGTTACAAAATATGGCTCAGTAGTTCTAGGGTTAAAGAAACAATAATGTAGATTCAATAAATGTTCCGGTCGAACGTATACCACAATGTGAGCGATTAAGTAAATCAATTTGAGTAATACATAAAAAGACGAATAAAAGTTTATAACTTAAGGGGCTCTACAATAAATATGGGCGGGAGGGTTAAATTTCCAAACGGTGGGCCAAACATAATTGCTTGCTTAATACATGGTCCAGCTAGATGATGCGAGCGTAGTCAGCTGGAAATTTTGCATATTTGAACATTTCTGTAGTGATTTCCTTATCCTTATAGAACGTTTTATTTAAATGGTGCTTCTCCTTTTAAACCTTCCAAAAATTGATTGACCCCTTCTTGACCCACCCACCCCCACCCCACCCCTTACCACAATATTATTAAATAATAAATTCTCTTGTATACATGACCGATCTAACATCCAAAATATGTTTAGTAATTGAAATGTAATATTCACACGATACTCGTAACTTGATTACCCAAAGGCTTTACCGGAAGATATGGATATTATTTCATATCTGTAAACATTATATACATGTGATTTCAAATTAAAACCTCAAAATCCAGGGTCCTGTTTTATCCTTCCGGGATATAAATTAATCTTTGTTTTATTGATTTATCTTAAACTATTTTTTTTCTAACATACGTTACTCATTTTTTTGGAATTACAGACTGAATTGCTTTCAATGGATACAAAAACATACAATGGTAGAGCAAATGTTTTCAATTTCAAGAAACCGTTGTTTGTAAAGCTTTTCATTTACCCTTGAAGCGCTTTGCAATAGACGTTCTCAATTATACTTTAAGAAACCATTCCAACAAATGTAAACGTTTAGAGCAAAATAGACAATTTGCCTTGCTTGTCAAACGAGCAGGAATTTTACAGTTTCTGTGGATTGGGTAAAATCAAAGATGCGGGTATAGTGCAAATTACAGCTACTACAAGCACTCCATAGAACATGAAACCTTGCAGCATCATTGCATATTAAGTAGCTGGACTAGGTCAAGTTAAATGGTGCGGCATGTTATTGGACAGAATATTAAATTAAATATCCCCTGGGAAAAACACCCGGAACCTTTGGGTCAAATTAAAAACGATACAAGTTTATATATATCGTTGTCACCCTCTATCCTAGATATCGCTAATTATTTAGCCTCCTTAAACGACCCTAATTGCAAATATAACCTCAGGACAAGGTGTATTTTAAGTAATCCTTTCAAAGATAATTATTCTACATGACAATTTTCAACTCAGTGTGTTTTTCTTGTCCACGTAATAGTAAATACTGGAAATTAGAGTAGACATATTTAGGTCTCCGAATCTAGTTTTAATGTATTTTAATAAGGACTATTATAACCCTTTCATGAATAATAATTTAATACATTTCAATATCTTCTAAGTCAGGTGTTAGCTGGAACCAAGTCACCATCGTGTCCTGGATTATATGCATAATGTTTGCTATAGAGCTGCGTGAACCTAATTGTCATCACCAAACGTGCTCTTTCAAAACCATGTATTTTTCAGAGAGTTTGTGCTAATTTTAAATAATTTGGAGTTCAATGAGTGGGGTTATTATTATTTACCGTACTACCCAAAACCATGAAATCAGTAAGAATGATTAAGAAATGCAATTGCTCCGAACCACTTTGGATCACACTGATAATTTACGTGGTAAAAATAGCTTCGTAAGACGATGGTTAAACATTTAAGTAACAATAGGGGATTTACTGTTCAGATTAGCTACATATTTGCGTAACTATTCCACCAAATCAGTGGCATAGCGTCATAGGGCTGAGGCACGTGCCCCCAATCGATTGCAAAATTTAAAAAAAATAAGAAAATTGTCATGTGCCCCCCTTCCCCATCAGATCCAGTTCCCCGAATCATGGTGGGTGCCCCCCATATGATGAGCCACATAACGCCACTGCACCAAATGATCCAAAAACTGATTTATATAATAGTAGGGCATAATAAAACTTAATCAAAAACTTGATTGGTTAGATTAATGACTGCCCTCACCGTCGACTGTACGCGTATATGTTAACCAGGCTTTTCAAACTTAACAGCCTCATTTGTGCAAGACGAAAACAATGTACTTTAAGGGCTGGGGTATGAGCGACCTTGAAGTACCGGTATCTGGAGAGGGGAAGCAATGAGTTACCCCAAATCACAGCGGCAGGTAGTGACTGGGCCGCCGAGTGCTAATATATATTTATTTTGGAAGGTTCGTGTTTGTTTTAAATTTTGGGGCGTTTTTCCAAAATTTGATATTTTTGGTGATATTTCAAAAAGCGACATGCCAAAGACAACTCTTTGGGCACATAGTTTGTTATTGTTATTGCAGTTCTTTTCCACATACCTACGTTAACATTCGATTGGGTGATTTACTAATATTATATATTTTATGACTGCAAGTTGACGTTTTCAATGCGTTTTACACGTATCATGAAATTAACGCAAATATCTAGTCACGCTGCTTTTAGAATTTTTACCTGATCGTCGGCTTTTGCAGGCAACAGAATGCAGATTGGCTCACGATAGATGTCGTATTCCTCTATGTGGTTCACTTATTGATCAAATGAGTTTGCATTCCTTGTAACAACACACACATTGCCGTCTGGAAACCGGGTCTGGTACTGATTTTGGGACAGCCATTAGACTTCAGCGCCGTATCAAGTCTCATAAAACCACACGACTGACGAATATGTGTTTATGTTTCCCGCACGAAAGCTTGTGTCTACATCTATTACTATACTTCTTTGGAAACGTTGACCTTTGACCATTCTTTGTATAACGCCCTGATATGACCTTGATATGTTCGCTTGATTGGGTACGTTATAGCATCCATTTCATTAAGTTGTTAGGACTTGGTCAGTAGATAATACTCCAGGGATACAATAGTTTAACATGGTGTGTGAGCATGGTGAAAGACTCATTATTGATTAGGCGCGGACATATTAAAGGCACAGGTCCTTTGCGTGTATAACAGAAAATTATAATAGAATGTGTGAATAGAATGTTTGGAATTTTGCCACTAAAATACTAACTGCATTCTGCATTATGTATTTATTTATTTATTTAGGCCTATGCCTATTTATTTATTTACTGACTTATTTATTTATTTAATTTATTTGGTATATTAGTTAGTAGGCCTAGTTAGTAATATTCCATGATAGGCCTACGTCGGTTTATTATTGATTGTTGATAACTTGACAACTTGATTGATTGATCGATTGATAGTCATTTCACATTATATTCCTAGTTTATAGGCCAATTTGAATAGCATCGTACATTAGATAAATAGACCTATCAGTATTGATTTATTCTATTCAGCAATATCAAGGATTACTATCAAACTTCTCATAGCTAATTGTCAGTTGGCTCAGTGGTAACGCAGTAGGTTTTACAACACGGAGGTCCCGGGTTCGATTCCCACCCCTGCCTATTTTTTGCAAGGCTGAGAAAAAAATGAAATTTCTGGACTGCAAACTTATTTGGCGCGCGATCTGAGCTGGTCCTTTTCTGGTGGCTGTGTCTGTTACAGGCACACTCCCTCTGCATCCAAACCAGGTTCACGCTCATTGCACCTCCCTTAATATATATGTATAAAAAATATATGACAATTTTTTGGGTTTTTTTCATGCTCATTAGCGCATTTCCTTGTCCTAAAAATAAAATAACCTGAATGTTGATGGATAGGGCGCATTTCTTTTAAAAAACATGGGTTTTTTTAGTTTCTTCAAACAAAGATAGGAGGTAACGTGATCAACATACGTACATGTGGCAGTGTTTGACATAAATATAACGGCAGTCCTACTTCTATTGACATGTGTACGCAATGTTGAGTAGTTACTGGTTAATCATTAAACTCGTCATGAAAAACTGCAAAATAAATGATATGTATTAAAGAGCCAGGTTGTCACAATAACATGTCAGAAAGGCTGCCGTGCTTTCAATTTTCATATATAACTGAGTTTTTAACTAGGTCAGTAATGACGGGTATGTCTTAATGAAAACTATGTCGGGGATGAAACATTTAGAGTTTATGTTATTTGTATTATCTCTATACTCACTGGAATTGGGCTGGCTGTAGCCAACAATGTCGTAGAACTCTGACATTTTAACACAGGGAAGAATTTATTTATAAAACGAAACTACAAAGAAGAATAAATAGCCTTTTATTTTAATCAAATCATGTTGAATGCTTTTCAATCAAGGCAGCACCAATAACAGTATCAATTTACTTCGTACTTAACTTGTAATTGTATTATGTGACGTTTAAGCGAATAATAACCTTAGAGGTGAAGCAGCATGATTCAATTCAACCGTTTTTAGTTTCCTACCCAATACGCCCGTCTACTTGATCAATATAAGTTTATAGACACATTCCATGAAAATGACAAGTATTTTCCCTAAAAAACCATGAAAGGTGATTTATTTTAAAACATTGACATTTCTTTCTTTCTTTCTTTTTATTGACATTCGTTCTTGGAAATATTATCAGGTGAAAACAGATCGATCGTTTAATAAAATAAATAACAACCCTATTCAAGCTCCTGGATGAGACTCATAAAAGTAAAAGCACATTAAAGAAATCAAGAAATCGATGATGAACCGTGACTCTTGTGTAGAGAGTCGCGCATGCAGAATGGACGCACAGGACGCACGTGAGAATCGTTGACGTGATAACCCCAGGTTACCAATTTTCTGAGCCAGATTCTCTAATTACAAATTTTGCTATTGTGATGACGAACGAGATGGACAGAACGCTTCAATTGGAAGATGACATACAGAAAGTATACAAAGCGATATGCCATTTTACATAATTCAAATTTTTAAAATAATTCAATAATTCTTTTTGTAATTTTCTTTCTGCACATCACTTGTTGATTGTAATTTAGTGCAACGGTGTGCGATATTTATGAACCTTATTCTATCTTCATGTGAATTTTAACCATAACCTTGATAAACATGCAGTAAGTTGATATTTCTGGGCTGTATTACATCTAGTGCTAATGCGATTCAGTTAATATCTGGAATATTGATATATCTATACCAAGGACAATATCAAGTGATAAATGTGAAAATACAGGAGGTAACACGGCGCAGGAATTGTTGACATAATGGGAGCCTATCTCATAATATTAAAGGAATGTATTGTTAGTGCAGGTATGTTTCTTGCTATTTTCCATACGAAGTTCTATAAGATATACAACTGCTCATAATATATCTTTGATATATCTTGTAACGAGGTGTAAAAAGAAACATACGTAACCCCCTCGTCAATTCCTAAAGGCAACGAAGAACCAAAAAGAATTCTGTGAAAAATATCAAACCTGCTTTCTCCTAGTAACTCCAAACTAGTCCCTATAATACTTGTAATAGAAACTAGAACTGGGCCCATTCCCCTTACCCTGGATATAATACCGACTGGTCCCAGAGGCAATAAATTTATATCTCATCTCAGCCCCGAATGCATACATACCCACCCGAAAACCAATAAAACACACCAGTCTAAATGATTCTTGTTTTGTTCATTAAAGTTACATGTTTTAATCATGGTATAGGCGCGGCCACACACGCAAGCTATCTCGCGGTATAGGTGCGGCCACACACGCAAGCTATCTCGCGCTCTACATCATATAATATCTAATATACAATACAATACAATTATTATTATAATTATAATTAACATTATTCTTATTATTAACGTTGACATTATACATTATCATTGACATTGTTGAAATTCTGGCGCATAAACTGTTAAATAATATACTCACTTTAACAAATCCTTTTGCCTGACATAATTGCTGCAAATTCGCATATTAAAAAATTAATAAATGAATTAAACAAATCGTGAATTTTTGATATTCAAGATATTAAATACTTTCCACTTTCCACTGCTGATTCATATTCAAACGAAAACCGTCATGGTTTTTGATCATTTCGTGATCGAATAACTGCGATTCAACGCATATCAACTGACACTGAAGTGGAACTGTCCAAGGATATAAAACACGAAACAGGTTATATTAACCACGAGTTTATCATGAAGATAATGACCTTAATCTACCATTCACTACACAAATAAATAATAACTTTATCACATAAACATTGGAAATTAATAAATGGCTGACTTCGTGATCCAAGAGTGTCCTTTTGACAAATGTATACACTTAGAAGTATAGGAACGAGAAAAATGATTGAAAAGAACAATAACCGAAATTGGTGGAATGAAATATTCAGATTTGCAATCATCAAAAGATGCGAATGATAATGGCATCATAATACATGCAATGAAACCAATGGCAAAACTCAAACGACCTTGGGATAGGCGAAAACAGAGAAAAACCTGAACATATCAGGGAAATACTCTGAAATTCCTATCCGGCCCCCGATGGCGACCAAGCGGTAACAGAACGACGAACATTTTTGGAATGCTCCAAGGTCAATCACTAATTTAGAAAATTCAATATTTTTGACAATAACGAGCGAACAAGAGCAAAATATATCTCCTAATCTAATTATTACAAATTATGAACTGCATGATATACATGTATATATATAGGACCCCGGGAAAAAAATGAATCGTGTGGCGTGGTGACCGCGAATGACTGATACACCCAAATTACTCCAACACAAAAACTTCTCGCATCACTACCCCATTTGCATAACACTAACTGATCGATCTCACACTTACGAAGAGATAACAATTCCCTTCTAAACACGTAACGAAGTGAATTTATCAATCTCATCTCAGCCCCGAATGCATACATACCCACCCGAAAACCAATAAAACACACCAGTCTAAATGATTCTTGTTTTGTTCATTAAAGTTACATGTTTTAATCATGGTATAGGTGCGGCCACACACGCAAGCTATCTCGCGAGCAAAAAAGTTCGGAAAGGGGTGTTAAAACGGGATAGATTTACCAAAAATTAGTCGATTTACGCCTCAAATTTAACGATCATGAAATATGACACTTAAAGCTTCATCGCACGTGACACAGATAATTTACTTGACATTGAGTCCTTAATGTACATGTCCTTGGATATCGAAGATTTCCATCCTCCTTGCCTAGTAATACATCTTTCGTTTACCGAACCCGTAGAGGCGGCTTCGGTTGCGCCCCCTGCTCTTAAACTATGAGTACCCAGAATGGTAGGATCGCTGACGTAAGGAGATAAACCAGATAAGATCAACTCTCTCGCAGTAGTATATGAAATCGCTTTTGTTGTGGGTTTCAAACCTTGACGTTTTGAACGACGAAATCCGCAAACTACCGGATGTGACGACTTATCTGCGATTCCCAACATTTCGATGAAACGCTCCGCCATAACAACTGGGCAAGTAGGATTGCCTGATCTGGCGATATAAACTGAATGCCCTTGCCTTAATTGGTCATTTTTCCTCTTTGGTATAAATATAGACATATGATCGGATAAAATGTAATATCACGTACACGTAAAGATATAATCTCTTCACATCTTAGCATGCCGGCAAAAGACACGAGACATATAAATAGTAAACGAAGATCAAACAATGAGGCATTCGAATTGCCTTTATCGGCTACCAATTTTGCTAGAACCTCAGAAGATATAGGCTCTTTTGGTGATTTACATTTTGCAAGCTGACGCCTACTTCCTTCTACGATCAATTTAACAAAATTATCAACTGTGGAAGATGGTACACCTGCCAAATTGTGTGCCCACCTTATGCTGTAAACAGCCGTATCAATTGGAGCTACAGAAGATGCCGAAGCCTTTAAATGCTCAATATATAGAGCTAACTCAGTAGCTTTGACGGGAAAAACTTGCAGATTAAACTGAAGTGCGAAAGACTTCCACCGCTTCCAGCCTCCGCGATATTTGTCCGTAGTAGACCCGGCTTTTGAAGCCAACGCAGTGTCTTGAAGAGACGAAACTAAACCAGAGAGATATTCGTTGTTGCTAATGTTAGTATCAGATGAAAACTCGCTCCAGACTCCACTGTCCAGTACATCTGAAAAATTAAATGAGGTGGCCGTGAGTAAAAACGAAATATTGCAATAGAAACTGTCATCTTATTGCAAAATACGAAAGAATTGACAAATTCTGATACAAATGTGTTTTTGATTCAAAATACATAATCAGGATCATATGCGAAGAATTGACAAAACATCTTAATTAAGTCAAAAACTCTGAATTTGATATTATTGACATATAAATTACATACTCCTCATGAAATTGGTTTATTTATCTTCTGTCGCTCGTGGACTATAACGCTGACATTAAATTACGATTTACATGCTCTTTCTCCCAATATAAATTGATAATGATGATTATATAATCAAGGACTGGTGAACTGTCAAAAAATATTTCGATTACTGCATAGTCTTTCATAGACTGGATCAAAATAATCTCTCATGGACTATGTAAAAAATCCATCATGGATTGCAACAGCTCTTTATTACATCGTTTATCAAATTAATTCATGTCATTGATAAGTCTCTCATGGACTGATTCTTAAGTCTCTCAAGGACTGCGAACAATACAAAATCACTCATGGATACGATTTACATGCTCTTTCTCTCAATATAAATTGATAATGATGATTATATCATCACGGACTGGTGAACTGTCAAAAATATTATGATTACTGCATAGTCTTTCATAGACTGGATCAACTAATCTCTCATGGACTATGTAAAAAATCCATCATGGATTGCAACAGCTCTTTATTACATCGTTTATCAAATTAATTCATGTCATTGTTAAGTCTCTCATGGACTCTCAAGGACTGCAAATACAAAATCACTCATGGATTATTCAAGGACTACAAACAATACAAAATCACTCATGGATTACCAACAACTCGGATGCATGTGCGCATTTTCACTTAGATACAATATTATTATTATTTTTATGCTTTTCTGAAATCGAACCTCATGGCAATCAAGTTGAACGGCAAAGCGTTTTCAAATAAACGCTTTCCTTTTTTGTAAGCAATGCACTGCCCTCGACCTGGCTTACACAAATCTCGCAAATTTGGCAAAATCACGTGAGTCACCAAATATTTCATCAAAGAACCCAATTTTGGTGAAAGGACGGGCCAAAATGGTGCAGATGGCCATTCTGGAACTATAACAGTTCCATATGCTTTGCATTTCATCATGTGCTTCACTGCATTCAAAATCATAGAAACGGGAGGGCAGACCCAATTGTTCTCGTGAACCCAATTCTGCGTAAAACAGTCAGCCGCTACACAACCAGGATTCCAATATCTTGAATTGAAACGAGGGATTTGCGCGTTGTAATATGATGCAAATCTATCAATGGTGTGTGGACCAAATTGATTGTCCAAAAATGCGAAAACACTGCGATTCAAAGACCAATCATCCGGATCAATGATCCTACTTAACTCGTCTGCTCGTGTATTGAGATCACGCGGAGCCATTCAGGCTCAATAATAATGTCAAACTGTAGACAACAATTGAACACATTGATACTTAAATCGTGTAAATTGGGGTTTGTACTACCCACGGAAATAATACGACAAGCGTTCTGGCTATCGGTAAACCACTTCAACTTTTTACCCGATAGTTTTGGTCCTAATGAGCGGAGTACATACAAAATGGCTCTGAGTTCACGACTTGTTGAACTTTCACGACTTTCGGCCTCGGACCATAATCCCGAACACACTGAATCGACCAGCTGAACTGAAAACCCCCCAAAACCCGAATCACTTGCGTCGGAATACACTGCGGCTGTTGCACAAAAATGGGTTTTATAGGCTGACCATTCACGCGTGCTATATTTTTGCACCAAAATTGTAATTCTCTGATAGCACCTTCAGAAAGAAAAACCTTACTTGACCATGAATTGCGAGTTTCGATCAATCTGTACAAATGTCTAGAAAACAATCTTGTCAAACGACCGATAGCGTCGGATGCAGAGATAATAAAACCTGCGATACGGGCAATGACTCGAACGGGAATACATTGTGAACGCTTATTCAGACAATCGGCAATGGCATTTTGTGTTTTGCCAACTTGTTACCGGGCAAACTGAATTGCATAGAGATGGTATCGATCAATAAACCCAACCATACTCCTGATTGTTTAGGTACAAAATCACTTTTTGACACACTTACTTTAAGACCAGATAAAGCTAGGTCTTTTTGCACGATATGGCTTGCCGCAAGAGCTGAAATCTTGTCGGCGTGACCTGAGATGCCGTCGTCAATATATAAAATAGAACAATGCCCCATGGAACGCCATCTTGTAACCAAAGGTCGGAGCGTTTTCGTGAAACAATGACTAGCTGTGTTTAACCCGAACGGGAGAACGGAAAACGTATAATAACGGACACGATTGCCATACATCCAACTAAAACCCAAAAACTTTTGGTGGGGCTCAAAAATATCAATATGATGGTACCCGCTTTCAAGATCAAAGGTGAAAAAATAAAAATCTTTAGAAAACATGTCAGCCAAAGTAGAGATACCTTCATACTTGAATTTGGACACGAATGTATATTGGTTTACGTGTCTCAAGTCCAAAACCAATCTCAGTTTTTTGCCCTCAGAAACTGTGAGGGGATTTACAACAAAAGGGGGTGAATCGTGCTCTTTAATACTACCTGCCTCTAACAACTTTGAAATGGCCTCGGTGACGAAATCCGGATGATCCAAACTTGATCGATTATTCTTGAGATACGCTGGTGGCGGAAGACTTGTGAATGGAATTACATAACCCTTATTAAGGATATCAATGACAAACAATGGAGGATTAAAATTATCGAACCAGTATTGTTTACAGCGGCGCAAACGGCCTGCAACTCCAGAGAATTCGGAATTTAATTTCGCTTCATACTCATAATTCTTTTCGATTTCAAACTCGTCAAAAATACATGTACTTATCTTATCACTATGCTTTATTTCCTCCCTGCCATTGCTGGCCCGTGCTTCCGCCGATCTTTGAAGACATTGGTATTGTTTATACCTTCTGCCAAAACTTCTTTAGCCTTTTGAAATTTGCCTGCATCGATGCTTATGGTTGCCTCTTCTAGTTTCTCCTTCACTTGTTCATTTTGCTGATACTGTTGCTGGCACCCCTGTTTCTTAAATTGTACAGGATTCAGTCTAGCTTTTTTCACAACGGAAGTCAATTGGAAAGCCGACTCTTCCGTGATCTCCCTCTTTAATTTGGATAGTTTGGTATCAAGGATAGCCGATATCTGATTAATATCCAAGTTCCCAGTTGGGGAAGTGGAACACCAGCACTGCTTTGGCCTGAAATAGAGCTATCTTCTTCCATTGAAGAAATATTGAAAGTGTTATATAAAAATTCAAACGGGAAATGTATGGAGAACCGAATGAATGAAATGAATCGTGTGGCGTGGTGACCGCGAATGACTGATACACCCAAATTACTCCAACACAAAAACTTCTCGCATCACTACCCCATTTGCATAACACTAACTGATCGATCTCACACTTACGAAGAGATAACAATTCCCTTCTAAACACGTAACGAAGTGAATTTATCAATTCATAGTATATCTTTGATGACCTGTTTTGTGTAGAGTTTGAATGTGCAGCTTCTTAGTCTCTTGATTCTCAGGCAAAGGAAACTTTTGCTGCTTAATACGAGCGTTTATTTTCGGGCGAAAAGAATTGGTATATTCTTTTGTTTCAATCTAAAACTACCGGTAGGCAGGGCAGAAAAATGAGACGTCCTTGCACTCGCCGCTATCGCTTGATTAAATGGAATGAACTGAATATTCATTATTAAGATTGATTCTGCTAGACAGCTCGTCACTAATACAAACTTTACTAAAAGAATTATATATGATCACGTTAACTTCATATTTTAAAATACTTATAAATAGTCATAATACTGCACTTATTAATTCCATACTAATGTAGCCGATGGGTAATACCTAAGAAGATGTAAAAGAAGGAGATAGATCCAGCTATCCTCAAACAAAATATGTGTGTTGCCGCTCATTCAAAAGCAATCACGCTATTTAGGTTTAACAATAAAATACAACAAAAGGGTTCGAACCCATGACGGGTGTGATACACAAGTTGCTGCTTACTGGTTTTAGGGAAAGGTCAGTGTCTGTATACCATCAATACCATGCATACCATGCATGCAGATCCTAACATCCAGTTTATTTCAAATAAAATATGACCGAAGTTCCATGGCAAATAATAATTTTGCACGCTTGGTTACGCTTTCAACCTCTGCGATTTATGATACAGACTATTTTCAATTATCAAAATATCTTTATTAGGTTTGCAGGAAATGACAGGAAAATACATTAAAACAATAAAATATAGATGATCAAAAATCATCCCGTTTCTAACAAAATCCTAAAACACTCTCCTAAATAATTAATATATATTCCAAAATGGGCGGATTTTTTTGGAATCTTTACAAAACTACATTTCTTTCTTCTAGTATCCACGTGCGGTATCCCTGCAGAGCAACATCAGGTTCTTAACACACATGTGTCATACTTTCAAGGAATTATCTATAGAAACATTGGATATGGTTTCAAATCTGGAGTGAAAATTAATCAACCGTAGTCGGCAAGGCACATCACATCAAAGGCTACTTTCAAGTAGATGTGTAACTACTTGAGAATAAAGGACTATGAATAGGTGCGACAGGATAACCTACGGGATTATCTCAAGGATATAATTCCGTTCTTCCTCCTTCTTTTTCAACTTTCCTGGTAATACTAACCCAAATGTTAGTCCTAACCCAGCTAACCTTAACATAATGGGCCTCAAAATTTTAAAATTGTCAAGTTTTAAAATTAGTCAAGCGAAGTGTAACCTAAGCCCGGGCCTTGAGCGCACCCCAAGTGCACTGGGTGCGGGTTGTTTGTACGCCTCTTATACCACCACAGTTTGAGTGTCACGCAGGCAGAAAGGACAAACATGCCCGGCAAACAGGACACAGATACAAGAATCGTTGACGTCTATTAAAACAACCTTCGCAATGTTGCTATTTTGATGACGAATGGGTGTATAGAACGGTTCATTTGGAAGGTGATATGCAACAGGAATGCAATACGAGCTGCCATTTGACACACCTTCAAGGGAATAGATTTTCAATCGTCGAGGAGATTACCCGTCACTTTCTTTTGCACAGCACTTGTACTTGTTGATTGTTATTGACTATGACGATGAGAGATATTTATCAACCTTTTCTAATTCGATTTTAAAATAAAATAAAGAATAAATAACATAGAGGAGAGATTATATTCTTAAAAGTTTCAGAGTTTATGTTTCTGGGCCTCTGTTACCCTGTGGCTCCTAATCACTTATTTCTGAAGCACTTCAGATTTATCTATATAAGATCGAGGGTCAATATCATCTGATAATATCAAAATACAGGAGAAGCAACAACGCATAAGAATTGTCCCACGTTAGAGCCTAACTCATCAAGATATGATCTCCGAGTTAGAAACAGACGTTTACCTTTAATGCTGTTAAAGGAATGCCTCTTGTTTTATTCCTATTAAAAAAATGAGGAATATGAGTGTTAATAATGTATTTTGTAAAACGGTTTAAATATAAAACGATTGATGACACGGTTGTTTGATGGCATGTAAAACTGGGTCATTTTTAAGAAGATTTGAACAATGATGGCGCTATTTATCTAAAATCTTGTTTGCATCTGTACACTTGTAAAATGGTATAATTCATATTATTTGGCTAATTTAAATTTAATAATATATGTAAATAGCGCCCTCAATTTGCAAACAAATGTACATTTTAAAATTAAAACTACCACAAAAAAGCAGAAAAAGATGAATAATTTGATATAGAAACGAAAATATATGTTAAAAATTGCTACAAAATAAATGTGTATATGGGCAATTCCACGGTAACTCGTGCTACACTTTATGGCGTCCTTTTACATACTTTGTGCTCCAGCTTTTAAATTGATTTGATTGGAATCTGTATTTTTTGTATTTTAATACCCAACATTCAAGGCTAGATCCTCATAGTATTGCTAATTCAGGATATCAACTTTTGTATGTATGGGACAGCTGTAAAAATCGGTAACTCGTGCTACGAGCAGAGGACATGCTTAAAAATCACTCATTTTTATTTTGATGGTGTGCTAAAACAAAACACACTAAAGCCTTATTGATTATATGATAAGTAATTGCTATAATAAGGTTTGTTTTGGTATACCTTAAAAAGTTGTGCCCCTCATAGTTTTACATCGACTGGCAAAAAACATGGTAACTCGTGCTACGGTAACTCGTGCTACAGTTTGTCCGGCCATATATAAAATGGTATTGTTCATCTAAATGTCAATTTTTTTTTGATAACAATTCCTCAACAACTGGTGTAATGATCAAATAACTCAATCTATGTACAAATAACCCCCCAAATAACCCATCTATGTACAAATAACACTATTCAGTGTATGTACCAGCATACAATGTACCACACACATTACATACAAACATCCCAGCCTTACATACGCCTTGCTTGATCCTGTTTGGATATTTTATTCTAGGGCTTAAACTTAAACAGTTAAATTGAACAGTCAACAAGTGATAAAACTTTTACTTCCATGTTATTTGACTCTAAATTCCCTCACAAAACTTGTAATGTTCATGGTTATTTGCTCTGTAAGTTTTTTAAAAATTGCTTTCTGAGTTATAGAATGTTTGGTCATCTTTTGGTTGAGACCATTTCCTGCTTGGTGCAAATACTCTAGATTGCCCGATTTCAATCACTTCACTAAGCTGGAAAATGAGCCTCATTACACTCAACAACAAACCAATTTCCAATACAAATCTCAGAACTATACAAATCGTAGTATCAACAATGTCACTGTGGCTGTTAATCTCAGGATTTCCAGTATCTATTTTGTTTGTTTTATTTCTTCTTTTGCCTCGGTTACTCATTCAGTGGATGTTTTAAGGTATCCTCTGTACTTCCATGAGGCCCATATTAATTGATTGGTTCTTAGGCTAGATCCTAGGGGTGGAGGGCTAAAATGTTGGTTGCATCATTTTGACCAGGTATTGATAGTGGGATATATGCTAAATAGCATGTTTTTTAGAGAGACTGCACAATGTTAAGTCTTTGAGCTTAAAAAAAGGACTTTATTGGTGTGTGCAAAAATTTGGTATAAATAAATTTACACTATTTTGGCACATGATCGGGGTGGAAACTGGCTCCTTGAATCTTATCTCTATCTTTGCCTTCCATAGTTTTACTTTAATTTTCCTGCGACAGGAGGTCACTTTTCTCTTTAATTTTTGGCTCCACACATGTGTGGTTGCCTGGTTGTTTGTTTGTTTCTTTCTTTGTTTGGCTGTCCGGGCGGAAGCAAATTCATTAATCCACTGTACAGCTCCAACACAATAACTACAAACTTGGTACCGGTATGGTGATAGAATAATGGTGGCTTGATGTGCTGTGTAGTTTTGTGTTATGTTATTTGCATATTTATGAATATTAATGAGCTTATTTACAAATTTTGCCTACCTTTTCATTAATCCACTTTGCAGCATTATAAACACAATAACCAATCAACTTCAAACTTGGTTTGGTTGGATATGGTGGCCTGATGTGCTGTATAATTTTGTGTCATGTTATTTGCATATTTATGAATATTAATGAGCTTATTTGCATATTGCATATTATTTTTTATTTACAAACCTTTGTTATTTACACACTTTTGTGTTGGGGTGTGTATGTGTGTATGGGCACCTTAATTATGAACTGCATAATTCTAGTTTGTCATGGGGCAGGCTGCCCCCCCCCCCCACACACACACACTGGCTACACTGCTGCTAGAAAGCTGTTACCAATATCATGGTCACATATAAATGCATATTCATGTAGTTGGGAGATCAGGGCTGCTGCCAAGTGGTAGATTTTGCATTACCTTTGCTGGTACAGGGGGAAGTGGGCTATGGTAACTCGTGTTACATCGGTAACTCGTGCTACTGGTAACTCGTGCTACAGTTTTAAATGGGTCATTATTATGTGATGGATAGTGTTTTGTATATTAATTTCTTATTTTTACTCAAGGCACTACTAGTAGAAGGAAAATAATAAGTGGCATCAATTAAATTGCCAACATTTTGAAAATATATAAAAAAATGCATCTTTCGGTAACTCGTGCTACGCCATATTTAGTGCTATGAAAAAGCAATGAAAGAAAAAAAATAGCTACCAATACCATGGTCACATATAAATGCATATTCATGCAGTTGGGAGATACCTCTATTGCTGCCAAGTGGTAGATTTTGCATTACCTTTGCTGGTACAGGGGGAAGTGGGCTATGGTAACTCGTGCTACATCGGTAACTCGTGCTACTGGTAACTCGTGCTACAGTTTTTAATGGGTCATTATTATGTGATGGATAGTGTTTTGTATATTAATTTCTTATTTTTACTCAAGGCACTACTAGGAAAATAATAAGTGGCATCAATTACATTGCCAACATTTTGAAAATACATAAAAAAATGCATCTTTCGGTAACTCGTGCTACGCCATATTTAGTGCTATGAAAACGCAATGAAAGAAAAAAATTAGTTGGGGATTATTTAAAATGTGTTGGATGTTTCTTGAAGACCATATTTCAGAGATATAAAATGTATCAAATTTAAAAGAAAAGTGCCCATGTTTAATAAAATAGGCCCACTTGGAAAATATCTAAGTTGAACAGGAGTTTTTCACTTAAAATACACTCTCCAAAGAAACTTTAAAAAAACACCAAAATGTTAGAAAAATGCCGAAAAAAGTTTATACTTGAACCTTACATCTGTTTGGAATAATATAAAAGTTAAAAGAAATATATATTGGCAATTTCATTTTTTTTAGTCATGTCCACTTTTGCTTGGAATTGCCCACATGCACTTTTTTAGTGTGATAGCTGTAAGTATTATTCAGGTCCAGAATTGAACATTATAATAATGTTTTGTTAGAAAAATAATAAATGTTATGTATGAACTGATGAAGGTCAATGGGTGTATTAAACATAGACAATTATAGGCTTTATGCCCGGCATATGGAACACACTATTATTGCACGCATAATTCCCTTATAAATTCCTCCTAATTATGATTGCAAAGAAATAAAAATGTATATCTGTGAAAAATATCAAGTTTGACTCTTCCTCAGTAACTACAAACTATGTTCTTTGAAATAATAAAAGCTTGAAAGAATTTCTCCATTCTCCTTGAATACAGCGACTGGTCCTTGAGGCATTAAATTCATGTTTCTTCGATGACCTGTTTTGCTGCTTACAGATTGTGTTAATCCTCAGGCATTGAAGCTTTCGCTACCTCCAAGATCACTGACATTAATATGCTTTTGTACATCCAGTAAAAAATCCTTTTTTTGGCAAGGATTCTACTTTTGCTAATACGATTACTGTACAATTCAAGTCATTAAACATTATATCAAATAATTTATTGCAGATACTAACGTTAATGCGCTGTGGTAAAGAACTGGACTCGTCGCGTTACGTTACCTCAAGGGTTATTTGTACCCTAGCAAACCATAGTTCCGTTTTTTACGCCCAGACACAACGTTCAACATCTGATGGCCGGGTGCATTTGGGTCAGTTTTTCCGCTATCATTGCATCTGATCGTGCTGGACAATATGTTACGGATTCGTCTCCGAGTTCATGCACATTTATAAGGCAGACATGATGAAACGTCACATCAACTGGTGTGTTATGATAGATCCCAGACATAATTAATGGAACTCCACATATTTTGGTGTAAATGTACTAATTTTGAATAACATATAAGCCCCTACTTCCCTAGTATAAGTTGGCGACGAAGCAATTGTAATAGGAGAAGGAACTAGGAAACGGCGCAAAATCTTGTTATATAACCATTATTGCAATTATTACCGTGATTTATTATAATTCATGTAATTATTATTATTATTATTATTATTATTATTATTATTATTATTATTATTATTATTATCATTATTATTATTATTATTATTATTATTATTATTATTATTATTATTATTATTATTATTATTATTAACGTTATAATTAATTGCTTGTTTATTTGCTTTCATTTCCGTCGTTGTTAGAGATAAATTAAAAAAAGCGCAGTGATTTATAGTGCGCTACGCACAGGCACAACACCTAGACGTTGATTCACAAGCCTCAGCACATTTGGAGCGCGAACGACAGGAAAGTCTATTGTAGATAGAAAGATTGGAGATAATAATGAAGTATAGCATATCGTTGGACTTGACTCATGTTATACATCATGAGATGAATTTACGGGGTTACCAACCCCATAAGATTTTGTGGTGATAACATTTTCACCCCTGTACAATAAATATGGGCGGGTGGGTTAAATTTCCAAACGGTGGCCAAACATAATTGCTTGCTTACATGGTCCAGCTAGATATACATGTATGATGCGAGCATTGTCAGCTGGAAATTTTGCATATTTGAACATTTCTGCAGTGATTTCCTTATCCGTAAAGAACGTTTTATTTAAATGATGCTTCTCCTTTTAAACCTTCCAAAAATTGATTGACCCCTCCTTTTGACCCACCAACCCCCACCCCCATTTTACCATAATATTATTAAATAATAATTTCTCTTGTATACATGACCGATCTAACATCCAAAATATGTTTAATAATTGAAATGTAATATTCCCATGATACTCGTAACTTGATTACCCAAAAGGCTTTACCGGAAGATATGGATATTATTTCATATCTGTAAACATTATATTCATGTGATTTCAAATTAAAACCTCAAAATACGGGGTCCTGTTTTATCCTTCCGGGATATAAATTAATCTTTGTTTTATTGATTTATCTTAAACTATTTTTTTTCTAACATACGTTTCACATTTTTTGGAATTACAGACTAAATTGCTTTCATATGGATACAAAAACATACAATGGTAGAGCAAATGTTTTCAATTTCAGGAAACCGATGTTTGTAAAGCTTTTCATTTACCCTTGAAGCGCTTTGCAATAGACTTTCTCAGTTATACTTTATAAGAAACCATTCCAACAAATGCAAACTTTTAGAGCAAAATAGACAATTTGCCTTGCTTGTCAAACGAGCAGGTATTTCACAGTTTCTGTGGATTGGGTAAAATCAAAGATGCGGGTATAGTGCAAATTACAGCTACTACAAGCACTCCATAGAACATGAAACCTTGCAGCATCATTGCATATTAAGTAGCTCGACTAGGTCAAGTTAAATGGTGCGGCATGTTATTGGACAGAATATTAAATTAAATATCCCCTGGGAAAAACACCCCGAACCTTTGGGTCAAATTAAAAACGATACAAGTTTATATATATCGTTGTCACCCTCTATCCTAGATATCGCTAATTATTTAGCCTCCTTAAACGACCCTAATTGCAAATATAACCTCAGGACAAGGTGTATTTAAAGTAATCCTTTCAAAGATAATTATTCTACATGACAATTTTCAACTCAGTGTGTTTTTCTTGTCCACGTAATAGTAAATACTGGAAATTAGAGTAATAATAATAATAATAAAGAGGCGTTTGTATAGCGCAGAAATACCTTAAAAAGGCCTCTAAGCGCTTTACATAAATATGCAACCAATACACAAAATTAAAAGTTATAAAAAACAATGATAAAACCGCATTAAATATACAAAGTTCAGAGAGTGAAAGCAGCACTCATAAACATGACCATACGATAAAACGTGAATTAAAAAGCTAACATAGTATAGGTCCAAAACATACAATATACATATGACTTAAAAACAAAATTGATTCATGCATGGCATCCAGGCAGCAGACGAGTTGGAGAGAGCAAAAACAGACCATCACCTCCGTGGAACGGACAAGCCGAACGGATGGAAAAAACCGACAGAGGTGAGAAAACTAAAACGTCTGCTTAACTGGATACCACGCACAACATAGCAGCAAAACACATATAATTTAAACTGTTGGATTGATAAAAAGATGAGTTTTTAACAGTTTCTTGAAGGTGGCAAGTGACGCGGCATTCCTAATCTGCTGAGGTAACCCATTCCACAACTTAGGTGAAGAAACTGAGAAGGCACGCTCTCCGTACGTTGATGTTGCTACAGTCCGTGGTACTTCAAGGAGAGAAAGCGACGACGACCGAAGGGAGCGGCTCGGTTTGTAGGTGTTAAGCAGTTCTTTCAGGTAAGGTGGAGCTAGTCCATTTAGTGATTTGTATGTGATCATGAGGATTTTGAAGACAATTCGATCTTTCACAGGAAGCCAGTGCAGCTCATTTCGGCGTAAATCGTTGATATTAACGCGATGGCCACTGACTCCTAAAACAAGTCGCACGGCACTGTTTTGTACCCGTTGAAGCTTAGAAATTGCAGAACTTGTTAGACCAAAGAGCAGACTATTGTTAGCATCAAGTCTGGATGTCACAAATGCATGCACTAAACGTTCTGCCGTAGGACGGTCGATGTATTTCCGAATACGGCCAATTTTGGAGATAGCCAGACACGCAGCGCGACATACATTGTTCACTTGAGGTATGAGCGTCATGTACTGGTCAAATAGGACTCCAAGGTTGCGCACTTCTGAAGCAATGTCAACTTCTGAGTCGCCAACTTTGATGGTAGAAATTGGTGTCGGATTCCTGCTAAATCGCGAAGATAAATGCAACACCTCAGTCTTTGAATCGTTCAGAAGCAATCTATTTTCTGCAGTCCATGCTTTCACGCCTCGAACGCAGTCTTCAAGGCGTTGAAGTTGGTCGTCGCTACTAGGATCCAATACAAGATACAACTGTGTATCGTCCGCGTAGATCATAGTTTCAACACCATATGACCTAATCAAGTCTTCAAGCGGAGCAGCATAAACTGTAAACATGAATGGTCCAGCGACAGATCCTTGAGGTACGGAGCAGTTCATGAAGTGTGTCGCAGATACACTGTCGCCAATAACAACTGATTGTTGACGGTTACAAAGGTAGCTAGTACACCAGGCAAGCGCTTTTCCGTGGACTCCGTAACGATCTCTCAGCCGCCGAAGTAATATCTGATGGTCGACTGTATCAAAGGCGGCCGAGAGATCGAGTAGAACAAGCACAACATCAGAACGCTGGTCAACAGCACGCAATATATCGTTCTGTACTCGCACTAGAGCAGTCTCCGTGCTGAAATGCTTGCGATACGCTGATTGTCTACTACCATACAGTTCGTTATCAAGCATGTATTCTTGAAGCTGGGCTGACGCCGCTCTCTCAACAACCTTTGAGACAAATTTCAGGTTGGAGATAGGCCTGTAGTTGTTCAGTATATTAACGTCTAGTCCAGGTTTCTTGATCAAGGGAGTTACACTAGAAACCTTGTATGATGCAGGAAAGATGCCAGATAGGAGCGAACGATTGACAATTTTAGTAATCGATGGAAGTAACTCAGGAAGGCATTCTTTTAGGAGCGAAGTTGGAATTGAGTCCAGCGAGCATGTCGACGATGGTGATTTCATGATGATACGATGGATAGTCTCTTCAGATACCTCGCAGAAATTACTGAAAGTTGAGGTATGGTTTTGTTCAGAAGGCACGGATGGTTGCAGAGTGATGTTGTCAAGCTTATCTCTGACTTTCCGGATCTTATCCGCAAAAAACTCCGCGAAGTCATTTGCCAGCTTTTCAGTGCTGTCATGGGAGGGAAGAGTTCTGTTGGAGCCAGTCGAACACATTTTGTCAACCTGTCGAAACAACTGTTTTTGGTCGCAGTCCTTCAGTTGCAATTTATGGTAGTTAGATTTTGCTTCTTCTAGCTTAGCTGAGTATTTCTTGCACTGATCACGATAGGTTTGTCTGTGTACTTCAAGTCCAGATTTACAAAACTGACGCTCACAGCGACGACGTTCCTGCTTTTCTTTTGAAAGCACCTCATCATACCAGGGGGCATGAGGCCGCAATGAAACGCTTAGACATATTTATGTCTCCGAATCTAGTTTTAATGTATTTTAATAAGGACTATTATAACCCTTTCATGAATAATAATTTAATACATTTCAATATCTTCTAAGTCAGGTGTTAGCTCAAACCAAGTCACCATCGTGTCCTGGATTATATGCATAATGTTTGCTATAGAGCTGCGTGAACCTAATTGTCATCACCAAACGTGCTCTTTCAAAACCATGTATTTTTTAGAGAGTTTGTGCTAATTTTAAATAATTTGGAGTTCAATGAGTGGGGTTATTATTATTTACCGTACTACCCAAAACCATGAAATCATTAAGAATGATTAAGAAATGCAATTGCTCCGAACCACTTTGGATCACACTGATAATTTACGTGGTAAAAATAGCTTCGTAAGACGATGGTTAAACATTTAAGTAACAATCGGGGATTTACTGTTCAGATTAGCAACATATTTGCGTAACTATTCCACCAAATCAGTGGCATAGCGTCATAGGGCTGGGGCACGTGCCCCCAATCGATTGCAAAATTAGAAAAAAAAATGAGAAAATTGTCATGTGCCCCCCCCTTCCCCATCAGATCCAGTTCCCGAATCATGGTGGGTGCCCCCCATATGATGAGCCACATAACGCCACTGCACCAAATGATCCAAAAACTGATTTATATAATAGTAGGGCATAATAAAACTTTATCAAAAACTTGATTGGTTAGATTAATGACTGCCCTCACCGTCGACTGTACGCGTATATGTTAACCAGGCTTTTCAAACTTAACAGCCTCATTTGTGCAAGACGAAAACAATGTACTTTAATATATATGTATAAAAAATATATGACAATTTTTTGTTTGTTTTTTTCATGTTCATTAGCGCATTTCCTTGTCCTAAAAATAAAATAACCTGATTGTTGATGGATAGGGCGCATAAAAAACATGGGTTTTTTTTAGTTTCTTCAAACAAAGATAGGAGGTAACGTGATCAACATACGTACATGTGGCAGTGTTTGACATAAATATAACGGCAGTCCTACTTCTATTGACATGTGTACGCAATGTTGAGTAGTTACTGGTTAATCATTAAACTCGTCATGAAAAACTGCAAAATAAATGATATGTATTAAAGAGCCAGGTTGTCACAATAACATGTCAGAAAGGCTGTCGTGCTTTCAATTTTCATATATAACTGAGTTTTTAACTAGGTCAGTAATGACGGGTATGTCTTAATGAAAACTATGTCGAGGATGAAACATTTAGAGTTTATGTTATTTGTATTATCTCTATACTCACTGGAATTGGGCTGGCTGTAGCCAACAATGTCGTAGAACTCTGACATTTTAACACAGGGAAGAATTTATTTATAAAACGAAACTACAAAGAAGAATAAATAGCCTTTTATTTTAATCAAATCATGTTGAATGCTTTTCAATCAAGGCAGCACCAATAACAGTATCAATTTACTTCGTACTTAACTTGTAATTGTATTATGTGACGTTTAAGCGAATAATAACCTTAGAGGTGAAGCAGCATGATTCAATTCAACCGTTTTTAGTTTCCTACCCAATACGCCCGTCTACTTGATCAATATAAGTTTCTAGACACATTCCATGAAAATGACAAGTATAATCCCTAAAAAACCATGAAAGGTGATTTATTTTAAAACATTGACATTTCTTTCTTTCTTTCTTTTTATTGACATTCGTTCTTGGAAATATTATCAGGTGAAAACAGATCGATCGTTTAATAAAATAAATAACAACCCTATTCAAGCTCCTGGATGAGACTCATAAAAGTAAAAGCACATTAAAGAAATCAAGAAATCGATGATGAACCGTGACTCTTGTGTAGAGAGTCGCGCATGCAGAATGGACGCACAGGACGCACGTGAGAATCGTTGACGTGATAACCCCAGGTTACCAATTTTCTGAGCCAGATTCTCTAATTACAAATTTTGCTATTGTGATGACGAACGAGATGGACAGAACGCTTCAATTGGAAGATGACATACAGAAAGTATACAAAGCGATATGCCATTTTACATAATTCAAATTTTTAAAAATTTCAATAATTCTTTTTGTAATTTTCTTTCTGCACAGCACTTGTTGATTGTAATTTAGTGCAACGGTGTGCGATATTTATGAACCTTATTCTATCTTCATGTGAATTTTAACCATAACCTTGATAAACATGCAGTAAGTTGATATTTCTGGGCTGTATTACATCTAGTGCTAATGCGATTCAGTTAATATCTGGAATATTGATATATCTATACCAAGGACAATATCAAGTGATAAATGTGAAAATACAGGAGGTAACACGGCACAGGAATTGTTGACATAATGGGAGCCTATCTCATAATATTAAAGGAATGTATTGTTAGCGCAGGTATGTTTCTTGCTATTTTCCATACGAAGTTTTATAAGATATACAACTGCTCATAATATATCTTTGATATATCTTGTAACGAGGTGTAAAAAGAAACATACGTAACCCCCTCGTCAATTCCTAAAGGCAACGAAGAACCAAAAAGAATTCTGTGAAAAATATCAAACCTGCTTTCTCCTAGTAACTCCAAACTAGTCCCTATAATACTTGTAATAGAAACTAGAACTGGACCCATTCCCCTTACCCCGAACATAATACCGACTGGTCCTAGAGGCAATAAATTTATATTCATAGTATATCTTCGATGACCTGTTTTGTGTAGAGTTTGAATGTGCAGATTCTTAATCTCTTGATTCTCAGGAAACTTTTGCTGCTTAATACAAGCGTTTATCTTCGGGCGAAAAGAATTGGTAATTTCTTTTGTTTCAATCTAAAACTACAGGTAGGCAGGGCAGAAAAATGAGACGTCCTTGCACTCGCCGCTATCGCTTGATTAAATGGAATGAACTGCATATTCATTATTAAGATTGATTCTGCTAGACAGCTCGTCACTAATATAAACTTTACTAAAAGGATTATATATGATCACGTTAACTACATATTTTAAAATACTTATAAATAGTCATAATACTGCACTTATTAATTCCATACTAATGTAGCCGATGGGTAATACTAACCCAAATGTTTGTCCAAACCCAGCTAACCTTAACATAATGGGCCTCAGAATTTTAAAATTGTCAAGTTTTAAAATTAGTCAAGCGAAGTGTAACCTAAGCCCGGGCCTTGAGCGCACCCCAAGTGCACTGGGTGCGGGTTGTTTGTACGCCTCTTATACCACCACAGTTTGAGTGTCACGCAGGCAGAAAGGACAAACATGCCCGGCAAACAGGACACAGATACAAGAATCGTTGACGTCTATTAAAACAACCTTCGCAATGTTGCTATTTTGATGACGAATGGGTGTATAGAACGGTTCATTTGGAAGGTGATATGCAACAGGAATGCAATACGAGCTGCCATTTGACACACCTTCAAGGGAATAGTTTGCTGTTTTCAATCGTCGAGGAGATTACCCGTCACTTTCTTTTGCACAGCACTTGTATATACTTGTTGATTGTAATTGACTATGACGATGAGAGATATTTATCAACCTTTTCTAATTCGATTTTAAAATAACATAAAATAACATAGAGGAGAGATTATATTCTTACAAGTTTCAGAGTTTATGTTTCTGGGCCTCTGTTACCCTGCGGCTCCTATTTACCTATTTCTGAAGCACTTCAGATTTATCTATATGAGATCGAGGGTCAATATCATGTGATAATATCAAAATACAGGAGAATGAACACGGCATAAGAATTGTCCCACGTTAGAGCCTAACTCATAAAGATATGATCTCCGAGTTAGAAACAGACGTTTACCTTTAATGCTGTTAAAGAAATGCCTCTTGTTTTCTTCCTATTAAATAAATGAGGAATATTAGTGTTAATAATGTATTTTGTAATACGGTTTAAAAAGAAAACGATTGATGACACGGTTGTTTGACGGCATGTAAAACTGGGTCATTTTTAAGAAAAGTTGACCAATGATGGCGCTATTTATCTAAAATCTTGTTTGCATCTTTACAAGGTGTAGACACTTGTAAAATGGTATTAGAACATCAGCAAACAGACTAACAAATGACAAGGGAATTTTCAAAAAAAATTATATCATGAAATGTAAGGTATAATTCATATTATTTGGCTAATTTAAATTAATAATATATGTAAATAGCGATGAAAAAAAGATGAATAATTTGATATAGAAACGAAAATATATGTTAAAAATTGCTACAAAATAAATGTGTTTATGCACTTTATTAGTGTGATAGCTGTAGGTATTATTCAGGTCCAGAATTGAACATTATAATGTTTTGTTAGAAAAATAATAAATGTTATATATGAACTGATGAAGGTCAATGGGTGTATTGAACATAGACAATAATAAGCTTTATGCCCGGCATATGGAACACACTGTTTTTGCATGCATAATTCCCTTATAAATTTCTCCTAATTATGATTGCAAAGAAATAAAAATGTATATCTGTGAAAAATATCAAGTTTGACTCTTCCTCAGTAACTACAAACTACGTTCTTTGAAATAGTAAAAGCTTGAAAGAATTTCTCCATTCTCCTCGAATACAGCGACTGGTCCTTGAGGCATTAAATTCATGTGTCTTCGATGACCTGTTTTGCTGCTTACAGAATTTGTTAATCCTCAGGCATTGAAACTTTCGCTACCTCCAAGATCACTGACATTAATATGATTTTGTACATCCAGTAAAAATTCCTTTTTTGCAAGGATTCTACTTTTGTTTAATACGATTACTGTACAATTCAAGTCGTTAAACATTATATCAAATGATTTATTGCAGATACTAACGTTAATGCGCTGTGGTAAAGAACTGGACTCGTCGCGTTACGTTGCCTCAGCCAAGGGTTATTTGTACCCTTGCAAACCATAGTTCCGTTTTTTACGCCCAGACACAACGTTCAACATCTGATGGCCGGGTGCATTTGGGTCAGTTTTCCCGCTATCATTGTATCTGATCGTGCTGGACAATATGTTACGGATTCGTCTCCGAGTTCATGCACATTTATAAGGCAGACATGATGAAACGTCACATCAACTGGTGGTGTTATGATAGATCCCAGACATAATTAATGGAACTCGACATATTTTGGTGCATGGTGTGAATGTACTAATTTTGAATAACATATGTGATGCGATCAAGCAAAATCAGTCGGAACTCGCAAATATTGATTTTGAGATATAGCCAAACAAAGGCAACATTTCCTTTTGTTTCCTCTTGTTTTCGAAACTCTTTAATTGCTCATATCTTTGGAACTGGTTGTTCGATTGCAATTGGGTTTTCTGCAAAATACAGCTGTGTAAATGCGTTTTGCTATCATGTAAGAAACTGAAAATTTATTGTTGCCGAGTTCCGACTGATTTTGCTTGATCGCATCATATATAGGCCCCTACTTCCCTGGTATATGGTTGGCGACCAAGCAATTGTAGACCCATAGCTATACATTAGTACCAAATATACCGGATATAATGTTTACAATTGAAATTTAAGGGGGTTCTCAACAACCCCTCTTTGTAGTTCGTGTTACAAAATATAGCTCAGTAGTTCCAGGGTTAAAATGTAGATTCAATAAATGTTCAGGTCGAACGTATACCACAATGTGAGCAATTAAGTAATCAATTTGAGTAATACATAAAAAGACGAATAAAAGTTTATAACTTAAGTGGCTGTACAATAAATATGGGCGGGAGGGTTAAATTTCCAAACGGTGGGCCAAACATAATTGCTTGCTTACATGGTCCATCTAGATATACATGTATGATGCGAGCGTAGCCAGCTGGATTGAACATTTCTGTAGTGATTTCCTTATCCTTATAGAACATTTTATTTAAATGGTGCTTCTCCTTTTAAACCTTGCAAAAATTGATTGACCCCTCCTTTTGATTCCCCCACCCCCCACCCCACCCCCATTTTACCATGATATTATTAAATAATAATATCTCTTGTATACATGACCGATCTAACATCCAAAATATGTTTAGTAATTGAAATGTAATATTCACACGATACTCGTAACTTGATTACCCAAAGGCTTTACCGGAAGATATGGATATTATTTCATATCTGTAAACATTATATACATGTGATTTCAAATTAAAACCTCAAAATCCGGGGTCCTGTTTTATCCTTCCGGGATATAAATTAATCTTTGTTTTATTGATTTATCTTAAACTATTTTTTTTTCTAACATACGTTACTCATTTTTGGAATTAAAGACTGAATTGCTTTCATATGGATACAAAAACATACAATGGTAGAGCAAATGTTTTAATTTAAAGAAACCGTTGTTTGTAAAGCTTTTCATTTACCCTTGAAGCGCTTTGCAATAGACGTTCTCAATTATACTTTAAGAAACCATTCCAACAAATGTAAACATTTAGAGCAAAATAGACAATTTGCCTTGCTTGTCAAACGAGCAGGAATTTTACAGTTTCTGTGGATTGGGTAAAATCGAAGATGCGGGTATAGTGCAAATCACAGCTACTACAAGCACTCCATAGAACATGAAACCTTGCAGCATCATTGCATATTAAGTAGCTGGACTAGGTCAAGTTAAATGGTGCGGCGTGTTATTGGACAGAATATTAAATTAAATCTCCCCCTGGGAAAAACACCCCAAACCTTGTGGGTCAAATTAAAAACGATACAAGTTTATATATATATCGTTGACACCCTCTATCTTCGATTTCGTTAATTATGTAGCCTCCTTAAACGACCCTAATTGCAAATATAACCTTAGGACAAGGTGTAATTAAAGTAATCCTTTCAAAGATAATTATTTTACATGTCAAGTTTCAACTCAGTGTGTTTTTCTTGTCCACGTCATAGTAAATAGTGGAAATTAGAGTAGACATATTTAGGTCTCCGAATCTAAAATATCACCGTTTTAATGTATTTTAATAAATAAATAATGAATGAATTATTGATTTAATATATTTCAATATCCTCCAAGTCAGGTGTTAGCTCAAACCAAGTCACCATCGTGTCCTGGTTTATATGCATAATGTTTACTATAGAGCTATATGACCTAATTGTCATCTGCAAACGTGTTCTTTCAAAACCATGTATTTTTTAGAGAGTTTGTGCTCATTTTCAAATAATTTGGAGTTCAATGAGTGGGGTTATTATTATTTACCGTACTACCCAAAACCATGAAATCATTGAGAAAGATTAAGAAATGCAATTTCTCGGAACCTCTTGGGATCAAACTGATAATCTACGTGGTAACAAAAGTAACTAACCCCCTTAAATAATGGTAATTATATAAAAACGGGCTACTGTATTACAAATCTGTAAAATGCGTAGGAAGCAGAATTTATTTCTGCGCATTTTGACACCTCATTTGATACGATAGCCCAGAAAACAATATAACGCCGGTCAATTTAATGTAGTGAGGTCCATTATACTGAATACAAATCAATAGCATTTACTGTAACTTTCAAATCTTGGGCTACATTGCTTTAAATGTACGCTGTGACGTCAATATTTAGACAAATGCTACAAATGAGCAGAAATGCGCAGAAATAAATTCTGCTTCCAGCGCATCATGATGCAGTCATGTCTACAGTAGAATTCACCACGACCTTTGTAGGACTTAAACCCCATTAAAAGCTATTAAACCAAGATAACACTCATTGAAAACAGCTCAACTATGTTACATCAGATCTTCTCTGGTTAAATCCACACACACATGTGTCTGTTTTACCTGTGTGATGAGCAATGAGCTGGTATTATAGTTTCAGTTGGGTGAACGATTATAAAGCAAACGCAAGGTAACAATTACTGTGTGGCCTTTGTTCACGAAATGAGACAATACTGTGCATATTGTTAACCACATTCTTGAAAATGAGAAACATAATGGCAGTTTGCCGTAACACGGTTTGGAAATAATTTCTTCATAGTTTTTGTAGTTATCTGTCGTTTACATATCCTTCCTAAAACGCCAAAGTGCGAATATTTCCAAACACCTAAATTAGCTAAAAATTTAGGACATGTTACAAAACTATATTTTCTAGAATTTTAGAAGAGTACTTTTAATATTGGCTGGTTATTTTTCACACAGCGACGTTATTCAGGCAATTACCCATACTTCTATCATACACTATTTGTAGAGGTTACGCGTCAATAGTAAGAGCACTGTGTATTGTGTATAGGAAAACGGACAGTAACTGCAGTATGTTTTACAGATTTGTAATACAATCGCCCGTTTTTGAATAATGGCCATGATTTAAGGGGGGTTAGTAACTATTATTGACATGTTTAGCTTAGCAAGGCGATCGGAGATTTACAGTATAAATTATAGCAACATGTTTGCGTATTTATTCCACCAAATCAGTGGCGTAACGTACGTGCAAGGGGACACGTGCCGCACCCCCCCCATCGATTGCTAAATTTAGAAAATCCAATAGGGAAATTGTATACATAATATACGGCAATTCTTTCCTTTTATTTTCATGCTCATCATGCGCATTTCCTTGTTCTAAAAATAAAATAACTTGAATGTTGATGAATTAGGGCGAATTTGTTTAAAAACAGGTATTTTGCTCTTTTCAAACAAACCTAGGAGGTA
This sequence comes from Amphiura filiformis, assembly GCF_039555335.1. NCBI lineage: Eukaryota > Metazoa > Echinodermata > Ophiuroidea > Amphilepidida > Amphiuridae > Amphiura > Amphiura filiformis. The sequence goes on along the minus strand of NC_092630.1, from coordinate 33,147,665 downwards.
ACGTAATCAACATACATGTGGCAGTGTTTGACATAAAAACAAGGGCAGTTTTATTACTTCTATAATTGACATGTGTACGTAATGTTGAGTAGTTACTGGTTAAACATTAAACTCGTCATGAAAAAATAAATGCTATGTGTAAAAGAGCCAGGTTGTCACAATAACATGTCAGGAAGGCTGCCGTGCTTGCAATCCTCATATATAACTGAGTTTTGAACTAGGTCAGTATTAAATGACGGGTATGCCTTAATGAAAACAATGTAGAGGATGAAACATTTAGAGTTTATGCTATTTGTATTATCCTTATATTCACTGAAAATGGGCTGTAGCCAACAATGTCGTAGAACTCTGACATTTTAACACAGCGAAGTATTTATTTATAAAACAAAACTATAAAGAAGAATAAATAACCTTTTATTTTAATCAAATCATGTTCAATGCTTTTCAATCAAGGCAGCACCAATAACAGTATCAATTTACTTCGTACTTAATTTGTAATTGTATTATGTGACGTTTAAACTAATAACCTTAAAGGTGAAGCAGCATGATTCGATTCAACCGTTTTTAGTTTCCTACCCAATACGCCCGTCTGTTTGATCAATAAAAGTTTCTAGACACATTCAGTGAAATGACAAGTATTCTCCCTGTTAAAAAACATTGACATTTTCATTCTTTCTTTCTTTCTTTCTTTCTTTTTATTGACATGCTTTCTTGGAAATATTATCAGGTGAAAACAGGTCGATCGTTTAATAAAATAAATAACAACCCTATTCAAGCTCCTGGATGAGACTCGTAAAAGTAAAAGCACATTAAAGAAATCAAGAAATCGATGATGAACCGTGACTCTTGTGTAGAGAGTCGCGCATGCAGAATGGACGCACAGGACGCACGTGCGAACCGTTGACTTGATAATCCCAAGCTACCAATTTTCTGAGCCACATTCTCTAATTACAAATGTTGCTATTGTGATGACGAACGAGATGGATATAAAGCTTCATTTGAAAGGTGACATACAACAAGAATACAAAGCGGTATGCCATTTTACACAATTCAAGGGAATAGTCGAAGCGATTTGTCATTTTCTTTCTGCACAACACTTGTTGATTGTGATGGGTTTTTTTTTGCGATTCAGTTATTTCTGGAACATTGATATATCCATACCAGGGACAATATCAAGTGAAAACACGGTTCAGGAATTATTGACACATGGGAGCCTATCTCATACAGATAAGACCTCCGAGTTATAAAGTACTACTGAACCATTACTTTATACGCTATTCGAAAAAAATATTGAAAGAATGTAACGTTGCGCTGGTTGGTTTCTTTGCTATTTTCCATACGAAGTTCTATAAGAAATACATATGTTATATCCCTGTAAAAAGGTAGTGGCTGCATAGGTTTGAATAATGTTAAGTAAAAGAGTCCAAAAGCAGAAATATTTGGTGTCAAACCACATTTGTATAAATTTATTTGCGTAGCAAAATTATGTTTTATCCCTGATATATTTTGTAATGAGGTTTGAAAAGAAACATACATGACCTCCTCATCAATTCCTAAAGGCAAAGAAGAACCAAAATAGAATATCTGCGAACAATATCAAACCCGACTTTCTCCACTGCAGGTAGCTCCAAACTAGTTCCTATACTCGTAATATATACTTGTAATAGAAACTAGAACTGGACTTCCCCATTCTCCTTACCCTGAATGTAATACCGACTGGTCCTAGAGGCAATATATTTATATTCATAGTATATCTTCGATGACCTGTTTTGTGTAGATCTTGAATGTACAGCTTCTTGATCTCTTGATCCTCAAGCAAAGAAAACCTTTGCTACTTCATTCAAGCATACAGACTACGTTTCAAATCATCGACAATATGATTTTGATACATGAACTTTCGTCTAGTGAATTTTCGTGATAATGCAGCTCCTTTGAAAAGAAATTTAAGCAGCTACTAACTTTTTCTTTACTTTCGTGAATACATTAAAGCAAAAAATATCAGACGCTAATGTTTATGCGTTACGGGAAAGCAATTTGATATGCAGGAGTTTTAAAGAAATTTGGATATATACAAGTAATTTATAATTTCCAGTCGTGTATCATTTGGTGGTTATTGGTTATTTGGTTGTTATAAGTGGTTATTTACATCTTTGTAAGCTATTGATGAATGGATGAAATTTTAGATCTTATCGCACAGACAAATTCAACTTCATTTCATTACATATTGACGGGTGCATTTAAGGTCTTTGATGCGAGAGGGGATTGTTTATAGAAGAAACAACATGCAGAAATGAAAGGAAATCGAAGCTTACTTACGAAACCACAATACCATAAAACACGTACCTAGATATCTTTGGTGATATAAATCAATGCTGCTAGGTCATATTACCTATTATCCGGATTACGAAATGATATAGGCCTACTAAAACAATAGAATAGCAACAACAACATACATTTTGTAAGTCCAATTTGTGGAAAACTACATATTACTGTACAAGATAAGAAGCCCTCCAAACATAGATTCAAATTTCTGAATTGTCATAATAATTAAAAAACAACAACAAACAAATAAACAATAAATCTCTGCAGTCAGCTAATCAAAAGAAAGAAAGAAAGAAAGAAAGAAAGAAAGAAAGAAAGAAAGAAAGAAAGAAAGAAAGAAAGAAAGAAAGAAAGAAAGAAAGAAAGAAAGAAAGAAAGAAAGAAAGGAGAAAGGAGAAAAAAAGAAAGAAATAAGGAAGAAATAAGGAAACAAAGAGGAAAGAAAAAGAAAGAAAGAAAAAAAAGAGGAAGACGATTGGGCTGTGCAAGTACATGTGAACTAGTTTGATCTCAAAGCGATTATAGCTTATATTGTATGCAATAGTGTGATTACAACCACGTCCGTATCTTAGACAATTACGATAAAGAGGCTTGTCGGTCTGGACGTATCAATGGCAAAAACACTCGGTTTTTGAAATAGTAGCTCCAATTTGGTGTGAATTTGAAGTGGGATAGCGAGTAGCAGAAAGTTGAGAAATAATGTAGCTAGTTAAAAAACAAAAATAACGTTCGACAATCAAGATATTCTTCCATTCTTCTTCTTCTTCTTCTTCTTCTTCTTCTCATTCTTCTTCTTCTTAACTGAACATAATTGAAGGATTCATGACCTTGTATGAATTTTTGGGAGAGGAAGAGAATTGTCAAAAAAAAATCTCTCCAAAACGTCTTAGATTTCTTTAAATACTTTTTATGATAAAGTAGATCTTCCGGACCCGGTGCTTTGTGAAAATGGCTGCAAAAATCCAATATACGGTTAAAATACGCACGTAAGAGATAATTATATTTGACTAGATTTTAGATTAGTATTGACGGCAGTATTAAGTCAAGGTATTCACACCTAAGTTTAACACCAGTGTTTGAAAAAAATATACAGTACCAGGTATTATACTTTTCTTCTGACATTTACTGCAAAAATTATTGCTTTTCATTTGACCGAGAAAATTAATTATGAAGTGTAAAGATGTAACTAAAGATTTTGCTTATTTCAACACCGAATTCGATCGTTCCAAGCGCCTAATTAAGTGCCCGACTGGGTCTTGTTTATCAATAGCCATCGACTGACTACCGTACTGCCTGTACAAGCACGTTGAAGAAACCTGAATACTTCCAATATTATTGACTCTCAAGCCAAAACACATGGACAATGTTCTGTTACAAAAATGCCCCGGAGAAATATAAGTAACTGGACTAGGTCAAGCTAAATGCTGTGCATTTTATTGAACAAATTATTTAATTAAATATCCCTCTGGGTAACACATTACAAGCCTTTGGGTCAAATAAAAAAAAATACAAGTTCTTTTTTGTTGTTGACACCGTCTGTCCTAGATACCGCTAATAATTTAAGGGGGTACTACACCCCTGGCCAATTTTGTGCCTATTTTTGCATTTTTCTCAAAAATTATAGCGCATTGGTGACAAGTAAGATATGTATATTATAGGTGCAAGGACTACAACTACTGCACTGAAAATTCAGCAACTCAAGGCAAGTAGTTATTGATCAAATATTGGTTTCCCTCATTTTTGACTGTAACTCCACAACTGTTGTCTGTGTTGAAATAAAATTTCCAGTGCAGTAGTTGTAGTCATTGCCCCTATAATATGCATATCTTACCTGTCACCAATGCGCTATAATTTTTGAGAAAAATGCAAAAATAGGCACAAATTTGGGCAGGGGTGTAGTACCCCCTTAAAGTACATTCTTTTAACGACCGGCCTCGTTGCAAAATATATATACCACTTAGGTAAGGTGTATAAAAAGTAATCATTTTGAAGTAGGCATATTTAGGTCACATAATCTAAAATATCATATATTATATCCCCTTTCATGAATAAAGTGAACACAATATTTTCACACTACAGTCAAGATTTAGAAAACTGAACACAGTCATCACCGTGTCCTAGATTGTCTGCATAATGTAAGCTTATAACTTTAGGACAGGCAGTTATTTATTAAGGGATGGGGTATGAACGTTTGGACAGTATTTATTGTGGGACATTAGAGCACATCAGACATATCGAATTGCATTCTGAATTCGAAGAATGTCCTTCTGAAATTCGTAATGTAATACACATTAAACTTTATAAATCTGATGATTTATACTTAAAGTGTATGTAGGTGGGAAGAAAAGCCGACGATCAATTGAACATTTTGACCTTTCGTATTGAAGATATGGATTTTTTCCCAAAACACCACAAAAAAAAGGCATTTTTCGTAAAAAAATCCATATCTTCAATATGAAAGGTCAATTGATCAATTGATCGTCGGCTTTTCCTCCAAGCTACATAGTACTACACTTTAAGAATATATACCATTAGATTTATAAAATTTGCTTCAGAGACTGTTATATATCAAAAATGTGAAACATATCAAATTTTAATAATTTGTCATAAAAATTAAAATTATTTGATATCAGAAAGACATTCTTCGTATTCAGAATGCAATTCGATATGTCTAATGTGCTCCCATGTCCCACAAAAAATACTCTCGAAACGCTCAAAACGCTCATTCCAGATCCCTTAACTATTACAACCATTACATTTTGTAATAGTACAAACGTTTTCTTGCTAACGCGAAAAGAATTCCAACATTTTGCAATCCATCGCGAAGGTGAAATCCGCTGGTTGTTTTATTTGTATTGTTAGTAATTCATAGTATTATAACCAAGATAAACGATCCACACCTTTGTTTGACCCCATTCTTTAATTAGATTTTATACATATTAATGTTAATGTTAGTGACATGTTACGAAAGTGAACTTATTTTTATCATTTATTTTTGTATTTATTTGATTTTTGATTTTCACTTGTATTTTTTAAAGATATATTTTCAGGTGAGAACAGATTGAAAATGTCATCTTTTTATGGATTCAAACGATTGGACTCGTAATGGTAAACCCACATTTCAAGCATATATCTATGTTTCAACAAAATGTTAATCACAAAATCGATAGTGAACCGTGACTAGTGTCTTGCGAGTCACATAGGCAGAAAGGAGTGCTCAGGACACAGCCGAGAACTGTTGACGTAATAACCCCAGGCTACAGATTCTCTGAGCGACGTTCTCTATTACAAATGTTGCTATTGTGATGACGAACGAGATGGATAGAACGGTTCACTTGGCAGATGACATGCAACAAGAATGCAATGCGATATGCCATTTGACATATCTTCAAGGGAATTTGTTTACTTCAATCGTCAAGGAGATTGTATCAGTATTTTTTTGTACTGTACTTGTTGATTGTAATTGAGTATCGATGTTAGATATTTATCAACCTATTTTATATGATGTTATGTTTCAGGGTTTATGTTTCTGGGCCTGAGTTACATGTAGCCTATTGCCGCTATTCACCTTTTTTTTCTGGAGCACGTTAAAGTGATAGTGTTAATTGAGTGAAACGAGCATGAAGAACGGTGGTACTAACTTTTAAGTTAGGTCTTGAAAACAAAACGCCGCGGTCCGATGACACAATGACAAAACAACAAAATCAACAACGAATTTGAGATAAAAAAATTGAGGCCGTTACATATAGATCTTTTAAATAGTTATGATTCTTTGTTCTTTGTTTTTAACCCATTACTTTGCTTCCATATTTTTTATTTTTTTATTTTTTTATTTATTTATTTTTTATTTTTTTTATTATTTTTTTATTATTTATTTATTTTCTTATTTATTTATTTATTTATTTATTTGTTATTTTTTTATTCGGCGGAATTGACTACAAAATAATATGCAATAACATATAAGCGATCGAGCGACATCACACCAGAAACACACAAAAAGGCAATGAGCCATGATAACCAATAACGTTGGCTAAAATGTCAACGTATGTCCAATGGGGTCCATAAATGAAAAGGTGTCTGCAAAAAGGTGATGAAAACAGAGTCACAAAAAGGGAACAAAGTGAAATAAGATAAATATATTCAGTCATTATCTGCTCATTGATGTTGGGAATAATGTAGTTTTGGCATGGGACTTGAAGGAATTCTTGTTGGTATAGTACCCCATTCACCCATATCTACAGGGAACACACAGTATGGATACGTACCACGGTGAACACCATGGCTGGATAAATATCCTGTATTACAGGATGCGTATTTTCATTGTAGTTGAATTAATATGCGACACTATAGAATATAAAAAGCAGGATATTGGTATGTTAAAAATCGAAATAATAATAATAATAAACAAAGATTTAATATAGCGCCCTATGCAGAAAAGCCTCAAGGCGCTTTACAGAGAAAACAATGCAAAACCTTAAAAACTACCAAAAATAACTTAAACTTACACATGATACAACATGATAATATACACAAAATACAATAATATTACAATAACATGATAATATAGAAAGCAATTAAGTATAGGCAAATTGTTTTTAAAATCAATACAAAAAGCAATTAATATAAAATGTACAAAGTAAAATACAAGATAAACTATCGTACAAAACACATTTGGTGATGTGACCGGCACATGAAAAAGCATGATAACCCAGGAGAGGAGAGGTTACCAGCACTTGCACTCTCAGCGAAGATCAACAGCATCTTGCTCCCATTGAATGGTAAGTTGGGCTGGGTGTTATTAATTGCACAATATAAAGTAATACATGAACAATAATACAAAGTATGAAAGTTAAGCGAAATGTGACCGGCACATGAGGCGATAAATAACCCAGGAGAGGAGAGGTTACTAGCACGTGCACTCTCAGCAAGATAAAGGCAACAACATCTTGCTCCCATTGAATGGTATGTTGGGTTGGGTGTTAATTGCACATTATAAAGTAATACAAGAAATGAGGTATGGGGCTGGCTGGGGGTAGCTACGGGGCGTTAACTCAAAGACAATATTGCTCAAAGACAATATTGCTCAATTAGGTTGCGCCGTAGGCTGACAAATAAACAATGTTGCTCCAAATACAATAGCAAACAAGCTTAAACTATAAATTAACACTCGATAGAGTGGGCCAGAAGAATGAGGGAAATTATGGGGTAAAAAGTAAAAACAAAATGAAAAGTATGAAATGGGTAACGGCTGCCTCTAAGTATAAGTATGGGTGACGGGCTGTCGATAACAGATAGCGCCTTCTGTATTTTTATCAGATACATTTCAAGGTCGTTACATTAAAATTACTCTAAGGTTATAACATTAAACTGCAACAATATTTTTAAAATGTTTTCAAAATATTATTGTAAAATATTTTTTGCAAACATTTTTTGCCAAATATTTTGACAACACTCAAAGATAAATATTTTAAAGTAGGTTATCAAAAACTGTTTATTAATGATATTATATAAACCGACATTTAAACGTTTTCTGATCACTTTTTATAACCTTCTAAGCGTCGAAAACGTTTTGTGTTTGCTGGGTATATAGGCTCTTTTGAGCTTACAAGGATGTTGAGATGATCTGGTCAATGATATTTGGTTTTTTTTTGTAAGAAATAAATAAAGAACCAATGAGTTTGCAATATTGACAAAATACTTGTCCAGTCACCTCTCTGTACCGCACACTTCATCAGCACCAATAGAGTATCAGCCTATCAAACACGCAACGTTTTCAGAAAATGTTTGAATGTCGATATAAATATAAAGGTATAAATATGTTACACATATTTTAGAACTGCTGAAAATTATTTTGAATCTAGTGATTTGCTCAGCTTTCTGTTGCCCTAATTGAAAGTATGGTTATCAAACTCCTCAAAAAAATAGGTGTTTTTTTCAATGGACACCTTTTTCACGGCTTAGTATATATATTTTGCCCATTCTGCTTGTACGTTCTGTTCAAGAGCCCACTATATTCGCTAGACGGGTACTTAGCCTTGAAAAAGATGATTGTTACAAATATGGTGCCATCATAAAGGGAAACAAAGTAGCTGTCCATTGAAATGCAACAGGATATCAACATGTCACAAATAATCGGAGATATAGATGATTGAAAAAAAAAACTTTATAGGAGTTCATACTGGTGCAAAAACAATTCATCGCGAAAATGTCAGGCCCCCTTTTTTTTTGACATGAAAGTTATGGGTCAACCCCATAGAAAAGCATATAAACTTAATTTGTGGTCATTTTTTCAGGCCCCCCTTTATTTGCATCAGCCCCCCTAACAAGTGCTTGTGAACGGTCCCTAAGGTTAATGCGTTACGGTAACGGAATTGTACAAGCAATGTATCATTTCTCGTTGTGTTACGTTACCTCAGTTGGTTCTTTACACCTTGGTAAACCATAGGTGAATTTTTAGATCTTAACACCCAGACAAAACATTCAACTTTTAAGTCAGTTTCTACACTATCATTGCATCTAGCCGTGATGGACAATATCTTATAAATGGATTCAGGCTCCGACTCCGTGTCCACACTAAACATTGCCTTTTTATTCTGTAGTTTTATTATTGATATCAACAGAGAAATCGTCGATCTTTTTGTAATGACTAATTATTGATATTCCTCATGATAATTATAGTTATGTGAATTATACGATATATAGCTTTTTTTCGTTGTTGAAAGGGATCCCATCATGTTTCACTGTTGTTCATAACCGTTTAACAACTTGGATCCGACGTGTCTACGTGGTTTACTTCGCGAGGGCAGCGTTACCCTAACTGTAGTCAACACATGGAATGGAAAATGTTAGAAAGTGTAACACAGTCATGTCTGACGTCGGTTGATTATTTCACTACTCAAATATTAAAATAACGTTAAATTAAATGCTAAAGCAATACAATATAACATTATTTCATAAAATAATTTGTAGCAAGTATTTTTTTTCTCTTGTGGTTGTCAAAGTTAAGTTTGCAAAATAATAAAGATTACATGTAAAACAAGGATAGTCACCTCGGGTACTTTATGATGGCCTCTCGTTTTCATTTCTTTCCCAGTATACTACTAAATACATGTATCACAACCAAATTTCCATGTATTCAGAGGCGCATGTGCACTTTTTCGTCCATTTTGTCAGATATTTTATAATTATGGGCACGAAACTTCTTTTGTGTTACATCAATGGTTTCATTTTCAGTCTTACTGCAAAAAGTGAAGTTTTCCATGATTTTTGGTTGATTATGACGTTATTGTGACGTAATTCTGGAATAGTTTGCACTTGTTTTTGTAACAATAAAACGACGAACCCCATACCTATTCATTGGTACCAAAATCATGGACATCAACATTCTACCCATCTCTTTCGTTAGATGTGTTACAAAAATGCCAGACAAGTAGTAATCTCTCTATACTCTTTCACTTACCATTATGCGTTTAGTGTATTGATTGGTGTGGCTTATTTTCAAATGCAAAATCCACGACAGTGCTACCGTTGGTATGGGGACCTCATCGTATAACCATGATAACTCTTATATATTGTGTAATTCGTAGTCTTCTGGATGGTCCGACTGAAACTTGTTTGTGAAATGTTGCGAAGGGGGTTGCGTCTTGAGCTGCTGATCTTTGGGTCTATTTGCAACGTATGCCTAACTCTAGCAATGTTTACTTGTGATCTAGCAGTTCGCGGTCTTCCGGATCCTGAAGCTTTAGACTGTCGGATCATTAGAGTCACATGATTAAAAGCTTGTCTACATTATTTTATTGTTTACTTACTTACATGTACTTGATATCCGATCAGCTATAGGAAACTGAAGACAAAGACAAAAAAGCGGACTCCTAGTTTCATGAAACTGATTGAAGTGCCATAATTTTGTACTTGGCTAGTTTATTTGTGTGCAGTGCAGTTTGATGAAACTGAAAAATTAAAACAAACTCGCAAGGTCCGTCTTTAGGCCATAATATAGCCCTCTAGGTATTTTTGATCGATGGGGGAAGAGAAACCGAGTGCAGCCAAAAAATGATGTATCATGATGCTAAAATCACTATCCACGATTGAATAGAGTCCTGGTGCTAAGATTAGCGTTAGAATTAGGTTTTAGATTATCCTTACATTGCTCCGTACATAATACACATCCCAATAAATACAGAAAACAAGACAGTAAGAACGTAAGAAATGGCGCAATAGTTTCAAAGTCTTGTTATTATATTATTATTGAAATTAAAACCATGATTTATTATAATCACTGTTATTAATATGAGTGTATGTTATCGTTCATAAAGGAGTTTGTTTGCTTTTATCTCCGTCATCGTTAAAGATGATCGAAACTTATTTCAACTACGCTCTATATGGTACACTAGCAGGAAGGAATGTTGTAATTAAAAACATCGATTTTAATGGAGCCCCGAAGACAGGAAAGTCTACCTTAGGTAGAGATGATGGACACAATAATGAAGTAGCATACCGATGAAATTGATTCATGGTCTTATTAAAAAAAATATAGCACAGTTTATAGTCCGCTGCGTTCAGGCATAAAAAAAAGCCTCAGCACACTTTAATGTATTCGCTGACCACTGTGGTCCAAGATACACCTTATAAACCAGTTAGCAACAAACGGGACTTCCAGCTAAAATAGGCACATATGCATACCTCAATAAACCATCGCAGCAAGGTCCAGCTCCCGAATTATCGTACGGGTAACAAGCAATTAATTTCAAGTGTGCGTAATTATTTCACGGGAATACACACAGAATGGTCGACTGCAGATCCGTCGGATAACGCCTTTTCAATGGGAAATGAACTTTGCTGCTTGGATGATGTCACGATAAGGTTAGCATTTATTCCATATTGAAAAGCGTGTTCCGACGGATCTGCACTCGACCAGCCTCCACAGGAACTGCGCCAGTGCTTGAACTCTATTGAACCATACACTGGTGTTACAGTCAAACAGCTTACCAATTGAGCTAAATTGACTCCTTATATTTGACAAAATGAGATGGAATCGCACGGTGTGGTCCTATCATCCCAACATCCTACCTCATTTTTTCGTTTGTCAATATTTCAATTTTGTTAGATCGTTAACGACCAGTTGCCAAACAAGTTAAAGAAAATCTTTAAAAAGTGCAACACAACTCGGCAGTAAAAATCATTACAACGTTAATGTAACAATATTTCCTGGAATAACATTTAAATGTTGTTTTCTCAAGTTAAATTTACTTTAATGGTTTTGTTGGCAACAAAATAGTTGTAACCATCTATGTAAAATAAAGATAGTCACCTCGGTGGCGGTCCCAACATTTAAGTATATTGAAATTTGACAGAGGAAAATTAATATTTGCTATGTATTATGTTTAACAAATGATAACATTCACATGATACTCGTGACTTGATAAGCTCCAGGCTTTACCACGAGATATGGATATTATTTTCCCGTATTTTATTGCAAACATTATATCAATATGATGTAAAATACTCAAATCAAAAATAATTTCATCCTTCCGGGAAATATAGTAATATTTGTTTTATAAATTCCTCTTAGGCTATTTTCTTTTTAATTTACATCTTCTTGTTTGGAATTACAGAATGAATTGCTTTCATATGGATACAAAAACATATAATGATAGGGCATATGTTTTCAATTTCAAGAAACCGTTGTTTATAAAGGTCTTCATTTAGACTTGGAGCGCAATAGGCGGACTCAAGTATATATACTTAAATAAATAATTCCACGAAAAGCAAGCAAAATAGACGATTTGTCGTGCTTGTCAATCGAACTGGAATTTTTCAATTGATGTGTATAGAGTAAAATCGAAGATGCAGGTAGGGTGGAAATAAAAACTACTTCGAGCACTTTCAAGACACATAGAATATGTATACTTGCAGTATTGTATCAAGTAAAACACACGGAAAACATTATTACTACGTATATGCCGTCTAATCGTACTAGTTTTAGCTCGAGCTAAATGCTGGTGCAATTTTGGGACAAATTATTAAGTGCAATATTCTTCTGGGAAACGCACTCCAATACTTAGTACAAAGTAAAAAAAGATACAAGTTTATATTAATTGTTGACACCGTCTATCCTAGATATCGCTAATTAAGTAGCCTCCTTAAACGACCCTAATTGCAAATATACCTCCAGGCTATGGTGTATATAAATTAATCCTGTTAACTTTAACTTTAATTTCAATTTTCAACTCTGGATGTTTTCTTGTCCATGTCATAATAAATAGTGGAAATTAAAGTAGACGTATTTAGGTCACCGAATCTCAACTGAATCATTGAAATACTGCATATAGAATATCACTATTTTAATGTGCTGTAATAAGCACTGTTATGATTCCTTCCGTGAATAATTGCTTTCAATATCTAAACATTGTAGTAAAGATTTAGGAAACTAAACCAAGTTATCATCATGTCATGGATTACATCCATAATGTTAGCTTAGAGCTTTAGAGACGGGTAAGATCTGTTACAGCCATTATAATATATTCCGGTGGCAGATCAAGGTACGTTGTTTGCCAGTTAAAGTATTTTAAGTTTATGAAGGGGTTAAACTTGAAAACAGCTCCAATAAAAACAATGCTACATTATTCCTCTCTTGTCATAAAGATTCAGTAAATGTACATTACCGTATGACTTATTGTTGTGAAGTTATGAGCAAAGATGTCTAAGGATAAAAAGGGAACTCCACATGGGTTTAAATAGAAAAATGCTTCAATTTTGATGAATGGTCTCAAATTGTTCACAACTTTAATTAAAGATGTGACCTTTTTACCACAGCAAAATAGGTAATTGCCGTTGAATCATATTAATACGACATCGTTCCTTGAAGGGTTACATAGTCGTTACAAGTTGTTACAATATCTATAATACCAACAATTTGAGACCTTTTTTAAAATCAGAAGTGTAGCATTTAAATATTTTAGCCCATGATCGTGAAGGCGGTGATATCTTCAAATTTAACCTTTGACCTTTTGGCTTATAAATAACATCGGAACGATAAGTCGCCGCGGGTAGGTCACACTACACATTACATTTTCTGATGGATTTTTAAACAAAATTAGCAGTTTTGAATTTTGACCCCTGTATAGAATTTGACCATGTGATTGTGAATCATCCAGGGGTGACAAATCTACACCCCCATATGATTTTGTACCAACTCATATTCATATGTATATCAACAGCATGAGAAATATTTGGACTAAAAAAATAGAAAAATATTTTGAGCTTAGAATTTGAGCGTGATCGATATTGTATTTATTATGCAAATAAACAATTTCAATGGACCGATATATAACCTTTTGTCGACCATTGAAGGCCGCGCATTTATACATGAATGAACATGAAAAGAGCTCTAGTTATTTTGAACATAGGGGAACGGCGGGTAATCCCACTCTTGATATTTGTATGGTGTATTCTATCTTTCGTTGTTTTAATGTATAGTAATATGCTTAAATGAAAAGGTGTTATGGATTACACCACTCTCCCCTGTTGTTTCCTCTTCATTTACTTACGTCATTCAGCCCGCTGCCTTAAAAATGAATTTCGCTCCGTACGAGCCCAAACGTTACCAACACAATTTCTCCTTTTTTCAGGAGAAATACGCATTAAAAATTGTAACGAGTGTCAACTTGTAATGTAATAATTATTCTCTTCGAATGGGTTTAAACTTGTTTTTGCAATAGATATGCCCTTTAAAGAGGGGTGTTGAGGGCGGTGATATTTTCTTGACCACGGATGGTGGTGGGCAACTTATTTCAGAGGCTTTTTTTTTAAACAAGACATTTTGAATGTGACAGAAAAGAGTCATAGTGAAGTGAAGTGCATAGGAAGTTTCTTTGGCCAGAAGTTGAAATAGAAAAGAGATGTAACCAGGTGAATAAGCATGACAGGTTTGAATGTCTGGAATATAACTGTAACCATCATAATGCAATAATCATAATTTATTTATTATAATTACGATTGATATATTTAAACACTATGCCAATCTTTGCGAAGCTGACATCCGCCAGTTGTTTGTATGTGTTGTTAATGATACACCGTGTTATAACCTTTAGAATTAAAATAGTTTAAGGATGCATGAGGTACGCAGATGCAAAACAGTTATAAACATAGTTCATCAACCTCTTGGAAATCCTTTCACGACCTTTCATTATTTATCTGTTACATATTACAGTTATAATGTCAGGCCAAGACATGGTAGAATGTTACGCAAGAAGCTGGATGGAGAGAACTTTGATTACATTCCACAATACCTACTATTCGCTGCTTTACAATTTCACAAAGAGTTTCGACAAGTTGTAAGTTGCAAAGTCCCTCCCACGGCATATAACGACCCGTTTATTCGATCAAACCACAAATTGTAATTAATGTGTATTTAACCTTTAAAATTAAAATAGATGAGGTACACAGATGCAAAACAGTTATAAACATAGATCATCAACCTCTTGGAAGTCCTTTCACGAACTTTCATCATTTATCTCTTACATAGTACAGTTATAATGTCAGGCCAAGACATGGCAGAATGTTGCGTAAGAAGCTGGATGGAGAGAACTTTGATTACATTCCACAATACCTACTATTTGCTGCTTTTCAATTCACAAAGAGTTTCGACAAGTTGTAAGTTGCAAAGTACCTCGCACGGCATTTAACGACCCGTTTATTCGATCAAACCACAAATTGGAATTAATGTGTATTTAAAACAGAACCGAAACGTTACGGGATCTGGAATGAGCGTTTTGAGCGTTTCGACAGTATTTTTGTGGGACATGAGAGCACATATCGAATTGCATTCTGAATACGAAGAATGTCTTTCTGATATCAAATAATTTTCATATTTTGAAATTCACGATATAATACAAATTTTATGACAAATTATTAAAATTTGATATTTTTCACATTTTTGATATATAACAGTCCTCGAAGTAAATTTTATAAATCTAACGATATATTCTTAAAGTGTATGTAGCTGGGAGAAGACGCCGCCGACGATCAATTGAAAATGTTGACCTTTCATGTTGAAAATATGGGTTCCCCCCCCCCAAATAATTGGGGGGTTTTGGGGGAAAAATCCATATCTTCAATACGAAAGGTCAAAATTGTCAATTGATCGTCGGCTTTTTATCCCACCTACATACACTTTAAGTATAAATAATCAGATTTATAAAGTTTACTTCGACTACTGTTAAATATCAAAAATATCAATTTTTAATAACATAAAATATTGCGAATTTTAAAAAATCAAAATTATTTGATATCAGTAGGACATTCTTCGTATTCAGAATGCAATTCGATATGTCTGATGTACTCTAATGTCCCACAATAAATACTGTCCAAACGTTCATACCCCATCCCTTAATTTACGACGAATTAGTAGTATTCGAGTGTACAAAAGGTTACTTAAGATTCGACGAGTTAAAGCTTTGTGATATTGCCTCAGGAGTATTAGTATCATAGATCATGTAGATTGAGATTAGCATTAGCATTCGGTTTTAGATTATTCTTACATTCCTCCATGTAAATCAATATATAATGAATCCTATGTAAAAGACCCTGTGCAAACAAATCAAATTACTTCCTAATATATCTCCCAAAAAGTCTTTCTAGACTGATATATATCAACGTTATGTCTTGGTATTTTGTAGTATCCAACAAAACCTGAATAAATGCATATCATATTAGCATTACATTTTATAAAAAACAATGCCCTTTGCAAAGCCTTTACAATCATGAATTACTATTATGTGCATAATGTATTAAGTATTCAGTGGGCATCCCTCTCATAAATACGTTGCTAATACATGTACAGGTATATCATCGCACTGTCTTCAATCCGTACGAAACTAAATTCTGTCAACGCAATACACTACTTAATTTGCATCACTACCTTGCTATAAAAGAGGGACACATTTTAAATTCATGTAGAATTTTAATGGTTCTTTTCAGCATATTGAAGAGATTAAAATGTGGACTGATGGAAGCGAGTTAAAGACCTCATAAACAAGAGTCCTTAAGGGATCTAGAATGATCGTTTATGGCGTTTCGACAGTATTTTTTGTGGGACATGAGAGCACCTCAGACGTATCGAATTGAATTCTGAATACGAAGCATGTCTTTCTGATATCAAATAATTTTCATTTTTTGAAATTCACAATATAATACAAATTTTATGACAAATTATTAAAATTTGATATTTTTCAAATTTTTGATATATAACAGTCCTCGAAATAAATTTTATAAATCTAATGATATATTCTTAAAGTGTATGTAGCTGGGAAGAAAAGCCGACGATCAATTGAAAATTTTGACCTTTTATATTGAAGATATGGATTTTTTCCCAAAAAGACCTTTTTTTTTGGTGTTTTGGAAAAAAATCCATATCTTCAATACGAAAGGTCAAAATTTTCAATTGATCGTCGGCTTTTCATCCCACCTACATACACTTTAAGTATAAATCATCAGATTTATAAAGTTTACTTCAAGAACTGTTAAATATCAAAAATATCAATTTTAATGATTTGCCATAAAATGTGTATTACATTGCGAATTTCAAAAATCTAAATTATTTGATATCAGAAGGACATTCTTCGTATTCAGAATGCAATTCGATATGTCTGATGTGCTCTAATGTCCCACAATAAATACTGTCCAAACGTTCATACCCCACCCCTTAACATGACATAGCAATTCCCTTCGGAAAACCCTTATTGTTAGTTATCACTTGTTATAGTGCAGCTTAAGGTTATTAATTATTTTAAACTGTTGTGATTTGGTAGTTCACAGTATCTTACGAATGGTAGTGAGCTTTGGCAAAAACTGCATTGCTCAATTCATAGCGAGCGTGTAGAAGAATTATAATATCACAGATACATTTTTATAGGTGCTGCGGTTCTTGAGTTACGTTGTAAAGAGGGCTGAAACAACAACACTTTTGTAAAACGTACCTAACTCATTAACAACAATAAATTAAGCAAGTTTGCAAAGTATCTGATTTGTAGAATGAACTTTTGCA
Source organism: Amphiura filiformis (assembly GCF_039555335.1). NCBI lineage: Eukaryota > Metazoa > Echinodermata > Ophiuroidea > Amphilepidida > Amphiuridae > Amphiura > Amphiura filiformis. The sequence goes on along the minus strand of NC_092630.1, from coordinate 33,130,297 downwards.
AAACATCAAGGCGTTAATTTTCAATAATATATTGATATAGATAATGAAAATCGATTTGTAGGTTGCTTCGACCAACAATACCTCGTCTACCCTTAATGGGATTGTCTCCTTATCTTGCATACTGCAATAATGGTCATCTTACATTAATTTTAAGGGTCGCTAGTAACCGGAATCTCCGCGTATAAATCAAATGAACAGGAATCGCTATAAAGGCTTAAAGTGGTATTTCGTGATTATAGAGCAAGATTTGGGGGGGGGGTATGGCTCAATAGATATCCGCAACAAAAGCTTATTTCCAAAATTAGATATTAATTCATACATTGCCACTGTCATTGCAGGCTTTCAACAGCCCGGCTTTCAACAAACTTGGCGATGTTGTTAAAGTACATCATTTAGCACGTCCGCTCCCACACAGTTATATTTATATAGCCTATACATTACACGAGGAAATCACACAATCACACATCCACTAGCTCAAAACGATTTGTGAATTTAGATTAACAAAATATCAGCATTCATAAGATTCAACAAGACCTAAGTTGCCCTCCAAAATAATCATTTGTTTGGAGTTTTGACAGGAAAAAATCGGCCCTCGTAAAATGTTTGAATCACGTCTGAAAAAAAAAAGAGAGAAAACGAAAATCAAATGCCACATTCAATTTTAAGAATTTTATATAAGCTTACAAAAATGATCATGCAAAAATAATAATCTGTAAATTGTTCTCTTTCACATGCACCATAAAATGTGTACCTGCATTCGTGGCAGAACCTATAAAATAAATAAAATGTAGATATTTATATAGCGCTTTATGCCGTAAACAGCCTCAAACCGCTTTACATTTATTCCGCCGTTATTAGAATATGTCGGAACTACGTTTGCTGCCTACAAATGGCGCAGGGTTCATCAGTACAACGAATGTGACTACCCCTAACAGCTTCCCATTGCACCTGGGTGGGGTGAGGCAAGCGTGACAAATCACCTTGCCCAAGGGCGCAACACGGTGGCGGGACGGGGACTCGAACCCACGCACGTCAAGCAAGCTCTCAGATTATGAGTCCACCGTGCCCTCTATGGAGTCACTGGTATAACAAGAGCCTCATGGTCGAATGCTCCGTTTTAGCTAATATGATGCTTTTTTCAAATTCTTTCGTCCGATTTTAATATAAAGTTATGAATGAATTATTTTGAATCAAACTTCTCAAGGAGCTGTGGATTTACCCGATATTTACGTAATGTGTGGGAGAAAAGGAGTTTTATCGCATTTTTCTGTGAGTTGCTTTACAATTTCACAAAGAGTTTCGACAAGTTGTAAGTTGCAAAGTCCCTCGCACGGCATATAACGACCTGTTTATTCGATCAAACCACAAATTGTAACTAATGTGTAATTAAAACAGAACCGAAACGTTACGACGAATAAGTAGTAGTCGAGTGTACAAAAGGTTACTTACGATGCGAGGAGTTAAAGCTTTGTGATATTGCCTCGGGAGCATTAGTATCATAGATCATGTAGATTGAGATTAGCATTAGCATTCGGTTTTAGATTATTCTTACATTCCTCCATGTGAATCAATATATAATGAATCCTATGTAAAAGACCTCGTGCAAACAAATCAAATTACTTCCTAATATATCTCCCAAAAAGTATTTCTAGACTGATATATGCCAACGTTATGTCTTGGTATTTTGTAGTATCCAACAAAACCTGAATAAATGCATATCGTATTGGCATTGCATTTTATTTAAAAAAACGCCCTTTGCAAAGCCTTTACAATCATGAATTACTATTATGTGCATAATGTATTAAGTATGCAGTGGGCAACTCTCTCATAAATACGTTGCTAATACATGTACAGGTATGTCATCGCACTGTCTTCAATACTTACGAAACTAAATTCTGTCAACGCAATACACTACTTAATTTGCATCGCAAGCTTGCTATAAAAGAGGGACACATTTTAAATTCATGTAGAATTTTAATGGTTATTTTCAGCATATTGAAGAGATTAACATGTGGACTGATGGAAGCGAGTTAAAGACCTCATAAACAAGAGTCCTTAACATGACATAGCAATTCCCTTCGGAAAACCCTTATTGTTAGTTATCACTTGTTATAGTGCAGCTTAATGGGATTGCCTCCTTATCTTGCAAACTGTAATAATGGTCATTTTACATTCAGTTTATTTTTAAGGGTCGCTAGTAACCGAAATCTCCACGTATAAATCAAATAAACGGGAATCGCTATAAAGGCTTAAAGTGGTAATTCGTGATTATAGAGCGTGATTTGAGGGGTATGGCTCGATAGATATCCGCAACAAAAGCTTATTTCCAAAATTAGATATTAATTCATACATTGTCACTGTCATTACAGGCTTTCAACAGCCCGAAAATACAAACTTGGCGATGTCTTTATACTACATCATTTAGCACGTCCGCTCCCACACAGTTATATAGACCAGGCACAAAAAGAAACTCGCAAGTTATAATAGTCATCCTTGCTGTTCAAGAACCTGATAATATTGGATTATTCTGAAATATACATTTTGTTTAACGACTTTGCTTTCTCTTTTGACACCCTGTTCGTGAAATCGAGCAAGAATTGACCAAGATATGTGCCTCCAAACCCAAAATCAAAAGTTGCAATTTTAATGATTCAATTGTGCCTGTTACATAATGTGCTTTATTGGTTGGCCCGTGGTGCTTGTGTGCAATACAACGATGCGTTCCCATTGAAAATCGCTGAAATTGCAACTTTTGATTTTGGGGTTTGAGGGTTTGGAGACGCATATCTTGGTCAATTCTTATTCAATTGGGGTGTCAAATGAGAAAGCAAAATCCAAGTAACAAAATGTATATTTCAGAGTAATAAAATGTTAGTATTTATACAGCGCCTTTCACATGTGAACATGTACCAAAGCGCTTTACATTTATTCCGCCGTCATTAGAATATGTCAGCTGCCATACAATGCCCAAGGTATGGTCATACCTTTGGGCGGCGCTCAATGGACAGTATCATAACAGCTCCCCATTTCACACCTGGGTGGAGAGGAGTAATCGAGATAAAGTGCCTTACTCAAGGGCACAACACGATGGTGTCGCCGGGGCTCGAACCCGAGTCCTAGCCCGTTCCGCTCGGCCACCGTGCTCCAAAATTATCAGGTTGTTGAATAACAAGGATGACTATAACTGACGAGTTTCTTTTTGTGCCTGGTGTATATATAGCATATACATTACACGAGGAAATCACACAATCACACACCCACTAGCTCTTCATTAAAGCGTTCGATACCCCTTGGTGTTGAACTTTTGGTTCACAGCTTTTGGTAACAATCAACCTATCACTGGTCATTAATCCTCAATATGGCTCTGCCTTTCACTGCCATCCCTAATCGGAAAGACTTACGTTATCGCCGATTAATATGAACCAAATAAGGCCCAATGCATGTAATCTATACACACCAAATTTGGTGTACATGGTTTAGCGGAATATCTATAAAACTCTTTTTCGTTATAAAGAGTCGTACGATTTGTGAATTTAGATCAACAAAATATCTTTTATATATACATTTGTTTGGAGTTTTGACAGGTAAAAATCGGCCCTCGTGAAATGTTTGAATCACGTCTCCAACAAAAAAGAGAGAAAACGTAAACCAAATGCCGCATTCAATTTTAAGAATTTTATATAAGCTTACAAAAATGATCATGCAAAAATAATAATCTGTAAATTTTTCTCTTTCACATGTGTACCTGCATGCGCGGCAGAACCTATGGAATCACTAATATAACAAGAACCTCGTGGCCGAATGCTACGTTTTAGCTGATTCCGTAAAACCCCGTCTACAAGCATATATATTTTTTTTTATAAAAGCTTAATTAATTCGAAGCAAGCGTTAATATACCAATACAATAGATCGGTCTTAAAATAATACTTGTTTGTATATGCTTGAATCCGTAATTTATTTGCTCAAACTCCATAATGGCGACTGGATTAATGTAGCTTTCATCAGAAGCACACTATGTGCTTGCAGACGGGGTTTTACGGTATGATGCTTTTTCAAATTCTTTCGTCCGATTTTAATATGAAGTTATGAATGAATTTTGAATCAAACTTCTCAAGGAGCTGTGGATTTACCCGATATTTACGTAATTTGTAGGAGAAAAAGAGTATTATCGTATTTTTCTGTGAGCTTTGATCAAAATGTTAATGGTGACCAATGTCAACTTCAACGGCTATCATTTCAATGTTTATTTTGGGTACACGATAACCTAATATTATAAAAATAAATGCAACATCTATTATAGGTAAGCAATAATGCTCATGGTAAAAAGAAATATCAGCTCCAAGAACAATTTCTTATTTTTTTTTTTTTTTGTCTATTTCAGATTTTAGGCATCATTTCAGTGTGTCGTTAATTTTAAAAAAGCTCATTTTGTTACCTTATAATGGTCAATATCTCAAAAAATATCCTGATATCAAAACAATAAAAGACTGTTCCTGGAATGAAAACTCATTGGAAAAGGTTATACCAAAAACAATTCTTTAAAAAAAAAACTGTTTTGTGATTCTCTAAATAATTGTTGTTTTTACACCAAACCTATTTGATGTCCCAGTTCTTGACGCCTTGTACTTGTACAACTATATACCTTTAAAAAGAACGACATAAGAGTTAGGCCCAAAGGAAAACCTCGAGTACTATATAACCGCCCTATATATCGTGTGCTTCCAAATGCTATGTTATGTGTCATTTAAAGTTCTCTTTCATAAAGTTTGCTTACATAGTTCGTTTTACCAGCTGAAGGCATTGAATCGATAGCAGGAAATCCATGTTGAATCCATTTTAATATTTCGTACTGTGCGATTATTAAAAGATTACATGGATTATTCATTGCCGTTTATATTTCATGTTTAAATTAATATTATCATCTACAATAACATTTCTTTTGAATACAACACGCAATGATCTTAAGTAACAATCCATTTAAGCTTTTAGTACCCTCACTTTATTGGGCATCCGCTTTCACTTTACCTATCTGATATCAAATTTTATGCACGCTTGTCTTAAATAAAAAATCAGTAAACTTGATCAGATTATTGCCTTTTATGTAAGAACTTTATTCTTATTAGATAACAAAAACATAAAACCTTTTTCTTGACTCAAATATCATAGGTATGGAATTAAAGTTTATAAGTAGTAAACCTGCACGACGACGTGGATTAACGCTTCAAAAATCCAAATGCATGCGAGAAAAGAAGATACCTGATACGCTGCCATGAATCAAAAGTGTCTTATTTCGGCAAGATCGATTATCTTATTGCAGGAAAATTCAGTAAGATGCAAAAGACTTTAAAGGGATGGTGGAGGCGGTATAAAGGCATTCTGTATTCGAATTATGTTTCTTTCCGCTTTAGGTGTTGAATATGCCACTCCTAATTCTGAACACGCTTCACACTTAGTCCATCTGATTTACTTCTGTTCTCCTTTTCCTGTTTAAAGCCACGCATATGTGATTTAAAGTTCAACAGGCTTCAGGTTGGTCAAATGGGAACCATGTCTACAAGCTTTGCATTCTTAAGAAAACACTTGAGGCTTCGCGATGAAAAGCTTGGCATTTTTACCAGCACATCCCCATGTATCCTTTGCACATACTGTTGCTGGCAACTGTTGACTATATGATTTTTTCAAGCCTTAAATTGGGTACCTTGACGCATATTTATTATAAATATTCATTCTTAAACACTTGAGAATGTTCCTGCAATCTTATTGGTTCTTACCCGTGTGATATGACACGATATCACACGGGTCAGCGCGAGTGCATCGACGCGATACGCGTACTCGCTATTTGAACTGATCGATTTTAAGCCCTAGGTATAATTCCTTGCAAAATGTAGGATTTAATTTGATTAAAATTTGTAATACTTATATTTTTATTTGAATTGAAGTGTTTAAGAATGAGAATAAAGGTATTGTTTTTAGCCGCTGTCGTGCATCTATCGTGTCATATAACACGGGCGACATCATTATTTTTGGCGTAAAACAACTCGGCTTCACTCGTTGTTTTACTTAAAATAATGATGTCGCCCGTGTTATATGAGACGATAGATGCACTCCCAGAAGTTAAAAACAATACATTTATTCTCTAAATATAATATAAACAAAATAATAGCATTTATTTTATTCTTTAACAACATCCTTTACCAATCAGTATTGCTTTTTAATTTCTTATATAATCTACCTTCTGTAATGTATCCGACGTGGTAAAAAGCGCAATAAACCCAATTACCAAATGGCTTAGAATAATTGTGGTACCATGCTTGTGGTAAGATTAACCACTGAACCACGTGGATAGGAAGAGTTTGTTAGGCCAACCTAATGATTTTTGTATTTGATCCTTCACATATTTTACAGGAGATATAAACTCCAAACTTCTGAATTTTTAAATATTAAACCAGAGATCCGGACAAACAACAATCCATTTGTCAGATGTATTGTGAAATAGCTCAGTAAGATGTCGGTTACTAGCATAATATTGTTCGTTATTGTATAACTGTTATCGATACCTCTACCAACGTTTGTATACTATAAATTAACACTCAAACATGTAAATAGTGGCAGCAATATTTGTTTTTCCTGAACAAGTAAAGGTATCAAACTGCATTACTAAACTGTGATTATTCAAACAAACAACATCTAAACTCAGGTCCTGCTAGTTTATCGTGTACTGAGTAGCCATGGACTTTCAAACTATTGAGGGCGATATTCCTTTTAGAAGACAAGACTGAACTGCTTGCATCTTCAGCTTAGACTATGCCATGTTATGTCCACCAAGAAATTATATACTCTATTAGAGAAAAATTATTAGTGCGTAATAAAGAAACACTTCAAATCTATCAAAATCGACCATTGTATTCTATTCATGCTTCTTTCTGTTAGCTTTACGTGAAGTGGCTAAAAAGCACATTGAGTCAATGAGGCTGTCGCCTTCATTTCGCAATTATTAACAGTAAAAATACTCCAATTATTATAACGGTCCTTCACATGATGAAATAGATTTAAATGCTAAAAGATTGGTCTCAACCCTTGACTTATGAACATTTTTGGGCTTCATTACTTCTAAATTCTTGGTAAAAAGCATAAAACTATACGTATTTAGAATGAAAACCGTGGCGTCAGATTTCTTTTTTTTTAATGCAGTTTTTGAAGAAAGAAAAACATGATTTTGACCCAATTTTGTTGGACAACATAAAAAATATTCTTTTCCTGTTCTTAATTAAAAAAATGTATCAAGATTTAGAAATTTTGTTGAGTTTTGACAAGGTACACCAAAATAGTTTTGTCAAATTCGTGTGTTTTTTTTAATTTTTCTACAACATTGATCATCTTGGACCCAGTTTTAGTTAAATATTTTTAAAGTTGTTCAAAATTATAATAATTAAAAATGGGTTCCTAGATTATCTATTTTATGAAATTAATTTCAAAATATCTTTATTTGGGTCAAAATCATGTTTTTTTTTATATTTCCTTCAAAACTGAGCATTTTTAAATAAATCTGACATTACATTTGGATTTGACCTTTCTAAATATGTATACTTTTATTCACTTTAGACCAACTATACCAGGGTTCATACCAACCTTAATGAAGTCGAAATTCATACTGGAAAAGTAAAACTTTCAAGATGACAGTAATTGGTATCAACACATAAAGCGACCTCGGACCACCACACGTAATTTCGTAGATGACAATTTACTTTCCCAGTATAAAAGCCACATAGTAACATTACATTTGCTGAGGAAGAAGCCCTCCACATTTTTCAAAATTCTGTTTTCACACGAATGTAAACTAACATACCCTGCAAAAATCAAGACTTTAGGTGCTGTAGTTTTGTCAAAATCTAAAATTTTGAATAAACCGTCTGAACAAGACGGTTTATCATAGTTACGATGGAAATTTATTAGTCGAACGCGTACGCGATGTTCGTAACGCAGTACGTACATGACGTGCGGACGGTCGCATCTCATATCAAATGAACCGACCAGTCGAAGGCGACATATGCGCTGGTGTTAAATCGAGATTTTCTTTGTTTTGCCTCATACATTTGTTTTGGCCAAAAATTAAGAGGGCATATCTTACAGTGAAAACTAACATTTTGTGGAATAAACCACAATTCTATTTTTTATGTAAATGTTACAATATGGCTTTAAAGTAGAGTGAACAAACTCTATACGTTTAATAAACAACACATAATCACCACATAATCTAAAAGGAGGATTGTGTGAAATGTTAGCACTGATAATGTATCTGAAGTGGGTTAACTCTCTAGCTACATTAGCTGATGATTTCTGTAAATATTTCCTTGGTAAAGTGGAAACAATTCGTGCTGATGTTAATCAAATACTATTTCTCAATGTTCTACATCTAGCACATTGCAGTGCTATTTTGACAAATTTGAAGTTGTGTATGAAGAAGTGTTGTCAAACATAATAACGCAGTGACCCTCCAACTTGCCGGTTGTTAAAGAAACATCTCCATATCTTTCTCCCTATTCTCACCAAGATTGTCAATACTTCCCTCCATTCAGGCTGTTTTCCTGCTGAGCTGCGCAGTGCAGTAACTACCGGCCTGTGTCCAATCTGACCTTGGTCGGTAAACTGATTGAGAAGGTTGTGTCTCTGCTCAGGTCACCAAGTATGTCGAGTGCAATAAACTGGTTGAGCCTTTTGCAGTCAGCGTATCTGGCTGCTCACAGTACCGAGACGGTACCCCGTCTGTTCCTAATACTATTCTCAGATCCATCGATGACAACAGGGCTGTCTTTGTGGTGTTACTTGACTTGAATACCGCATTTGATACGGCCTCCAAAGTACCTGCTCTGCTCACACAATATTCAATCGGCCTTTCAGGCACACAATTGACTCTCGTATCAAAATGTATTAGACCATTAGCATGAAACTCGACCAGGGTTTAATAAGGCCATTCAATCAATTTGTGTAAATAGCATTTTGATAAAATCTCATTCTCAGGTCCTACTTTCCCAACTTTTAACAATGTATCTTAAAACGTTTCCCTTTTATCCAATTATATGTTATGACAAAAGGAGAAACTGTTTCTGTAGCTTTAGAAACACAAGCCATTATCATTCGATAACAGATGGTCTCATTCTTTGTGATCACATCCATGAAGTCTATCAAATGAAAAACACTAATATATCATTACGAATGGGTATCAAATGGCTCATATCGTATTGTTAAGATGTATCTATAGTCAACAACAACTGAGAATCTCCCGGGAGGAGTGTCTATTGTGAAAGAAGCTTGCAATTGTTGCAATGTAACTGAGATGTGTTTATATAGTCTATCGGTAAGTGGAGTCTATTGTAGTTATATGCAGTTGTCGCCATCTATACACACTATAGAACCACGTTTCAGAGTTCAGTTTAAGTGTCAACATTCTGTGATGAAATACGTGAACAAAGTGTATAATAAATTAAAACACAAGTAGCGCACTTAATACCAAGTGTCACCATCGACTTTGTTTAAAAGTTAACTTGCGTCACGCACAAAGTCCGAGCAGTGAGCAGTGTGTGTTCAAGCAACTACGTGCTATCAATTCTGGCTACGGATTCGGATTATTTACGAATACATGTCAACATTACAAATATTCCGTGATGTATGTGTGCTAAACATATAGCCTATGTTAAATGAAAAGTGACGCGATTCATTTCAAGCATGCCAAGTATCACATGGACTAAGAAAAGTCAACTTGCATTAATATTGAACACAAAATTTCGCTCAGTGTATTCAAGCAAATACGTGATATCAACTGGTTACGGATTATTTGACATAGCTTACTTCTGGCTCATTTTCAAACATATTCAATACAAACACAAGATAGCGAACAAAAGCATTTGAATATATGAATACGAAACCCACCCAAGTCCATACTTTAGCCACATTGAGTTAAGCATGGGAAATTGTTGCTATACATAGGCGTGTCATATGTATGAAAGAACAGCTCAATCTCATCCTCTGTGTCTATTGAGCATGTGAAAAATAGCATGTATCAAAGAACCACCCAAGTCCAGGATTTGAGTCTTGTAACACATTAATTGAAATCCAGTATGTATTAAAGTCCACTTGTAACATATTCAGTGCTGGAGAGCGACTTTTGAAAAAAAAATGGGTTTAATCAAGGAAAGTGTGTGGTTTATATTACATGGCAGTATGCTTATCAACATTATACATACATGTGTGCTTTATTTTGTATTATCTTACTAGTGTTAATCTCATTCCAACACTGTTGTCTTTGTATATGATTCAAAAAAGTCCAGCATTTAAAATTAACCCCACGAAGTCATACCTAATACAGTTTGCACGTAAAACTTACCATATCATGATATTGCCCAGGTAAATTTACCTGAAGGAATTAAAATGATACACATGTTTTTTTTACTCAAAATCACTTCCCATGGACTTGGGTGGGTTTTGAATTCATGTATTCATTATTTTGTCTATCAAGGAATGAACTGAAAACCACTTGCACTGAGAGTCTCAATAACCAAATAGTTAGTATGCAACATGTCATGAAACAAAACCCCGTGAGTATTTTGTGGTGAAAGTAGGCTTGGGACAGTTTAAGACCATGCACTAAAATTGATCCCCCTTCCCCCCGTAACAATGTAGATCGTAGTTTTATCATCAGGGGGGGGGGGGTACTCAAGTTTGGTTTTGGTAGGGACGTGCCGCTGAGAATTTGAAAGTGGACCCATAAATATACCAATTTTAAAGAAATTTAGACCCATTGATATACCAAAAGTCAAAATTTTCGGCCGAATTTAACCCAAATTGTCCTAGTTTTTACAAATTTTCGCAACATTTTGGGAAAATTTTGAAAATTTTTGCTAAATTAACGAAAAATTGGGCTATTTTACGAAAAAAATTGAGAACATTTTGAAAAAGGACCCATTCATATACCAAAATAGGCTTTGAAAAAGGGGTCATTGATATACCAAGAGGCTGAAAATGCTACCCATATTTGCGGCACGTCCCCGTATGGTCATTTGTACTGAGAACCCCCCCCCCCGGGCATCAGGCTCCGTGTTGGACTCTGCAACATTGATTTGTGGGGGAAGGGGAGGGATATACCTTACAGGAGGGTTGAAGCTACACGTAGAACATCATTTGAAAAACGTCCATCAAAATTTACGTGACTGGGGATGGAAACAAGGAGTAAAATTGACCACGTGTCCCAACACAATATTTCTAAGATTGTAGATACCTTAAGAGGGTCATAAAGAACAGGAAAACATGTTGCCATAGATCTATATCATACTCACCCAATGGCACACTGGGTTAAGGTACCAGAAACGAACTTGTTGGATCGACCGTAAATGCTGATCCTATGCTGTTATTAATGAACTAACAACTAATTAATCAGAATTCATACACTCCTATATCAAAGCAGCCAATCAGAAAAGCTGTTAGAAAAGTACGAAACATGCATTGATTGTGTATATTGTGCACTCCGCGTAATACGCGCAGTGTTTCTCGCGCGTTCGCGTCGCGTAGGATTGATTCATTTTTCGGGCGGGTTGATGCATTTATATTTGGTTCTGTTTTCCAACATTTTTAATGATAATTTGTTATATAAAAAAAGGAAAAATCACCTGTTTTTTTCCTTCTCGTGTATGAAATAGATTAATAAACTTGTATTACTTATTGCTCGAGAAATTAGACAAAATAATGCACTTGAGCTGATGTTGATGCATCTAGTGCACCCCCCCCTTCGGGGCTCGTGCATTAGACTCATCAACATCAGCGCGCGTGCATTTTTTGTCTAATTTCTCTCCCAATAAGTAATACGCGTTCATTAACCTTAATGCTAAATTTGTACACTATAGTTGCTTCTTTATAGGGGAAGAGTAAAGTAAGCAATTCTATCTATTCAAATTAGAAACAGTTGGTGTCTTCAAGCTCTGCAGACCCAATATCAACATCTGTTTTGCCAAACCCCCGATAGTTTCCTTCATCCAATCAGTTTTTATATCGAACGAAAGCTAACATTTTCCGCTAAAAACTTTTTTTTCATTACGTTAACATATGACGCGATTCATTGCATATAGCAAAGCGAATGTGGTAAATCTATTGAAAACGGCCTATCCACGCACAATTTTTGACCAAGATGTAGATTTTAAAAGTCAAAACCCCGGTTAATCCTTACAATATTTTGCAAATTTCATGTCATCAAATTGCAAATCTTGTGCAAACAGTTACTATTTTCGCCGGTTTTGCCATGCGGTTGTAAATTCAATGAACAATGCCTTTGCTTAAACACTCAGAACTTTAGTCACCAGCTTCTATTGTTATGCATAGTCGCACTAAAAGTCGATCGATCGATACATGTTGAAATCAGCATAATTCAGAGATACACTTTTTTGCTATGAAATTAATTTTCTCCGTCTCGGTTGCTCTTTCCCTGTACACAACTTTTCTATTAAAAATGTACTTTTAGGGGTACATTGTGCTGACAATTATGGTATTAAAGCAAAGCATGGAGAAAGCAGAAGGTAAAACTAGACGGAAATTAAGGTTTACTTTGAGAAAATTACTAACCTTCAAAAAATGATGTAGAACGGAATCACAGCGGGGAGGGACATATTTAGCTTGAAAGGGACACGAAATGTACAAGTACACGGCAATCATCTACAACCGCATTATTCAGAAGACATTTTTTATACATGCGTACAGTGAATTCATCTGTGACAGATTTCCCACAAATTCGATCACTTTAGGTACAAAGGGGATTTTAGATAATTTATATCCAACACATTGAAAGGTTCAACCTCGGTTAAACCCCATAGAAAACTGAAAAGGAATATAAGTATGAAAGTATACAACAGCTGCAGAATGTTTACATAATGTATAATAAAAAGCCTCTACTAAACATTTCACTTTGAACAAATATATTGAACCGAAGATGGAAAATTGGAAAATAAATTGTAAAGAACACATTAGCAAAATGTAAATTGAAAATATATTGCTCAGGTAGTTTTGCCTTTTATATGTTTATTAAATGGAAAACATTGTGGGCACCTTCAACTCATTGGCTTTTCAAACTTCTTTTCACTTTCATTTACGGTCCTCTGTCTAAACACCCATTGGAAATTGTTATTGATTGGAGCGATTATCAAGAAACAAACCTAGCTGAAAATAAAAGCCGTTTCCAGGTAAGATACGCAATGTGAAAATAACCTACATTGCCATAATGAAGTTGATTTTTTCATATTTTTATAATCATGTATTTAGACTGCCCTAAAATCAATTGTTGTGGTTCAGGTAAGTTGGTATTTATTTTATTCGATGAATCAGAGAAAACTATTTCCTTTGTTATGTAAATGTAATATGTTTTTGATCAGGCAAATAGAATATGATATCAAATACCAGTATCTGCTAATTACATTTGATCCTACACCAAAGGTGACTGTTGCATTAATATTATGTGCTCAGCGGTCTTTACATTGCTAGAGGTGCCAGTAGATCACATCCTATATCGATATTGAATATGCTGAAGCAGATATGTGTTGTTACATTTATTATAAAATTATAAATCGTTGCATAAATAGTACAATTCACTGCAAATGAACAAGGAATAACAACGGTATAGTCAGGAATGACTAAGAAATACCACTATTAGAAATTCGCAAACAATGAAAAATAGCAAAAAGCTGTGTTCTTTCCAGGTATACTTCGATGTATGTAAAACCTGTTTCTGATATCAAAGATTGACCATACAATAGCCATGCATGATATACAATTCGTTTCCCTTGTGTTACAACTTCATTGTATTAGTTTAAGTACTTGTAAATTGGTATACTTTAGTTATGCTGTATATGTTGATGCTTTATATATTACTCATGTATCTGTACGGTTTTTTAATGTTATGCAGTGCCCGTGTAAGAACAACATTTTAGCTGATCGGGCCACCCTGGGTAAATATGATGCAATACATAAATAAATAAATAAATAGACATATTTTGGGATCCCCAAACAACTGCAACATCTATACTTAGTTATAAGTTAGTGCATTCAAGTAACTTGCGTTGTTCATAAAGACTGTAAAGCTAATAAATCAGTTGTAAATAACATCTCCTAAAATCCATGTAGTCTGACATGTTTGATCCAAGCTAGCTAGCTATAAGAGCCTACTTTTCCTTGCAGTCCCATTTGCGTTTTGGCGCCAAGCAAGTATGTCCGATTAAATCGTAGCAGTGACATATGAAGCCTCATCAAACAGCATACAGCTAGCGATAGATAAATATGGCACACTTTTGGCCTACTAATGTCGATTTACCTTCCACCGCATCACCGCGTTATTGCAATTACATGTTAAAGTAAAGGTTACCATTAACTTATACATACGTGTAGTATGCTTAACCATACAAATACTAAAAAAGTGGTCTCAAATCTTATGTATTGACATTTTAGTCATGCCCTTAGCACTAACAAATGACAATACATAATGAACAATGGGTGTTTTTCAACATGAGCCACTTATAAATCTCATTTAATGCCTCTCAGTCACAGGTCGACGATGGAGGGTTTTGTTTAGACTCAGGATACTGTTTGTTGATATTTATGACACAGATAGTGTAAACAGGTTCAATCAGCTGTAACCTCTTCTGTTCTTATCCGGCATAATTCCAGGCGCCTCTTACATATTTAAAAATGTCCCTATAAAGGTTAGCAACTATTTTAAACTGTTTAAATTTGATCCTCACGTATGTACATGGAAAACACTGTGACAATACGTAGTGTATTGTCACGGTGAAGACCGTGCTTGGAAGAGTATGCTGTATGCTAGCATACGTATGGTCACGGTGTATACCGTTGTCAAAATACCACGTACTTTAGTACAGTGATAACGCCCTCTGTTGGTCATAATTACGTATTTTCAACGTAGTGAAGAAATATTTGAGGTAATATGCGACCCCATAGAATATAAAAAGCAGAATATTGTTATGTTCAAAATTAAAATGAGGTATGGGGCTGGCTGGCTGTGGCTATGGGGCATTATCTAAGACAATATTGTTCAAGGTTGCGCCGCAGGCTTATAAAGAAACAATGTTGCTCCAAAAACAATAGCAAACAAGCTTAAACTATAAATTAGCCCCCGATAGAGGGCAGGGCCTGAAGAATGAGGGAAATTATGGGGTAAAGAGTAAGAAAAATGTAAAAGTAGGCCTATGAAATGGGTGACGAGCTGTCCGTAAATATAACAGAATTTTCGTTATCAGTTCGTCATCCTTAAGGTTACTCTTGCTTTCTTGCCCTGCGGGCCCTTATATTGGGGTCCCACTTGGAGTGTTTAGTCGTCGTATGGGAGTCTCCGGCCTGGGGCCTGCCGGCCTTGCGGCCTTGATGTTTTTGGTTGATACTGGGCCCCAGCATCAACAAACAACAATGAGTAACCTTAAGGGTGACGGGCTGTCTCTAACCTTAATGTTAAAACCTTGAGTAACCTTAATGTAACGAACTTGAAATGTAACTTCTAAAAATACTAGTTTTTATATTCTATAGTGTTATATTATCTAAAATATTTCTTCACTGCGTTGAAAATACGTTTTAAAGTGAATTATGCCCAACACAGGGCGCTATTACTGTACTAAAGTACGTGGTATTTTGACAACGGGATACGCTGTGACCATACGTATGCTAGCATACATCATACTCTTCAAGCACGGTCTTCACCGTGACAATACACTACGTATTGTCACAGTGTTTTCCATGTACAATATATGTGTGTTTGGTCGCGAATGGTAGTGAACTTTGGCAAACATTGCATTGATCATTTCATAGCGAGTGTGTAGAAGAATTCAAATATCACATATACTTTTTTAGGTCCTGTGGTTCTTGAGTTATGTTGTAAAGAGGGCTGAAACAACAACACTTTTGTAAAATGTAAGTTTTCAAAGTATATTACTTGTAAATGAACTTTTGCAAAACTTCAAAGTGTTATTTGTCAATAATATATTGATCTAGATAATAATTTGTTTTTTTGACTGCTTCGACCAACAATACCTCGTCTACCCGTAAAGCATCGAGTGATTTTATGAGTGAGGTGATATATTTTAATATCAGCTTCTAAAGGATAATCATGGTTTGCTCATTGAAGATGCATATGAATTAAACAATGATCGTTGACATGAAGTACTTAGTTTAATGATTTCAATGGGTAGGGAAAAGAATCGAAAAAAATATACTATATAAAATGTATCAATTTAAAATATGAAAAGCCTGACTCTGTAGGTTTGTTTTCTATCACATTGAATCATTTGTGAATTGTTTTTGCAGAGCAGCGGGTTACACATTTACCATTTAGAGTGAAAATTAACGACAAGCGAACCCACTTTTATCGCTATGGACTCTTTTTTGGGGAAGTTTAATATTAAAGCAAAAAAAGGAAAGGTGTCTGTTCTTCTGGTTTGACTGCAGGATTATGTCAAAATTTATCCGGCAGTTATTGTTCTATCAAACAGCTGAAAGGCACTGGGTTATATTGTTTCAGCCGTAGTATGCAAGCATATGAAAAGAATTGTCTTTCAGAATCTGTTCAGATATAAAATACGTGTGAATGTGTTCTATTGATATTCAGTTCAGAATCTTTAAGTGTCTAGGTCGGACTTCAACAGTTTATAGCTGTCACATGTGTCATTGTCCGCTTGTTCACATCTGTACCCCGTGTGCAATTCAACCCCTCTGTTGATATGCTATTGTAAGCTATTCTATTGATACTCAAACATTATACAATGTGCGTGATATTACATACACGCAATGATAAAGACAGGTGTTTCGCTACCCTTGGCAAAATGAGCCTTCGTGCAACTTGGTGCAAAAAGTAATCAAGCTGAAATGATACGAAAATCTGCTTTACATAAATATTTATACGTTAAGTCGTTAACCCCTACGATTTCTATAAATTTAAATGTTATGCCTATGAAACTCTGTATTATAGTCGGTGTATAAACATAAAATACATGGCAAGATTATGTAACACTAGGAACTATTAGCTCTAAGCTGTAAATGAGCAACATATTCTGGGTGTTGACCGCATAGCCGATGTTCAGGGAAGGTTATACGTTACATTGAAGCCTTGCATTTTGTATCAATTTTCACTATATTTTATTTGACAATTGTTATGAACATTTCGGAATACTCCGCATTTCAATAACTGCGCCATTCTTGGTGAAGAACTTGACCGTTTCAACAACAAGACTGGTTATTCAATCCCTCCTCAAATCCAATAATATAACATTGATAGCGGTGGGACATTTTAAGTTCTTTTTGCTTCCTAATTGAAACTGGTATCCTTAAAGATGTGACATATTCAATCATTTGTTGCAAACATCATATCGCCTTTGATTGGAGAAACTTAACATCACATCATCAATACTCAGGCCTTTGTAACAAGATCAAAGACTTAAAAGTAGAGGCTAACGAGAGTAGGCTATAGTGTCCTTAGACGTGTCGGCATTATTTGTTTCTATTTCGTTGAAAGAAGAACTTACGCAGTTTGTTGGAAAGTGACAATACCTGGATAACAGGGACAGCAGAATATCTTAAAGTGGATGACGTCATTAACATGTTGATTTTCTGCTTGAGTACCACATATTTTTGTTTAGAGAGAAAATACTACGAACAGAAGGATGGATGCGCAATGGGCAGCTCTTGTAGTTCCCTGGACTACAAGAGCTGTACTTACATGTGACAGTGACAAAAGATTTTGGAAAGCTTGGTCCCAGACATGTGGCGGTTGAAAGCCCCTTTTTGGCCCCGTTTTTGTCGATGACTAGCTGCTCCACTCCCCCCCCCCGCCCACCCAAATGGCTTCCCCGACACCAATTTTCTTCTTTGGCTTAAAGAAGTGTTCGTTATCTCTGTCACACCCGAAGGATGAACATGTTGGATTATAATTAAAAACAGCGGTACTGTTCACACAAATAAGAATTATGAACACAAGACAACAGTAATTTAAATCTTTAAATGATTATTTCATTTAATATGTTCTTAGATAAGTATATCTTCTGTTGTTCTTTTATATTAACACAATTGCATTTACATTATAACATTTTAAACTACATACATACAACTTCTTTCAATAATCTGACTTAATTGATTAGATCCAATCATAAAATCAAACAATTTAAACAAAGTATTATTGTTCAAATGATCAAAAGTTAAAGTGGTTAAGAGGTGATTATTCCTTCTACTTACTCCCAACTCACATGCAACAATATAATAGGTAAGGTGTAAGGAATCAATCAGCTCTTTTTACCCTAATTGTATTTTACAACAACTGATAAATGCTTAATTGAAAACAAATTGATTTTCTTCAGATAATTCAATAATTGCAACTTATATGAATGGGTGACATTGACTGATTCACAAAGCAAATTATTTATAAAAAAAATGATAGCCGAAAATATCAAATAATACACTGACCTATTTTTGAAGTACTTCACTCTAAAATAAATTTCAGTTGAAGTATTGTGATCAATACATCAAATCTTCAATCAATGTTGTGTAATTCAAAATCACATATTTAATATCCACACATATAACAATTTAAAATAAATTAAAGGCATTTGACAATGATCAAACAAATACAAATGTTTCGTTTTGATGAGTAACTTTTTTCGTGTATTTCAATCTTAAATATATAACATACACGAATAACGATTTCACATAATAATTAAATATCTTTGACAATGATGTACAAACTTCAACTGCTTCGTTAGATGAGTACCTGAGTTGAGTTGAATATTGGAGTTCTCAATTCATTTCATTTCAGTTCATTTCAGTTCAAATCCATTATTTAATTTAAAAAAAAATCAATACCGACATTTTTAAACGTCATATATTTAGTTGGAACCATGGATGTTTCAACATGTTCGTATACAGCCGTCCTGGAATTGGTTGATGGTGTGCTGACCCGGGAATCTCTACAGATTGGTTTGTCTTAGTTAGGGTGGCCAAACCGTCACTTTAAATGGTACAGCTGATTAATTCACAGGGATTTGGTTGGTAACGGTAACAATGTCTGGTTCATGGTTGGATGTATCGGTCGAGAACTGAAACATTTAATAAAATTACCCAAGTGGTGATAATACAAGTACCAATTCAAGCAAATCTTGGGATAGTTTTTATCAGACTCATTTTTAATGACATTAAAATAATATATAATTACACATGATACTCATTCCATTCTATTCATATTACATGTATAAGTGCATGAGTATATCTCCAATTAACAATCAGGTAAACATGCAAGTTCTTTGTTCTCCAATTTTGGCGGGAAATCTTAAACTTCTTTGTTCTTCAAATACAATCAATTTCCACCAGTTTGTTTTTAAACTTAAAAATAATACATTAAGAATAACAACATACAGCAGGCGAAGCACCCCCCAAATTTGGAAAAGTATACAAAAAGTCCAAAAATTTCAGAATTTGCGAGCGTAGTGAGCCAAAAAATCAGGGTTTTTACAGCTTTTTTGGACAAAAAAGGTCCAAATTTTAGGAAGAAAGTCCACTTTTTACAAAATTTGGAAAAAAAGGTCCACTTTTTCAAAATCAGCACCCCCCAAATGAAATCCTGCGTACGGGCCTGACATACAGTATCAAGCATGCATATAATTTAACACAATAGCAATAACAATTAAGAGTTTTATAAACTTACTTCATCCGTCAGTTTTGGTGACTTCCAATTCAGTTGCAGATCGCATTTCAAACTCACACACCTGTGTGACTCCAACAGCTCTATCTTCACAACTCCATAGTGTGATGATAATAATTATGCCAACTTATACCACCCTCTGCCTGGGTACAATAAAACAATTGCAAAGCCTATCTTTGGCTTGGATAGGTCTTATACTCCCAGCAAACACAAAAACATTTTAAAAACGTTTTAAATAAGTTATATTTTGGCTTTTGGTTTTGGCAAAAACGTTTTAATAACATTAAAATGTCGGGTTATATAAAGGTCATGAAAACGTTTTAAAACGTTTGGTATGAAAACACACTACAACAATATTTTTAAAATGTTTTCAAAATGTTATTGTAAACTATTTTTGCAAACATTTTTCCAAATGTTCTTAAAATGTATTTTTCAAAACGTTTTAATAACATTTAAATGTCGGGTTATATAAAGGTCATGAAAACGTTTTTAAAACGTTAATGAAAATATTTTGGGCAAACATTTTTCGCAAAATATTTTTTCAACCCCAAAATAACATTCTGTTTAGAATGTTTTGTATCAAGTTTTCAAGAATGTTTTTAGAATGTTATTAAAACGTTTTATACCCTTTATATCCACCCGACATTTAAACGTTCTCTGTAAAACATTTTTGTTTGCTGAGCAGTAGATTATCCAAAAATTTTTTTTTAAGGTTATGAAAACGTTTTATACTCTTAGTATACCCTTTATATAACCCGACATTTTAACGTTTTCTGACAACTTTTTATAACCTTTTGGGAATGATGTCGAAAACGTTTTGTGTTTGCTGGGCTGGTATAAAACAAGAACAATCAATTTTTTTCTCACAAAATATACTGATGATGCGATCAATTTTGCAACACACACACACAATATTTTGTGTTTTCACTTGACCAAGTCTTGTCTGGAAGTGAGGACTCCCTCTTCACAATATATGCTTGCCTACAATTTGTTTAACCTTATGCATATTTGATAGTGTTCTATTGTATTATTACACTTGACATAAAATAACAATAGATGAACAGAATAAGACTGATCCATTTTAATAAACAGGTAAATCACAGGCCTATCAACTGGCAACTCTCAGCTGGTTGACCAAATCATGCACTAAGCTAAAGTTTTCCAAATCACAAAAAAAAATGAAAGTTTAATTTTGGTATCTGTACTGACAATCTCTTGCAATCAGTTTACAAGAACAAAATGAAAAACAAAATGAAAATCATGGATTTTACTGTTATCACTAAAATGGGTGCAAAGGATTGAACTACGATTAGCTTAAGTAGCTACTCCCCCACCCCTTCATAGGACTAGGGTTAGAGACAAAAATATCTTTATATTACAAGCACAACACATCAATGCTCGAATATTTTCCATTCGAGTATACTTACTAATCACCTTAATGAAAACCCACGTTAAACTTGCTGATTATTTGTTATACTTATTGCTGAATCCTTTTATCAATATAGTTGGTATTGCCAATTTGATTATGTTCGGATTGGTAGACAAATTTCATTAGCAAAACATAATTAATCAAACAAATTATCTTTTTTGCCTTTGCTCTGTTATTTCTCTCGTAAAGCAGGTGGGGTTTTCCATTACCAAACTCTGTCGTTTTCGTAAGCCGATATAAGTGTAGATAGGGAAGAATAACATGTAAAGGGTGCAGTGGAGTAGCCACCTTCCATCGTCTTAGGGGGGGGGGTACCAATTCGGGGGCAAAGACGAAAAAAATCACTGTTGCATCATTTTGACCCGGTATTATTGGAGGCATACATACATTATGCATTTTAGAGAGACTGTGCATGTAAAGTCTTAAAGCTTCCAAAAATACTTTTGCATTGTAGTTGCATTTTTTAGGCTTTCAATGCTTTTCATGCATCTATTTTGGTTTGACAACTGACTATACGTGCGTAACTTAATTTAAAAAAAGAAACATTAATAAATTAAGTTAAGATGGTCCCGATTAGGGTGTCACACTTTTAAAAACATGATTTATGGTTCGGTGAATAAATTAACATTAATGCTGAGGATTATAAAATGTCTTCTCATAATGTAGAGGTCCTCATTTATGTGTGATGACTTCCAGGCATCTCTTGCTCATACTATTGACAGTAGTTGTTTTCTTTGCTGTTGGTCAAGCTGGTTCAACGTATGCTGCAGGATGTGTTGCAAAATCATGTAATGTGGTATTGCCCCTTACTTTTCCGTTATGTTACGGAATTGGTAGCAACGTTTGCGCAGTGTGTTTAGTAAGACCTGAGAGCACATCAGACACACCAAATTGCATTCTGAATACGAGGAATGTCCTTCTGATGTCAAATAATTTTTTATTTTTTTAATTTGTGATTGAAATTCGCGATATAATCCAAATATCATAGCAAATTATTAAAATTTGATATTTTTGATAATTAACTGAGCCATATTTCGTAACACGGAGTACGAAGAGGGATGGGGGTATAAATATCACATACCGTTATATTTGGTCTCTTCTATCCAGTGATACCAAAATAAGTACAACCATTACCACATAGTGTCGCTATAACGGCAACGTACAAAAATATAGGCGCAATTGATTTTCGGCTAAAAATTCTACAAAAATACAATTTGACCGAACTTTTAACTCAAGTTAAAAGGAAATGACTATTTCAACATAACTAACAAGCAAAATGTCAGTAGTTCTTGGAGTAATTTTACAAGAGCGTTACTGTATATACCCCCGCTATGATCATCTTTGACGACCGGTCCAACCCTGGGATAAAAATTGCATCACTAAAATGAGCACAAAGGATGGATCTACGATTAGCTTAGGTCGTTTGGACATAAATGCGTGCGGTTTTTTTTATGTCGGATATAAAATCGGGGAGGGGGTGGACAACAAACCCCATCTTTCGTAGTTCTAGAGTTAACAGTCCTCGAAATAAAATTTATTAATCTAATGGTATGTACTTAAAGTGTATGCAGCTGGGAGGAATAGCCGTCAATCATTTGAAAGTTTTGACCTTTCGTATTGAAGCTATACATTTTCCCCTAAACACCTACAATTTTTTCATAAACAGACAATTCTCACTGGACTATAAAACACGTGTTAAACCTAATGCACATCTTAAATTATTTTAACAAAAACAGAAACATTTCATTTGATTAATTTGCATTGAAACAGGTCTCAAACTAAAGGCTGATTTCATAAAAGGCTGTATTTTTCAGATAAAATGATAAAAGGTGGGAACAAAACCCGCTCACTTGATGCATAACAAACCAGTCTTTGTTTCAAAAAAGAGAAATTGACGATTGGTTTTTGGATTTACTGAGATCAACGTGAGAAAGTTGATAATAAAGAGTGATTGTTATGTTCGGGAATATTCTGAAATTACGTTTTCTTCGTATTCATAAATCAAATGAGTTACATAGTTCACCATAGATTCTTTGTAATGTCAATTTGAAAAACCTAACAACGGATGAAATCGAACACCCCTGCTTCTATAATCAAGTGTTTAATTACATTGAACTTAATAATCAAAACATGTTAAATCTCTTGAAGACAGTCAAGCATTGTTTTCCAATATTTTGCAAATTCGGGGTAAGAACTTGAGACGGGCTGGATGAAAGAAACCTTATATCAGCCTTATTAAAAACCATAACAGCGTAGTTAGATATTTGAGCGTGAAGTCCCTTTGATTACTTCTGTGGGATCCATAAGCTTCAAAATTGAAGAGCACAATACTTCACAACACGTCATACTTATAAAAAACGTCATACCTACGCCCCACTGTAATCTTTAGCTTCATGCCAGTCTCAAAATGAATTTAGATATCATATTTCTACTAATATACTGTCAGTTACACATGAAAGGTTTACTGACTTCAATTATTTGTAAAACGTTTTTATTTGTTTCACTTTTATTTTCCATCAAAAAGAAAAGTCACATGTATAAAATTTGTAATACAAAAATGCTTTTTGATATTCGGTTTCTTTTTTGATTAATGCGCTAGAAATCCTTTGTATATTAAGTAAGAATAGTATGGGGCAAGAATAAATTAGAATGTATTCTGGCTATTTTAAGCATTATTTATCATATTTAATAGATGAACACATCGTCTTATCCCGTATTTTATTTTTAAGATATTGTAACAGGATTGAAATTGAGAAAAATCTTAAAAGCACTGCATAAGGTGAAATCCAGAGATACGAGGGACGGTCAGTATGTTATGAGAGTTGACTTGTAACCCCATATATGGATTATTTACATGGCATTTCTCTATGATCACATAAACATTGTACTTTTATCTTTCAACCTCGGCAAATAGGGTTATCGAAAGGATGCAGATGTAACCTGCGATTGTGGAACAGGACCGCAAACGATGGATCACCTACTGTGTTGCCCTCAACTGGATCAAACATGCACAACTACTGACTACAATGAAAATGCCGAAAAATGTGTGCAGCAGGCAGGGTGACTATTCTGGCGATTCTACAGCCTGTCTCAAAAAAAATTGTGCAAGTGAAAAGCGCCCTCTTTGGCAATTACAAAATACCGTTGTGACATGATGCTTACATCAACATCACGGGCGCAGTCTTAGCTCTTAAATGCCGTTTGTTCTGTTCAATTTGCTCGTTCCAATTTCGAGATATTTATTTAACAACGAAAGGGTAAGACTTTTACTAGGGAAGAGAGCTGTACATGTAAATCAATGATAGCTGATGTTGATGCGTCTAATGCACTCCCCCTTTCTTTTTCGGCGCATGCATTAGACGCATCAACATCAGCGCGCTTATATTATTTTGTCTAATATCTCTCCCAACAAGTAATACGCGTTCATTAAGCTATAACATGTATAAGTGCGCAATATGTGTTTGTCTTTTAACATGTCTGAAGTGACTAAGAGAACAATATTTACCATGATAAAATCCTTGACATGCACATGTATTTAATTTTTACTGCATAATGTGAAATATTTATTTATCTTTTAATATCTTTTAAGTGGAAAAGAGAATCATCATTCCTGCATCATGATAAAACAGTCAGAAAATTTTAGTTTTGTGTAATTGATGCATTCTTTTGATTTTACGAAGGAACTCCTGATAAACTCTGATGCTATCACTGTTACATGTAAAGCCCTCTTCCCTAGTAAAAGTGGCACAATTGTGATTTTACCCTTTCGTCTTTAACTAAACATATCTCGAGATTAAAACAAGCAAATTGAACAGAACAGACGGCATTTGAGAGCTAAGACTACGCCCTTGACAATGATGTAAGCATGTCACAACGGTATTTTCTAATTGCCAGAGAGGGCGCTTTTCACTTGCACAATTTTTTTTGAGACAGGCTGTATATCTAAAATGACTCCATATTTGAAGTAAAAAGTCATAATTTGTTGACTCTGCTGAAGAGTCACCGTTTATGATTCTACACAGGAGTCATTTGACTCCCAATATGAAGTCATTTTAGACATAGAGTCACTCAGTGGATGGATTCTGCTTCTAGAGTAACTCAGACTCTAATTATAGAGTTACAAGAAGAACAACATCAAACAGCAGCAGCATATAATAAGAAGAAGATGAAGAAAAAGAAGAAGAAGACGACAACGACGAATACGAAGAAGAAGAAGATGTGGATTGCCAACATTTTTTAATGTATAGCAAAGTACCACTTGAATATGTTTCAGAAACCATGAGCTTCCTCTATTTTATCCCATCGCTATTGGATTGCGTCATCAAGCACATAGATGAAGTAGTTTTCCAATTGCCTGTCATAGTAATATCAATAAGTACATTTAAAAACTTCCTTTTCATATGATATCGGAAATGACAACTACTGTGTTCACAAAACAAAACAGCCTTTAAGCACTAACACGGGTGTACATCCTGGGAATGTTGTCATCAGGGAAAATGAATTTATGTCTTGGGAATACGGGCGAAGCCATCATTTTACTGCATTGTCCCATTATGCGTGATCCCATCCAAAAGTCTGTCAAACTAATGATAAATAGCGAATACTTATATATAGATCATAATGACAGGTTACCAAATGGCTAATGGGAGCAAACTCTTCATAACGCATTTTTACGATGTGTTTATAGTCAGCAACATCATATTCTCCTGGGAGGAGCTTGTTTCGACAAGTAAGCCGGCAGTTTTTGCTATGTAACCGAGATGTATAGTCGACCGGCAAATGGAATCTATATGCAATCCGCAGTCCGTAGATCCACGTTTCCTTCTTGAGTTTACGTCTCATTTATTTCATGATGAACTTCGTGTATAGCCAAAGACTAAGAATAGATCAAAAAGTACCATATTTACGCAAACCATCAAAGACTCTGAAAGTTATTTGACATATTATAGCCTTATTCAAGCACATTCGAAGGCAGCGAATAATGACATTACTTTTGGTTCATCACGAAATGAATCGCAGACCACTTGTACCAAGAGCAATGAAGCTTATCAGTAACCAAAGATGTTCCGTCACCTTAAGGGGGTACTACACCCATTGCATTTTCTTTTTGCATTTGTTTGCATTTTGTGAAGAAATGAGAAAAAAAAAATGGACAAAGGGGTAAATCTTCTCGTGGCATCGGTATCAATGTAGCTTACATGCTATTAAAGGTAGAAGCCAAAATGTGGTACATCACTGATGTTTTAAATTCTCTATATTTTGGAAAGCTATCAACTATCAACGGATTTCGTTAAAACTTTGGATATGTGTTGCTAACACATTAGGAAAATAATGTTGATATGTCAAATGGGAATAGGTGGTTCCTGATTTCTTTTATGACTTCATGAACATGGTGCTCCACACCTATCAAAAAACGAACTGGTTTTAACCAGTTCAAAAAATGGTTTTAACCATTTAAAAAAATGCTCCTATTTTCAATGTTGAGCTATATTTTTTGTATTTTTAATGTTGTATTTTCAATGTTGAGCTATATTTTGTATTTGTAATGTTGTATTTTCAATGTTGAGCTATATTTTGTATTTTTAATTAAGCCATAGGTAACAGGTTACCACAACCACACTACAGCAATGTTGAAAAAAAATCGTATTTCTTGTCACCTATACCACCATATTAGGTAGTTTTTCGCAAGCTCGATCGTATAATTTCATACGAACAATATACAATTTAAGAAACAATATGGTTTCCGAACAAATCACTGAACTTACATTGATTTTATGAATGTTTTGAGTCATCCAGTAGTATAAAATAGACAAAAATATGAATCAAATACTGGACTCACCAACGATTTTTTTTTCCAGTAACGTTGCGACCCGTTCACCGGGTCTTCATCAGACTGCGCAGAGACTTGACTGATGGTTTGGTCACGTGATTGTAATCGGCGAGGAAGTAGTTAATATGTCTATTTTATACTACTGGATGACTCAAAACATTCATAATCTTGTAAGGAACAATTTCGGGCGTGATCGCCTAAAATTATGCAGAGAACTCGAAAATACGGCGAGGAAGATAGCGAATCATCGGAACCACTTGCGTTTTAACTTGCGTTGTCTACATGAAGATGTTATACCTCGCAGTGTTAAACTCAGGAGTACTATAAAGGGACACAAGGCAAGTAACATCCTTAAAATGCCGAGAGAAAACTTCTCAATGAACGTGTAAGACAAGTAAACTTCACGATTAACGCTCTTAATAACAAATTTCACAGAACTGATGAAAAACTACGCACTGAGCTCACAAGAGAGACATATGATCAAGTACAGAAGTTCACCACAGATACGCAACTAGCGCAACACAAACTTGTAAAGATCGTCAAATTGATAAATTCTCAAAGTTAAAGCAATCCGGGAAGCAATCTCGTTCTGATTTAGATCTTAATTGGCGGAATAGTGGAAAAAACATCTCCCATGAGGACAAGGAAAAGTGGGTAAAACCTTTCTAACAGAGACCTTACAGAAAGTGAAACATCGATCCTTGCTAAAGGTCTTGGTTATTGTGTTGTTGATCGTAAAATTCCAATTGCTGAATACATCACTGCCACTGAATCGGCCATTAAACAAGCGAACCTTGACAACTCAAAAGCTGAAGAACTTAGACACAAAGTTAACACAACCATCCGTAACTCCAAGCCTCCTCTATCTAACATCACTAAAGAGGAAAATAAAGCGCTTATTGATCTCGGTAAGGACAAGACTATTACTATAGTTCCCAGCGACAAGGGCCGTTGCGCAGTGGTACTTAACACAGCGGATTATGATTCCAAGTGCCAAAATTTATTGAACGACCAGCAAACTTACAAACGTGTTGGATACAATCCTACAAGTGGATACAGAAAGAAGGTCACAGATTTTACCAATAAATTATGGACTACGGAGCGGTCACTAATGTTGAAAAGCATAGTTTGAATCCCCCCACTGAACCCACTGTTCCCGCGTTCTATGGCTTACCAAAGATTCATAAGCCCGAACCGATCCCGGTACGACCTATAGTAAGCAGCATCGGTTCAGTTACCTACAATTTGGCCAAATACGCCGCCAAGGTTCTTGCTCCATTGGTCGGCAAAACGCCCCACCATATTAAGAACAGCCAAGCTTTCGTGGATACTGTCAAGGACATTAAGTTAGAACAAAACGAAATCATAACATCATAACATCTTACTTTTGTATTTGCATGGATTTAATCAAAGCCTTTGATATGATAACATGGCATTTTAATACATAAATTATATTCTATGATTTTAGAGGGGTATCATATGAATGGTTTATAAATTATCTTTCCAACAGAAAGCAATTTGTGTCGTAAACACAGTTCACTCTGAAACTTAGATGTCACAGGGGTCTTTTTTGCTACACATCCAGTTTATTGAATAAGATTTTGTTTGCCGATGACACTACAATGTTTTATTGAGATTATCTTCACATCATAATTCTCCACCTGTGCATTCAACTTATTACATTTACCATTGTTTTTGAATCTATATAATTTTTACAGCAGAAAATCATCCATAACTTGAGCTGGGAGCGCAGGAGTAATTCAGTTATTACCTCTTAATCTCATTGTTTGCAATATTCTGTTCTTAATTTCTGTTCTGATGTCATACTTTATTGAAACTTGAGACTGAACTCTTCGCATCGAATATGAAAATGTGATTATGTGCATCATTTTCATTATGTTGCGAGCTCTTTAAGGGATCTAGAATGAGCATTTATTGCGTTTCGACATTATTTTTGTGTGGGACATAAGAGCACCTCAGACCTATCGAATTGCATTCTGAATACGAAGCATGTCTTTCTGATATCAAATAATTTTCATTTTTGAAAATCACAATATAATACAAATTTTATGACAAATTATAAAAAATTGATATTTTTCAAATTTTTGATATATAACAGTCCTCGAAGTAAATAATATAAATCTAATGATATATTCTTAAATTGTATGTAGCTGGCAGGAAAAGCCGACGGTCAATTGAAAATTTTGACCTATCATATTGAAGATATGGATTTTTTTTTCCCAAAAAGACCTAATTTTTTTTTGTGTTTTGGGGAAAAAAATCCATATCTTCAATACGAAAGGTCAAAATTTTCAATTGATCGTCGGCTTTTCATCCCACCTACATACACTTTAAGTATAAATCATCAGATTTGTAAAGTTTACTTTGAGTACGGTAAATATCAAAAATATCAATTTTAATGATTTGCCATAAAATGTGTATTAAATTGCAATTTCAAAAATCAAAATTATTTGATATCAGAAGGACATTCTTCGTATTCAGAATGCAATTCGATATGTCTGATGTGCTCTAATGTCCTAAAATAAATACTGTCCAAACGTTCATACCCCAGCCCTTAAGGAGTACTTTGCCATGGTAAAAGTGCTTTAATGTAGGTGTATATTGCATTGAAAATTATAGCGTAAAATTCAATACTATATACGGAAATGTGGAAGGTATGCTAAGGTATAAAAACCCATACTTAAAAAAACGTGGATGGAGAATGGAATCGTATGGATAATATTTGATATCAAAGAGACACGAGGTGTATGATGCTTCAATCATCTAGAGCCCATGCTATACAGAAGAATTGAAAACAATTCGCACGGCGACGTTTAATATCTGTGACAGATTTGCCACAAAGTCGGTCTTTTATAAGTACTAAGGAGATTTGATATAATAAGCACAAACACATTGAAAGGTTCAACTCCGGTTAAATCCCATACTAACGAAAGAAATATTGGCAAAAGCTTTTATCTAATATGCAACAGCTGCCGAATGTTTGCAAAATGGCCAATATATTAAAAAGCTAATATATTAAGAAATAACACTAATGCATAAACTCTTAAAATAATAGCGCGAACCAATCAGAGCAATCGTTAGAAAAAATCCAAACCATGCATTGATTGTGTATATTGTGCACTCCGCGTACTACGCGCAGTGCTTGCACACGCGTTCGCGTCGCGTAGGTTGATTCATTTTTTTAAATATTTGGTTCTGTTTTCCAATATTTTTAGTGATAATTTTGTTTAAAAAACAGCAAAAATCACGTGTTTTTTCTTCTCGTGTATGAAATAGGTTAATGAACGCGTATTACTTGTTGCTCGAGAAATTAGACAAAATAACGCACTTGCGCTGATGTTGATGCGATGTGTTTAATTAATTCAATGTGTGTTATGCAAGTTGGTATTTCATTATTTGACTTAGAGAAATACTTCTTCGTTACCTTAATTTATGTATGTTTGAATAAGTAAACATGATATATTTTCAAACATTTGCTAAAAACATTTTCTAATGCATTAACGGGAACTGGCTGCATCAACATCATGTTCTTAGTGCACAAATATATCGAAGTATGCTTTGATAGAATACAACTAAATTCAGTATAAATACATCATATATACAACGACGTCACGAGGTAGATATGCCGCGTGTAGTATTGTTTACAATATTAAAACTATTATAGCGTTGCTTAAATCCTACAAAGATCTGCAGATGAATACAAATACTCGATGATTTAAACAGGATACTGTGTATCTGAGTTTCAATTTGCATATTTATCCTTACAAGTAAGAAACCAAATTAGCTCCGGTAACAATCTTTTGGAAACACCCTATAGAAAGACTATAAATAACCTTGGCTACGGACCATTCTTATGTATTGGCATTCTAGTCTTCTAGACACTACAAGCGAACAATGTGTGTTTGTCAATATAAGCCACTTAAGTAAAGTCTCATTCGATGCCTCTCAATTACAAGTCGACAACTGTAGGGTTCCGTTTACACACAAGATACTGTTTTCTTGACATTTTGCTAAGTACTGTTTTATCTGTGATAATTTCAGATGGCTGTTTCAGGTTATAAAAAACCTCCCTTAAAGCACCAACTGATTGATTGTGTGACAAAACAACTGCCGCATTTATATAACTATAATTTAGTGCATTTAACAGTTCAAGTAACCGTGGTTGTACTTAAACACAATAAATCTCTGTTTTGTAAGTAACATGTCACCCTCAATTCCGTAAAGTCTGACATCTATGATGTTACAGCAACTATCTTCAAGAGCCTACTTTTCTTTGAAGTCCCTTTTACGTTTTGGCGCCAAGCAAGTATGTCCGTTAAACGTACCGTAGCAGTGACATATGAAGCCTCATCAAACAACATACAGCTAGCGATAGATAAATATGACCCATTCTTGGCCTGCTGATGTCGATTTCCCTTTCACCGCATCACCGAGTTACCGCAAATATATGTAATACTAAAGCCTGTCATTATCTTATACATACGTGTAGTTGCTATGCTAAACTATACAAATACTATAAATAACGTGGCCTCAATCAGTGTTTATATATTGACATTCTAGTCTTGCTCTCAGCACTAAAAAGCGACAATGCAAGCAAACAATGTGTGTTTTTCAATATAAGCCACTTAAGTAAAGTCTCATTCAATGCCTCTCAATTACAAGTCGACGATTGGATGGTTCCGTTTAGACACAGGATACTTGATGTTTTCTTGACACAGGTAATGTAAACAGGTTCAATCAGCTGTAAACTCTTCTGTTCTTATCGGTCATAATTTCAGGTTAAAAAAATGTCCTTAATAAAGCATCGGGGGATTGAGTTAGGGAATACATTTAATATCAATTTATAATAGGTAGTGAATGAAACAATATACTTATATATTATATACATGTAGTTTGCATATGAAATAAGTAAACCAATAACTGACATATTAAACACATCTTTTAGAGAGGGGGCAGCGGGGGGAGCAGTTCCCCAACAGTGGAAGCGGGCCATCGTGGTTCCCATTCCTAAGTGCAGTCCGCCAACTTGGAACAAGCTACGACCTGTTTACCTGATGGATCACTTTGCTAAGGTAGCCGAGTATTTTATTCTTGAATGGCTTATGAAGGATATTCAAGATCAAATCGATCCTAACCAGTTTGGTAATCGTAAGGGGTATTCCACCTTATCAAGTTGATTAATACTATCCTGATACATGTTGAACATGATGCAGTCATGTCTACAGTAGAATTCATCTCGACCTTTGCAGGACTTAAACCCCATTAAAAGCTATTAAACCAAGATAACACTCATTGAAACAGCTCAACTGATTAAATCGAATCTTCTCTGGTTGTGCACATGTGTCTGTTTTATATGTGCGGTATCGCTATGAGGTGCTATAATACAGCTTCAGTTGGGTAACTGATTATAAAGGAAACGCAAGGAAACAATGGTATGTGGACCTTTGTTCACGAAATGAGACAATGGCCTGCTTTTTGTTAACCAGCATTCTTGAAAATGAGCAACATAATGATTGTTGACTTAACACGGTTTGGAAATAATTTCTTCATATTTTTGGTGTTATCTGTCGTTTACATATCCTTCCTAAAACACAAAATTAGCTAAAAATTTAGGACATGTTACAAAACTATATTTTCTAGAATTTCATAGAATAGTTTAAATGTAGCTTGTACCGTTTTTTTGTGGCATCCTTCAGAACGGAGCGGTCCGTTACCAATATAGCTCAATATTTTCGGTCAAATCTCCATTCAATTAACACGGGGAGTTGGCTAGCTATGAGCTAGCTATGCTTTGCCCTCACTCATATTCTACGAAAGTGCGACTATTTCTGAACATAGTCAGGTCATGTTAGAGAAATATATTTGCTAGAAGTTTGGAGAATAGTTTAAATATTGGCCGGTTATTTTTCACACAGTGATGTTAACTAGGCAAATGCAATATACTTCTAACATACACTATTTGTAAAGGTCGCGCGTCAATGGTGAGAGCACTGTGTATTGTGTATAGGAAAACGGACAGTAACTGCAGTATGAAAAACAATGAGTATGTCCAGGATTGTAATAACGGCAAGGCATTAGATCGTGTCGATCACAATGTGGCTATTCCAAAGTTAGTAGACTTTCCATTACCCCGTGGATCTGTTGTTTCCTATCTCAGCGATCTCAGTGTGTCAAATATTAGAATGGTCCTTTCTTAAGGCTTAAGTTTGTGGAAGTGTGCCCCAGGGCACTCTGACGGGTCCGGCTACCTAAAATAAAATGGTGCTCAAATACGTCGATGATTTGACATTGTTGAAAATGCTTTTGTCAACAAGACAGAATAATAATAATAATAATAATAATAATAATAATAATAATAATAATAATAATAATAATAATAATAATAATAATAATAATAATAATGATAATGATAATAATAATAATAATAATAATAATAATAATAATAATAATAATAATAATAATAATAATAATAATAATAATAATAATAATAATAATAATAATAATAATAATAATAATAATAAACATATGGTAGGCTTCACCTCTCCGACTTCACCTACGCCTTGATGTTGAAACTTTCCAGTAACTGGTACAACATGCATGTCACTAAAATGAAGGCAAACAATGGATTTATGATTAGCTTTAGTCGTATTTGTTATAGTATGCCAGATGAAAAACCTTAGGGGCTGCTACATCTCCTTTATATGACAAAGATTGAATTAAACGGGGAAAATCTGTTTAATTTTTTTTTTCTCTCAATTAAAGAAAGCCACGTAAGAAGAGAATGTTTGGTATCAATGTTCTAGTAATTTCCATTATTGATGAACCACCTTAACCTTGTTATTCTTTGTTTATTATTGAATCCGTGCTGAAATATAATGTAAGCTGAAGGGCAAACCTATTATCCTCTGATATTACTTGCTGTTGCTCTGTTTCTTCTCTCGTAAAACAGGTGGCGTTTTTCATTATTAATTTGTGCCGTTTTCTTCGTTGTCAGTATGGTGCTTTAGGCTGCCAAACATTACAATCTTAAAGCGACCATGAGGTTTCTGTAATCAGAATGGAATTTGTATGTATACGATTGGATTATAGTATTCATGAGAAGATGAAAGTGTAGATATGGAATAAAGATCCTGAACTTGATGTAACAATACTCACGTAATGCACAACGTCAAAACATCAAACGTTGAAGCATATCTTTGTCACCCTGAGGTTTCAAATACATTAACGTCGAAGGACAAGTATGATAAAAGGAAAGACACATTCTTATCACACAATATAAACGACACATTTTAGCAAGAAATGTGGAACTGGGCAACCATTGCATATAATATACAAACACCCACGCTTGGATAAAAAGCCATCCATCATGTGAAAATTTCGACCTTTCTGAAGATACAGATTTTTGTCATAAAACTCCAATAAAATTTCAGGTCTTTTGGGGATAAAATGTATGTCTTCAATACGAAAGGTCAACATTTGCAATTGATGGTCGGCTTTTCATCCCAGCTACATACACTTTAAGTAAATATCATACAATTTATAAAGTTTACTTCGAGGACTGTTAAATATCAAAAGGTATCAAATTTTAATAACATTATGGAAAGGTTTCTATACAAAAACGATTCTCTTATAAACCATCATGCGCACAGTTTCCACCTTAATACACCTGAGCACACATGTTCGTCCAAGAGCTTCCAAGCAGAGAACAACAAGCAGTGAATGACTCCACCACAGTATTTGATTACACTACACGGTTGAGTGCATATCAATGTAGGAGCTGTGGAGCTTCTAGCTGACAAATGGGCCTCTTTGATTTTTTTTGTCAAAACCTCAAGTGTTCCCTTCATACAATCAGAATGTTTTACATCAAACGAAAGCTCCCTAAAAACAATTTTCGTCACTTGGTCAACAGGCGGCAATTTAATGTTATATCAAGGCGAATGTGGAAAATCTGTTGAAAACTACCTATCCAATCACATTGTTTGACCAAAATGTAGGTTTTAAAAGTCAAAACCACAAGTGTTCCTTACAATATTTTCAAATTTTATGACATTCAATGAAAAAGCACACTTATATTGTCATGGTTTTGGATACATTTGTTTAGTCTTCTTTGTCAACAATTTATTTTTTTCAAATTTGCTGGTCACACCTACCGCATGACTCTAATAATTGCAACATAATACCCTAATTATGGTCTTACACGCCGATATAGAAGGTACTCGAGACATAAACGTCTTCCCTTACTTATAATGCATTAAGGCTACATGCTCTTTTTGGTTGAAATTTTTGGCGGGAAATAGTCCCGCCAAAACATTAAAGTAATCGTTTCCCACAACTAAATATCATAGTCAGGAAATTAATGATGCATCTGGTAGCTTAGATCATAACTTTCATTATACTTAGTTGCAATTATCCCAGATAAATCTTGATTTGTTTTTACAGCGTCTTGAATTGTCGATGTTTTTGATCAAAAAACATCACTCGATGTATTTTGAAACTCTTCTCAAATTAGCCCCAAATCATAATTTATTATATGCACGTGTAGCAAACACCAATGGGAATAATTGGACGTTGTTTGCGGAGCCTAAATTTGGTTTGATTTTATTTCACAATAATTCTAAGGTGAGAATTTTGACCTGACATTTCCTTTTGGAAATTTAAATTCATTGATATGTGATATTTTGAATAAATAAAGAGTACGCTTACCTTTCTGCAACACTTCCCGGTATCATTGAGCATCTGCTGAGAGCCAACAATTTGTCTGAAGACAGTCCCTTCCTATCATTTTTGAACAATATATGGTTCAAAAGTGCGTACACTACGCGTATATACTGGCACAGTGAGGTAACGAAGAGAGCTATTTACGGTGGGGTATCTATTGTAAGCTATTAGGGTATAGGCCTATTAGTATATCTTCCAGCAAGTGACAAGATGTGTCAAGCAGGTGCATACATAAGGGCGGTATATATTCAAATGGTATTGTCTGGATCATTGAGTATCGATTGCGCACGTATACACGGATGTGTGTGGTCCTCCCCAGGTTTTGACATGAATTACAAATGACGTCGTGAATGACCCAGCGTTTTCATTCTATTATTACAAAATTGATCGTCGTTTATCACGAGTCCTAAGAGTCGTACCAGTTCAATTCATCAAAATTAATTTGTATTAAATGAAAAACAAACAGACAAGTAGAGTCATATGTCTTTCTATGACTGTATTCCTACCAAAATCTGATTTTCAATACACTAGAAACGTGTTGATATGTATATCTTTGAAAATTCCCGAATGTTAACCGTGGCACAGTCACCGTGGCACAGTAGGCATCTTTATCATTCATAGTGCAATTGGCAGTGGTTCGAACCCTGGTGAAAATTTTAGTTTTTTAAATTCTTTTTACTAATGCGCTGTGCCGTTTTTCAAACACGCCCCTGAATGAAATTGATGGGCAAGTACCCTTAAGGAAATTACATTTGAAGCATAACCATATGAAAACTATTAAAAGCTCTTTTATGTGGTTCTTATGATATGTTGACATATTAGCATAATATTGGAAACTAAGACATTTTAATTATTCAAGGTTAATCTATTGAAACATTTTTCTTGACATCCATGGCAGGGTCCTCTGGCATGGTTTTGAAAAATTATAATTTTGTATTATTTAATTTTGTGTTATATTATCTCATAATGCCATTGATTTACCTGACAAGTTGTGGTTTATTTTACATCCTTATATAACTATCTTGTTTGACATGCATGGTCTCTTATGCTTTCATGCTTTAGTTATTGAATTTCTTGATTTTGTTTACAAGTGAACTCAGTCATGTGTATCATGATTGACGGGAGTTTGACCAGCTGTTTTAAGTAGGTCAAACCTCTTCAATCATGGTATCCATGGTGGGGTCCTCTGGCATGGCTTATGAAAAATTATATTTTTATATTATTTGTTTTGTGTTATATTATCTCATAATGGCATTGGTTTATCTGACAAGTTGTGGTTTATTTTACATCCTGATATAACTACCTTGTTTGACATGCATGGTCTCTTATGCTTTCATGTTTCATTTCACTCATGAAATGTTGGTTCGTGTTAATTTATCATTAGTTTTTGAATTTCTTGATTTTGTTTACAAGTGAACTCAGTCATGTGTATCATGATTGAGGGGAGTTTGACCAGCTGTTTTAAGTAGGTCAGACCTCTTCAATCATGGTATCCATGGTGGGGTCCTCTGGCATGGTTTATGAAAAATTATATTTTTATATTATTTGTTTTGTGTTATATTATCTCATAATGTCATTGGTTTATCTGGCAAGTTGTGGTTTATTTAACATCCTGATATAACTACCTTGTTTGACATGGTCTCTTATGCTTTCATGTTTCAATTCTCTCATGAAATGTTGGTTCGTGTTAATTTATCATTAGTTTATGAATTTCTTAATTTTGTTTACAAGTGAACTCAGTCATGTGTATCACGATTGAGGGGAGTTTGACCAGCTGTTTTAAGTAGGTCAGACCTCTTCAGTCGTGGTATCCATGGCGGGGTCCTCTGGCATGGTTTATGAAAAATTTTAATTTTATATTATTTGTTTTGTGTTATTCTTATCTCATAATGCCATTGGTTTACCTGACAAGTTGTGGTTTATTTAACATCCTTATATAACTACTTTGTTTGACACGGTCTCTTAAGCTTTCATGTTTCTATTCACTCATGAAATGTTGATTCGTGTTAATTTATCATTAGTTTATTAATTGCTTTGATTTTGTTTACAATGAACTCAGTCATGGGTAGCACGATTGACGGGAGTTTTGACCAGCTGTTTTAAGTAGGTCAGACCTCTTCAATCATGGTATCCATGGCAGGGTCCTATGGCATGGTTGATGAAAAATTTTATTTTATATTATTTGATTTGTGTCATATTATCTCATACTGGTTTCAGGATTGATTGATGATTGTCCTGCTGTTTTATGTATGTCATGGTATCCAGTCTTGTCACATTTAAATTATTTTGTGATTTTGTGATATTGTGAGCTTAGAACAATCCTTCATTTTTCATCACTTGGATTGCTCATCCATAATCTTTGTAAATTATATAATTTTGGATTATATTAGTACTTTAGTCCAAATTGGTTTACATTATTTGTTTGTTTTGTTTTTCGTTTTTTGTAATATTTTTGGTGATAACAATAGTGTTTAATATATTTATATTTTCTTATATATATTATGTCAAGTGCACAAAATTGTTGTATTATTTGTTCCAACTGTATTAATATAAATGATATAAGTTTTTCTTGTACAATATGTAACTCATTTGCTCATGATGAATGCATTAGAAGTGATAGACAAGACCTAGCTTCAAATTACTGGAATTGTAGGGCATGTATTATTCGAACTAGTTTCCCATTCAACCATTTCAATAATGATGATGACTTCAATAATGCTATTCAAGGCTTTGATTCAATTGTTGAGCATGATCAAATAGATATTGATATCACTAATAACTTTGATCACCTCTGCTTTAATCCACTTCGACAAGATGATGATTTTAATGCGGCTAGTTGTGATATAGATTATGTTTGTAAGTACTTTACATCTGACAGCTTAACACAAATGTAAATAACAACTTGATTAACAATGGTATATCAATGTTCCAGTTGAACATCAATAGCATGAACAAAAATTTTGATGAATTGAAATCTCTCCTGCAAGTATGCAAACATCGTTTTTCAATAATTGCTGTGACTGAAACATACTTTAAATGTATCCCACCTGAATACTATAAGCTTCCTGGTTATGAATTTGTTTATAAAAACAGAGAAGGTATGCGCAAGGGTGGTGTAGGTATGTATGTGAGTAATGATATCAAATATAAGATCAGATCTGATTTAAATGAAATTCATTCATCATCATTTGAATCATTCTTCGTTGAAATCGAGGATGAAAAGAGTAAGAACATCATTGTGGGAGTAATCTATAGACCACCAACATCAGGAAATAGTATTGAGCTTTTTAACTCTGATTTTGATTATGTTCTAAACAAACTCAGCTCAGCTGAGAACAAAATCAGCTATCTCTTGGGTGATTACAATATTGATTTGCTTAAAGAAAAGAGCAATAAACATATTAGTGATTACTTGAGTATGATCTATTCTTATGGTTTTTACCCAACAATAGATAAACCGACTCGTATTACCAGAACATCTGCAACTATTATTGACAATATTATTACGAATAATTGTTGGGCCAATCACCAATCTGGAATCTTTGTAGTTGATATCAGTGATCATTTCCCCATTTTTACTAATACTAATATAATAATAAATGGAAATAATGCTACGCCTAATAAAACTCAAACTGTATATAAAAGACAAGTTACGGATGATAATATAAATTTGTTATTAAAAAGACTTTCATTAGTTAATTGGAATGTCGTACTAACTGACGAGGTGGATGTAATGTATACTAATTTCATATCTAAATTCAATGACTTGTATGATGAATGCGTACCAAATAAAAAATTAATCGAAAAAAAAATCAAGAACCACATTCTCCATGGATAACAAAAGGACTCTTAAAATCAATTAACCATAAAAATAAATTGTATAAATCGTTTCTGAAACATCGTACGACTGCCAAGCAAGATCGGTATAAAATTTACAGAAATAAATTAAATTCACTCCTCAGGAAAGCCAAAAAAAGTTACTTCACAAATAAACTAAATAAATACAGATACAATATGAGGAACACCTGGAAAATACTTAAAAATATTCTGAATAAAAATAAAAGTACAAAGTTCACCACCAAATTTCGTGATAATAATAAAGTATACACAGATCCAAATGACATTGCAAATGGCTTTAATGATTACTTTGTTAACATAGGTCCAAAATTGGCTTCTTCAATTGAATGTATTCCAGGTATTGATTACTCGCATTATCTGTCAATGAGTAAAATCAGTCATGACAACAGTATGTTTTTTACACCTATCACTGAGCATGAAATCCTAAAAATTATCAATGGATTGGACTCTAACAAAAGTCCAGGGCATGATGGACTTGGTTCATTTATAATAAAAAAAAGTTGCTCCAGTGATAGTAAAACCACTTCAGATAATTTTTAACGAGTCTATTTGTACTGGTAAAATACCTGATAGTTTTAAAGTAGCGAAGGTAATTCCACTATATAAGAAGGATGATAATGACTTGTTTTCGAATTATCGACCAGTATCTGTTTTACCAATTTTCTCAAAGATTCTGGAACGACTTGTCTTTAACAGGTGCATGTCATACTTAGATCATCATCGCATTTTATACAAACGTCAGTATGGTTTTAGGAAAACCACAGCACATATATGGCAGTGATTGACTTGGTTAACAAAATTACTGAAGCTGTTGACAATGAATATTTTACAGCAGGTGTCTTTTTAGATTTATCAAAAGCATTTGATACTATAGACCATACAATATTGCTTGATAAACTCTATCACTATGGTTTTAGAGGTATTACACACAAATGGTTTGAGGATTATTTGAGTAATAGAAAACAATATGTTTATTATAATGGTGTTTCATCTCAACAGCAAAATCTTACTTGCGGTGTGTGCCACAGGGTTCAATACTGGGTCCACTGCTTTTCATCATTTACGTTAACGATATTCACTTAATTACTGATTCACT
Source organism: Amphiura filiformis (assembly GCF_039555335.1). Taxonomy (NCBI): domain Eukaryota; kingdom Metazoa; phylum Echinodermata; class Ophiuroidea; order Amphilepidida; family Amphiuridae; genus Amphiura; species Amphiura filiformis. The sequence goes on along the minus strand of NC_092630.1, from coordinate 33,089,619 downwards.
TGATGTGATTTCATTTGCTGATGACACCAATTTATTTTACTCTCACAATCAGTTTAATGTTGTTGAGGAGGTTTTCAACAAAGAGCTTATTAATGTGAATAGATGGTTCCAGGTAAATAAATTATCTGTCAATGCTAAAAAAACTAATTATATGTTACTCGGTACCAAGAAGAACACAAAACCCGAGTACAACTTGTTACTCTTTCTTGATTCTGACAGGCACTCTACAGCAAGAACACCGCTTGAAAGAGTGCCAAGCACTAAGTTTCTAGGTCTACAAATCGACCAGAATATCACTTGGAGAAACATATTGATAATATTGTAAAAACATGTTCAAGAAATGTAGGTATCATTAATAAATTAAAAACTTCCTCCCACATGAGGCGTTACATACATTGTATTGTTCGTTGATATTACCGTATATCAACTATGGTATTTTAGCTTGGGGATGTGCATGTTCATCATACATAAATGATCTTTTTAAAATTCAAAAGAGGGCACTTCGTATTATAAGTGCAAGTGATTATAGAAGTAGTACTAATCCCTTACTGATTAGGTATAATACTTTAAGTGTCAGGGATATGTATACACTTGAACTTGGTTTATTTATGTACAAGCATGAAAATGGATTTTTACCAAGTGTTTTTGATGATTTGTTTATAAAACAGTCTAAAATCCATGACTTAAACACCAGAAATAAAGATCGTCTGAGGCTTCCTTTTATCAAAAGAGCTTTCTGTGAAAAATCCATCAAATATGCAGCTACTAAGTTATGGAATAATGTTGATAACAGCATTAAAAGTTCATCATCGATTAATCAATTCCGCCATGTATTTAAAAAACATCTTATGCAAAGTTACTATTAACTCTTATTGTATCTGGTTTATATGACCACATTGGATATTTATATTGTATATTACTTATTTGTGTTGTGCATTTTCTTATTTTCTTATTTACTATTGTTAACTGTTATTTTTTTGTATTTAGGTTAATTCATATCAAGATATGACAGCTTACTGTTACTTCATTGAAGTGACAGTCTGCTGCCATGTCAAATGATGAATTAACCAATCAAGGGATCACAGATTTTCAGGCATCTCCTTGGCCTTTCCTGTGATTCCTTCACTCTCACTTATATTATGATTTTGTATGTATTCTTGCTTTTTGTAATTTGATGAGTGAAAAATAATAAATGAATGAATAAATGAATGAAATGAATGAATGAATGACATGCGTACCGTTAAAGATGTGGTTTCATAATGCATTAAGGGGGTACTACACCCCTGGCCAATTTTGTGCCTATTTTTGCATTTTTCTCAAAATCGCATTGGTGACAAGTAAGATATGTATATTATATAGGGGCAAGGACTAAAACTACTGCACTGAAAATTCAGCAACTCAAGGCAAGTAGTTATTGATTTATTGATCAAATATTGGTTTCCCTCATTTTTTACTGTAACTCCACAACTATTGTCTGTGCTAAAATAAAATTTCCAGTGCAATAGTTGTAGTCCTTGCCCCTATAATGTACATATCTTACTTGTCACCAATGCGCTATAATTTTTGAGAAAAATGCAAAAATAGGCACAAAATTGGGCAGGGGTGTAGTCCCCCTTAAGAAGGTTCTTCTTGAATAGGTTTCAGAAACCAGGTTTAATCCCATCGCTACTGGGTACACAGCCTATTTATTTGTCATCAAACACTAGGATATAGACAAAACTACTTCTGAAAACTTCCTTTTTGTCCTGTAAACAACAAATACGGTGCTTCAACAGCTGAAGCACTAAACCGATGGGAATGTTGCCATCATGGAGAAAGAATTTAAGCCTCGGGAATTATATGTTCTCTATCGTACAATACCCGATTTAAACTTCGAACAATCTTTTCACACATATAAAATGAAATGCAAACACAAAACCTGTTAGCGTAATTAAGACTGTCATATTACCCACTTGTAAAAACAGCTGAGGACCCACTAACCTAAATAACTCACGGATTGCTACATTTGTTTCCAGTAAATTACACAACAGTTTCATCACGTGATTACTCACCATTCTGGAAAAATACAGCACTATTTTTTTTTTTTTTTTTTGGATTTAAAAATATTATCCTGTTTTGCCAAATGAAACATAGCTAAATCCTAATCCTTTAGTTTGTTCTAACTGGCAATAAAATTTTAATTTTAATATGTTTGCAATTTGAGGAAAAATGGTCCAAAAACGTGCAATTTTCCATTTTTCTTACATTCTTACAAGTCTAAGCATTCAAAATCTAAGTTCATAATTTCAATATTTTATGTTATTTTTGCTAATTGGTTAGCAGATTGGAAAATGTGTTTTTCAAAAATTAGAATGTATAACTTGAAATTAGTCTGTTCAAGTCTTTGGGCTTAATTGTCACAGAATACGAAAAAGGTCCTTAAAAATGCATGTTTTTGGCACTTATTTCCAAAATTTGACCAAATATTAAAATTTTACTTTCATTGCCAGTTTGGACTAACTAAAGGATTAGGATTCAGCTAAAACAGAATAATATTTTTTTAATAAAAAAAATAAGTTCTGTATTTTTCTGGAATAGGGAGTAGTGCAAATAACGGTGAGTTAAAACAGGTATGAGGAGAGACCAGAATGAATGCAGGCAACACCTGTCAACTGGTCGTAATAGTCTCGGTCCCAGCCCATTTGTGCTCCTTCGTCCCTAAACACTTTGTTTAGTGACGGAGGAACACAAACCGGCTGGGACCGAGACAACTGGTCGTAATGGATTTTCATCTTACGTCACAATTAACCACATTACACATTCAATTTTTTTTAAGACGCCAGTTCGCATTGTATTTTACTGCCAGTGTAGCTCACCGTTTCCAGGGATGCAGATTTGAATGTTGGGAAGCTTTAATTGCTAATGTAACAATGCTATTAAATGCTAAATGTAACCAGTCTTGCTTATATATACTGCTGTGTGACTGTGCGAAATTACAACGCGGATAATAGTTTTTTAATATGAAGTTAATTGTTTCAGATATTAGTAATAACTGATGCATTGTAAAATGTTATATTTTTTTGAAAATCCATCATTACCGCAATTTTTTACTGATTTAGGAATGTGTATTACGGTTCTTTTGTAATTGATTGTTTTTCAAGGGGCGGTGCGTACAATATATTTGTTATTTTTTTAATTGTTTTTCAACCGTTTTTAATGCAAATGTTGTTTAATTGTTAAGAATATTGGTAATCTAAAAACAACATTATCGCAAATCTCTTCCGATTTAGCAATGCGTATTGCGTTTCTCTTGTATTTTATACCTTTTCAAGTGGTGATTTTGTAACTACTTTAAAGATAAACGTCAATTAGACACTTTCAAATAGACACAACAAACAGTTTTATATTAAAATCATACCATTTTTCATGCAGCAATATTCGATTAAATCATGTGTGATGGTTCCACGAGCAAAAAAAAAATAACAATAACAGAGAATAGTTGTCCATGCTGATAATGTGACTCTACATACAATTTATTACATCACATGTACTAAATTTGGGACAAATTAGAAAAAAAAATCCTTTTATGAAAATATGGTGCCCAGGGTTCACCAGAATTGTATTGTAAACACAGGGTGCACAGGGTAAACCAGAATTTTACCTATCTTTTCTACTTTTTGGTATCTGGCAACACTGTATGATGAACTTTTTTTGTTTCCAAACATTCAGAACAGGTGAAAATTATGATAACATGATTTATAATAATAGACGTGATTTAACTGGATTGACTAGATTCATACATGAAAACTTGACCTATTTGGGCTCTTTTGCGTAATGTAGCTTTCATAATTTTGGGCATCTGGCAACACCGCATTAAGATTAAACTTCATTTATTGTTTCCAAACATTCAGAATCGTTGACCATGATGATAAAGTGACTCTACATACAACTCATTACATCACATGTGCTAAATCTAGCGCAAATTGCAGCATTTTTTTTTACAAAATGTATGTTTTTCTGGCAACACCTTCCTTAGAGAAATAAATTTCCCCAAGTTGTTTTTATAATATATGTTGTGGGCAAGGTATGTTCTACCAATAACCATAACGACAAAATCCTAAAGTTAATTTTTCGTTAATTAATCTCCAAAATCGGTAAAAAATTGCATTTTTCAAATTTGAAAAACTTGCAGTGTTGCCAGGTCCGAAATCGATATTTATAAAACGAATCTCTAAACACAACTTCGTTTGTGGATAGAACAAGGATAGGGCTTTTTTATGATATAATTTATTTTTAAATACCAACTTGTATATTAAGGCAACAAGGCGTTCTTTTAAGGGCAATTATCACTTTTTAGCTCCAAAATAGGCGAAAAATGTAAAAAACACAAATCGGGCCGTTGCCATGGCAACGGACTTTTTCAGCTGAATTTTCGAAATGCATTTTTGTTACCTCTAACCAAAGTCCTTTCACCTCAGCAAAAAAAATTTTGACCGTGGCCAACCCTACTAAATAAATATCTGATATTGCACTTAATTCTTCTAACATTTAACGGTGTACCTTAAAAGTTCCCCCTATATTCAAATTAACGTAACGACAAAAGGAGAAACTGATTATCTCCCTTTAAGCCATTATAATTCGAAAACATATGGTTATGGTCCCATTCTGTGTGACCACATCCATCAAGTCCATCAAATTAATTCTACATAGCAAACACCTAGATAACTATGAATGGGTATCAAATGGCTCAAATGGGAGCCTGCTCTTCAGAACGCATTATTAAGATGTTTCTATAGTCAACAACGTGAGATTCTCCAGGGAGGAGCTTCTATCGTCAAAGAAGCTTGTCATCGTTCCAACGTAACCGAGATGTGTTGACATAATCTATCGACAAGTCCAGTGAGTCTCCAGTCATAGAACCACGTTTCATTGTTCAGTAGTTCATGTGAAAACATAACCAGAGATAGATTATGTGATGAAATACGTGTGCAAAGTTTAGTACAAATAAAATTGACGCACTTTAAGGGGGTACTACACCCCTGTGGTAAATTTGTGACTATTTTTGCATTTTTCTCAAAAAATAATAATACACTGGTAACAAAAGTTATGTATATTATTGGGGCAAGAAATCCAATTACTACACTGAAATTTCAGTGACTCAAGACAAGCGGTTCAGTATATATGATAGAAAATGAGGTACATCCTAGCGGTACCTTATTTCTTATCATAAATAACAATCCGCTTGTTTTGGGTTACTGAAATTCCAGAGTGGTAATTGGATTCCTTGCCCCTATAATATACATAACTTTTGTTACCACTCTGTTATTAGTTTTTGAGAAAAATGCAAAAATAGACACAAATTTATCGACGGTTGTAGTACCCCCTTAAACCAAGCTATCATCAACGACCATAGATGTCAACGTTTATTACAGGCGGCGAGTGGCATGATAGAGCCGGCAACTTGTAAAACCGCCCGGCCGTATGGCTTTTTCCATATACACGGTTAGTTTTGTGGGGTTCATTATCGAACCCCAACGGTTTTAGCTTATATTTATATTATTTATTTACATAGGCCTATTTGTTTGTGATATTTCAAGCGTTTTAAAATTTCGAAATAATCCCATTCAATTACACGGTTGACGATGAAAAGTTACTGAATTTAGAGGATGCACGGCGACCACCACCTGGTTTATTACATACGAATATCCGGGCAGGGTGTTCAAGCATCTATATGTATCAACAGGAACGGATTATTTGACCGACCTTTAAACGCATTCAAAGGAGCTGAGATTGAAGAAAATATCACTAAGATGAGTGCAAAGGATATTAAGACGTTTTGGCATAAACACGAGCGTTTTTGTATGACGGATGGCACCACCCTCCCTTTGTAGGACCAGGGTTTTAATTTTATCATTATGTAATTACGATTTTGTTCTCCCCAACAATTACCAGCTTAATCTATAACTACTGAACTATGTCATGACAAGTCCTCCTTATATCTGGACACCTTTAATCAGTTTCCTGCCATACTCTTTCTAAAACCTTTTGAAAAATTCAGCCTTTTGGCGACAAGTTTCATCCACATCACTTGTATATTGATCCTACATTTGGCTTTACAGTACAGTCCTCCGAGATTAACTTTACACCATCACATTTCTCTACCTTACGTTCACTTTTCTAAAATTCAAAATGCAGCAAATACTATCAAATAACAGTAGCAAATCTCCCACGACTTAAGCTAGGGGCGCAGGAGTAAATTACAGTTATTTGTTCTTAATCTGATAGTTTTGCATCAAATTTCTGTTCTCAATTTTTGTACTAATAACATACTTTTATTGTAATTTGAAACTTAAAAACATAGTATCGAATATCATAATTGGATGATTTTGTTCGTAATTGTATTCTTTCCGTAAGGACTACTTTTTCATTGAAAATGTGTTTTTAGGTGTATATTTTGCTGAAAATTATAGCATAAAAGCTTAGTATGACAGAAGCAACGTTTTATTTTGATAAAAAACAGTCCTCTAAAAATAAAGAAGGGGCTGTATAAATGAACCACGGAAAGGAAATGTTTGGCGTCAAAGAGACACGCAGTGTATAGGTAGGCTGCAATCACCTAGAGCCAGCATTATTCAGAAGACATAATTAAACATTTATTGAAAAGGTTCATTAGAGAAAAATGCGTACGGCGACAATAATCTTTGGCAGATTTGCCACAAATTCGTTCACTTTATGTACCATTGGGACTTTACATAATCGGACCAACCCACTAAAAGGTTCAACTTCGGTTAAACCCAATAGCAATCTAATAAAAACATCTGCATATGTTTACAGAATGTTTAATAGAAAACTACTTAAGTAATAACACTAAACATAGCACTTCAAACAAAATATTAAACCGATGATGGCAAATTGGTAAATGAATTGTAAAGAACACAAATATAAAATGTAAAAAATATGAAAATTTATTGCATTTATAGTTTTGTTTTTTATTTCTTTGTTGAATTGAAAAACACTAAAAGCCTTCAACTTATTGGCTTTTAAAACTGCTTTGCATTCTTTTGTGCTCATCTGTCTAAACAATGTGCTACTCATGAAAACATTCACGCTGCATATAAGTTTTGTAAAACATGAAACACCGATTGGAAAGTATTATTGATGGGAGCGAAAAAACACTTCCAAGTAAGGCACTCGATGCATAGCAATATCTATAAACTCAGATCCAGATCTTTCAATGTGAAAATGGTTTACAATCCCATATGAAATTGATTGTTTTCGGCAATGATTATATAATAAAAAATAGTAAAATAGAATTTCAGGTGGAACATTGTTATGCAAGTAATGTCTGTATGCGGTACCGGTGTAACGGAAGCTTAAGTTGGTATTTTTTTTAGAAATTGAGTCATGTGCAGAACAAGAAAGAGAGGTATTGCTGTTTTCTGTTATTTGTCATTGTCTTTCAGGTGTACCTTATTTCGAAATTACAGATTTCCTGGTAAAGTAGCTTTATGACATTTGTTTCCAAAAGAGATTAAATCCAATGAAATATATCTACAATACAGTGAAAATAAAAGAATAAAAAGAGAAGTTTAACCTTCAACATGCGGTATCTTTCATTGGGCAAATTAATACAAAACACTTATTTTGGAAATAAATTCGTCAATTAGAAAACTATTATATAGTTGCATAAATCCTTCAAAGCTCTGGAAATGAAAAAAGGAATAACAAAGGGTCTGCTCAAACGTAGCTGTAAAAACATGGAAAAAACACTACAACAAACAAAATCACTACAACTTCTTTAAATCTTCATTGACAGTAAAAAGCTGTTCTTTCAAAGTACACTTCGATATGAAGCTCAACTTTGTTAAGCATACAATAATGTCAGGTATAGGATTCATATCCCACTATTCATTTTTTCTTTTCTTGTTTGCATTATACTTTCATTGGATATGAAAGTCCCATATACGTTTTGGCGCCAAACAAGTATGTCCGATTAAATCATAGTGGTTCTTATATGAAGCCTCGTCGAACAGTAAACAGCTGGCGATAGGTAAGTTTGGGCAACCGACAATGTAACTTTTTGGCTTGGTCTTTAAAAATCGTTGAAACCTTTGTATGTCTGTCTCCTTCATTCAATTATCATGGCATATGGATTATCAAACCCTATAGAATAAGGAAAAACATAATCTTCTAGATTTATTATAAAGTGGGTCAGAACAGCTCTACTCCATTACCTCCCTACCCGCTTTAAAACATAGAGTTTTGTGATAATTTTAATATCAACTTATAGACGAATCTAAATTCACGCATTCCTACACCTGACTAGCAGCCTTTAGTTGGGTAGCCGTCGGCTACAATGCACTCAAAATGTGAAATGATTCGGCCTTGGCGGAAATTTTAAACTGCATTCCATCTTCCACCTTTCATAATAATCGGATTAACTACACGCGGTATCTATGCTTTGATGTACTTCTCGTCCTTGCATCTTCTCTAGGTGTTAGGCGGCTTTTGTTTGCACAATTGGACGCTCAAACCACTAGGTTGGTGCTAGCGGCTACCCAAAGATGTCCGACCAAATCCTGACCATGACTTGGCTACTTGGATTCGTCTATAAAGGATAATCATAGTTTGTTCATTTGAGATGCATCAAACAATGATCGTTGACATGAAGTAGTTCATTTAATTCAACATGGAGGAAAAGAAGACAAACAAAAACAGTGGTTCTTTCTTAACTTGTAGGAAGATAAATGTAAAATCAAAAAGATAAAAAGCCTAACCTTGCAAGCCTCTACTTAGTTATCGTTTTCCATTCCTTGAAACTATTCGTGATTGTTTACAAGGCCGCAGATTTTCACATGCATACAAGTTTACCATTTAGAGAGACTGAAAAGCGAACTAAATTTTATTCTCTATAGACTCGTATTTGGCAAGTTATTTGCCAATAAAGGTAATGTGTCTGTTTTTCTGGTTTGACGACAGGATGGCAGGTTTGATCCTGCAGTTATTGTTCTAACAATTACATGTTCTATTGTAAGTCCTTGACATTATCTATAGCATCACATTCTATAATAATATGCTCCTTTTCTCCCATTTATGTAAGCAAACAGCCTGATAGAGCAGTATGTCATATTGTTTCAGCCTTAGTATGTAAGAACATGAACAGAATTGTCTTAGAGGAAAAAATCTGTTCATTTATGAAATAGTTGATGTATGAATGTATTCTATTGATATTCAGTTCAGAAACTTCAGAAACTATCTGGTCGGTTTCACAGTATTATCTCTCATCATCTGTGTCACTGCCCACTTGTTCACATCTGTACCCCGTGTGCAATTCAACCCCTCTGTTGATATGCTATTGTAAACTATTCTATTGATATTCAAACATTATACATTGTGCGCAACATTACATACACAATGATAAAAGGCCGGTGTTTTGGTGCCCTTGGCAAAAGGATCCTTCGTGCAAAACGTAATCAAGCTTTAAATGATTAGTTAACATTAAGCCATTGACCTCTAGCATTTCTATAATTTCAAATCTTGTACCTATGTATAAACCCTGTAATTCTGTAATAAATGCTAATATGTGTTTCAGATGTTACCTAGGATTTATTAGTACATAATGTATATAAAAAGTTATGATTCCCAACATGCTCGTGATCGTTCGCCCGTCCCGAAACGGTGTGTAAAAAGTTCGTTCCGTCTTTATGTCCGGGTTGTCCTAAGCATATCAATACTATAGTTAGAGTTATTATGACACCACATTGAATCCAAGGTGACCTCAAGAAGTAAAGTTACAAGCAATTGAATAGACGAAGTGACAAACTGGCCTATACAAGGCGCACACAGATTCCAACAAGCGCAACAAAGAGACAACACAGTTTCTTTAAGGTTGGTCTGAACCCTGGAATTATGAAAACTTTCGGGCCTCATAACTGCTAAATTATTAGTCTAAAGAATATAAAAGTATACATTTTTAGAATGGAAATGACTTGATGAATTCATCTGTGAGGTCCAATTTGGGCCACAATGCTCATTTTTGGAGAAAATCCCAAAAAACGGGTTTTTTGGCCCAAATTTTTTCGTGCAACGTAACAAAAAAATTGTTTGGCCAAAAAAATTTTTTTAAATAAAAAAACGGTCCCTAGATATTTTTATCGAAAAAATTTGGGCCAAAAAAAACGTTTTTTTGGATTTTCTCCAAAAATGAGCATTTTGGCGCAAATTATTGGACCTCACAGATGAATTCAGCAAGTCATTTCCAGTCTAAAAATGTATACTTTTATATTAACGACTACCTATTCTGGAAGGTCTGTTCTTTGAATTTTTACTTTTATATTCTTTAGACTAATAATTTAGCAGTTATGAAGCCCGAAAGTTTCCATAATTCCAGGGTTAAGACCACCCTTAATCAAGCTTTATCTAAAGCAGTATTTATTTCAGATTTTACTTCTCTGTACTTTTCATAACTTCCATTTTATTTGTCAGCTCTTTTGTTTTAGTTTTCTTTTGTTGCTTTTGTTTTAAATTAAAGGCACGCACAACCTAGCCATTTATCACATTCAACCCGTGGAGTCTAGCCCGTGGAGTTCTGAATAGGCCAGTTTTTCACATTTAAAACTGGACTTTCGTCTATCAAATTCTTGTAACTTTGCTTCCTGAGGTCACATTGGATATAATGGGGTGTCATAATGTGCCGGATGAGATTCATCTATTAAAAAAACAAATTTACCCTAATATGGTTCCGTTTTGAAATTGTGATTATTTTTCCAAGTGTAACGATACTTTTTTTGGAGGAGTATAGAATACACACCATTTGGGCGAACTGCTTACGCTAGTTGTACGTTGCGTAATGTGTGACTGGCGCACGCTTATGTAAATTTATGCGAGCGTGAGTTGAGACTTTATTGACGGGCGCAAGATCGGGTCCAAGCTGGATTGTGCTCATTCGTCACGAAGGGGTACATGGCGGCTGGAACAAAGACTAACATCTAATCTGGTCACGCCGTAAAAATGTAAATTTCAACGTGGACCGTGCGTTTGTTTCAAAAAGGCAAATCGCAAACTAATTTTGTATACGGCCGATCTCATACGCATTTCAATGGACAATCTGTACGTAAGAACCATGGGTATTTCACACCTCAATGTTGCTTTACTATAATGATTTCTTACAAAACAAAAAGGACCATATTAATGTTGAGACTTTTCTTCGTATGTTCATGTCCACGTTAATTTGCAAAATTTTCAAAGCTGGCTAAATACGCGATCTCGCTTTGATTCAAAGAGTAATTTTAAATAGATCCGCGGGCGTACGATCACGGCGTTTGGAAATCGCAAACTCTCTAAAGATATTGAATATACGACGAAAAGTATGATCAACATTATTTCAAAGAAATGTTTATTTAAGGGTAGACGAGGTATTGTTGGTCGAAGCAACCTAAAAATCGATTTTCATTATCTAGATCAATATATTATTGAACATTAACACCTTGATGTTTTGCAAAAGTTCATTCTACAAATCGTATACCTTGCAAACTTGCTTAATTTATTGTTGTTAATGAGTTATGTACGTTTTACAAAAGTGTTGTTGTTTCAGCGCTCTTTACAACGTAACTCAAGAACCGCAGCACCTATAAAAGTATCTCTGTGATATTTTAATTCTTCTACACGTTCGCTATGAATTGAGCAATGCAGTTTTTGCCAAAGCTCACTACCATTCGTAAGATGCTGTAAGCTACCAAATCACAACAGTTTAAAATAATTAATAACCTTAAAGCAACAGTGAAGTGTGAAAATTTGACTCCATTCATACGTACCGTTCATGTGGAAATTGCCCAATGAAATGCGTGTGAGATCGGCCATATAAAAATAGATGTGCAAACTTCCACGTGTAACGCACGGAGAACGTTGCAAGTGACCACGTGGTTTATACAACGCGTTTAATTTTCCCCTCGAAAAAGTATTATTTTGACAATTAAGTCATGATATATGCATGTAGTTGTCCTTTATCTACTAAAATATTTGTTTTTTTGGCAAACATAATAATTCTGAAAAAACTGGAACACAACTAATTTTGTATCACTATGAGCAGTATAGAGTGTTAGAAGATAGACTTTGATCAATGCAACTAGCATAGACTGGTTTTAAACTCCCTTAATAAAACTCTATTTTAAGATGCGAAATGATGGTTTTGAACGCAGGGCTGAAGAAATTTTTATTGAAAACAACCTTTACATAATAATAATAGTCTTTAGACGGATGGGTTCTGGTAGTATGCGAAACACATGGCAATATGGGACCTGTACTAAATCAAATGAAAGACATATGTATTATTTTGTTTAATGTGCTATGATTTGTATGAAAATTGTAGTGACAATATCATATTCGATTTCTGCTTTAAGGCGTAGACGGGGGCTTATACAAAAACATGATATGCTCTACATATTCCCTTAATCCATTAAAACGAGACATTTGAAGGCGCTTTGAGACGTTTTCACCGTTATAGCGCTTAGCATACTCATATAATATACTATAGTATTAGACAAGTGGGATTTCTGGAGAAGGGCTTGGATAATCCATCAAGGGTATTATCATCAGACTGGCAACTCATCACATCTGACGGCTTGCTTTTATAGGCAACAGAATGCACCGCAAAGGGAATGATGAGTTGATCAAAGATGCTGTTGAGTGCTTAGGCCCCCCACGTCTTTGATTCGAGTGTCATGTCCTTTTTGGCGGATCCAAATGGATTCTTTCAGCTACCTTGTGGTCTTGTCGGCTTCACTCCATCAATTGAGAGGACTCCAAAGTTATTGATCGTGAAGCCTACAAGACCACCAGGTGGCTGAAAGAAGCCATTTGGATCCGCCGAGAAGGCCATGACACTCTAAACAAGGACGAGGGGGGCTATGCACTCGACAACATCTTTGACCAACTCTACGGTGCATTCTGTTGCCTATAAAAGCAAGCAGTCAGATGTGATGAGTTTGAAGTCTGATGAAACCACTAGTGTAGTGGTGAACGTCACTAAAACGTGAGTATATCACCGTAATTGTTCAAATCTCTTGAGAGGGAGGGTTTCTGTCTCACCCCCGGATATGGTGGTGTTTTAACATGTTTGTCACTGAAATGAGCGCATTAAATGAATGATCTACGATTAAGTGGAAATACTAGTCTGACTAAGTCAGATGAAAACCAAGACGAAAGGTACACAAGAAAAATGTATGATATTAATGTATGTAATTGGGAAGTTGTAGATGGTAAACTCCCATGTCATTTTGGGTAGGATTGCATTATTATATATCCATATCTTCATGATTCCATTGAGTAGGCTTTTGTCTGTCTTTTTCAGCATGTCTGTTAGTTTCTGCTTTACAGACTCTCTGATTTCCTTTCCGGATGTGCAATGTCATTACGGACAATGACTGGTCACAGGAACCTAGTCTTACTATCAGTTGCAGGGCTAGTTCATTGGTAATTCTTACTATCAGTTGGAGGGGTAGTTCATTAATAATCGCTCTGAATTTTTCGTACTGATCATACTATAAATGATCACCAGACTATAATGCTCTGATCACACTATAGATTGTGTTTACATGTGACGTAATTGCCAGGCTATTTGTCTGCGTTGTTCCTTGCCCGGTAATAATGCTCACGCATCATATTGTGTTCAGGGCACGTGCTTTTGAAACTCCCGCCACATCACAATAAGGCAATTGAACAGTGTCGGTCGTATGCAGTTCGCTGAAACATATTATTATGCCATTCCCTTAGCGTCTCATTAATATTTTGTATGCAAAATAGCAGGATATCATGAAATCGTGATGCATTCCTTCTTGTCATGGACGACAAGTATTAATTTCTATTATAACAAAATCCATTCACCCATATTCGGTATGCGGAAACCTTCGCATGCTTACAGAGTCGATTTATTGTTAAACTTTTATTCTCATTCACTCCGGCTTCTGATTTTGCCTTACAAGGATAAAATCACAAATCACAATATATAAATGACTTTCGACATTCCATTCATTGCGAGAAATATTTTGAGTATTAAGACCCCTCAGACATACAGACTTGACATTTAATATGGAATACTTTTTCGCAAAATTCCAAAACTAGTCTGGTAGAGGTCTGCATAAACGGCACGGGCTAAATATTAACTAGGGTTATGGTGCAAAATAATTGTTTGACAGAAAATGTGCTTTCCATTAGTTTATATTATGGCGCTCATAATGTAGTAAATTAGCCTAAAATGGCGGATTTACGGAGACTGATTTTGAATTTTGTGGGGGTAACATTTCTGAATTTGAGCAACATTATTCTAATATTATCAAATTTATTGAGGTTTGAGGCAATTCTATTGAACCTAAATACCAATAACTGTTCGTCAGAACTGAAATGCACCTGTGTTTTGAAAGTGGGAGGAGCTTTAAAATATGGCTCTATAAAGTGGTACGCACTCAGAAAATTCGAATGGTCCCCTGGGGCCAAATGTTATAAACTTACTGTACACAAAGAAACAGTGTGAGTTCATTGGACAACCAGGAATCCGCACATTTGTTTTTGTATGGTAAGTTTATAACATTTGACCCCAGAGGGCCATTCAAACTTTCTGAGTACGTACAGCTTTTAAGAGCCCTACTTTTAAGCTCCTCCCCTGTTCAAAAACTTGGTACATTGTAAGTGTATTTCAGCTGTGATGAATGCCAGTTGCTGACGAAGTTTAAGAAATATCACCTCAAACTCCTATAAATTTGATAGTAACAGAACCACGTTGCATAAAGTCCGAAACTGTGTCCCCCACAAAGCTCAAATTTAGCCTCCCTAAATCCGCCATTTTAGGCAAATTCGCTACATTATGAACACCATAATGTAAACATATCGAAAGCACATTTTCTATCACACAGATTATTTTACACCATATCCTGACACACCCCAATTAATATTTAGCCCTTGCGGTCTATGCAGACTCCACCCAGACCAGTCTCGGAACTTTGCGAAAAATATTCCATATTAAATGTCAAGTCTGTAGATCTTTGGATCAACCGTCGATGTTGTCTCGTTGCCTGTTACTATAACAACCGAGTAATTAATCCTAATAAATGTTAATATGATTATATTCAAACGTTATCAATATTAATAATAGTAAATTGATGGATTTCAGAAACAATAAATATCGACCAAACATCGTTCGAACTAATTATTATCATTTTCTAAATAAGAACAATATTGATTTATGGGTAAATTACAATGTTTGCGGGCTGTTTTAATCAATTGGATCCATATACTCGTATTTATAAAAAAAATTTCATATGAACATAGCGTCTTATAACTTAACGTAGCAAATATTGCAACATTATGATTGATACTGTAATGTGAATAAATTACATTAGTAAAATTCACAAAATATGATCTTACACATTGATGCATGTATAAGCTACCCGAGGCATAATCGACTTCCCTTAGTTATACTAGACGCGATATAATACATTAAGCAAATTACATTTGAAGCATACCCAAATGGAAACTAGTAAAAGCTCTTTCTATCTTTAAATTTGCGATTCTTTAGATAATCATAATATTGACGATATACTTTAATATAGTCGATCATATTTTTACATTTCCATGGGCATTAAAAGAATTTGAAACTAGACTAGGAGATTTAAAGGACGACTTAACAAATTATCATCCTACTTCTGTTTTAAAATCACAATTGTGCCTGATTTACATAATTATATTCCGGTTGATTGGAAAATATGGCATTTTATATATTTACCTAATAAGGTTAAGGGATGGGGTATGAACGTTTGGACAGTATTTATTTTGGGACATTAGAGCACATCAGACATATCGAATTGCATTCTGAATACGAAGAATGTCCTTCTGATATCAAATAAGTTTGATTTTTTGAAATTCGCAATGTAATACACATTTAATACACACTTTATAAATCTGATGATTTATACTTAAAGTGTATGTAGGTGGGATGAAAAGCCGACGATCAATTGAACATTTTGACCTTTCGTATTGAAGATATGGATTTTTCCCCAAAAAAACCAAAAAAAATTAGGTCTTTTTGGGAAAAAAATCGAAATATCAAATTTTAATAATTTGTCATAATATTTGTATTATATCGTGAATTTCAAAAAACATTCTTCGTATTCAGAATGCAATTCGATGTGCAATTCTGATGTGCTCTCATGTCCCACAAAAAATACTGTCGAAAGGCTCAAAACGCTCATTCCAGATCCCTTAAAGCAACTGGATATTTTCCTGAGAGGGGAGCCAAGACTATTATTTATAGGTTCCACTTGAAAATGTTTCAGAAACCATGATCTTCCACTGTTTAATCCATTTTTATATTATATAATATTTTGAAAATACCGATGCTGTCATTTCCAACGTAAAGACCTCCTACTTCTGTTATCACACGAATGCTGGCATAAAGTGAACAGTAGTCGTTTTCCGATTGCCAGTCTTAGTTGTCCACATTTAAAAAATTCCTTTTCATCCCTTGAATCGGCGCTCTAACAGCCTTAACCCTAGAACTGCTGAGCCATATTTTATAACACGGACTACGAGAGCTTACGAGGAGGAGGGTTGTTGCAGCCCCATAATTTTCAATTATAAACGTCCCATACCATAAATGTATCAATGTATAGCTATGGGTCTCCCCTATCCCCACCTAATACCGCTATGATGTCATAATGTGATGGCGTCGATGCAAATTTAGGAAATTCTGGCTATGTATAAAAGTATAGGCAAAATTGATTTTCGGCTAAAAATTCTACAAAAATGTACGTGCAGCTAGCGTAGGTCCTGAAATATTATTCTATTACCTCCACGACCCATTATTCAAAGTTGCGCACTTTGATTTGTTAAAACGCATCACGTGAAAGACCTTCAATTAACAATAAAGTGCCCAGGGCAACGAAATTGATGTTCTTCTCTCGTAACAGCGCCATAAGGTACTCCACCTTGAAGAAAACAACTTCAAATATTTGGGCAAAAAGTTATATTTTTTCTTTAAATCGCACTATTTTGTAGTATACAGTCAAGGGTCGGGTCCACCAGTACTTTCGGGTACAGTTATACATGTAGGACCCGGAAGTATACTGCTATGGGCTTTGATTTTGAAACACTACGGTATGTGGCGTCCTAGGACTCTGTTTTGTTATAAAGTAAAATGCGCCACTATGTGATACACTTTTTCTTTTCCGTTTACGGGAAAAGTGTATCACATAGTGGCGTATGTGGTGTTTTAGCGTAGCTGAAGAATATCTGATTATGGAGCTGCAACATCATCTTCAGTAGATCAGGGTTATTTATTATTATTTCATTAGCATGATTAACGGTCGTATCTTCATTAAGCAAAATCAAGAATGACGTATCTGCCACTTACGACGTTTGTGTGTAACACCAAAAATAAAATTATATTCACAATCCTAAACCCTTATCTAGCATTTAATCTGCATACATGTATATCAGTATTAAGATTTTGGTTGCAGGTTCGATGAGATATTAATGAGATATAGGCCAAAATAGGTCAAAGGGTAAAACAAAATTGCCCGGCAAAATTGTATATGGGCAATATTTACAAAATGCTTCAATTGCAACGAAAAAAGTATCAAAGTATCCGCCTTGACAAAGGACAAAAGCATGTATGTGGAAATTAATACTGTTTTTATATGTTCGTAATCTGCATTTAAAAATATATACGACGTTCATTCACTAACGACTTTTGTTTAAACAAGAACACTGTATTGGGCAGATACGTCGTTCTTGTTCTCACTGAGAAAATATACGACGCCTTTCTTATTTAGTATCGATGTGAAGGCAAACAACCTGATCCATATTGTTTAAAAATGTGATTTTATTCACTATAATTTTCTTGGTTATTTGAATATCTGCGGCTTAGCAAAACACAAAAATGTTTTTCCTGAAAAATAATCCAATATTACAATATCAACTTACTATTGCAATAGCTTACAAAAATATAAACCTACTTCTATAATTTACTGTAAAAACTTCAATATCTAATAAGGTATCCTGATTAAATATCGTTGAAAAGGAAATATCATAAAATGGGTTAACAGGTTAAAGAAATAACCTGACCAAGTTTTAAACCTAGAAATGTTTGTCTAATTACACTGGATACCGATTTATATTATTAATTTGTCAGCATATTTTATTCTACCGTTTTATCACCCAATTCTGAATTATTCTCAAACTTATACCTTCTGGTTTTAATATAATGCGTAAAATACCTCTTCCCGGGGGCTACACTCTAAAATAGGTTTAATATATTAACACTCCTGAAGCCAAAAAAGAACTCCCCCTACACGGTTGTTTGATGTGATCGTTTATTACATTTTCTAACAAAACATATAATGTTCAATTAGAAGAATTTTTTGACTTCAACACTACTTAAAATTTGATCGCTTACCGGGAGCGCTTTCACAGTACCAACTGCGTCCTCAGCCGGATGTTATGGCTCTGATGATTTATGGCTTGCTGACACCCTTCGATGACGTCACACTAGAAGCAGATGACGTCAAAGGTGTTGTCCTCGTCCCCCTGGTGGTCTTGGGTATGAGTAGGTTGTCCCAGAGCCATAACATCCGGCTGAGGACGCAGTTGGAACTGTGAAAGCGCTCCCAGCAAGCGATCAAATTTTAAGTACTGTTGAAGTCAAAAAATTCTTCTAATTTAATTTATACCACTACGTATGAATATTCAATTTTATATAATGTTCAATTCTAAACCTGGACAATACCAACAACTAACATACTAATGTGTACATATATTTCCAGCTCTTTTTAACATAGATTTTCGTTTCTTTTCCAACTTATTCGTCTAAACTGTATATTTGTGTGCACATTGAGGGCGCTATTTACATATATTTTAAATTTAATTTAGCCAAATAATATAAGTTATTCCTAACATTTCATGATAAAAAGTTGTTTGAAAATGTCATTGTTATCTGTTCTGATGTTTTAATGCCATTATACCCGTGTCTACCCCTTGTAAGATGAAAACACGATTTAAGATAAATAGCTCCATCAGCGTTTACCTTTTCTTTAAAATGACGTAGTTTTACATGCTATCAAACAACCGTGCCCACCGACCAACCCAAAACTGGCTAAAATCAAGGTCGGCCGTTTATTTATTAATTTTTTTTAGTTTTTAGTTTATAATCTTAAGAATCTATATTTTTTCTATAATTGAAATTGTTTGAAATTCGCGATATAAGCCTAATATAACCTTAATAATATGTATTTAAGGGGTAGGTAGCGGGGATGGAAAGCTTACTATCAAATGAAAATTTTGATCTTTCGTATTGAAGATATACATGAAACTTTATGCTCAAACTGTTACCTACACAATTGTCAAATTTACCATGTTTACCGAATTGATCTCATTATTATTCTGGTTAACATAATAATTCATAAAAGCAAAGAATCGGATAGCAACCTTAGCAGAGTAAAGAAATACGTATCGAATTGCATTCTGAATACGAGGAATGTCCTTCTGTAATTTGATTTTTTTGAAATTCGCGATATATTAAAATAAAATGGTAAATTATTAAAATATGATATGTCCTTGAAGAAAACTTGATAAATGTAATGATATGTACTTAAAATGAATGTAGCTATATCTTCAATACGAAAGGTCAAAATTTTCACATGATTGACAGCTTTTCAACCCAGCTACATACACTTTAAGTATATATCATTAGATTTGTAGAATCTTTTTGCGATGAGTGTTAAATTCGAGGACTGTTATATTTCAACAATACAAATTTTTAACCACTCGCCATAAAATGTCTATTATATCGCAAATTAAAAACAAAAATCAAAATTATTTGATATTAGAAGGACATTCATCATTTTTAGAATACAATTCGATGTGCTCTCAGGTCCCACAAAAGTTCGTGAAAACGTCGCTATCTGAGCCTTTAAAGTGACAAGATTCCAACTTTCAAACACTTATTGGTCAACATAAATGTGTATCTTTTTTTCATATCCTTTTCCTTGTTTTTGGTAATATAATAAGAAAGGGATATTTAAAAAGTTAAATATAGACAACGTGATGTGTTTTCTCCTTGTGAAAATGTGAGGCTTGTGCCGAGAGCAAGTTGATTATATTTAGACGTACTGATGCAGCATCGGTGTCCAGTTCTTCTTGGATCAGTTTGAACATGTTTTCGTGGTAACTCGAACCCAACTCATGCAAGCTTTATAATTATTATAGACTTTCCATATCAGTGGTCTTCTTAATAACTATAAGCCCTTGGGGAGGGTAAAATGAGGTGAGCAAGTAATTTTGGCTTGCTAAAAAGGAAGACAAGCAATATTGACAGATCAAAAGGGAGGAGGCAAGCGATTTTGGGCACACATTTACGGGGAAACTTTTAAATAGCACGCACCAAAAGGGCGTAGCAAAACAGTACAATAACATTCAAACAGGCAAAATTCCTAGCTCACTACGCTCGCATTATATAACTAGATCATAAAGGTTTGAAAATTGGGAACCTCTAAATTTGGCATGTGAAAACAGGAGGAAGACCTTTTGGCAGACCGATAGGGGTGAAAGTAATTTTTGGTAGGCCAAGGGACGAAGCAGTTTTTAGTACGCCGTTTAGACATTTTACCCACGGACTTATAATTAATGAACATCCCCTTAGCACTCGTCCTTAATTGGATTAAAAGACAATACGTGACTGTTGACAAGAAACTATATATGTTCCACAATGTGTTATTTTTCTAAGCATGCAAACTGACATGAATAATGGTCTCAGATGAGTTAACAGCTATATATTAGTTCAGTGGCGTACATCACATTAAAACATTGTCCTCAATGGATGGAGTATCAAATATTTCACAACTTTTCACAGGTTACATCTACATCATCAGACCGACTGATCAGCATCCTGTCTCCAGGAAAGCGTGGCGAGGTGGTTTGCGGTACCTGCCTCTGTGCACGAAGGGACCAAGACTTCCTTTCTGGGAGGAAACAAAGAGTGAAGTACAAAAACACTTACTCTGAGTGGGTAGAATTACATGGTGGTGTACCTCAGGGCACTATCATTGGCCCTATTGCCTTTTTAGGCATGATCAATGATGCGCTCACTGAGTTTGATAACAACAGAATGAAGGTTTGGAAGTATGTTGACGACCTTACAATAGGTGAAAATAGAGCCATTGATGATGTCACTGAGGTACAGCAGTGCTTGGAATCTCTCCATGATTGGTCTGTCAGTAACAAACTTAAGTTGAATCCAAGTAAATGCCAAGCCATGAGTGTGTACTTTGGTAAAAACAATCCCCGGATGTTGATCTACGCATCTCTGAGCACTCCCTGGCAGTAGTCCAGAAAGTCAAGTTGCTGGGAGTTATCATCCAAAATGATTTGAAATGGCAAGGCCAGGTAGACAATATGCATTCCAAAGCTAATGGAAAAATGTTCATGTTACGCAAACTTAAAGAAGCAGGTCTCAACGCAGGTGAAATCCTCTCTGTCTACAAAGGTTATATGAGACCAGTGTTAGAGTATGCAGCCCCTTATGGCATGCAGGTCTCGCTCAGAGCCAGGAGGACCGTCTGGAGAGAATTCAGAAACGTGTATGTAAGCTGCTCCTTGGAAAGGAGTATAAATCTTACTCCGACTCCCTTGCAACTCTGGATCTTGAGCCTCTACACTCCCGTAGACTGCAGATTTGCAAGGAGTTTGCCTCCAAAGCACATGCATCTGAAAAATTCTCCAGATGGTTCCCTGCCACTGACTATTCATCCTCAATGACCCTAAGAAAGCCCCCTAAAGTCAAGAGTTACAGGTGGAAAACCAAAAGATTCAAGGAAAGCCCAGTTCCATACATGGCTGAACTCCTGAATCATGCTTAGTGTTCTCCTGTCCATCTAGTGATTTGGTTTGAATCATTTTTGTGGGAATGGATGGATGGGAAGGGCTGGTGTGATTTGGTAGTCCAAGCCTTTTAGTGCAATTCCTCTCCTGTCATGTTGTCATATTATCATATCTTTTTATTATGCCGTCACATTGATATTCTATTTGGTTGAGTTTGTGTGCAATGGTAAGTGTGGGTGTGTATCAGTGGATGTTGGTGGGTGTGTGGGGTGTGTGCAGGGATGTGTTTGAGATATGGTGTTGGTGTGAGTTCGGTTGAGTATGAGCTATAGCTATTTATTAATTCTTTGATTGTACCTTTTAAAATTTTCATTGAGTATGTATTGTGCAATAATTCAAGGTTGGTTTTTTTATTTTTTTTTTTATGTATTTTATTATTATTTGCATTTCTTTATATAAATTTGATTGTAATTATTGTAATTCACCATGCAATTCAGCCATTTTGGCTGCTATTTGAGTGTTCTAATAAATATACCTGAATATATGATGAATGTGTTACAGTATTGCTCTATGGCTGTGAGTCCTGGGTGATATCTACTGATATGGAAAATAAGATCAACGCTTTTGGTACATCATGTTACAGGATAATGCTGAACATCAAGCGCACCGACCATGTTAGTAATGAAAGGGTCTATGCCATCACCAACACTGTGCCTCTTATCAACTCTGTCAGATCACGACAACTACGATTCCTGGGACATATCCTGAGGATGCAGGAAGATGAACCATGCAGAAGATATGCTCTCTACACCCCATTACATGGTAAAAGAAGACCTGGAAGGCAAAGAACATCCTACTTGTCTTATGTGCAAAAACTGTTGGGGGATTTCGACAACTTTCTACTGCCAGATGCCATTGCCACTTTGGCTTCAGATCGTAGTACATGGAGAAACTTTGTAGTCGCCTGCTTCGCAGCCGAATGAAATGAATGAATGAATATGATGAATCAGAAAAAATGAATCAGAACAGACCATTTCCAATAGCTGCATGATATGCGTGAGTATAAAAAACCCATAATACGTATTATTGTCTCGTGGTAAACTGTGATATACAACAAGTCAGTGACAGTCATGTATATAATGTAAGATATATTTTAAAATCAGTTTTATCGGTTTCCAAGGAATGATCTTTAGATCATTGCATTTTGCCTTTGAAGGTAGTGTCCTGCATTATCAGCAGTCAGACATGGTATTCATTTTTGGGTTATTTTGTAATTTTTGTTCAGTTAGTTAACAGTTAGGACGCGGGACTACCAATTCTTTAGAAATGCATAGTCGCGCTAAAAGTCGATCGATACATGTTAAAATCAGCACAATTCAGAAATACACATTTTTGCTATGAAATTAATTTTCTCGGTCAAATATAAAGCAATATTTTTTTTTCTTCAGTAATGTCAGTTAAAGACATAGTGCTTGGATATACATTTTTTTTTTAATCCTGGTGTTAAAATTAAGCATCATATTGTGTCTTTTAGTGTGATATTTTTTATTTTTATAGGCCTTTAGTTCGCCCGTGAGCTTTTTACGGAATTCATTTTTTAGCGTCTCAAACTAATATACTTTGCTAAAGAAAGATATTTCCCACCTCTGTAAAGCACATCGTGTGGGTCTATCTTAATACTAATTATGGAGAGTGTGTCCGTCTGTCCGCGCGCTATCGCGTGCGCGCGGAGCTATCGCGTGCTCGCAGAGCGCGTACGCGGAGTATCAACGGGCGTGTGCGAGGAGTACCGACGGGCGTAGTGCGGGTATCGGGTATAGGTATCGGGTATCGCAAAGCATTACAGTGTGCATGTGACTAATTTACAGGTGCATCTCATCGGACCAGAACCAGGTAAGGCCTATAGCCCATTATATTGATCACTATTAAAGACGCAGGCCTATATCATTGTAGTTTAAAAGGTCAGGGCGGGTATATGGGTAACGGGTGTTTGGTAATTAGAGATAGGCCTATAATGAGAACCACCCAACCCGAGAACCGCGAAATCTAGTATATTATAGTTTTGTCAGAATTTCCGTTTTTATTTTACCCTTTTTCCCTTCAAGCTCCGAAAATGTCAAACTCAGTACTTTATCTCGAGAACAACCAGCAGAAATAATCGATATTTCAATTGTTGTCAACCAGGTCCCTTTTCCATTGAAAACCAGGATTGCCTGACCAGCGATTTGGTAGCCCAAATCCCCAATTCTGGTAAATGAGGTGAATTTTGGAAATTTGCTCCCGTGATAGCCTGCAATTTCAATTTATAGGGGCTATGGATTCCATGATTATGAAAACCATTTTGTCTGTTTGTTTGTTTGTTTATTTACCTAGGATGAGGTCCTTGGGAAAATCCACTGTCCAAACCTAGAAAAATTCGCGTGTTATTAGAGGGGATTTTAAATAGGTGAATTTTGAATGACCCCCCCCCCCATCGCGGGTTGGCATTTTCATTACACCCTTCAGACTTGCGTTCGGGTTTGTGTAGGCCTATTTGTCATAATTTAGCGCTATATAGGACCTACTTTCTAAATGTAGGCTATAGCTATAGCCGTGCTATATAAATATTATAAGGTACCGGTATGTAATATTATGTAGGCCTATGGGGGTGGGGTGGGTACTCAACACATTTTAACCATGACTTACAATGCAAGGCTCATTGTTGCCATAAATGATTTTTCCTTTAGGTCATTATAATAGGTTGTTATAAACTTCCATGTTTAACCTTGTATTGTTTTGGCTGCTTCATTATGACTTTCGGTGGGTTTAAGCAATTTCAAACAAACGCAAACAAAAGGCACTATACCCACCTTCATGACAATTGAAACACTAGGTAATTTCTTTGCTATATTGAAGTTCTGGCAACACTGTATCCAGGCCGGGCACCCAGAGATATCGATCCACAATGCTAGTATTAGCCTAAGATTTCACGCATAGATTTGAAAATTTTTCAGCTAGTAGTCAAAAATTATGGAATCAAAACGGAAATTCTGACAAAACTATGATATATCGCTCACGGTGATGTGCGTTAGAAAGTTGGGAAAAATCCTTCTTTAGCGAACTATATTACTTTGAAAAGCTAAAAGATTGATCCAAAAAAAGGCTCGCGGGCAGAGTTGAAGCCTATCAAAATCGAAAATCTTACACTAAATGACTGAATTTTACGACTAAGTTTAACACTAAGATTTGAAAAAAAATACAGTATCAAGCATTACAGTTTTTCCTGACATTTACTGAAAAAATGAAAATTATTGCTTTTCATTTGGCCGAGAAAAAAAATTTTACACTGAAAAGGTGTAACTCAAAATTGTGTTCATTTTGAATACCAAATTCGATCGTTTGTATTGCCTTATTAAATGACTGAGTGAGCCTTGCAGAACAATAACAATCGGTAGTCCAGCTTCCTAACTGTTAAATGATCAAAAAGATGACGATCAACATGGTAAAGATCAAAAGGGATGGTATTACTATTCTCAATTGCCCTGAAACAGAGCTAATAGAGGCATAATACAACAAAAATGAATGACTTCGGCAGGTTTTACAATTGTACTTTTTATAAGTTCAACTGTAGAGCATACCTGTCCCTCAAGAATTGATTTATATTCAAAGTTCTTTTTCCTTACAAAGAAAATCAATTTTTGATAGCTCTATATAGCATTGAGCTTGTACATGTATAACGCCCCTGTTTCACCAGCCAAAGTAACAATACAACTGTATACCAAAGTTAAACCCTTTTACGGTTTATAAGAGTAATACGAGCCGTTTGATCGCGCATTTTGTATAGTGAAGTGACGTTCAGCAGAAGATATATTTCCCTTTAGAATCTGTGACCGTGAAATATCTGTCAATTGTCATTTTCAACCAGATTATGAGAATCTGCTTTGGGACCATGACTTTGAAGTTCGGTCTCAGAGCTGATAGTTAAAAATTAAAGACACCAAGCCACTTTATAGTATACTTGCTATTTTCAAATTGGTTTCATTGGTGTTCAATTTCCATGTGTCATTTCCATCCAGATTATGAGAATCTGCTTGGGGACCATATGTATGAAATGACTTTTAATTTCTGTCTCCGGGCTAAAAGTTACAAAATAAAAACACCAAGGCACATTTTGTCACTTACTATTTTTAAATTAGTTTCATTGGTGTTCAATTTCCAAGTGTCATTTCCATAGTAGATTTAAAATGCTTCCAGCCCCCATTTATTCTAATACAGAAAATTTCTGCATAAATGTCTTTTGGGGCATTTTAAAGAAACATACCGTATTATAACTGATTGGAGATCTTATATGCCCCTATCTTTTTTTAAGTCATCTGAAGTGACCAAATGGTATTTATGGTAGTTTCAATTTGGTTTATTATATCTTCGTTGTATAGATTTACTCCGCGGCACTGAATCCTGATTGAATTTTGATTTTGCTAACAAGAAATGGGAAAAGATATTATCACAAAACTAAAATGTTATCACCAGCTAGAAAAGACCACAGTCTTAAAATCATGGAAATTATATAAAAGGACTGCTGTTTGCAGCAGCTGCGATAGAGGTTGCAGGTAGAACATTTTTGATGACCCTCGTACGCAAATCTCCTTCCTTAACCATAACTAATGAGCCAAATTTTGTAACATGGACTACGAAGGGGGTGGGGTGGGGGTACAAACACTGATACTAAGTACAAACAGTTCACACATAATGTCGCTATGTGAGGGAGCCCATGCAAATTTTGGAATTTCTGGCTATGTACAAAAAAGTATAGGCAAAATTGATTTTCGGTTAAAATTTTATGAACTTGCGATGTTCACCGATTGTTTTCGTAAATATAAAAGGTAATAACTATTTCAACCTACATAACAAGTACAAAGTCAATTGCTCTTTGAATTTTTTACAAGAGCGAAATGAAAATCATGGATTTTACTGTAGATGCCAATGGGGGGCCTAACCCATCTCCCTCCCCTCCTCCTCTACAGTTATCTTTGATGGTCGGTCCTAGTCCGGGTAAGGTGCTGAGGTAAAAATTTGTTCATTAAAATGAGCGCAAAGGATGGATCTACGATTACCTTAGGGAGTAGACATGCGCGTTTTTTTTGTAGGATGAAAAATCTTGGTACACCCCCAACCCCTTCGTAGCTCTAGGGTTAAGGGCTGATTTTTTAAGTACATCCGTAATTATTTCAAACTAATTACGGCTGTACTTTTCTCCCGCTTTTAGAGTTTCTATTGATATCTATCTTGATCCATACAACATCAGGTAAGCATCTCATAATGTATACGGCACACCGTCATCATCCCTATATCTTCGTGTTAAAAATTGCCGTGATAGTACGATGAATCCTCACGTTTTTCAACAACTACGCATGGTGAATTTGTTCGCCCGTGCGACTCAGGCTAGCATACAATTTGAGATTTTGAGAGCCGGCCACACTGTTTCTATTCTATGTTTTACGATTTTCGCATGATCAATATATGGCTGGCCGTAACCGCCACAACGTGGAGCTGCTACGCGTAGCTTACTTTTCGCTTCGCGGAGCTAAATTGACCAATCATGTCAGATCTTTTCATTACGCGGAGCCAGTGGATGCATCCTCGTTCCAGAGAGCGAACACTCTTGCCAACATTAATGCTTACTATGGGGATTTTAAATGAATCGATTGTAAATAAACCACGACCAGTTGTACAGGATCAATACCATTGTTTGATTAGTGCATAGTCAATGTTACCTTGCATGCATGTGTCATGTGTGTGGCGTGTTTGTTTGTTTGTTTGTTTGTCTACTGTGTCAGGCCAGGATCACTGACACCCACGGTACTGATACTCTCATACTATCACGGTGATCATATTGTTGAATGTTGTTGACTTTAAAATAATCATGATGCAGTCATGTCTACAGTAGAACTCACCACGACCTTTGAAGGACTAAAAGCTATTAAACCAAGATAACACTCAATGAAAACAGTTCAACTATGTTACATCAGATCTTCTCTGGTTAAATACACACTGCACTTGTGTCTGTTTTACCTGTGCAATGAGCAATGAGCTGGTATTATAGTTTCAGTTGGGTGAACGATTATAAAGCGAACGCAAGGTAACAATACTGTGGGCTTTTGTTTACGAAATGAGACAATAGTCTGCTTATTGTTAACTAGCGTTCTTGAAAATGAGAAGCTTAATGACTTATTAATGACCTATTATTATGAGAAATAATGTCTTCATATTTTTTGGTGTTATCTGTCGTTTACATATCCTTCCTAAAACACTAAAGTACCAATATTTCCAAACACCTAAATTAGCTAAAATTTAGGACATGTTACAAAACTATATTTTCTAGAATTTCAGAGAATACTTTAAATATTGGCCGGTTATTTTTTACACAGTGACGTCAACTAGGCAATGGCCTATACTTCTAACATACACTATTTTTGTAGAGGTCACGCGTCAATGGTGAGCGCACTGAGTATTGTGTATAGGAAAACGGACAGTAACTACAGTATGTATGGCCTACTACTAGTATATAAAGTAAATCCGAACTGGTTTGCAGTTTGCTGAAGGTCGAATTCCGCAGGGACACTGCAGATCGCAGAACTGTGTGCATAGTTTACCACCACTCTGCCTAGCTATATAGAATATGTACAATACTGTATGAGTTTCTTATGAGTGCATGTCCATCTTAATAATAAGTTCATAAACTACTTTTTTGAATCATAACTTTTGTGACCGAGGATATCTTGCAACTACGTGACGCTCGTCTGGCAAATTCTTAATGAATAAATTCGCTTCACGTAATGAGTAAGTCGTACTTAATTAGTCAGTTTTACCTCCGAGTAATGAAAAACTCTAACATGATCATGATTGGTCAATTTGGCTCCACGGAGCAAAAAGTCAGCTACGCGTAGCAGCTCCACGTTGTGGCGGTTGGGGCCTACCATATCAGTATCCCATATGATATTTCTATTGCAAGAAAATTTTATTTGTTGTCAGGTTTTATCTTAAATACACTAACTGGAAATTAAATACACTAATTAGTGAGGACCGGTATTTTGCTGTGGATATGTTTAACTGCAATTTGCGGGTAAAAATTTGAAATCCTGAGTAAAAATTTTGATCATATTCAACTCTTTGAGAAAAAATTTATATAAAAGAATGCATGTAAAATCCAGCTGCAATACAATGTACATTATTGACACACTAGCACTCTCTTTATCTACGGCAATAATAGAATATCGATTTCAATCGAATTGAATACGATGCTCAGTTTTGAGTTTGTAGTTGACTACTAAGCGACCTAAGCGATCGATTGCTAGCCAATCAGATAGAACTCCTTTTCTTGCGTTCGGTGAAATACCAGTCGCCCGTCGCTCACCAACGGAGTATTAAATTTATATTTATCGTATAGGAAGTCGACACTGTGTACGGCAAGGTAGTACATGGTTTATTGGCTCTATAGTTAATACCTCACAACGTAATGTGGTCATCTGCTCATCTGCTTTAAACATCAATTTATTTATAAATGCTCGTCTGCAATTCAAGGTTTATTTTCAATAGAAGGATATGCAATAATAACAAATATATAAATAAATGAAGAGCTTGTTTCCAAACCATGTTAAGTCCACAAACACATGTGTCTGACTTACCTGTGCGATATTGCAATGGATTGTGTATAGTATTTTCAGTTGGATGTACCATTACAAAGCAAACAGTGGATGGATGAACAGTAACAATACTGTGTGACGCCTTCGTTTCCCAAATGAGAACAATAGTCTGCATATTGTTTGGCAGCATTGTTGTGGTAAATAATGGCTTGTTAGCGTAAGAGTTTGGCTAGGATAGGGTTAGGGTAAAGTTTATGGTTAGGATAAGGGTTACTCGTCTGCCTACTGGTAGCTTACGCAGATGGCGCTGTTAGTAACTGGTCATATATGTGCGGAAGGAAGTTTAGTTGCAACAATCCCTGTTGAGTGTATTAGCCTACCCCCTCTTTTTTTTATTCAAATTGATTATTTTCCTGTTGGCTTCAATGTCTCTTATTTCGGCTTCGTCTCATCCAATCACGTGATTGTCCTCAGCAACATGGTTCGTCAGAGCAGATTTCTTGGGGCGCTTTTAGCGGATGTTTTTCTTTGGGCCCTGGTGTAAGGTTTATCCGAAGCTACACCCGATTCAGATTTATGCTCTTTCATTCTTGTGCCAAAGAGTCTTGAGGTATTTCACCTATGTATGATTTTGGGCAACCTAAGCAGGGGATTTTATACAGTCAATCTGCTGTAGTTTTGACGTCCCGTTAATCTTTGGGGTTGACAAGGTGATTTCTAAGCGTTTTGTGGTTTTTAAAGTTTCCCTGATAACCATGCTACATTAATATTCCCTGCTTATAAGGGAGCCATAAAAACCCGGCATTATTTAGGTGGTGCATTGTAGATTCTTCTACTGATTCTTTCGTCAAACCAACTTTCAAATGATACTAGTGCCAAACGCTTACACCGATTCCGACCAAACTTGGGCACACGAAGCACTGACCCAAGCCTAATATAAGTTGTACACAAATTGGGGTCAAAGGTCATGAAGTGGTTATTAGGGTCATTTTGAGAAAAACATTAAATTGCTACTCCTACTCTTAAATGCTATGACCCCAGCTTGAGGTTAAAGGTCATGCAAAGGTTACTAGCAAGAATGTAACCAAACAACACTAAGACTACCAAAATCACATTGCCAGATTAGCTGCAATCTTGATAATACATAAATTAACCCGAGGTCATCTAAGGTCAAAGGTCATAGGGGTCAAACCTAAGGGGAACATAAAAATTTAATCTGAAGTCAATCGAGGTCGAAGGTCATACCGAGGTCAAGTGTTGAAGCTTACCCAAATGGGCTTAAAACTTTGTGAAGATAACCCTCGATATAAGTGGAACTTAAAAAATGGAACTAAGGTCATTTGAGGTCGAAAGTCCGTTATGGGTAAAATGTTAAAATCTCCCCCATTTGGGCTTAATATTTGAAAATAATAGATCAGGACAAACACATATCTGAGAGTAATACATTGGTTTTAATGATTGGGTCAAATGTCATGCAAATGTCATAAAAATTAGAAGCCACCACCTACATTCGGGGTTCTTGAGCCACAGCAGCTCTAGTTTGGTTTGTGATTGATCTTTGACTTTTGGCTCGCTGGGTTTCTGAACAGATTTGAACCCCCATTCCGGGTATCCACAACGTGAGAGAGCTTCCTTTATTAGAATTTCCTCCAGCTCATTGTCTTTCTCCTCGATAACAGCATTTCCTGTGCATAAGCATAACTTTCAAATACAGTAAATTGATCTGATCTTGATAAAATGTGTTTTTTTTTGTGTGTTATAAAATGTTTAAGAAACGAATAGTTTTCACTGTGTACGACATTTTGTTACGTAGAACTCACCTAGCAGTAACTCTTTTTGCTGTGTTAACATGGTAACGAAACATCGTAGGTAGTGCACATTATTTCTTTTTCTGAATTATTATAACACGACAAACATTTTGAGGCCATTTCATTTTTTCTGTGTTTGGCCCTCGCGGAGCCGTTGACCTTTTTGCCAATAACTTCAGACTGATTAGTCGTAGATAGATCAAACTGTATATATTCTACATCGCTTTGACCTGAAAAATATTTTTAAATACGTTTTAACGAAAACGGAACAATTTAAGTATTGACCCCTGTGAAACCTTTAACCCTGAATTTCTCGGAATGCTCAAGGATGCCGACTGGCATTTTATATTATTATTCAATACACCTCAGATCCCAATATTACAGCAAAACATGTAAGTCATACCCATCTTTACACTCACAAGCAAGTTCTATCCGAATGACATGTTTGCCTTAGGTAGACTGACAATATTATTTATACGTCCTACCCAGTCTCGTTAAGGCTTTCAGCGGGATCCCGCAAAGTGGGGCGTACCTAGTCCCATTTTTTCACATGTCTGATAGTGGCAATTAGCACCTCGTAGGTGTTCCGATAAAATCAATGGTCAATAATAGTAGTGGCACCAGTCGCGGTACGCTGCAGTACGACGGACCTCTGCACCGTGCACATTGAATAAACAATTGGCAGTGTTTACTCTGGCTTAAATCATGGGTCAATATAACTGATAAAATATTCTTGGGAGATGTGAATGTGTGATAAATGGATGAATATAACTGTTTACTGTTACAGTAACCAGCTATTGTTGAAGGTATCTAGCGATTTTTGATTTAGCACTTTCCAGGCATGACATTTTACACCCGTCCGGTCGTGGTGAGTAAATTTGCGGCCGGTCGATTAAAGGTTTTTTTTTAAATCACCAGACTGATGAACATTTCACGGCGGCGCGGCCTTACGGGTATATGCATGAAGTGTAATAAATAAAAAAAATAAATGATGCTCCCAGGCGCATATACATTCTGACTTGTTTATTCCTTGATTTTACTGGAGGCTTCCAAAAGTTGGTTGTTCAAACAAAATTATTCGTACGAACTTTAATAAAAAAAAGAAAAGATTATCATAATATGTTGACGGCAGGCCTCAAATTAATCGACGGCATCAATTGTTGCCGAGATGCCCCAAAATTTAGTTAACTCGACGGTACAGGTTGCCGTGCCCCTCTCTGACCGCGTTGTCATCGTGCTCTTTTGAATCAAAAATTATCGTTCAATATTGCAAGTAAAATCCAAATCAATTATTAACGATTTACGCGGCAACAAACGCTTTTTGCGTGAATTTCTTATACCTGTGATTGAGCTATAAAAATACCATGACATTGGAATTCCCCATTAAGCGCGCACCATGACTTGATCGACCAATTAACCCCGCCCCTTCCATGCAAAAGACGACCCTTGGACCCAGTATTTACATATAAAAACATTTCCGGGAACTTTAATATGCTTAAGTAGAGAAGATGAGAATCTATTCTCATCTTTTCTGGCTCAAGTCATAAATACCGGGATAAATACCCGAGTGAAAATACCTGGAGAAATACATGTGACCATGGTCCCCGAAGTCACAAAGTTAATGATCATCCACCGTAAACATCTATAAAGTGATATCCATTTGCTCAAACTTCGACGATCAGGAAAACAAAAATGTCTTTTCCACAGTACTGGGCCAAACAGTTCTTATTTTCAATATTGCGTACACTAAAATTCCAGAACTTTGTTTGCTTTTAATTTTCCTTCGTAGGCCTACACAGTACCACTTGAATTCGTTGTTGAATCTGATGAGACAAATAATTAAGCAATGATTGCTCCATCATCAATCGGAAGGTCATGTATAGTCCCCCATTTGTAGGAATCATGAGTCGCTGTGATTGTTTACAACTTTACCGTGAGAAAATGCCACTGTATACCAAGAGAAGTACAAAATGGCATAGCATAGGCCCATGTACTAGACGTTATACACTATGGGAAGCACCACTATTTTTCCCGGGGGAGGGGCTGGACTATATTTGAAGAAAAACAAAATTTCGCCCACTGGGGCTGTGCAATGATAATTATGAGCCCCCTCAGAATTTTCTGAACGGCACGCCAAAAATCGCTTGCCCCCCTCTCGGTTTGCCAAAAATCACTTGCCTCCTCCCCCCTCGGCCCGCCAAAAAATCTTTGCCCCCCCCCTCGGCTGGCCCAATATTGCTTGCGTCCCCCATCCTTTGCCTTGAGAAGTATTGCCCCTTTAGACCCTGTGCACGTGGGATGCTGGTGAATTGATATTCGATTTTTGTCGAATCCCCCCATTTAAAGTTGCAATGCCCCCCCTGAATAGGCTGGTCAAGTGTTTTGTTTTGTTTTATCTTTGTTTTGTTTTATCTTTTGTGTGTGAGTGTGTGAGTTGGTGGTTTGTTTATATAGGCCTAGTGGGATAGTAGTATGTAGTACGTATTTTTTATCCTTCAAAACTTCAAGCCTGTAACCCCGGCAACTCAACTGGGGTGTCCCCTAACTGCAGATACAAAAACAAACAAAAACATGAATATTCAAAAGAAAAAAACATTAGCCAGGCACTACTACCTCCCCCACGTCTTAATGGTGCATCCCTAAAACCAATTACCATGGTAACAGTTGATGGGACGGTGTCAACATAGCATATTGTATTCATCGGGAGTTTGTAAACAAAGTGGTTGAAACACGTGGCGGTGAACCTTTGTGCAGTACTGCTGCCGTACTTGCAACCAATCACAACGTAGGAAAGACTTATCTAATTATCGTTTTATGAATGAAGCTGTCGTCAACATGTTCATACTGTGATCTAATTGGTTGGATTATTATGAAGTCAGGTTTATAGGGTACTTTCCACCAACATTGCATGTTTTGAAACTCCCCAAACAGGTGTTCATTATAATTAGTTGAATAAATCTTGGTGGTATTTCTTTTTTTTTTTGCTGAACCATGAAATGGTATCAGCCTATATTAGTACAAATAAAAAATAAAAAAACACTTTGGTATTAATATAGCCCCGGAAATATAGCCCGAGGTACTTGCATCTCCACTCCAAGGAGGCCAAATATTGAGAAGGCCGCGAAAAAAAAAAACTTTCAAAGAGCTGACTCAAAATATTATCCATTTCATATGTCATGATCCAATAGATGTTGTAGCCTATTCTTGTAAATGCACATCGGGACTCTGGACACCCAAAAGTTGACAGCCCTGATTGAATCGCCGCCGTATATTAACATCTATTAACTTATGGGCTAATCTGTTAATTCTGTTTACCACTGGCAAAGTGTGTGACTTGAACTCGGTTGATCGGAACTGTGTCTAGGCCTACTCTACCCTAATTGCCCACTTAGATTTCCACTTCACACATTACTTTTGCCAGGTAAAATCAATAAGATTATAATAACCTGCATTGGGTTTGCCATGTCAATTACATATAATCAGATTTGTCACTTCACACATTACTTTTGCCAAGATTATAATAATCTGCATTGGGTTTGCCACGTCAATTACATCAGATTTGTCACTTCACACATTACTTTTGCCAGGTAAAATCAATAAGATTATAATAATCTGCATTGGGTTTGCCATGTCAATTACATATAATCAGATTTGTCACTTCACACATTACTTTTGCCAAGATTATAATAATCTGCATTGGGTTTGCCACGTCAATTACCTCAGATAAATCTGCAGTTAGTTCACACATTAGATTTGCCAGTTAAAGTCAATATGTTAAAGTTAAAAGAGAGAGAGAGGGAGGGAGAGATATTGGTATATAAACTTGCAGAGGAAAGTTGTCCTCAGCACCACCAACCTCCCCCCCCCCGCACTTGTTAGATTCTTGAGCAGTGGCGTAGCGTCATGGGGGGGGGGTACGTTCCCCAATCGATCTGAAATTGTAAAAAATCCCATAGGGAAATGGCCGAAAAATGGCTTGTGCTCCCCCCCATATGATAACCCACGCTACGTCACTGTAGGCCTCTGGGACAAAACTCGGGGTCAACAATTCACAACTTCCGTCAGCAAAAAAATTCAAGTTTGTGCCCCCCCCCCCCATGTCCCGAAAACCTTGCTACGCCACTGTGTAGTAGACAAATTAACTAGACATTATTACATATTATTAGCCAGCAATATTGTTGAGAAACTGTGACAACGTGACTGCCTCACCCACCCCACCCCCGCCATTAATATCAGATACCCCAATAACAATCTGTGCAATAATTTTGAGCCGGGGAGGGGGGTAAAAGTTTTCAAATGAGGTGCCAAACTCCCACCCCCAGCCTGCCAACAAATATTTGCCTTCTCCTCCTCCAAACATGCCAAAATTGTTGGGATCCTAATTTGCAAAAAAAACCCACTTTTTTTAGAGCATTATGAATGTGTGCCAACTTCCCCCTCCCCAGCTTGCCAAAATTGCCCCCCCCGTTTCCCCTCCTTCCGGCTGGCCAAAATTTCTTACCCCCCCCGGGCTCATAATTACTGCACAGCCCCTGATGTGAACTCGTTTCCCACACGGTTGTCCCGGACGGCTGTACACATTGACCACAAAGACTGCCGCCCGGCGTTACCATGGTTACAACTCGATGCATAGTACCTGCCAATGATGGGACTTTCCTTTTTCGAACCGTTAACCGGTTTCTTCAAGCTAGATCTAAAACTATATCGCATCCTTGTATGTTGGTATAATAAGTTAATACGATCAGAGGAAACGTTTGGGGAATAAAATTAAAAACTTTTTTCGGTACAAAATGAAAGATGTGAAGTAACAATATCGATATTCAAAAATGAAAACGCAAACGTACGGACCCGGGGGGGCACTTCAATTTGAAATGGATAGGGCTGGCACTTTCGCACTAAGGGGCATTCGGTGAGAGCAAAATGTAAAAAATATGTGGTCATTGGGTGAGAACATGACTTTTTCATGGAATCTTTGGGTGAGAACCGAAACAGCGCCACAGAAACCTCGAAAATCAAATTTCTAGTTCTAAATGGCTTCAAATTAACAAAATCAGTGATAAATGAAAGTTGCTGTTCAAATTGAACTTGTATTAAAGGGTCTTTGGGTGACAGATTAAATGTAAAAATAGGGGGTCTTCGGGTGACAGAGCATGTGTTCGTAAAAAAATATGGGGTCTTTGTGTGACAGCGATGTTGAAAAAGGGGTCTTAACAGCCCTACATACGCGTCACCTCCAAAGTTGGAGTGCCCGCCGCCCCCCCCCGAGTACGGACGACTCCTATCTCCCAATAGATTATTTTTAGGTAGGTGGCAAAAAACATGAAAAACCGCGATAACGGACGCACCATTAGATTCTCAGGGTGGGGGTAGGAAGTTTTTCAAAAAAAAAAACTTCACCCACTACATGAGCAAAAAAAAATATAATTTCCCCACCAACACTAAAAAAAAAAAGAAAACCTTCCCCACCTAACTGTGTATAATGCATGAAATTTAAAAAACAAAACTTCCCGCCTTCGGCGGTGAAAAAAAAAAACAACTTCGCCTCCCCGACCCCAACTTCCTACCCCCCCCCCCCCTGAGTATCAAATGGTGCGTCCCTAACACAGGAAAATCCCCAATCAGAGTGCATGTAAATAACATACTTGACCCGTTGATAAACCTATCATATTGGTGAGCGGTTGGGGACCATGTGCATGTAACCATAGTAACCAGACGGAATGGCGACAACACAGGTGTGCGTGTTTACAAACATAATTTTGATATTGACTTTTAAAATTCAATATAAAAATGTTTTATCCGCAGTGACGGTTGGGAATTATGGGAGGGGGAACGGCAAGAGGGAGGGGAAACAGATATTGGTATATAAGGGGGGGGGGTGGCATTTTCTTCGGAAGGGGTGGGTCCCAAATATACTGGGGGTCATAAATATTTGGAAAGGAAAATAAGGGGTCATTTATAATATATTTTTGATGACCAAAATGTAGGGAGTCACAAAATGACCACATATTGTGTGTTTTAAGCCTCTTTAGGGGGTAAGGTGTATCGGTGGTGGGGGGGTCATGAAATATTTGTTGTCGAAATAGGGGGTCGCAATTTTATTGGCGCCGACTTTTTGTAAATTTGGAACCCCCTTCCGAAGAAAATGCCAGCCTCCTAAACATGCGCTGACAATTTGATGGAAAAGTTTCCTCTGCACCCCAATCTCCCTCCTTCTTTTGTTAGATTCTTGAGCTCTGGGCACCCCAAAATCGGGGTCAACAGTTTACAACTGCCGTTCCATTGACACAAAAATATAGCAAGTTTGTGACCATCCCATCCCCCCTCCGTTCCGAAAAACTGGCTATATACACGCCACTGGGTACTCCCCATTCCTTACAGAACTAATTTTTTTGAATAAACAAATATTATCCTGTTTTGCCAAATAAAACATAAATCCTAATCCTAAAGTCATAACTAGCAATAAAAGTCAAATTTTAATATTTAGCCCCCGGGATCTACGCCTGCGGTGGAATAGATTGCTAATGGGATTGGAAAAAATATTTTCTTGGAAGTAAAGTGAATCCGAAACATTCTCCGCCCCCCCCCGGCTCATAACTATTTGCACAGAACTCGTTTCCCACACTGTGATTGGTTGTACGTCCCGGGTTGTATGTACATGTTGTATATCATATACCCATGATATACCAGACATCGACCACAAAGACCACCGCCCGGCGTTACCATGGTTACAACTCGATGCATGGTAGTAGTACTGTACCAATGGTATGGGCTTGTTGGCACTATTCCAGCTGTTGCCATGGTACTAAATTGTACATGTATTGCAAGCATGTCAAGTGAGCCCTGCGCCTGCTGTACTGGTTCCCGGGTACATTTCAAAATTTCAAGCCATTTTTGCGATGGATGTTAATATCCGATGATGTACCTGAATGATAGTGAATTGGGATTCCCAGGCGGGCCCACCGCGCTGAGCGCTGGCGGGATCTATCATTCTATGTCAAGGCTGTGTTCATTGAATTGAATTTTCTAGTGTAGTCAGCCAGAATATTAGAGA
The DNA here is from genome assembly GCF_039555335.1 of Amphiura filiformis. NCBI lineage: Eukaryota > Metazoa > Echinodermata > Ophiuroidea > Amphilepidida > Amphiuridae > Amphiura > Amphiura filiformis. The sequence goes on along the minus strand of NC_092630.1, from coordinate 33,051,295 downwards.
TCCGAACTTTTTGGAAAAATATCAGCACAAAGGCGAAACAACGCTGCCTCCTTCACCCTGATTTTCACAGATATCCGATAGGCTTCGTGTGAGGTTATCAACAAGATGGATGATGTTTCGGCTCATAGTAGGCATCGGGCAGGCGAGCAGCAGTGCAGGGCAATGTCCATGGATCGCGCATGGGATACCATCACCGATCCTTGAGCGTCCATGCATGGTCCATCATACTCATAGACTCCATCCATATGTGACGCTTTTTTTTGGACATCGATGACTACGTTTTAAAATGGAAATACAATGCAATATTCACTCTAGGGTCTATGGAAAAAATAAATTAATGACCCTATACCATTCGTGTGCTGTGTGCATGTGTTGTCATGATGAGATGGAGAACAAGCATGACAAGTATCTGACAAGAAAAAATGCTGTCATCGGACGACTAAAAAAATGTAGTGGGGACATGTGGCAAAAATACGAAAAACACTGCTGAAACGTACAAAAATGATGTCTTGAAATGAAAAAAGCAATACAAGCAATACAATTGCAGGTAAGAAATGTGCAAGATAGGCCTATATGCCTAAATTATCACAATTCTTGTGATAATTTAGACCTATATCTTGCACATGAAGACGTATGTCTATAATACCAAAATAAATTTACCTTCAACTTGATCCCTTGATGTTTCAAGTTGAACGTCTTGTTGATTTTTAAAGCGGGTAGACCTACACGATGTGTCGATCGAATTCAAATTATTGTTCAACCTTCAAGGATCAAATCATCAACACGGCGAAAATATATCACGACTGAAGAGTTAGGCTACCTGGCCCGCTAGCATCAGGCCGCTCTCTAGGCTCGCTACGCTATGTACAGCTCATCATGCATCAGCTGGCCGGGGTTGCGCGACCTTCATCTGTATCACTGGACTGTGCTGTCGATGCTTCCACGAGTCCCTGGTCTCGATGCCGGGGTACACGCAAACTTTAATATTGAACCACATAACAACAAACAGTAAATTAGAGCCAAGAATTTTTTCCTTTTTCCCACAAGAGGCGAGGTCCAAAGAAAATAACTAATAATTATAGGCCTATCATGATTTTTTAATTATTTTGATCGCTATGTGTGTTTTGAATTGATGTTGTTCAGTTTTTCCATTTTGTTTCAAAAGAAATCGCTGGGATGTCATAAAATTAATATTCAATTCAATTAAAGTTTATTTAACATATCGCAAATATATCATAAATTGCATAGTTTCACCAAAATAGATGGTAATATCCACAACCATAGGATGGTGATAGCAATAACTAAATATTTATCACGACATGCCATGAGTTCACTTTTTACTTGGCTATTATGATTAATATAATATATTAAGTATAAAACCTCGGAACACCGATACCCGTACCGGAGCTACCCGGACAGCACAGTACACCTAATGACCTTGTGATCGCTAGCATACTAAACATAAATACAATTATATGTTAATTATCAACTCCACAACATCATACAGTTATATGTAAATTATCAACTTCACAATATAATCATGATTAAGATATTAAGTGGACATGAGTTTCAAATCAGTGACAACACAAGTGACAATGTTTGTTCTTCCTTGCTGCCAACTAGGTATGTAAATAGATTTGTGCTTGCAGCTTACCGCGGAAGGCTTCGTATTGAGTTGATGCGATGGTGTTTATTGATCAGTCTCACACTCTCGTGATCAAACAGATTAGCTGATAGCAACTAATTGGGTCGGCGGCCTGCGGTATAAAAAAAACAATGGATTCGCGATATGCGGCGGGTCCGTTCTACTGCAGGAAACCTTATAAATAATATTGTCAGTCTACCTTACTACGGTAGCTGTGCCCACCAAATTTCACATTATATAAAATCATTATAATACTCATTATGGATGGGTACTGAATTGTTCAAATGAAAGCCATGACTCTTCTGAACATCGGATGCTCATGTGAGGAGTTTCTATCTTGAAGGAATCTTGCAATTGTTGCAATGTAATCGAGATGTGTTGACATAGTCTATCGGTAAGTGGATCCTATTATGCAGTCGGTAGTCGTTATCTATACACACTCGTAGAACCACGTTTCGTTGTTGGGTTTACGTGTCAACATTACCAAAGATTCCGTGACGAACTACGTGAGCAAAGTACTAGTATAGCCCAACGAAAATGGCACATTTTGAATGTAGCAACTATCATTATCGATTGCAGAATCAGAACGCTAAATGACCATCCTCTATTGTTATGTCATGCTGGAGTCGATAGAGACATATTGAAATCAACACTATTTTGAGACACGTTTGCTTTAAAATTTATCCTCCTTGTCAAATAAAATCTATTAATTGTATTTGTCGGTAATATGAGATAAAAACATAGTGTTTGTGCTTACCTTCAAAATTAAATAAAATCCTTGTGTTAAAAATAAATTAGGTATAAAATGGAGGCTTTTTGATTTAGGTTTTGTGCATGATTCGATTCTGACAGGTCTGAACTTGGCCCATGAGCATTTCTTAGTCAACTTTTAAGCTTGTCAAAATAATATTTTTCGATAACTGTATCCAGTGCCGCCGACAAGGGAGGGTAACCGGGTGCGTTACCCCGGGGCCCGGGGTCCTAGGGGCCCCGTAAAAGTGAAGAAAACGTACTTTACTATGGGGCAGTAAAAGCAAAGTAAGGGGACCTTCTTTGCTTTACTATACGGGCTAACAAAGGTCTCTTTTCATATCCATTAGGCCAAAGGTAGCTCTTCTTTGCTTTTTTCGGGCCCTCCGAGGTTTTTTTTTTCTTTTTCTTTTTATGGGTATCTTTTCTTTGCTTATTAAGCTTTTTTACATACTCACTAAGGTCTCTTTTCTTTCCTTTACGGGCCTATGATATCTTTTCTTTGCTTTTTACGGGCCCACTACGATCTCTTTTTTTGCCTTTACATGTCCATTATAAGGTCTGTTTTCTTTGCTCTTTTACGGCCCATAAAAAGCAAACAAAAGTAGCGGGCCCATAAAAAAACAAAGAAAAGAGACGTCCATACAAAAGTAGTGGGCCCGTCAAAAAACAAAGAAAAGAGACTTGCATTAAAAAAAAATCACGATAGCCTTTGAAGCATACACTCTAATAAATATTTCACTTGAATTTACTGTTTGTTTTTGCTAAACTGATCATCCTCGATATATTTATAAATCTTCGAGAAATCAGGGTAGCTCAGCTTAATCGTGGGAACACAAATTGCAAATTGCGCATTGTGCCCTTCAGTTTATTATTTGATCATTTACTTTAAAATTGGCTTTTTTTTTTTTTTTTTCGCGTGAAAGTTGTTAAGAGAAACTTAATCTGGGAGTTGTGCGCGCTTCGCGCGCATTTGTATCCTTCAATGTTCATATTTGATTATTGGCAGCTAAACTGCGCGCGACTTTTGGTAAGTTACTTTCTCATGAGCGATTAGCGTGCCAAACTGATCATCCTCGATATAATGAAATCTTCGAGAAATCAGGGTATTAGTTCAGCTTAATCGTGGGAACACAAATTGCAAATTGTGCATTGTGCCCTTCAGTTTATTATTTGATCATTTACTTTAAAATTGGCAATTTTTCCGTGCTCCGCATTGAGTTTGTTTCAATAAGTCGAATCTGGGAGCAAAAATCGCTACTTCGAATTGCAAATTTTCGCGCGCTTCGCGCGCATTTGTCCACTTTAACGGTTCATACATTTTTGTTTGCACTTCGCGTGGAAGTTGTTAAGAGAAAAATCTGGGAGTTGTGCGCGCTTGGCACGCATTTGTATCCTTCAATGTTCATATTTGATTATTGGCAGCTAAACATGCTACTTTTGCTCCGCGGCAACATATTTTCAAGGATTTTACACCAACCTCCCTCCCAAAGTCACAATGTCACAAAGAAATTTACGCCACTGCTGCCCCCAGACACACACACCCCCCCCGGCCTCCAACACCCCCCCCAAACTTATGTAGTCCTGCATCGTCATTATTGCGTTCACATTGCCCCCGGGCCCGTAATGGCTCTCGCCCATTTATCCAATTTCGTTCAATATTATCAACACATCAGTGTTTTTAAAGAAAAATACCTGAATTTAAAAGTCGCAGCTATTTGTATTGATTTGAAGTCAGCGCGAAGATAAATGGAGGGTTTTACGTGCCACAATTCTTGCGTAATAACATTGATCACATTAAATTCATTTTACAATAGTGGAATAAAGACATTTGTCATATCACTAAGGGAAACATCAAAGAACCTAAAGAAACATCAAAAAACACCAAAGTATAATACGCTTTTTATTAAGTCATTGAGAGTGTAATAAGCACGGTACGCGTATAAAGGCAATTCGAGTAAACCGGGCGTGTAAAATGCACGCGATAAGTATATAATATTTATCGCCAATTGGTCGTTGTACACCCTTCCTAAAACGGATTTACGCCGTTGATGGTCTGCTGCAGTACTACCGTAGTACTACATTTTGCAGTACTGATCAGCGATTCTAGCGTGGAATTATCGCGTGTTTTAACAGGGAACCTATATAAATTGTATGTATCCTAAGTCTAGACAATAGGCGCCATATTGCAGGAAGGTTAGACTTTATAGGGCAAACGTTAAGGTCCGTCCAAAACAAGTTAGACCAGGTCTAATTATTTAGACCTGGTCAAACTATGGAGGTTAGACTTTTCCTCCTTTACTCCTATAGTCAAGTCCAAAAGTTATGCGAGTCCTGCGGGTATTTGATAATACGCTACAAGTATTTGCCATTAATAGGATCTTCTAGAATATGGTATGTAAATACCAAAAAGTTCCTTCTCCATAGAACTAATATCCATACTTGTTTTGTGCATACAGACCTAAAGGTTTAGTAGGTTAGGTCACCCAGACACTGTCTCTAATTATTATTAACATATTGTAATACCGGTAGGTAAAAACATTGTTAAAATCTTCAGTACATCAATCCAATAAGGCGGCGATATCTAAGCATCACATTTAAGCATTTTCCTGATTTATCGAGAATATGTATGTCAATTATTTATTACTCCGCATGGACAAAGACTAGCCACAGACTATCCGATGGAAACCTTAACAAAGTAGGACCTTGCGTTAATAATTACAAAATGGCGAAATATGTATCCTAGATCGAACAATGGCGTGACCTGTCGTCCCGACATTGCCCCTATGAACTCTCAGTATCCTGGTCTTAACTGTAGAAGTGATCGTGTAGGATGGTGATATGCCGTTTAGTGTTAATTTTGCCTCTGGTCGGTGAAAAGCCTAAGACCTTTAATCAGTAGCTTGTCATGCGCCAGCAAACATGTATTGCCATGACTGCATTGCCATGACTGCACTGTAGAATATTGATTTATAGTGCGCTGCGCACAGGCACAACGCCTCAGCACACTTTACAGATACTCGCTGACCACTACGGTCCACATCATTCCATAAACCACTTAACAACCACACAGGGACTTTGCAGCTTCAAAAGCACACACCCTAGACATTCCACAAATGACCATCGCAACCACGATTTTTCCACTACCAGGTTTAACGAGACAATTAACAGTAAGTTCCTTCTCCAGGGGAATTTCAAGCTCAATTTTTCCACGAGAGCGTACTAAACCACCACCAGGGTTCGAACCCGCAACCCCTCGCACCATAGTAGATTATCGATTGAGCTAACTTGACTGCTAAAAGATAGGCTCTCCAGCTTTAAAATAATTCAATACACACAAATCAGTGTACAAATTGTGTACATGGCTATTGGCTAGTATCAGTACTGTGGCTTGTAAAATGTGGGTTTTTGTGTCAGGTTATAAGGACATATATGGGTCACCTACTTGAGGTCAATTCCGGGAACCATTTTCAAAACAATGTGGTATTTGTATGGCTGGAAATGATTTGGTCTATTTTACCTGTTGTGAATATAATATAAATGTTGTATACATTTAGCTTGGGAATTGAGTTGGTAAACTTAGACTGATTTGACACACAATGGTGAAACAGGTACCTGAATCACAAAATGATTAAAATGGGACAAAATTTGTGATTAATTGGAAGGATAGTGGCTAGAAATGTTCATCACTGCTGCAATATGGACATGGCAACTTTACACCTGTAGCTTACAATGGATTCGGTGATAGGTTGCAACTAGTTAAAAATACGAAATATGAAAACACAAGAATTATAATAAATTAGAATCACAATACTTCTTGATAGTTAGAAACCTTTGATAATTTCCTCCCCTACTCTTTCTAAACCTTTTCTGAAAATTCAGCCTTTTTAGGCAACTGAACATATCGCATAATTCTCTGCACCTGTATATTACTCCTATTAATTGGCTTCGCAGTGCAATCCTCCGAACCGCCTTTACAGCAAGAAATCCCAAATAGCTGAAGCTGGGAGGGAGTACATGAGTAAATTACAGTTATTTAGCTTTTAATCTGATTGTTTTGCGTCAAATTTCTGTTCTCAATTTCTGTACTAATGGTATACTTGTGTTAAAATCTTCGTATCGAATATCGAAATCTGACTGTGTGCATCATGTTCATTATGTTACTTGCTCGTTCTCTAAGGATTTTTGCCTATTGAAAAGTATTGTAGTTGTAGGTGTATATTGCTCTGAAAATTATATCGCAAAGCTGAACATGAAGATAGTTGAAGAAAATATTATAAAAATTATAAAAATAACTTAAAAGGATTGCGTCGGAAAAATAACTAGTGCTTCAAAAAGGTGGATGGAGAAAGAATCGTGAAGTGCAATATTTGACTTCAAAGAAACATGCACGGTCTATAGACACGCTTCATGATCTAGAGCTCGTGTTCAGAAGACTGAAATAGCAATTTCTCCGTTTTATTTTATTTATTTGGCTCAAAATTATTAACAGGGGTCAAACATTGCAATAGGAATGGCGATAACATAGTATTGCCTTTTCAATAATATCGATCGTTTTCAAAGTAAACAACCTTGCTGGATTTTTGTTGTGGATCGTGTTGTGCCCTTGAGTAAGGCACTTTATCTCGATTACTCCTCTCCACCCAGGTGCATAAATGGGTATCGGAATTCTTAAATGCTGGGAAGGTAACAGACTCGCTGTGGAGGAAGTGTAGCGATCCCCCTACAGCAAGATTACATGGAGGAGTCTGGTCCAATCGCCAATGAAATTGAGATGGGCACTCCGTCCACTGTTTATGTACAGGATCGCCTCCTTTGCATTTACCTTTACCTTTATAAGAATAAGAAAAGTCTATGATAAAAAAATATAATCTGAATATTTAATGTATGCATGAATGTATTTGACTGATATTCGGTTCAGAGAGTTTGAGTCTTTGGGTCGGGATTCAACAGTTTATAGCTGTTATCTATGTCATTGTCCGCTTGTTCACATCTTGTACCCCTTGTGCAATTCAACCCCTCTGTTGATATGCTATTGTAAATTATTCTATTGATATTCACACATTATACAATGTGCGTGATATTACATACACAAAATGATAAAGACAGGTGTTTTGATGCCCTTGGCAATGAGCCTTCATGCAACTTGGTGCAATAAGTAATCAAGCTGAAATGATACGTTAAGCTACTTTACATAAATATTTATACGTTAAGTCATTGACCTCTAGCATTTCTACCAATTTAAATTTTATACCTACATGTAGGTATGAAACACTGTAATAGATACGGTGTAACAGAGACAGTAAGATACATGATAAGATTCTGTAACACTAGGAACTAAATATTATGAGCTGTAAAGGATCAGCATAGGATGCTATTCTGGGCGTTGACCGCATACCCGATGTTCATGGAAGGTTATGTTACATTTAACTTTTTCCCCTATAATCTTACACTTTGTATCAATTTTCACTATATTTCATTTTACTATTGTTTGACAAAACTGGTTATTTAATCGCTCCTCAAATCCAATAAATAAGAATTATAGAATTTCATCGCTTCTATCGCGTCTTTGTAACTGCGTGACATTTCAGCACACAGTCATAAGTAAACATTGTCTGCTTCATATTGCACTCTTGAAATCCCTATAAAGTAATGCAAAATTCAGGGTTTACAAGTTGCAAGTCCCCCTAATACAGTAAAACTAAATACTACTTGATCAATTGTCTTGTTTTAAAGACTGATTAGTTCTCCATCAAACACACAACGTTTTACAGAAAAGGTTTAAATGTCGGGTTATATACTGCGCCAATAAAGTATCCTTACAGTGGGAAAGATAATCACAATTTAAAAACTGAACAATATTGGGGTAAATTTGTTTTTTTAAGAGATGCACTATCTAATCCTGCACATTATGATACCACATTGAATCAATGTAACCTCAAGAAGTAAAGTTATAAGCAATTGAACAGACTAAGGTCCAGTATTAAAAGTGACAAACTAGCCTATACAAGGCGCAAAAAGATTCCAACAAGCGCAACAACGAGACAACACAGTTTTTTCAATGAAGCGTTATTTAAAGCAGTTTTTATTTCAGTTTTTACTTCTCTGTTCTTTTCATAACTTTCATTTTATTTGTCAGTTCTTTTGTTTCAGTTTTCTTTTGTTCCTTTTGTTTTAAATTAAAGCCAAACGCATACATTAGCTATTCACCATTCTCAAACCAGATGTCTAGTCTGTGGAGTTTTGAGTAGGCCAGTTTGTCACTTTTAAAACGGGACCTTCGTCTAATCAAATGCTTGTAACTTTGCTTCTTGAAGTCACATTGGATTCAATGTGGTGTCATAATGTGCAGGATTAGATAGTGCATCTATTAAAAATTTACCTCAATATTGTTCAGTTTGGAAATTATGATTATTTTTCCAAGTGTAAGGATACTTTATTGGCGCAGTATATATATGGAGTCAAGGTGACGAGGTGTCATTTCTTCTTTTGTCAATGCTGCTCCTTTTTCTCAAAAGAAAAGTTCCAAGTTCTTCAGAGTGTCCCATAATTATGTTCTCTATTGGGTTCAAGTCTGCTTTTCATCGATTCATCGACCAAACATAATTTGAATGAAAATGGTGCGCACAATATAAAAGCATGTACCGCATTTTATACTCATCCAGAAATCTGTAGAGACTTCTTTATATAGGGACAGTATAAAATGCTGCATTCAGCGAGCGTATTAATTTGCTTTCAAAATTAGTTTTCAAAATAAAGATGGATTGGACAGTGTTCAGTACAGTGTCAACTTACGATATATGTGACCGTACACTACGAATGAGCCGTAATGTCGGCAAATTGAATTCTGAGTTACAGTGTAAATTGTGCGTGAAGGTCGTATTCATATTCATAGGTACCTCAATTTGGTACGACATATATTTGATAGCGCCAGTCAAACACCGTTTAAACCAATCAATAATATCCTATTGCTGAAGAAGATAATAAGCTTCTACCTATTACTATAGAATCCTTAAATAGCTCTAGTCTTTGTTTGCTTTGGCTAAATCCTGTGGCTAAATAGTGGTGGGTTACAAAGCATTGCATTTTGTCTAGGTATGTATATCCAACAATTAACAATGAGAGGACATTCCTGAACCTCGTTGACTTTGGGATGATTTGAAATGACCGCCAATTATGACTGTTTGATATTTATTACCAGCAATGTGGAAGAAGAGATACACGTAGAACCGAAAAAGGTACCATTTTGTTGAAGGAGCAGAGCTCAGCAACCCACAACCCCGCTTCTGGATATATTTGAAGTCAAATGATGTACCATTTTAAAGCTTATGATATATATTTTCTAAACACGAAATAAAATAAAATTGACCGGGCCCGACTTTACGGCTGATTGGTGTTGTACGGTCACATATGTTTCTCAATCTTTTATCGATTACAGTTAGGGACAAATAATTCTTAACTGATATCAAGTCTAATGAGTTTTTAATCAATCAAAACGATTGATTTTCAATCATTGTTTTATTGTTTTGGAAGTGGGCATATTTATATGTTATAGAAACCTCTTAAGAATGTATTGCATGTTTTTGGCCTATTTTTCCTCAAATTGCAACAAAAAAAAATTTGATGGCCAGTTAGAACTAAATAAAGGATCGGGATTTAGCTATGTTTCATTTGACAAAACATAACAATTTTGTTTTAATCCAAAAACATCAGTCCTGTAATTTTCTGTAATTTTCTGGGATTAGGACCACGTTATCCAATAAAAGATACATATAAGAGGGGCGATCAGTAAGTAATGAAAGTTGACCTTTGGCCCCATAAATTGAATATTTGGATGGAATGAAGACCGTACCTTTGTCTTTCAAACCACATTATGTAAATAATACCATATACTTGATTACGTAACAGCATGAGCATAAAATCAGTAGACTAAACTATATCAAATATACGTGTTTAAAACGCCCAAGAGCAGTAAAAGTACATGGTACATATAGCTAGTTTTTGGCAGGAATAAACACTAGGTCTTGGGCTTGTCTTTGATAAAATACGAGACTTGCAATTAAACTTAGTTGGAAATGACACGTCTTTGAAATTCAGCAATTTGAGGATATGAAGGGAAGCAACATTATTCTGCAAAATGGCGAAAATGAAAAGGCAGTTTTTACAAATGACATTAATTATCTTCAAAATAAAACAGAGGAAATATGATGACTGGTCACGTATGAGAGCTGGGCCTCAGTACGATGATAATAACTGTTGCAAATCAAACGATAAGCCTTGTTTTTGTCAAAAATTACACATATTTGACCACAATTTATAAATAACCTAAAACCTTTTTTAGCCTGACAAAGATAATTTTATGAGATGGAAGTTTGTGTTCTACTACTATTCCAAAAGGCAGCATTCCCCATACTTAAGTTCCTGAGAAAATTGAAAATATACAACAATATCTGATTTCAGCCTCTTTTTTCCCTTAACAAAAACGACTAATATTCAGCCAGTGACTGTAGACCATTAAGTTTATGCTAATGGGGGTTACGTAGTTGAGTGTGTGATGTAATTTTACATGTGTTGTTTGAAAGACAAAGGTACATTGTTTATGTGATCATAGAGAAATGCCTTGAAATAACCATATATGGGGTCAAAGGTCAACTTTTATTACTTACTGACCGCCCCTCGTATATGTTTGAAAAAATAAGCGCAGTACATGTATGGCCATAACGTTTTTAGTGGGACATTCTCTATTTTAATATACTGTTTCCTATGAAAGACTCAACTTGCTCCCAATGTAACACTCCACACAGTGACATATGGAAATAACGTTCTGAGGAGTTGCCAGCTTGTAACAAAATATGCCGACGAAATATTTCATGATTTCTGATAACAAAAATATCTTTAAGTCCAAATATCTTGAGGTACAGCAACATATAATTATAGAATTTATCAGATAAAACCATCACAAATTCCGTGGCCTCAGTATCATGTGCATGCTGCTAAAACAAGAAAACATTTAGAGCATAAGGTATCAATCAACTGCATATCTATCCAATAGTCCGTGGAAATGACCGACGAGCTGTGGAAACTGGAGTAATGAAAGAGCCTAAGAGGGACCCTGTATCAATTATGCAGAAAGAAATCATCCATTTCACCACATCGTTGTGTAAATCAGACATTCATTATATTTTGTAAATGATGTGAAATTTCTGTAGTAAACTAAATAGATTTTATTGTTATATATTTTTTAAAGAAATAAATACATACTATTGCTTGCAAACTGAAAATAAAACTATACGTCACTATGGAAAACAAACAAAATGCAATACCCTAACCTAACGTTAACCATACGCTACCTCGGTCGCCGTGTAATCCCTATGGTGTTACTTTTCGTCTTTCGTATTCCATAGTGGCGTATAGGTCCGATACGTGTACGCCACTATGACATACGATGTTTTTCATTTTTGCCGATATTTCATAATTATAAAATGTGTATAAAAAGTGGCGTATGGTCGATACGCCACTATGAAATACAAAAAATGTCACTTTGTAACTATACGCCACATTTAATTAATTAATTAGCTAATTATGACTGATGAGACTTAGAAAAAATGAAAGTGAACATCATTAAAAACATATGTGCCAATCTTCAAAAAAATGACCAAAAATCACTATACGCCACTATGGAATACAGCCGACGACATATGCATGTTATTTGTCACAGAGTCACCACAATGTATACTGTAATATGATCCTCACTGGTGCGTTGGTCAAGTTAAGGGTACACGATGTATTGTTGGTCGAAGCAGCCAAAAACTCGAGTTTCATTATCTAAATCAATATATTATTGAAAAATAACACTTTGATATTTTGCAAAAGTTCATTCTACAAATTATACTTCGAAAACTTGCTTGATTTATTGTTGTTAATGAGTTATGCACGTTTTCATGGTTTTACAAAGGTGTTGTTGTTTCAGCCCTCTTTAGAACATAAATCAAGAACCATATGACTTAATACAAAAGTGTATCTGTGCTATTTGAACTCTCCTACACGCTCGCTATGAAATGATCAATGCAATTTTTGCCAAAGGTCACTATCATTCGCAATATGCTGCGTATTACCGAATCGCAACAGTTTAAAATTTGATATGATTAATGTAGATAAAAGTTTATGGTATAACTTAATCTAAATGTAAAAACCATATTGTCCAAAACAATAAAGGAAGTGTTAGGTCTAACCCAATACTACTTACACTAGGATCCATTTACATGCTCATCTATCAGAGTGCAATTCTTTAACCCCAATACATTTGTACATTCATTGAATGACCTTTGAAAATTTGGGTACAAAAACTCCTACTCTGCAAATTGAGGTCAAATTTGCACTGTGATTGTTTAATTGAGGTTCTTGAACTATGCCATTGAGATGAGGTCATTGCGGTCCATGGTACAGGTCTCGCATATCATCCCATATCATTTTGTGAAGTGGTGGAAGCATAATATAGTCTATGGGGACTGACGTAAATGTGTAAGTAGAACAGACAAACGTAGATAATATTTTACCCAGGTGCGTTTTCGACATTTATTCGCGCCTATGCAAGGGTAAAAAGGGCATACTGTTATAGTTTATGCCTTTTTTTTTTGAAAGGATAGAACATTTGCCTAGTGGAATATATACTTTCAAATAAAAAAATATCTGCCAGGAATATTTCGAACCCTGGAATGTTAGACAAAATTGGTTGGAATAGAAAATAGAATGTGCACCTTGTTATGCCCTTCATATGGCGATTTCTTAGTGTCAAATCTAAACATTACTCTCAACCCCAATACCTCCCCCTGCCTCACCAATCAATGTTGGATACTACTGAACGCACGTGAACTAAATGTCAGGGGAACGGGGCTTATTTGCAATACTGTACTAATTCCATTCCAACAATTTTGTCTAGGGTTGTAGCCTGACCTTGATTTTTGATGAAATTTTAAGGGCTCATCAGACACACCAATGTGCATTCAGAATACGAGGAATTGTACTTTTGACATCAAATAATTTTAATTTTTATAAAATTCTCGATATAATAATATATTTTCTGGCAAATTATTAACAATATACATTTTTTGCATTTGACAGATGAAAGTCCGAAAATTAAACTGACAAAAAGGTAACACACACGAGTAGGTAGAATTCACACATGGTTTTACTAAAAATCAAGATTGCTGTCACTAAATATGAATAATTTTTTTCTTGTAGCTTATATTGTTTATATTTTTATCTGGTTTCAGCTTTATGAAGCAAGCGTCTTCGTAAATCGTTTAATTTTGAATAACCTAACTATCTTTCAAAATGACGTGATGATTTTTTAAGAAAAAAAAACATTACATAATCTATTTTAGCTTCCATTGCAAACAATAAAAGGCCGTACGATTCCACGAATTATTATAAAGCAGCAAAAGTTAATAAGGTTCCTCAACATAATCGTATTGATATTCATCACTTTGTTTTCCTAATTTTCAGTAAACAAAGAAAAGGAAATTAAAAAAAATAAATACAGAGAACGTCATGGTGTTTTTTCTGCATGTGTAATATTGAGGCGTGTGCCATGAGCTAGATCATTATAATTAGACTACTAATATAGTCTTGGAACGGTGTCCAGTTCTTATTGGATCAGTTCGGACATGTTTCTGCGGTAACTTGAGTCCAACTAATGCCAGCTTCATATTATATTTCCTGATCAGTGGTCCTCTTATATTTGATATCGTCCCTAATTTGATGTAAAGACAAGTGACTGTTGACCAGTGTGTCATTTTATTAAAGCATGTAAAACCGGAGTGAAAATGGTATCAGTTATGTTGACTATCTTTCTCACTCTCTCTGTCCTCTGTCTACCTCTCTCATCCACCCTCTGTTTTGCATATGTGGAATTGAAAACATTAATAACCGAATCCGATTTTTGAGGGAGCTATTATTTTAAGTCATGTTCGCATATTTACAGGAGATAAAAATTAAAAGAGAATACATTTATTTGAATGTTGTTAATCATGCGGTCTACTGGATTTGATATGCTATTGTAAAATATTCCATTGATACTCACACATTTGCTTTGGAAAAGCAAATATTTTTTTCACACAAGGTAGATGTGCAGCAAACCACGATATATCAGTATTTAAAAGAGATGTTAATTAACGAAGATAAATAATCAGGAAGGAAAGGAACAGCACCCCTTTAAGGAAGCCAATAAATATTGCTACATGGAATGTACGCAGTATGTCAGGAGGAAAGATTGAAGTTGTGGAGAAGGAGATGGTTGCAAACAATATTAAGATCCTAGGAGTAACAGAGTTGTGGTGGCTTGGACAAGGGAGGTTCACTACAGATGATGGAAGTATGTTTATCTATTCTGGAAAAGATACTGGAAGGAAACGAGGAGGTGTGGGTTTCATAATAGAAAGAACCACAGCCAAGTGTGTTTTGGGATATAATCCAATAAATGAAAGAGTGATGACTGTAAGACTGCAAGGACATCCTTTAAATATATCTATCATACAAGTGTATGCACCAACATCAGATGCATCAGAGAGCGAGATGACAGACTTCTATGAGATGGTACAAGGAGTTATGGATAGTATACCTAGAAGAGACTTACTCATCGTACTGGGGGATTGGAATGCTAAGATTGGCAAAATGAAGGAGAAAACTGGGTGTATAGGCCAATATGGACTTGGGATCAAAAATGAACGTGGAGACAGACTGGAGGAATTTTGTGAAGCTAATAACCTAGTGATTGGGAACACGTTATTTCAGCAGCATCCACGGAGACTGTGGACTTGGATGAGCCCAGGAGATAGAACAAGAAACCAGATCGATTACATCATGGTCAGGAAGAGGTGGAGAACATCACTCCAAAATGTCAGGACACGACCAGGCGCTGACTGTGGTAGTGACCATCAGCTACTTGTAGCCAAAGTAAAACTAAAACTGAGAGCTAGGAGAGACAATGCACCACCTACCAGGTATGATGTTGACAACATCCCCACTCAATATTCAGTAGATGTGAAGAACAGGTTTGACGAGTTACTGAAAGTTAATGAAGAGGAGCAGACCCCAAATGAATTGTGGGAAGACATGAAAGAAGCAGTCCAGAGCACAGCAAAGAAGTACATCCCTAGAAAGATGAAACGGAAACAGCCGTGGATCTCTCAGCAGACCTTAAACCTAGCTGATGACAGGAAGAGAGCAAAGGCAGATGGAGGAAAGGAAGAATGGGCACGCTTAAACAAAGAGGTCTCCAAAAGTGTTAAGGAGGACAAAAGAAACTACATCGAAATGAAGTGTGTGGAAATGGAAAGATGTAAGGGTGACTCAAAAATAGCTTTTGGTATTGCCAAAGAACTTACCAAGAAGTGGACCCCAGGATGGATGTTATAAATGATGAGAAAGGTAACACTCTTACCGAAAGTGTAGACATCAAAAGGCGATGGGTTCAGTATAGTTCCCAGCTGTTTGAGGCACAAGATGACAAGGTGTATGTACAGTGTTAAACGAGTGAGGAAGAACCTCCACCATTGAGATCTGAAGTTGAGCTTGCCATGCAACAAATGAAAAATGCTACGTCACCTGGCATTGATAATGTAGCTTCCGAGTTGTGGAAGGCAACTGGGAAAGAAGGGATAGACCTAATGTGGCGTCTATGTGGTATCATCTGGAAAAAGAAGAAATGGCCGAGAGACTGGTGCAGGACAGTATTTATTCCACTGCCAAAGAAGGGAAATTTGAAAGAGTGTGCCAATCACCGGACCATCAGCCTGATTTGTCATGCAAGTAAAGTGCTTCTGAAGATCATTATCAAGAGAATGAAGAACAAAATGGAGCAAGAAATATCTGATGAGCAGGCAGGATTTCGTGAAGGAAGGGGTACTAGGGACCAAATTGTCAATATCAGGAATGTGATTGAGAAATGCAGAGAGCATAGACTTCCTCTTTACATGTGCTTCATAGATTACAGTAAGCTTTTGACTGTGTTAGCCACCCTCAGATGTGGGAAACTATGAAAAAGATGGGTTTCCCAAGTCATCTTGTGGATCTGATCAGCTGCTTATATGAAGACCAAGAATCGGCAGTCAGAACAAGTAGTGGAGACACAGATTGGTTCAAGATTGGAAGAGGCTTACGACAGGGCTGTGTGCTATCACCAAACCTATTTAAGACATAATGAGAACAGCTTTGGAGGGGTTTGAAGGTGGAGTGAAGTTTGGCGGTACAAGAATTACTAACCTGAGGTACGCCGATGATACCACTCTTATTTGTAGCAGCAGAGTAGAGCTGATTGATCTTTTGAAGCGCATCAAAGAGGCCAGCGAAGAAAAACACCTTCTCCTGAACACAAAGAAGACAAAAATAATGGTTGTAGACAGAGAGCGGAAAAGTGATGAGTTTGTGATAGATGGACAGCAGATTGAGGAGGTGAAGCAATTTGAATATCTGGGTTCAATGATTAACAACAGTGGTGACAGTACAACTGAAATTAAGAGAAGACTGGCTATTGCAAGGACAACTGTGCAGGGCATGTCAAGCATATGGAAAAGCAGAGCCCTATCCATTGACCTCAAGGTACGCCTACTTCGTGCAACTGTGTTTTCCATTGCCACTTATGGATGCGAGTCTTGGGCTATGACCAAGAATGATAGGAAAAGAGTATATGCTTTTGAGATGTGGTGTTACAGGAGGCTTCTACGAGTGACATGGAAAGACAGGAGAACAAATTGTTACAAGTCTAACCATCAGAAGCGGCATAATGGAGAGAAACCTGAAGTACTTTGGCCATTGTCAGGAAACATGGAGGTGTAGAAAAACAGATTTTGCAAGGGGCTGTGGAAGGCAAACGAGGAAGAGGACGTCCACCAACGTCTTGGACTAATGACGTGAAGCTGGTTTCTAACCAGTGAATGCAAGGTGCAACGCACTTGGCATCAGATCGAGTGAGATGGCGTACTCTTGTGAAGACCACAGCAGCGCTACACAGCGCCACCTGACACAGAGAGAGAGAGAAATAATCAAGAATATAAGACAGTTAACTATGAAAACCAGCCTTGAATCTTAAATGTTGGCCCATGTGATTTTCAAAACACGTCAACATGTGACCAGTAGTCATACTTACCAATATTTGGAGTAATTGGTGCATTACTGTCACACAGTCGTAGTCAATTGTGATTTCTTTACCTCCTTATAAAATCAATAATTCATGCCGGGAGCCAAATAACATCATGTCTTATCAGTGCAGATTGATGTTTTTTCACAAGAAGACATGAATACAAACACACAGACGAGCGTCATGATGGAGGTGAGGTTTTTTTATAAGAAATCAATTTTTTCTCGCAAAGCGAGCAATTTCTTTGAAAAAGTAATAACTCAGTTTGCTCATTTTAAAATGTTCGGCGAAGTTGCTCCAAAGTTCCTTCCAAATAAGAGGGAACTTGTTGAATCATATCAACTTGCTTTTTAGTGCACATAGTGTAATCTTTTTAACATGTTAAAATAATTTTCTTATCTTAGTCATTAGTCAAAACCTCAAAAACGACACTTTGGCCCTATACGCTTTAAATTCACTTCAGGCAAATTCTAAGAAAAACGAAAATACGTTTAGTGCACCTCTTACTTTTAATAGAAGGGGGAGATGATTTAACTAACTACGGTTGTACTTTGCTCCTACTTATACCGTTATTGATATCTGTCTTGATCTCAGAAAATACGAGGTAGGCGTCTCATGATGTTTATGTATACAGCAAGGTGGTGACTGGTTTGTAAGGTTTATTGAAGTAAATCGTTAACCATGTAATTTTGTCTTCTTCTCATCTGCTCTTAGCATTAATCAATGTTTGCTAATGATGTTAATTCAAATCAAGCTCACTCATAAAGTATTTAAATAAATTGGCTCTCAATGCTTCAGGGTTTAATATTTAATAAAACTGGAATATTAAAGGTAATTCCATTGTGGATATAATGCATGTCCTCTATTAAATAGAAATTAGAAATAAGACACCGTTAAACATACAATTGAACAAAGGTTATGGGGCATGGTTGGAAAATCTCCTCTTTATAATATTCAATACGTTAATGTGTTGTTGTTTTACTGTCATTGTAATTTGGTTCCTTTACAGGTATGTTGTGACAAATTTCCCATTAAACAATGAAAATCTGCCAAGTAGACATTATATTAACAAAATACAGCTATAGGTTGGAAGGAATAGCAACAATAAATGGACACATAAATAAAAATTTGCAATCAACATAATTATTATCAGCATTCGATCATGGTTTCTCGAACGCAAACACGTGCGCGGAACGCCTGCAATGTCCCTCAAGGCAGCCTTACTGATTATTATTAATGACTTTGCCTGTATTCAGTAACGCTTCCATTTACAGATGATTTCATTTCCAGGTTTTTAACAACTCTCTCCAAATAACCCACAACATCATCACCTCTGTCAAATAGATTCACCAGGCACTTCAGACAGTATCGCAAATGCAACCAATACAATAATGCAATTTTATTTAATCATCACATTTACAGGTCTCATACCACCAAATGACAAAATGTTTCACATTACCAGCAGAACACATCCGTTTAAACATGGTAAAGGCTATCTTCAATCGAATTTCCCCAGCTCACGTTCAACACCGTCTTTACGTAGACAAGATTCATTATCAGTTTTCACATCTTACAATAGAATTTTATCAAGGGAATTTAAAATCAGGTTGTGTAAATGCTAGTTGCATTGATCAAAGTCTATATCAGCAACGAATGTGACACTCTGTGTATATCTTCTGACATTCCCACTGTGTCTCATCTCTCAATAGTCATGTAGTAATACAAAACTAATTAATTCGTGACGTCCAGAAAGTACTTCAATATGTAATATCTTTCTAATCATCCTATTAATATCATGCAAACATAATTAATTTACCAGACAATATCAGAAACAGTTATAAAGGCGGCATATTGTAGACATAATGAAGTGCCATATATAGATTTATTTAAATATTCGTTTACTGTGTAAGTAAACAATTCAAAACAATAATAATGAAATATCCCATCGAAAAATAAAGATACAATAAAGATACAATTTGTTTCACATTCTCTGACAGCCACAATAATTGAATTTATACTACATCCCTAAGCGATAGTGATTGGGTTTTAGCCAATGAGGTAGAGAGATTTTGATGCTTTGGGAAAAACGCGTTACTCTATTTGTAAAATACCAAGAATGTATGAGATGCTATAGAGGTATGAAGTGAACATCACCTATACATTTACAAACTTACAGGTAATAGGTCCATGAGAGTGAAAGTATGTTTTGTCCCATTTTAATAATAATAATAATAATAATAATAATAATAATAATGGAGGGTTCTTAGTAGGCGCACAATCTTCAAAAGAATTCAAGGCGCACAAACAATAAAGACAAACACGTTACATATGTGAATCCGGAAAAGCACGAAGAAAAAGATGCGTTTTAAGCTGCTTTTTGAATTGAGTAAGCGAATGTATGTTACGGAGGCTGTTTGGAAGCGAATTCCAAACAGCCGGAGCAGCGAAATGAAAGGAGCGCTCACCAGCCGATTAAAGATTAACACGGGGAGATTTCAATAATCTTTCAGTAGAAGATCGAAGTGATCGAGCTGGTTTGTACGTGCAGAGCGTAGCAGACAGATAAGTTGGTATTGTATCTTCAAAGTGCCGAAAAGCAAGAACAGCTAACTTATACTGAATCCGCCAGTGAAGCTCATATATGACGGGGGTGATATGCTCATACTTCCTTTTCTTCATGATTAAACGGGCAGCGCAATTTTGGGTGTATCCTGCGTGTAAAACTGCACAAACGTTCTGAGAATGTTCTCATCATTTGTTCCCGTGTTAGTATTGGTTATGTGATATATGCCTAATGTGAGCATGTATCGCCTGCAAATTATACTATTAAAGTGATGAGGCAAGTGAAAGAATAGGAATCGTAATTGCTAAGAAAACAAATAGTACTTAAATGATTTTAACAATAAATGCGTAATTTTTTAGCAGTGTTTCAGTACTCCTGGAACTGTAACAGACTGACAGTAAATTAACGAGTTATGTGTTAATGTGACAGACACTTTCATACCATTTCATTAGTGCATGTTACTATAGTACTTTGTGTAATTTCGTATTGTGTCTGGCAAGCCCGTTACTTTTTCTTGTGTTTCAACGTGTCAGACACTGCAATAATTTCTTAATCTGTGTTTCTTCCTGGCACTGTGAAACCCGTCCCATTTTTGAGCCCCGAAAAGTGTACATTGGTATTGAAGTTATAGCATTACGTGCTTGATAGCTAACAGAAGATACATTTTAAGATCAGTGTTCATCCACGCACACCTGCATCCATTCAAACACGCATGTAGATGTGATGGTTGTCTCTTATATCTAATTTATTTCTATTGAGACCAAATTTGTAATAAAAAGCAAAATTTTTCGCGGAGCGATCAATTTCTTTGACAAAGTAATAACTCAGCTTGCTCATTTTAAAATGCTCGGCGAAGTTGCTGCAAAGTTCCTTTAAAATAAGAGGGAACTTGTTAAATCATATCAACTTGCTTTTTAGTGCACAGAGTATAATCTATTTAACATGTTGAAATAATTTTCTTATCTTAGTCATTAGTCAAAACCTCAAAATCGACACTTAGGCATTATATTCTTATACCGTTATTGATATCTGCCTTGATCTCAGAAAATACTAAGTAGGCGTCTCATGATGTTTATGTATACAGCAAGTGGTGACTGGTTTGTTAGCTTTATTGAAGTAAATCGTTAACCACGTAACTTTTCTTCTTCTCATCTGCTGTTAGCATCAATCAATGTTTGCTAATGATGTTAATTCAAATCAAGCCCACTCATAAAGTATTTAAATAAAATGGCTCTCAATGCTTCAGGGTTTAATTTTTAATAAAACTGGAATATTAAAGGTAATTCAATTGTGGATATAATGCATGTCCTCTATTAATTAGAAATTAGAGATAAAGACACCGTTAAACATAATATTGAATATTTAATCAACAAAGGCTATCGGGCATGGTAGGAAAATTGGGCTTTGGGTGTGCGATATGATACCCTTGGATCTCCTCTTTATGATATTCAATACTTTAATTTTGTTTTGTTTTTCTGTCACATACTGCAGTTACTGTCCGTTTTCCTATACACAATACACAGTGCTCTCACCATTGACGCGCGACCTTTACAAATAGTGTATGTTAGAAGTATATTGCGTTTGCCTAGTTAACATCACTGTGTAAAAAATAACCGGCCAATATTTAAACAATTCTCCAAACTTCTAGCAAATATATTTCTCTAACATGACCTAAAATTACAGCTAGGTTAGAAGTTCAGAAATAGTCGCACTTTCGTAGAATATGAGTGAGGGCAAAGCATAGGTAGCTCATAGCTAGCCAACTCCCCGTGTTAATTGAATGGAGATTTGACCGAAAATATTGAGCTATATTGGTAACGGACCGCTCCGTTCTGAAGGATGCCACAAAAAACGGTACAAGCTACATTTAAACTATTCTATGAAATTCTAGAAAATATAGTTTTGTAACATGTCCTAAATTTTTAGCTAATTTAGGTGTTTGGAAATAGTCGCACTTTTGTGTTTTAGGAAGGATATGTAAACGACAGATAACACCAAAAATATGAAGAAATTATTTCCAAACCGTGTTAAGTCAACAATCATTATGTTGCTCATTTTCAAGAATGCTGGTTAACAAAAAGCAGGCCATTGTCTCATTTCGTGAACAAAGGTCCACATACCATTTTTCCTTGCGTTTCCTTTATAATCAGTTACCCAACTGAAGCTGTATTATAGCACCTCATAGCGGTACCGCACATATAAAACAGACACATGTGCACAACCAGAGAAGATCCGATTTAATCAGTTGAGCTGTTTCAATGAGTGTTATCTTGGTTTAATAGCTTTTAATGGGGTTTAAGTCCTGCAAAGGTCGAGATGAATTCTACTGTAGACATGACTGCATCATGATTGTAATTTGGTTCCTTTACAGGTTTGTTGGGACAAATTTCCAATTAAACAATGAAAATCTGTCGAGTACATATATATATATATTAACAAAATACCGCTATAGGTTGGAAGGCACGGTTGTTTGCATTTGATAGCATGTAAAACTAAGTCATTTTAAAGAAAGGTTGAACAATGATGGCGCTGTTTAGCTTAAATATTGTTTGCATCTTTACAAAGGGTAGGTAAGTGTATAATTGTATTGGACCATCAGCAAAAAGACTTTTTATCATGAAATGTAAGGTATAACTCATATTATTTGGCTTATTTAAATTTAAAATATATGTAAATAGCGCCCTCAATTTGTACACAAATGTACAGTTTATAGAATAAAAATTACCACAAAAAGGTAGAAAAAGATGAATAATTTGATATAGAAACGAAAATCTCTGTTACAAATTGCTACACAATATAATTTATGTGTATATACAGTTTATTAGTGTGATAGCTGTTGGTATTATTCAGGTCTAGAATTGAACATTATAATGTTTTGTTTGAAAAATAATAATATATGATCACATCAAACAACTGTAAAGGAATAGCTACAATAAATGGATACATTTATTAAACTTTTAATAAAACATCGCAATCAATATAATTATTATCAGCATTCAACCATGATTTCTCGAAGGCAAACACGTCCACCGAACGCCTTCAATGTCCCTCAAGGCAGCCTTACTGATTATTATTAATGACTTTGCCTGTATTCAGTAACGCTTCCATTTACAGGTGATTTCATTTCCAGGTTTTTAACAACTCTCTCCAAATAACCCACAACATCATCACCTCTGTCAAATAGATTCACCAGACACTTCAGACAGTATCGCAAATGCAACCAATACAATAATTCAAACGCACGTTATGATTTGGTGAGTTCTGAACATTCACCAACAAACTATGCAGTTTCTTTAACAGATTTATGTGAAGTTACAGGTTTGATATTGTACTTCTGTTTTAAGATTGTATTTACAACCTAGAACTCGCATTAGAGATATAAATTGTTAATTGTTGTAATGTATCTAATGTCTTCTTAATATTCCCAGTTAAGATTCAAGCTCCAAGTTATTCACATTTAAATGTTTACCACTGCTAGAATTAGATTACTTCTTTAACTATAAATGAACCTGAGGCACATGATTCCATCTCAGTAGAGCAGTCTTTGTTGGTTTTGTAGATCACGAATTGTCAAACCACATAATGGCTTCGAGGAAACATACAGCACTTGAAGTGGAAACACAACCATACACCCGTTATAATTAAGGTTATTGTTTATTCCACCTTGAGGGAAACATCTACATAGACAGATTGTTTTTGTTGTTGTTATCCGTCCATTTCAATGACTCAATGCTTAAAATAAGAGAGCCGTTGGATAGACAATACTTTACTTGCCGCTTATTCATTTCTGAAGAATGAAAACAGGACTATAAGGGAAAATTGGCTATAAGGGAAATACGAATTTCGCTTAAACTTTTATATATTATGTGGTGTCAAATTACATTAAGGTCAATTGTACATAAAGGCTACTCTTGCTTTCTTGCCCTGCGGGGCCCTTATATTGGGGTCCCACTTGCGAGTATTTGGGTGCATAGACGTCGTATGGGAGTCCTCAGGCATGCCGGTCCTTCGGCCTTAATGTTTTTGTTGATACTGAGCCCCAGTATCCACGAAACACCACACCTTGACAGAGGGTAGATAAGTTAGATAACAGTTAGATAAAATAACGCCATATTTGTTTTAGTACTTTTCACTTTGGAATATATGCTAAGTCAAGGATTCTTTAGATATCTTTTGATCGATTTATGCAATTCTGAGCAGCAAGGAGATTTTTGTTTCAAATATGCAACACTAAATGGGAATTAACTCAAGTCAAGAGGCTATTATTGAGTTAACATCATCGGATCCAAGTTGATGGTATGTACTTTTAAGACCATGGTTTGAAAGATGTTACTGGTTTTATTGCATGGGATTACATGTCTTCTTTAGATGTAAGCATCCAAAGCAAGATTCGAATTTGATATTGTCCTTCTACTTTTATACCAAATAGAGCAAACTAAATAAATAAAAATGCATCAATCCTGTTTTATTTAATCATCACGTTTAGGTCTCATAAATGACAAAATGTTTCACATTACCAGCAGAACACATCCGTGTAAACATGGTAAAGGCTATCTTCAATCGAATTTCCCCAGCTCACGTTTAACACCGTCTTTACGTAGACAAGATTCATTATCAGTTTTCACATCTTACAATAGAATTTTATCAAGGGAATTTAAAATCAGGTTGTGTAAATGCTAGTTGCATTGATCAAAGTCTATATCAGCAACGAATGTGACACTCTGTGTATATCTTGAAAGTACTTCAATATGTAATATCTTTCTAATCATCCTATTAATATCATGCAAACATAATTAATTTACCAGACAATATCAGAAACAGTTATTGGAATAGAAAGGCGGCATATTGTAGACATAATGAAGTGCCATATATAGATTTATTTAAATATTCGTTTACTGTGTAAGTAAACAATTCAAAACAATAATAATGAAATATTCCATCGAAAAATTTCACATTCTTTGACAGCCAAAACAATTGAATTTATACTACATCCCTAAACGATAGTGATTGGTTTTTAGCCAATGAGGTAGAGCGATTTTGTTGCTTTGGGAAAAACGCGCTACTCTATTGGCTATAGAGGTATGAAGTGAACATCACCTATACATTTACAAACTTACAGGTAATAGGTCCATGAGAGTGAAAGTATGTTTTGTCCCATTTTGGGTGTTTCCTGCGTGTAAAACTGCACAAACTTTCTGAGAATGTTCTCATCATTTGTTTCCGTGTTAATGTCATTGTAATATGCCCCATGTGAGCATGTATCGACTGTAAATAATTTATTATACTATTAAAGTGATGAGGTAAGTGATAGAATAGGAATCGTAATTGCTTACCAAACAAATAATACTTAAATAATTTTGACAATAAATGCGTCATTTGTTTAGCAAGGTTTCAGTACTCCTGGGACTATAAAAGACTGACAGTAAATTAACGAGTTGTGAGTCAATGTGACAGACACTTTCATACCATTTCATTACTGCATGTCACTATAGTGCTTTGTGTAATTTCGTATTGTGTCAGGCAAGCCCGTTACTTTTTCATGTGTTTCAACGTATCAGACACTGCAATAATTTCTTAATCTGGGTTTCTTCCTGGCACTGTGACACTGTGCCTGGCAGTCCAGTCAAAACTAACCTTTTGTGTCTGTCAATGTGTCAGTTATTTAAGACGTCGTTAATAATAATAATGATAATAATAATAATAATAATAAGTGACGGGAAAGAAAACAAAGTCAGTAAGTCGGGTTTCAACAAGCAACATGAAGGTGTTTCATATTTTTAATGTTATAACCAATATTTCTTTTACCAATTTGAATTGTATAGAGTTCTTCATGTCAACAATCAGCTTACCGTGATTATCATTTATAAGTGACTATCTGTAAATTATCACATCGCACAATCGCTCCATTTTAAATAAATGCACCATTCCTGTTTTATTTAATCATCACGTTTACAGGTCTCATATCACCAAATGACAAAATGTTTCACATTACCAGCAGAACAAACCCGTGTAAACATGGTAAAGGCTATCTTCAATCGAATTTCCCCCAGCTCACGTTCAACATCGTCTTTACGTAGACAAGATTCATTATCAGTTTTCACATCTTACAATAGAATTTTATCAAGGGAATTTCAAATCAGGTTGTGTAAATGCTAGTTGCATTGATCAAAGTCTATATCAGCAACGAATGTGACACTCTCATTTCTCTGTGTATATCTTCTGACATTCCCACTGTGTCTCTTCTCTCAATAGTCATGTAGTAATACAAAACTAATTAATTCGTGACGTCCAGAAAGTACTTCAATATGTAATATCTTTCTAATCATCCTATTAATATCATGCAAACATAATTAATTTACCAGACAATATCAGAAACAGTTATTGGAATAGAAAGGCGGCATATTGTAGACATAACGAAGTGCCATATATAGATTTATTTAAATATTCGTTTACTGTGTAAGTAAACAATTCAAAACAATAATAATGAAATATTCCATCGAAAAATAAAGATACAATTTTTTTCACATTCTTTGACAATAATTGAATTTATACTACATCCCTAAGCGATAGTGATTGGTTTATAGCCAATGAGGTAGAGCGATTTTGTTGCTTTGGGAAAAACGGGCTATCCTATTGGTAAAATACCAAGAATGCATGAGATGCTCTAGAGGTATGAAATGAAGTGAATATCACCTATACATTTACAAACTTACAGGTAATAGGTCCATGAGGGTGAAAGTATGTTTTGTCCCATTTTGGGTGTATCCTACGTGTAAAACTGCACAAACGTCCCGAGAATGTTCTCATCATTTGTTTCCGCAGGGTTTCAGTACTCCTGGGATTGTAACAGCCTAACAGTAAATTAACGAGTTATGTGTCAATGTGACAGACACTTTCATACCATTTCATTACTGCATGTTACTATAGTGCTTTGTATAATTTCGTATTGTGTCAGGCAAGTCCGTTACTTTTTTATGTGTTTTAACGTGTTAGACACTGCAATAATTTCTTAATCTGTGTTTCTTCCTGGCACTGTGACACTGTGCCTGGCAGTCCAGTCAAAACTAACCTTTTGTGTCTGTCAATGTGTCAGTTATTTAAGACGTCGTTAATTTGTGTATGTTTTTAATTGTTTTGTGTTGTTTCTTCCGGATACTGTGAAACACGTCCCTTTTCGAGCCCCGAAAAGTGTAGTTATAGCATTTACGTGCTTGATAACTAACGGAAGATGCATTTTAAGATTAGTGTTCATCCACGCACACCTGCATCCCTTCTAACACGCATGTAGCTGTGATAATGTGGTTCATTTGAACGTAAGGGTACTTGCCCATCAATTTCATTCAGGGGCGTGTTTGAAAAACGACACAGTGCATTAGTAAGAAGAATAAAAAATACTAAAATGTTCACCAGGGTTCGAACCACTGCCACCAAGGCACTATGAATGCTAAAGATGCCTACCGTGCCACGGTGACTGTGGTTAACATTCGGCGATTTTCAAAGATATACATATCAACACGTTTCTAGTGCATTGAAAATCAGATTTTGGTAGGAATACAGTCATAGAAAGACATATGACTTTACTTGTCTGTTTGTTTTTCATTTATTACAAATTAATTTTGATGAATTGAACTGGTACGACTCTTAGGACTCGTGATAAACGACGATTAATTTTGTAATAATAAAATGAAAAAGCTGGGTCATTCACGACGTCATTTGTAATTCATGTCAAAACCTGGGGAGTGACCACACACATCCGTGTACGTGCGCAATCAATACTCAATGATCCAGACAATACCGTTTGAATATACCGCCCTTGTGTATGCTTGACACATCTTGTCACTTGCGGGAAGATATACTATAGGCCTATACCCTAATAGCTTACAATAGATACCCCACCGTAAATAGCTCTCTTCATTACCTCGCTGTGCTAGTATATACAAGCGTAGTGTACGTACTTGTGAACCATATTTTGTTCAAAAATGATAGGAAGGGACTGTTTTCAGCTAAAATGTTGGCTATCAGCTGATGCTCAATGATACCGGGAAGTGTTGCAGAAAGGTAAGCGTACTCTTTATTTATTCAAAATATCACATATCAATGAATTTAAATTGAAATGTCAGGTCAAAATTCTCACCTTAGAATTATTGTGAAATAAAATCAAACCAAATTTAGGCTCCGCAAACAACGTCCAATTATTCCCATTGGTGTTTGCTACACGTGCATATAATAAATTATGATTTGGGGCCAATTTGAGAAGAGTTAATGCCTCGAGTTTCAAAATACACCGAGTGATGTTTTTTGATCAAAAACATCGACAATTCAATACTCTGTAAAAACAAATCAAGAATTATCTGGGATAATTGCAACTAAGTATAATGAAAGTTATGATCTAAGCTACCAGATGCACCATTAATGTCCTGACTATGATATTTAGTTGTGGGAAAAGATTACTTTAATGTTTTGGCGGGATTATTTCCCGCCAAAAATTTCAACCAAAAGAGCATGTAGCCTTAATACAACAAACGCCTTCCTTTAACCATGAAGGCGTACTGTTTGCGTGCATTTGACTGTTGCTGATTGGTGGTTTGCCTTTCGACGGTTTAAGAACTTGAGCTCTATAGAGTTGGCAAACCGTCGATGTGTTCATGTGAATAGAGCATTGATTTCAATTTAAAACCATGTGCCATGTATTAAGAAGAACGTGTTCCTTTGTGCGGAGGGAAAACTTTATAGAAAGTCATACTTCAATATAATAGTGTTTATCAAACAAAATAATATTCTGCAATACTCATGCACGACTGGGGAGGAACAAGTGTTATATTTTGTATTAATATTACTTTATAAGGACTCGAAGAGTGATTGAATAACTTTATTGTTGAGTAAACAGTTCTGAAAAAACATAGCAATATGAAGCAGATAATGTTTACTTATGGCTATGTGTTGAAATGTCAAGTCGCTACAAAGACGCTACTCTTTTTTTGTCATAGACAATTCTTTTCATATTCGTTCACACTCAAGTTGTTACAACATGAATATGGCATATACTGTTTTATTAGGATGTTTTATTAGACTGACGCATCTGTTATCAGAATCATCAATAAATTGGAGAAACATGCAATTATGTATAGATGCACAAATGCTATTTTATGTACGTGGCAGAGACTGGAAATATCACGTCTAATCATTAATGTTAGAACATGAATTGCATAATCATTTCTGACATGCTGTCATCAAACCGGGTAAACAGGTTTTATTTCTTTTATTGGCAAATGATTTGTAAAATGCGAGTCCATAGTTGAGCGAACTCTATCTTATTTATTGATTTAGCAACTCTAAGTGATAATTTTGAATGCATGTTCAAACTCGGGTCTTTGTTAATCATGTTAATAATGCTCATAGATTAATACTTCTGTACAATTTCAAATGCGTTAATGCCAAGCTGCAGGTTACCTGACTGATTTAATTCTGCTGAAAAGTTGTCTTGGTCTCAGATCTCGGCTTCGCTCCTCATCTGATCTCACCCGCTTTTGCGTTCTTCGCTCTTTTAGAAAGGCTGGAAAGCTTTTGCCAGCCGGCTGGAATTACGACGGATACAAAACAGAAGAGTTTACAGCTGATTCGACTTGTTTACTTTATCTGTGTCACAAATGTCAAAACAGTATCCTGTGCTAAAACTGAACCCTACAATTGTAATTGAGAGGCATTGAATGAGACTTGGTGGCTTATATTGAAAAACACACATTGTATTGTCGTGTGTTACTGCTAAGAGCTCTGAAGACTAGAATGACAACACATAAGAATGTATTGAGGCCACGTTATTTATAGTATTTGTATAGTTTAGCATATCAACTGTACGGATGTATAAGTTAATGACAGCCGTTACTTAGTATAAAATACAATTGCGCGGTGTTGCGGTGAAAGGTAATTCGACATTAGTAGGCCAAGAGTGGGCCATATTAATCTATCGCTTGATGTGTATTGTTTGCTCAGGCTTCATATATCAATGCTAAAGTTTAATTGGACATACTTGTACTTGCTTGACGCCAAAACGAAAATGGGACTGACAAGGAAAGAAGGCTGCTCTAGCTGTTAAATCACATCAGACATGTCAGGCTGCGTAGAATAACACGGTATTTACAAAACTCAAAACTAAGACTTATAGCCTTCATAAACAAAAATATTAGTTGTTTGAATTTCCAAACCAGTGTCCGTTAAAGTTATAATGAAAGTGATATTAAAAGTTAAGTTAATGGTTGACTATAAAATAAGGTCTTGTATGTTATCCATATAACTCAAAACCGATATTCTTTTTCTGCATCTCTGGATATGTTTTGAATTTGTTAAGACAAGTTATCGTTTTCTACGCACTTTTTCTGACCTAGAGGTGACGTTTAAAAGTTGATTTCCGAGGGTGGAGGATACTTTCTTTTAACTAAACTATTCTACTCAGACGGAGTCTCAAAGATACGGGCAAACACCGCAACAAATCGCAAACAAATCGGATCACTACATATCTGTAAGTACTTGGATTTATGTAACGCTTAGCTCAGACATCGTATTAAATAGATTCATCTGTGCAGAAAATCAGTTTACAAAGTTCATTTTTCAAAACCAAGTAGATTTCTTAATCACTAACTTGACAGTTTCGAACGTCATGGTCGACATTCGTCTTCAGAGTGTTGAAATATATCACCTTCCCCGGCGAATTTCGGCCTGTAGAGTGTAGATGTCACAGGCCGAAATGGTCTCAAATTGTATGTTTTCACACCTGTGAAGCCCCAAAATGTGTCCTTTTTGCTTGAGAAGCATACATCGCCGATAGCTCAAACTTAACATTTGAACCCCGTTGTACGATATTTTGAACTCTTTGAAATGGCAAGGAGTGTAGAAACTTGACTAGAATGAAGGCCTAGATGGAACACGGAGGGTCAGACAGAGGTAGAGCGGTTCCAGACCCTTCAATAGAGTAGTACTTTGAAGCAAATTCTCTTGTGTATGGAAGGCTGTGTAACAAGTTTAAAAGAGGTGACTATGGGTGACGGCGTGGAGCTTGGAAGATAAAGTAAAAAAGGTAAATGACATAGCGCTTTTAAAATCCAGTGTGTTACGCAAGTTGCTATTATTAAATTGTAATTGTGTTAGAATACGTCGTCAAGCCCGCTTCAAAACAACCACAATTACACTTTTTGCCAAAGGTCATTACTATTCATATAGTATACCACGATTCGACCAATTCACAACAGCTAACAATTCTAACTGGCTCAAACTCATTTCCTATAAAATCATTGTATTAATAGTAAGACTGGCGCTGCAGTGTTTTACACACAAGAGCGAGATCCACATAAATGCGCATCAAGATGCAATAATAGCAACTGCCTACATACACGATACTTGGATCCGCATCTGGGAAATGATCGCGTTTCTTTGCTATACCGCGGTACAGTGCGTTTGCGTGTTGGTAGCACATGGCGTGGTGTCGTGTACGTATAAGACTGTCGCGCTGCCGTCTGCGCGCTCAAGAGAATTTCACATAATAGTGATGCCAATCCCGGGGTGCGCGTTGACTTGGTTCTCTCCTCCCGTGTGACGTCGCATAAGGAAGCCAATAATCGCATTTGTATTTCCAATATCTTGCGTTTCGCGAATTAAGGCCAATAATATATAATATTCTATTTGAAGCTTTTATATTTTTGGATTGTAGCGATTGCATTGACAAACCTAATAAATAATACATACCAGGTATTAATCACTCCCGGGGTGCGGATAGCTTTTGATCACTCACAAAGCAATTCGTTATAGGCTAAAAAGGCTATTTCTCAAAGCCGCTGATCGCATTTGTTTTTTCTTTGCGCGTCCATGTCAGCTGAAATGGCAGATTCATGTTTTATTTTCCTCTTTGTTTTTATAATGCTAGCTTTTGAGGCGTTATTGTATTTAATTCAAGAGTTTCAAGTTTGGCATTACATTGTTACAATTTAACAGTTTAATTTTGCTCAACGTAAATGTAAGATAAAACCAGACCAATACCAAAAATAGTGGAATTAATGGCCGTGTTGTTAAAGACTGTCTCAGTGTTAGTTGGTTTGAGATGTCGACCCCTAATGAGGCCTCAAACTCAAACGAACTAATCAAACTCACCAGTCCTGAACATCAAGCCCATTATTTTGGTTTGTTTTTTTTCACCCTTTATCTAATACTTCATGGCTGTTACCATATAACAACTCATTGAAGCGGCTAATTAGCCTGACCTATTCCTAGCTTATTCAGCGTAAATTTTCATCAATGGGCTATTACGCTTTTATGTGCCGGTTAGTTCTGTCACATTTTACCATGTTGGTGTGTTTGCTGCTTTATTATACTGTAATATCATAATATTTTATTTGATTCAATTGAATTATTTATTATTATAAATTTGAATATGTATAACATTTCTTGTAATAAATGTTATTCTAAGCTGTATTGTAGTAAGATTTAACTTTGTTATCACACAAGGAAACAAGAACAATATAAGGTGCCGCTACACGTGGGATAGTACATGATGATGTGCAGTGTATTTGAATTGGAATTTAGTCTTCCTACTTTAGTGGAACCCATGTCTTTTTGAATCATCCCACTTCTATTATGATAAAACTAGAATTGTATTCATTTTCTACTATGCCCAATATTTCCAACGATGGGTCGAAGGTCATAATGGGACCAAAAGGTAAAATGCGTTGTTGTAATAATACCCCAATTTTTTCCTCTCATTAATAAGAGTAAAAAATGTCAATGGGCATCTTGCACTAGGGTGTTTAGTTATAGAGTCAAGTAGGTTACATATAAAATATCTCATGCACAGTGGTCAATCGTAACTGGCCTCAGATTACTTCTCTCGGAAAAAGAAATAGTAAAATAATGTGTTTAAAAACATGAATCGGGTGAAGGTTATGCCTGTACATATTAACCACCGGCCAATGTCCAAGTCTCATTACTGTACCATGAAATCTGTAGAAGAAGCAGCAGTTTTATATGACAAGGGAATTTATCAATCAGCGTGGCTGACAAAACTTAAGTCTGTTCTTGACAACACTGGTCTCTCATATCTATGGAACATGGATTTATAAATGGTTAATCAATCTTGGCTTAAGAATACTATTGGTCAAAGGCTTGTCGATATCTCTAGACAACAATGGTATGCTGAAGTAAATGCCAAAAGTTTTTGTACTAATTACAGAATTTTCAGAGCTTCAGTTTGAAGAATATCTCACCATCCTCAACCAACGCGACCGTATCAGACTCTGTAGATTCAGATGTAATAACAGTAAAATACCGATCGTTACAGGGCGTTACCAGGGCATTGAACGGCAAAATAGAATATGCCCTTTGTGTACAAATGCCCAACTTGGGGACGAGTTCCACTATTTTTTCCAATGTCCGTCTCTGACTGAAGAGCGGAAGCTGTTCCTAAAACAGTCTTACATCTTCAGACCAAACACTCTCAAAATGAACACTCTTTTTAACAGCCAGAGAGGTAATGAGTTATCAAAACTTGTAAAGTTTTGTCATTGTATTATGAAAAAATTTAATTGACTCATATTCTGATATAGATGTCATTGCAATAGGTATTATGGTGTGGTTTTTTTTTTTTGACACTTTTGTTATATTGTATGATATTGTAGGTTATGATAATTATGTCTTAATGTAACTCTCTTATACCAAATGTGTTGGTGGCATAGAGACAAATAAAACTTGTAAAACTTGTAAAACTTGTAAACTTGTCATATTTTAGTCAAAATTACTCAAGCGAGACGTTTGACCCAAAAATGTGATATGTAAAATGAAAAGTCTGGTGTAGTGAATATTTTGCCCAATATTTTTGGTCAAAGGTCATTACGGGTATTTCTGTTACATAACCAGATGGCCTGCCTTCAAAATGTTTCTCTTCCTGTGCCATGTCCTACAGCGAAGAGACTGATTCATATCCAATGGCATTAGCTGGTGTTATATAGGGTTATCTCAGATTTGAGTTCAAGGATCGTCAAGATAATGCCAAAAAGGCTCTAGAGTTGGATGCTATTGTAATCAGATTTTGGCTTACACATGGAGAAGGGGCTGTAAAGGTGGAAAGTCGGAGTGGAATTATTAAATAAATAAAACAGTTATATAAAATATCTTATATAGTAAGCGTTCTTTTGTAACTGACTGCAATGTTGCTAGGCAATATGATATACTTTATTGTATGGCGTTTTGTGAATTATTGCGCTCTTCAATCTTTTGGAGCCTAGTAAACTAAGCTAAGGGACTTTAAGCTCAAATGTCTTGACTATGCCGTTATGTTTTTATGACTCTGATATAAGGTTTATTTCATACACCCGTCTGAAATTCTTACCCCAAACTTTCAAAATATTGTAAAACAATTCTTGACTGTCTTCAAGAGATTTATCGTGTTTTGATTAAGTTCAATGTAATCAAACACTTTTTCATAGAAGCGAAAGGTATTTGATTTCATTGTTTGTCATGTCGTTCAAATCCATGGTTTCACTATTTTTTGCAACTTATTTGACACGTAAATGAGAAGAAAACGCCATTTCAGTACGGACAGGGTGATTCAAAATGAAGTAAACTCATGTTTGTGGGGCTTTTGCACAAAATCTGGAAATAATTGAAAATATCAGATTTTGAACGTCTAAATTAAAATTGTTGTATTTGCTTGCACCAAAACCGAGTTATACTTATTTGAATAAAACCAACAATTTCTGTTGCTGCACACGGTTTCCTTTACCATGTAGTGTAATGATTGGTAGGGCGCTATATTGAAATGCAAAATCCACGACGGTGTTGCAGTTTGTTTGGATACCTTCTCGTGCAACCGTAATAACTCTTATAACTCGTGTAATTCATAGTCTCCCGCACGGTCTGACTGAAACTTGCTTGGGAAATGTTGCGAAGGTACGTCTTGAGCTGCTGATCTTTGGGTCTTTTTGCAACGCATGCCTAACTCTGCAATGTTTATTTGGGATCTAACAGTTCGTGGTCTTCCGGACCCTGAAGCTTCGGAGTCACGTGATTTGCAGCTTATCTTCATTTATATAGCTTACTTACATGTTCTTGATATCCGATCAGCTGTGGGAAACTGGAGACAAAGAGACGACGAACTTCACGCGGACTCCTAGTTTCATGAAACTTTGTCGCCATAATTGAAGTGCCATATTGTACTCCGCTCGTTTCTTTGTGTGCAGTGCAATGTGATGAAATTTAAAAAAAAATGACAAAGCAAGTAAGCCATAGCAGATTATGCTATTCAACAGAACCATATAATAAACTGGGACGATACAAAAGTATTACAGAAGGAGTGTGATGCGAGTATTCGCTTCATCAGAGAATCAATATGGATTCGCAAAAGAGGTCCTGCCGTCATGAACAGAGACGAGGGGCCTACCATCTTAGTCACGTATATCACCCTCTCCTCAAGACCACGCCCCTGGGGATGGAGCTGTTTTACCAGCAGCAAAGAGGATGATGGGATACCACGTATGTCGTCTAAGACATACGAAACTGTCAGGTCAGTGTCAAACATTTGGTTTTGTAACATGAAAACTCCAAATTATAGCTATTATTGTTATTATTTCAGAGAAATTATAAAGCGCATTTCCCATGGTCCAGTGCGCTGTACAAAGATAAAAACATAGAAAATGCATCAAATATACATAAATAGGAAATACGTAAGATTTCAATTTTGTATTATGGGCATATCAATCTGATTCGGAAGTGGGGCTTGACATAGCGAGGTAGCGATGTTCCATACTTTATGAGCGGACCGTGCGTTGATACGTTCTTTATCGTGCGCACGTTTCTCAACAACCTCACATTTGCTGATGATATTGTTTTACTTGCTATCTTTTAAATTAACCTGAAATGTCTCCATTGAGATATCCAAAATTCGTATTGGAAGGAAGGATCCCGGGTAAGCGACCCAAAGAAAGACTTCCTATGCGCTGGACGGATAACATCAAAGCAAACTGCAGTGCAATGGGAATCCAATTCATAGTAGAAGCTGGTCGGATGGCAAATAACAGAGCTGAGTGGCGAAGCATAGTGACTAGGCAGTTATCTCCAGGACCTATCTGTGTCAATGGAAGAAGGCGTAAAGTCAAGTAAGTCAATGAACACTGCATACATAGGCTATATCACAACTTTATTTTCAAAGTTATATTGATTCGTAAGGAAAATTAGTCGCCTTGCATGAACCTTCGTGACACCGTACTACACAACTGTCAATTCCAACGTCCATCGTTGTTTGTTGCTTTTGCTTCCTCCAGTAATTATTTGTGATTGGAATTTCATTGTTGCAGGATAAATACCAGCTTACCGATTTTTTATTATTATTTCGACCGGACACTTCCGCAAAAAAGTACCCAGTTTAAATTGCCGTCTGTGAACGAGTTTCCATGCGTGAAGGGAACACTTTTATAGAAAGCCGCTAGCCGTATGTTTCAACATTTTTCTGACACACTCATGCACTACTGGTGACGAACAGGTGTTGTATTCTGCATCACTTTATAAGGATTCGAAGAGTAACTGTATAATGATTCGAAGAGTGATAGAATAGTGTTAGAACATTTGAAGCAAATAATGTTTACTTATGACTCCGTGTTGACATGTCATGCCGAAGACGCAAAGATGCGACAGAAGTGATTATTGAATATTGTATTATTGAGGAGCGATTGAATAACCAGGTTTTTCAAACTGATTGTCAAAGCATGATGTTGTTATTGAAATATGGATTATTAAACAAAACATGGTCTAAACTGTATGGGAATTTATAAAACAAAAACAACACAAAATAAATAAATTTTAAAAAAACACGCTAGATTATAATGGAAAATCATTAATATACATACCGGAAGTGACCTTTGACATTATTAATATACATGAATTAATGAATATTCGTAACACAAATATGTCTATATTACTACTAAGGACCAGTCAGATATATTTCACACCTGTCTGAAATATGTCACTCAATTTCGAAAACTGGACGCAGATTTTTACTCACCTTGTATGAGTGTAACGTAACCTTCCCTGAACATTGGGTATACGGTCATCGGCCTGCTCCTTCACAGCTTACAGTCGGTTACGATCTCTGTTACACCACACGCCGTATCTATTACGTGGTTTCATACGGGTTTCGTAGCTAGATATAAAATTTGAATTTATAGAAATCCTAGAGGTCAGTAACTTAATCAAGTATAATTACGTAACATTTTCGCACCAAGTTATTGCGTGATAACTTTTCGCACCAAGTTACACGAAGGATCATTTTGCCAAGAACATCGAAATAGCTGTCTTTGATTGATCATTATATGTATGTAATATCATGATTATATATTGCTTGAATCTCCCTCATTATTCTTATGGTAGTAAATAATATAAATAATGACTTCTATGCATCACTTACACAGCCAGGTTTAGTTGCAAAGTTATACATCGTAGTATAAATTAGACAGGAGATAAAGTACTACTATTGGTAGTATTGTTTTAAATTCTAGAATACATATATTTAGCGTTCTTGGGAATTTTAGATTTTAAAATTGGACGCTTCTAATATAAGTTACATGATATTGCGTAGAAATAGTGAAAACAACCTATTTTGAATATCTGTAAAATTACCGTTCAGCACGAAGTTATTTGTAAAAAGTTATGCAAGTATTTTTGTTGTGTCCTGTTCTTACTTACACTACATAAACAATATCTATTAATTATTACAATCTTTGTATGGAATAAAGATTTGTTAAGCTTGAGTGACCTTATATATACTATTCTTTCTTTGGCGGCAGTTTTGAAGATAATTATTATCATTTGAAATGCCGGTAGAGATGGATGTGTCATAAAAGCAAAGAGAAGATTCTTCCTTAGTGTCACAGATGAATTTATGTCTACAGTATATTGGCAACACAGCAGTTACGTAAAAGTGAAGATTTAATTAGTTGCAAGGTTTCCTTAAAACAAACATGGTATAGATCATTCTGGGACATCCTGTGCCTCTCTAAAGCTTGGAACCAAATTCCAAAAGAGTTGTGAAATAAGACGTACATAACACTGAAATGTCAAACGCCTTACAGTACAACGTCTGTGCCAAGGAAGGCGCCACCAGTTCTTACATATTAAAGTTTCTGATACATTCATACATACTTTAAATATATCATTTATGAATAGATTGTTTTTTGCCATGGACAATATACAGTACAACGTCTATACCAAGGAAGGCACCACCAGTTTTAACATTTTAAAGTTTCTGATACATTCATACATACTTTAAATATATCATTTATGAATAGATTGTTTTTTGCCATGGACAATATACAGTACAACGTCTATACCAAGGAAGGCACCACCAGTTTTAACATTTTAAAGTTTCTGATACATTCATACATACTTTAATTTTTTCATTTTTGGATAGATTGTTTTTTCTCATGTGCAATATGCATTTCATATTCTTCACACTAATGTTTAACAATAAATCACATACTGTTTTATCAGGCTGTCTGAATTGTCTGACACATTAATATGTGAACGTGAACGGCAAAAAGTGTCCGTTATTGATGTTATTGATATAACTTGCCAAATACGAGTCCAAAGCGAAGCTAACTCAATCTCACTGACCTGTTTATATGTAAATGATAGACTGGAAACTCACAAGTTTGTAAATAATGTTCACATATGATTCCAAGTGATATAAAAACAACTGAGTACAAATGTACAGCCTCAGACTGCAATCTTCATGCAGATTTCCAATGCAATAGCCCGTTTTTTAATAATGGTCATTATTTAAGGGCTGGGGTATGAACGTTTGGACAGTATTTATTGTGGGACATTAGAGCACATCAGACATATCGAATTGCATTCTGAATACAAAGAATGTCATTCTGATATCAAATAATTTTGATTTTTTTAAATTCGCAATTTAATACACATTTTATGGCAAATCATTAGAAATTGATATTTTTGATATTTAAAAGTACTTGAAGTAAACTTTATAAATCTGATGATATATACTTAAAGTGTATGTAGGTGGGATAAAAAGCCGACGATCAATTGAAAATTTTGACCTTTCGTATTGAAGATATGGATTTTTTTTCCCCAAAACACCAAAAAAAAATTAGGTCTTTTTGGGAAAAAATCCATATCTTCAATATGAAAGGTCCAAATTTTCAATTGACCATCGGCTTTTCCTCCCTGCTACATACATTTTAAGAATATGTCGTTAGATTTATATGTTTTACTTCGAGGACTGTTATATATCAAAATTTGAAAAATATCAAATTTTTATAATTTGTCATAAAATTTGTATTATATTGTGATTTTCAAAAATGAAAATTATTTGATATCAGAAAGACATGCTTCGTATTCAGAATGCAATTCGATAGGTCTGAGGTGCTCTCATGTCCCACAAAAAATACTGTCGAAACGCAATAAACGCTCAATTTAGATCCCTTAAGGGGATTAGTTACTTTTTTGAGATGTTTACAATCGGCCATAGCAGAGCACACTGCAACAAATAATCACGTAATTTGATGGGAGGAGGCCAAAGTCATCGACCATGAGGCAAACAAAACAACCCGTTAACTCAAAGAGGCCATCTGGATTAGAAGTAGAGGCAACACGGCCATGAACAAGTACGAGGGGGCGTACAGACTCTTCGATCAGATCATCAAAATGTTTCTAGTGAGTACAAAATTTTACTTATTTGGATCTGATTTGAGAACCAGTGATCTATGAACGATGAATCTGTTCAGAGTACGAAAAAATTGTTCTTTTCTCTTAGTTGCAACTGGGTCAAGAAAACAAATGTATCTACTGTATTAAATGCTATTACATGTTTCTCTTTGTTTATTTTACGCACTTCATGAAATATGAACAACGTTGGCCTTTTTTTTTACTTGAAAATGGAGCAAGAGAAACCAAATTTTAAATTAATACCTTTTTTTTCGTTTTTTCTCTTTAATATTCGTAATTGTGCTAGCTAAAACGAAAAACGATCATAGTGGGCCTTTTTCGTTTTACTTATTTGAATTGAAAACAATAAACGATCATAGTGGGTCTATATAAAAAAATTTAATGAAAAATGAAAACCGATTGGCCGGTCATATAAACAGACCCTCTTCCTGTGTACAATCACATTTTTATTGATGATGTATCTCCAATCAGCAATCAAATCGTGATTATCATTTATGTTGATATTTAAGGTAAGTAACTACCTACACAATCTCTCAATGCTTTAAGGGCTGGGGTATGAACGTTTGGACAGTATTTATTTTGGGACATTAGAACACATTAGACATATCGAATTGCATTCTGAATACGAAGAATGTCATTCTGATATCAAATAATTTTGATTTTTTGAAATTCGCAATTTAATACACATTTTATGGCAAATCATTAAAAATCGATATTTTTGATATTTAACAGTACTTGAAGTAAACTTTATAAATCTGATGATTTATACTTAAAGTGTATGTAGGTGGGATGAAAAGCCGACGATCAATTGAAAATTTTGACCTTTCGTATTGAAGATATGGATTTTTTCCCAAAACACCAAAAAAATTAGGTCTTTTGGGAAAAAAATCCATATCTTCAATATGAAAGGTCAAAATTTTCAATTGACCGTCGGCATTTCCTCCCTGCTACATACACTTTGAGAATATATCATTAGATTTATATTATTTACTTCGAGGACTGTTATATATCAAAAATTTGAAAAATATCAAATTTTTATAATTTGTCATAAAATTTGTATTATATTGTGATTTTAAAAAATGAAAATTATTTGATATCAAAAAGACATGCTTCGTATTCAGAATGCAATTCGATAGGTCTGAGGTGCTCTCATGTCCCACAAAAAATACTGTCGAAACGCAATAAACGCTCATTTTGGATCCCTTAATTAGGAAAAAATAGTTTCAGACTGTTAGAGCCGCCTGTAGTTATGGCGGAGAAGAACAGAAGAATGTACAGCTGATTCAACCTGTTTACGTTATCTGTGTCGCAAATGTCAACAAAACAGTATCCTGTGTCTAAACGGAACACTCCAATTGTCGACTGACAATTGTAATTGAGAGGCAATGAATGAGATTTTACATAAGTGGCTTATATTGCAAAAACACACATTGTTCCCTTGTATTGTCGCTAGTGCTAAGAGCAAGTCTAGAATGTCAATATATAATTATAAAAAATAGATTGAGGCCACGTTATTTATAATAGCTGTATAGTTTAGCACAGCAACTACAAGTTAATGGCTGCCTTAACTCAGTATAAAATCCACTTTGTTTTCAGAGCTCAGCTTTATATTTTATAAATCAAAAAATGATTTTAAAGAATTTGCTGCTTTTTTGTTGCTGTCAATTTATAATATAACAGATTTGTTTTCTCTGTTCACTAAAACATTTGGAACAACTCCTCTGTGAAATTATGTACCAACCCCATATTTTTTTTAATTTAAAATGCTAGAGTGAAAATAGCCCATGAGGAGTGACACATGTCAAGAATTTACATAGGGCCCTTGCACAGTAGGTCTAAGTGAAATCAGTCAAGCGTGGTGGAGGACAAGCAAGCTAAGTTTCCTGCGCTGTTTCAATGCAAAGTCATGCTCTGAGACAGGAAAACTTGTCTCTAAAACACAATTTGGGACTTGAAAGCATGGAATAATTACCTTTCAGAGTAATGACCCTTATAAAACTTTTGGATTAATACCCCTTCGCAATAAACACCTTCCGTAGAAACAAACTTATTAACAATATTTTGGAGAAATAACCTTTTTAATATAAAAACCATTCGGAGTAAGGCCGATTTTTCGGACAAACGACCCATCGGAGTAAATACCTTTCGGACAAATGACTCTTCACAACACAAATATTTCGATTTACGACTGTCCATTGAAAAATTATTTTCGCACAAAGGACCCTTCGGAATTAAAAGTACTAAATAACACCTTTCAATGTGTTTGTGCCTATCATCTAAAATCCCCGTTGTACAACGGGGATTTTAAAAAACAATCTAATTTGTGGCAAATCTGTCACGGATAATGTCGCCGTTAACATTTTTTCACAAATGTACCTTTTTAATAAACAATGTTTAATGATGTCTTGATTGCAGTATACATAATACACCGTGTATCAGTAGCTTGGCCAGTGAGGGTAGGAGGCAGAGTGTCCCCTGCCCGTTTCCCATCCAAAATTACCCCGATCATGTCCCAAAATAGTGTAAAATACCAAATATTTTGCCCTGTAAGCCCTTTTTGAAAGCGCGAAGACCATACATTTACAATCTCTCTAAAATAATCCAGTATATTTTTTTCTTTAAAGCCAAATATTACTCCTCCACCATAATCAGCTTTTGCGTTATAACTTTCAGCACAATATAATCTCTCTCTGTGTTTCCTGACAATATGGCCAAAGTACTTCAGCTTTCTCTCCATTATGCCGCTTCTGATGGTTAGACTTAAACAAATCTTGTCGAGGATCCAGGAATTTGTTCTCCTGTCTTTCCATGTCACTTGTAGAAGCCTCCTGTAACACCACATCTCAAAGCATCTATCTATATTTTCCTATCATTTTTGGTCATAGCCCAGGACTCGCATCCATAAGTGGCAATGGAAAACACAGTTGCACGAAGTAGGCGTACCTTGAGGTCAATGGATAGGCCTCTGCTTTTCCATATGCTTGACATGCCCTGCACAGTTGTCCTTGCAATAGCCAGTCTTCTCTTAATTTCAGTTGTGCTATCACCACTGTTGTTAATCATTGAACATGAACCCAGATATTAAAATTGCTTCACCTCCTCAATCTGCTGTCCATCTATAACAAACTCATCACTGTACTATGCAATATAATACTAGATAGAATACTCAATAGAAAGTAGTCATTAACACGTAACAAAATGAAAATGACACATATATTGACGAACACTTTGATCTTCGATTCATTAAGAGTACGCTATTGTTTTAATAGTACAGAAATTGAGAACAGGAATTTGCAAAACAAACAGATTAAAGAACTATAATTATAATAAAAGAAGTAGGCTATTATGTCAATAGTTGCTTAAATTATGTGTGTAACACAAGTTGTTCATGCTTTGTATTATAAAATGTGCCACTCTTAATTGCTTGGGCTATACTTTGCTCACGGAATCTTTAGTAATGGTGCCACGTAAACCCAACAACGAAACGTGGTTCTACGAGTGTGTATAGATAACGACTGCGGACTGCATATTATAACTCTAATAGGTTCCACTTACCGATATAGTATGTCAACAGATCTCGGTTACATTGCAACAATTGCAAGAAGCTTCTTTGAAGAAAGAAACGCCTTCCAGGGGAATCTGACATTAGTAACTATATAGAAACACCCTAACAATGCGTTTTGAGAAGCGTTGGCTCCCATGAGCCACTTGATACCCATTCATGATAATCAATATGAATGTTTGCTATTTAGTACATCTGTATTGAGCTTTCAGAAAACAGCCAATGCTTATGGCATATGCCTTTCAAAAAAGTAAAAGAAAACCAGTATCTCGGTTTGCCATCACGTTTCTTGGAATATACAGGGAAGCGTTTAAAGGTACACACTTTATAAGGGGAGGCGTTTTAAGGTGTATACGTTTTAAGGTGGAATTGTTTGAAATCCTGACAGCAGTGATTGAATTGATTGTCTACCTGATTGGATGTGGAGTTCAAATTTAATTATAAGTAAAACACTTGAGTGCCCAATATACGTTTTTGCTCAGTCAGTTAGTATGCTCAAAGATTATTGTCTACTTCTGACCAAATTTAAACTCTCGATAGTTTAAGTTTTGTCTGTTCATCAGAATAAAAAAATACTGCGTCTTCCATGCTATAGCTGCGCATATTTTTCAAATGTATTCATTATCCTTCTATAATTTTGTTTATCATATATTATTTACTGGGGAAGATATGTTGACGATACCATGGTGGTATTAAAGACAGACGACATCGACACCTTCACACGTCATCTGAATAGTGACAGTTTACCAGAAACCAACTCATATCAACCAGTATTTGTCCTTTGAGTCGCATCACCCACTCCAACACAAACGGTCTGTTGTTCGCACACTCATGCACAGAGCCAATACCTGTATTACGGAGGAAGCCGACAAGCTCAATGAGAAGAACAACATTAAGAAATCCCTCAGAATGTGTGGTTATGGAGATTGGGTTTATAACGTCGCCCAACCTGTCACAGCTCCAGACAGACAGCATGTCATCAGAGACAAACCCCATGCAGGGAGCATTGTTGTCCCATATGTGACATGATCGAGGGGAATGAGTCACATGTCGGCCCTGGTCGAAAATGAGTTTTACATGTGTGTCTAAAGAGGACATTTAGAGCTTTCTGAACCTGAAAACCCCATGTTGATACCAATTTTCTTTGCAAAGTTACATCAATTTATCAATCGCTGAAAACAATATAAAACAAAAGAATTTTAACACTTACTTTGCCAATATCTCAAA
Source organism: Amphiura filiformis (assembly GCF_039555335.1). Lineage (NCBI taxonomy): Eukaryota > Metazoa > Echinodermata > Ophiuroidea > Amphilepidida > Amphiuridae > Amphiura > Amphiura filiformis. The sequence goes on along the minus strand of NC_092630.1, from coordinate 33,006,696 downwards.
ATCAATATTAGCAACATCCGATTCATTTCCCTTGATCGTGTCACGTATGTTCGTGGTGCGTCCGAAGCTCTCCGGAGAATCTTCAGTAAGCGCGGTGTGTCTGTACACTTTAAAACTGCCAATACACTTCACTCAGCACTTGTTGCGCCAAAGGACAAGGTACCCCTGGTAAATGTTGAGGTACAGTTTACCAGGTCAGCTGTAATGACTGTGACTCGGCTTATGTTGGTGAATCTGCCAGACCTCTTAACACCAGGATCGCAGAACATCGGAGACCCAGTACCACTACTTCTCCAGTTGGTGACCATCAAAAGGCAGGTCACAGCATTGAGTGGAAAGACGTCAAAATTCTTGACAGAGAAACGGATTGGTTCCGGAGGGGCGTTAAGGAATCCATTCACATCAGGACCAGCAAAAGTGATTTGAACAAAGACCAGGGCCGCCACAGACTCTCCGGAGCTTACAACTCTTTACTGCGTCAGAGCATGTCACGTGACGTGAGTCACGGTTCGACGGTCTCTGACCAGTAACAAGCATCATTCACCAGTCCATCTACCGAGTGAACAAGGAATAGTGTTACATTCCGAAAGCTCTCAGGTGAGCTAATTTTCCGCTTTGAGTAATAGTTTAATTTTACTTCATCATATATTATTTAATACTTACTTTTGTAAAGGGTGCCACAACAACAACAACACGCTCTGCGTTCAGTGGCATCTTCATCATTTTCACCATATTATACGATGTTTGTAAAAGCTTTTTTATATTGTAGTTATTTGTATGGATGGATTTTGATGAAATAAAACTGAAAACTGAACTGAACTGAATTCCATACAAACGGGAATGCTAAGGAATGCGTGGAATGCGGGCCAAGATTAGATAAATGTATTTATTGACTTGGATTAAACTCAAAACTCTACATGTAACTTTTGTAACTATGTAACTATATTCAGAGCATTTGGTGCATGCCTTCTTCTCTCAATATTTGTTTTACTTATTTCATTTTATTTTGGTTCGAAAGATCACAGCCGCAATGATAACTATTTTTTTCAAACCTAAATAAACTTATAACTTCTCCCCGCCCTTCATTTAGGGATTCAATCATGTTTCACCGATGTTCATCACCGATTAACAACTAAACGATGTGTCCGCGTCGTCTGCGAAGTAAACCACGCAGACGCGCCGGACGCGAGTTATTAATCGGTGATGAACATCGGTGAAACATGATTGAATCCCTTTCAACAACGAAAACAAGCTAAAGATCGTCCAAATTCACATGATTCTTTCATTCAGAATATCCATTTGTCATTGCCAATCAACCTTACAAGAAGATATCAGCAATAAAACTACAGAATAAAGCGGTAATGTTTAGCTTTGTTTAATAACATATTTAAGAAAGTGTTTACGCATAAGTTCCAGACATGACGAATTTTACGCGCTCACGCGTAACGAGTATGCGTAACCTTGCGTTCGCGTATACGCTACTGGAAAAGTGTGGATTCATCATGGATTAACAACGGTTGGCTCCTTTACAAAGGTATAGGAAGAGTTGTTGAAAAGGTGGTATCATCCGGTATACTAAAACGCTTTTCTTTTACATGACTTAAAGGTCCATTCAGTGATTCTAGTAAGTGTAAACAAATTTAAATTATCTATAAATTGGCTAAAATTGTATTGACAAAGTCGAAGAGCTTATTCACTTAATTTTTTACACCAGGTGACTAACAATGACTTAGTTTCAAGAACTGGAAAATTCAACTTGATATGGTTTCTTTTTTTTTTAAACTCACCATGTATGAAAATAACGTAACATTCTCTGAACATCGGGTATGCGGTCATCGTCCTGCTCCTTCACAGCTTACAGTGAATGGTTCTCAGGGCATAACATAGTCTTACTACTCTTGTGATCTCTGTTACACCGTATCTATTACATAGTTTCATAGCTAGATATAACATTTGATTTGAATTTATAGAAATGCTAGAGGTCAATGTATAACGGATACATTTTCAGCTTAATAATTACTTTTCTCAATTTCGTTGCAATTATACCGAAATACATGTGTTTGATCAATATGTGTATGTAATATCACGCGCACATCTTAATGCTTGAATCTCAATATAATGGTTTACAATAAATAATAAATATAAATACTAATTATTTATATCCATCACTCCCACAGTCAGTTCCAGTTGCAAAGTTAGACATCGTAGTATAAGAGGTAAGTTCACTGCAGTTTTCAAATGTCGTACGTTTTTGTGCGTGTGGCTTGGAACAAAGTTCCAAAAAGTTGGCTGATAACAATAGTAAAATATGACTTAAAATAACACTGAAATGCAAGACGCTTTACAGTACAACACCTATGCCATGGCAGGCGCCATCAGTTTACATACATTACATACATACATTAAATATTTCATTTCTGTTTTTTCTCATGGACAATATGATTTTCATATTCTTGCACACTATATAAATGACATAGTGCTTTATCAGATTATTTGAATTTGCTGACACATTAACTTCTGCACGGCAAAAACTTTGCTCCCTTGCCAAATACGAGTCCAAAGCGAAGCGAACTCAATCTCACTCAATATCTAAATGATACATTGAAAAATCGTGAGTTTGTAAATAATGTTTACACATGATTCCAAGTGACGTGAAAACATCAAGTTCAAAAGCTTCATGCTGGATTTTAATGAATTTCCCATACGTTATGTAATGAACACTTGTTCCAAGTCTTCTTTTGTTGAAATGTTGAAATCCCAAAATTGCAAAAAATTATCCTCGCATATTAAGCTCTTTCTGATCACATTTTTTAATGATGATTGTAACTACACCAGGCACAAAAAGAAACTCGTCAGTTATATTCATCCTTGTTGTTCAATAACTTGATACTTTTGGATTATTCTGAAATATACATTTTGTTAATTGGACTTTTTTTCTCATTTGACACCCTGTTCGTGAACATTGAGCAAGAATTGACCAAGATATGCGCCTCCAAACTTTCAAACCCCAAAATGAAAAGTTGCAATTTTAACGAATCAATTGTGCCTGTTACACTGCGTGCTTTATTGTACTTGTGTGCAATACAACGATGCGTTCCCATTGAAAATCGTTGAAAATGCAACTTTTGATTTTGGGGTTTGAGGCTTTGAAGGCAAATATCTTGGTCAATTCTTGTTCGTTTTTCACGAACAGGGTGTCAAATGAGAAAGCAAAGTCAATTAACAAAATGTTGATTTCAGAATAATCCAAAATTATCAAATTTTTGAACAGCAAGGATGAATATAACTGACGAGTTTCTTTTTGTGCCTGGTGTATACAATCAGGAATTATCATTTATGTTGATATTAAATGTAACTTATCACCTACACAATCACTCAATGCTTTAACATGTTTAATTAGGAGAAATATTTTCAGACTCTCAGAGCCGCCTGTAGTTATGACGGATAAGAACAGAAGAATGTACAGCTGATTCAACCTGTTTACATTATCTGAGTCGCAAATGTCAACAAAACAGTATCATATGTCTAAACAGAACTCTCCAATTGTCGACTGACAACTGCAATTGAGAGGTATTGAATAAGATTTTACTTAAGTGGCTTATATTGAAAAAACACACATTGTTCGATTGTATTGTCGCTAGTGCTAAGAGCAAGTCTAGAATGTCAATATAATTATAAGAATAGATTGAGGCCACGTTATTTATAATAGCTGTATAGTTTAGCACAGCAACTACACGTATGTTTTAGTTAAGGCGTCTGACTTTATAAATCGTGGGCATTAGTGACGTCATTTTGCGTTTGTTGCACATTTCTGAAGTGTATCAACACCTCCAAAGTTTCATTTATGGATTTTCAGATTCTGAGTACAAAAACCCTATTGTTTTTCCAAAAAGCAAGATTTCCAAAGGTTCCACTGGGTTTCATGTGTTTGTACCGCGCTCTCTGACGTAGCTATGAGCTGGCAGAGGACAAAAGGCTATTCATGGTGCAATATTACTACATCTTGCATAATACGAAGTTTAGATGATAAGTTGTTCAGATGTTTAATTCGGGATAGTAACGCCGAATTTCGCTGTTTAATATGTCAAAAGTTACTAATATAACCAACCATTGATTAGGTTTCTTAAACCGTGAAGAGAGTTACAACTTTTAACCAATAAACGGGTTACCGCGCCATGTAGTAAACCCGTTGGTTACGATTGCATAAGGTTGTTTAAGGATTTCGTATACGGGAAAATAAGAGTGATAAAATAAATGCACACCCCCTACAGAGGAGTAACTTTTCAATGAAAGAAATGTCTGGATTTTCAAGTTTACTTCCTGAAAATGACTGGAATTTCACTTGCCAATGTTACTGGTATAAGCTTGGAAATGCAAATAAATGAATGCAAAATCACGGATTTATCAAATTGAGCCTCTTAAATTGAGGATTTTCGATTTTGAACTATTTTTCCTTTGGACACGTAAAATGTCTGGATTTCAAACAATCATACTGGACAAAAAGTCCGGAAATCCGAACTCCTCTATAAGAGGTGTGCATCTATTTTCTGTAATAGCCCACTCCTAGCGATATCCTTAAGCGGCTATTGAAAACAGATCATTGGCAGGCTTAGCCCGGATATAACATGCATTTTGATATTGGAGCGCTGACAACATCATATAGAAAAACTACGCAGCATATATGCCTTCGCGACGTCGCCTATAGAATGTGATTACGGGAGCCGCTAGCAATGTAAAGTGCGTTGAGCACCCGATGTTAATGCAGAAGTCCCCCTTAATGCAGAAGACGTTGCCATAAAATATAAATTATATATATCGTTTTTACTTATATACTTTACTTATGACGGTCAACCTATATTTTTTCCCAGTCAGATTGATCAGGCTAGAGCTAATTTCAATCACCATAGCTATCGTTAAGAACTGAGTCGCTCCTAGGAAGAAAAAATTACGTTTTCTAGTACATATCTCTATGAGGATTTATTTGGTGGTGTGAGATCAAAAAGCCGTAACTCTCTATGACCAGCTTTAAATGAGCATAAAGTTGGCTCCTTGCTTTGGCCTTCAATAATTCCTCTACAATGTCTTTTGTTTTCTGTTGAATTTTGTCATGATTAATTGACTGTATCTTCCATAGTACCCTGGCGACTTTATGCTCATTCTGTGAGAGCAAGTGGGTGATTGTGAGGCTTTCTAGCTATCAACCCTCGATATAATAAAGCTTCAATGATCTACATCCTGTCTCAAAAAAAGTTGTGCCAGTGAATAGCGCCTTCTTTGGCAATTAGAAAATACCGTTGTGACATGATGCTTACACCAACGTCACGGGCGTAGTCTTAGCTCTCAAATACCGTTTGTTCTGTTTTAATCTCGAGAATAAAATCACAATTGTGCCACTTTTACTAGGGAAGAGAGCTTTGCATGTAAATCAGCGATAGCATCAAGTTTATCAAGAGTTCCTTCGTGAAATCAAAAGAATGCATCAATTACACAATACAATTTTTTTACTGTTTTTACTATTTTATCATGATGCAGGAATAATGATTCTCTTTTTCCACAGAAAAGATAAATAAATATTTCACATTCTGCTGTAAAATTAAACACATGTGCACGTCAATGATTTTATCATGGTAAATACTGTTCTCTTAGTCACTCAAGACATGTTAAAACACAAACAAATATTGCACACTAAGGTCCGTATGCGCAAAAGAGAGGGTCTAAAGTTAGACCTGGTCTAACTGGAATTAATTCAGATAACACGTGCCAAATCAATTTCCATTGTTCATTGCTTTGTGAAATGTAAAATTATACGAGGATTTTGGGATTTTGGGACGTTGTTATACCTGGTGCCTCTGCATCCTGTGATACACAAAAATAAGTACCTTACGCAACATCACAATTACATTGCAAATCCTAGTACAAAGCCAAACATTGGGTTTTTTTATTATCTTTTTCACCGGATTTTAGCTGAATATGAAAGAACATCACTATTCTTAATTACTATCCTAATATAATAGGATATCCACTCGTATATATCCTAAGTATCAAAAAGACTCAATATCACTCGGATTTTGATCGACGCAAGGAATGGACTTACGATTAGTTGAAGGCACTAATTTGAGCGCTTTAGTCGTCAATACACTCGACAGCTGTAAGAAGGTCTTCAAGTAAATCGGTTTCTCTTATTTCTTATGAGCATTCTTTTCTTATCTAAAATGTACTTTTGGATAATAATTTTAAGAATACCAACATAAAAGGAAAGTTCAGTGGCTTTAATAGTATTAAGATTTTGGAATTGCGTAGTGAGTTTGAAAATAGTTAACAAAAGATTTTTTCCACGAACATCAGATTCTCGCAATTAAATTTTGATGTTTTGTATTATACCATTAGAAATTTTACAAACCATTCAATTCTGTAAGAAAGATTCTCCAAACGGAGAACAACAAAATAAAAATGACTTTTAATGAGCTTTAGAAAATGTGATGTCGATGACTCGAAAACCCAGTTTCTCGAGGCGGATAATGATGACAGAAGAAAGATATAACAAAATAATTGATGATACTGAACAAAGAATTTTATTCCCAAATTAAACATCAGAGAAAACGGCTTTAAGACTACGTGCCAGTACAGTTTGGAGTATAAAAAACTGGAATTAAAGCGAAAGGATGCTCGACAATTGACAAGGACTTAACAAAGATGAGATAATGTAATGGCTTTTTCATAAGCTTAAAGATTGATAAGCACAATAATTCACGTAGTTTTTACTCCCCATCGCAGAAAGTCTAAAATCCTACTCAATATTTTGTATTCTTTCGCTAGTAAGTCTGTCCTTGTTGGAGGAAGAAAGACTACGATGCTTAAAGACGCCATATCCCATAAAAAGCGGGTTCCAAAATATTTCCATATGTGAAAGCCACATCTTTTGGCTTTAATTTGTAGAAACCCAGAGTTCATTTTGCAAATAATTATGATGTCAGATATATGATTGCAGGATAATTTTTTGCATTTTATGTTAACTTCAAGTCGCACCGTACTGGTTGATAGAACAAACACAATACGCACTCAATGGAGAGTTCTTGTTTTTTAAAGACTTTTGTCTCATTTTGAAATCCTTTTTTGTAAATTGTGACACGTATTTCTAACGGTTTTGTTTTTAATAAATGATATTAAAAACTTTAGGTTTGACGGTTCTTGAGTTATATATAAAAATGTAATACAATTCTTTATATTTTAGCTGATAAAGGAACTAACAGACCTATCAAAATTTGAAAGTCATTTTTGAAATTTGCAGAAAATTCCTATACAATGCATTATATCACTTTTTACCTTTAATGTTCTGATTTCGTATTTAAATTTTTTAATTGATCCACGGATAGACGCACATTCATCGAGTCTGCTCAAAAATTGCCAATGGTCCTACAACTATGTTTGCATTCGTTGTATCTGTAAAACTGTTTGATCAAGTGAACTCTGGTTCCCTGCTAAATGTAGCAAACAGATAGGGTTTTCACATTCTGTAACAGCTGAATGATGGTTGGTAACACATTATAACATATCACCACATTCTTTTTGGGACACCCTGTTACTATAATCAACTCGTAATAGACGAAAATTATTCGACTTTTTTTTGTATATTCACAAAACGCGCGTTTCGTACACAAGTTGTACAGCATTTATGACGCGCCTTATCAAAAGAGGTCAAGACTTAAGACTTAAAATATACATCTTAACTTATTACACCTTACATTAAAGTAACAAGTTGCACGCACTGTTAAGCTACAAGTAAATCTAAGCATAATAAAAACATGATAAATCTTACTGGGAAAAGGTGGGTTTGAGAGATTTCTTAAATGAATAGATGAAAAGGTTTTGGCGAATGTGAATGGAGTAACTGCCGTAAAGGCTATATCACAATGTTCATTTTGTGCGTGGTGTGGCAAGACTTAAGCTGTCGCCGCCACATTTCAAATTCTCTCTTGATGGAACTTAAGGAATGAGATACCGGGATTCGAGAGGCAGCTAATCTCATCTCCTCCCCGCAAATATCCAATAGTAGGTAGGGCCGTAAATGCGAGAAATAGATTGCCATCCTCCCTGTACAGGAAATATAACAAAAAGTGGCATGATTGACGGGAAATAAACTGGGCTGAAAAAAGAAACTTGTATTTTTTTTTCACAAGGTCATAATCTTAATATCCTGAACATAAAAATGAACCAAAATTATTACAGGATTACTTCAATACTCTATTCTAAACACATGTCATCCAGTAACCAAGCAGTTGTCCATCTGACACAACAGCAAAATGCACTGACACGGAACAGCTTCCTGGACCACATTCACAGGCGAATAATTGGCACCCAGCAAAATAAATCTGTGAGAATGCGTAGAAGATCCTTACACAGGAGCTAATTTCCATAGAGTAAGTGGAATAGTGTGGAACGGGGCTGCGTCTTCTTTTCACACACTTTCTTCAAGAAACAGGTCTTGTTCCTCAATATTCCACTTACTCACATATTTCTTGTGTTGGATGCCAATTATTGGACTGTGAATGTGGTCCAGGAAGCTGCTCCATGTCATTGCATTTTGCTGTTGTGTCAGTTGAACAATTGTTTGGTTATGGACACATATTTTTTCACTAGTTCGCCGATAAGTTTAAGTGACCGCTGATGGGTAGAATTTCAGCCAGCCTAATCACAAAGCTCCAGTGACTGTGTGATTAAGTCACTGGTCTCATAAACGTTGGGTTCGATTTCCGGGCGGGATCACTTTTTTTCATGTTATTTGGTTCTTTTTGAAGAGATATTCGATTCAATTGAAGAGAAATCTATCCGAGTAGTTTCCCTTGTCAAATTTGACAGATTTAAAAAATTAGTAGATTATTTAAGAGTGTATGGTAGTTGATCTTGTATTTACGGATGATAGCACTATGACAGCATTTACGCTACACATAACGAAGAAGAGCGGGCCAACCACAGAATCCTGTGGAATCCCATAATTGAGAGTTTGCGTAGATGCTACGACAAGCTGTGTGTACGCCATTTTATCTTTCAGCTGACGTGAATAACGACTATTTCATCGGTTAAAACGGAGGAGGGGGTCAGTACGTATGTAATGAAAGTTGTTATAGATTAATTTCATGACATTGCTTTATGATCGCATTAAGAATGTGCCCGTCGTTCATACCATACATTTATAAGTGATATCATCATCATCATCATGGCATCCGTCTGTCTCGGGAGACAATGGAGTTTTTGTGCCCTAAGTCACTCTGATGTTTGGCTGCATCGCCTGCTGTGGCTATGCAGTCCAATTCTTGAACGACAAATCCTCTTACATTTGCTGCAAGTGAAAACAACTTCTTGCGATGGCGGAGCTGACACTGAGCCCTGCTGTCTTCGCTCTCTTCTCTCTTCCCACTGTGATATCACACACTTGATTACGTGACAGCATTAGCATCAATTCAAATTATGGCATCCATACACTACGAGAAAATGCGTTTGAATCTAAACAAGCCAAATTGAAGTTTTGTTACATAATTTTAGATTTTCTCAGAAATGCAGAGTGTTGTAGTTTGGAACAGTGGTAAATACATATAATTATGCAGCTCATACAACATACAACATGATAGCTGTACGTTTGTTTAGTTTATTTGAAGAGCGTGCTCGTGCACATACAATAAATAAAAGGCTCCTTTTCAAACTGATGGAATAGATTTAATGATCTTGGTTGTCACATCATGACGAGTTGGCGAAGTCATGTCACAGAACACCCAGCAAACACAAAACGTTTTCGACATCATTCGCAAAAGGTTATAAAAGGTTGTCAGAAAACGTTTAAATGTCGGGTTATATAAAGGATACATTAATGGTATAAAACGTTTTTATAACATTAAATAACATTTGTTTGATAATCTACTGCTCAGCAAACAAAAATGTTTTGCACAAAACGTTTAAATGTCTGGTTATATAAAGGGTATAAAAAACGTTTTAATAACATTCCAAAAACATTCATGAAAACTTGACACAAAACATTCTAAACAGAATGTTATCTTGGGGTTGAAAAAATATTTTGCGAATAATGTTTGGCCAAAATATTTTCAATAACGTTTTAAAAACGTTTTCATGACCCGACATTTAAATGTTATTAAAAGGTTTTGAAAAAAACATTTTAAGAACATTTCTGTGTTTGCTGGATTCAAATATTTTAACATAATGTTATATAAGTATTGACACAATATTTGGCAAAAATGTTTGCAAAAATAGTTTACAATAACATTTTTTGAAAACATTTAAAAATATTGTTACAGTGTAGTTTTCATACAAAACGTTTTAAAACGTTATCATGACCTTTTTATAACCCGACATTTTAATGTTATTAAAACATTTTTACCTAAACCAAAAGCCAAAATATAACTTATTTAAAACGTTTTTAAAACGTTTTTGTGTTTGCTGGGCAGGCTCGAAAACCGGTTGTTGATGGTGGCCTTCGTCTTTGTTGAGTGACTGAGGTGGTGTCTGATGTTTATTCCCATTCACCTCGGGTAATAGTCTTGATCTAGTACTTTTCACATCCTTCTCCTATTTTCCCCTAAATATGACATGAAATCACTATTTCAACATAATTAGGCTTTGAAAATAGAGATCTCTTGCAATATTTATACAAGAGAGAAACATATGATGGCCCTCACCAATTCCCTCTCTATGGTCACTTTTATGGTCGGTCCTACGACCGGGTGCTGGGTGGGCATTTCACTAAATTGAGAGCAAGGGCTGGAACTTTTTGAAACTTAGGGGTTGGTACAACCCCCCCCCCCCTCCCCTTCTCATAGGTCTAGTAATAACGAACAAAACATTGTATGCCTTTACTTTTTAATCGCGCACTTTGCCCATATTAGATTATCTCATATAAATGTATTAATGTGAAGATGTAATGCATTAAGCAAATTACACTGAAGCACAAGCAAATGAAAGGTATTAAAATTACTTTTAATCTTTAAAATTACGATTCTTTTGATTCGTTGCTATAATCATAATAAGGTATATTCCGATAATCCTAAAGGAATTTGGAACTAGATGCAGAATTAAAGGGACGGTATAAGAAATTACCTTCCCTACTCTATACTTATAATCATTATTATTGTGTCTAATTTATATACATACATCCCTTTAATATTATTGGAAAATAACAAATGCATTAGTTAATTACCTAATAAGGTAATATTCAATGGGGAATTTCTCTGAGATGTCGCCGAATCACATAACTTCATATCTCACGAAATACAGTTTCCGATAATATGTGTGTAAGAAAAGACTTCAAATTTTCTTTTGAAGTATTTTTCTATAATCGCATTTTCTATCTTAAGGCAGCTGTGTACTCTAGACATTGTTTCTTTCGCAAAATTGAGTTTTTTTGATATGTTTGTACTTTGTTATGTTTTTTATAAATACAAGGAATGAAAATCCAGATTTGTAAACTCCAACTGCAATATTTTAAGGATTTTATTTCACTATTCCACTCGTGTTTGAAATTGAAAAGGAAAGAAGATCTTTGTTGTACCAGCAGGGTACACGCGCGCAACAACGCATCGCGTTGCGTATCGCGCAATTTGTTAACGCACAAATACGCTACGCATACGCAACGCTTATCTGCATGCGCGGCGCATCTTATGGAAACACCACGGAAGCACAAAAGCCTAGTGGTCAAATGGCTCCGTTTTACCTAATAAAATGTGGGTTTTTTCAAGTTCTTTCCCCCGATTTAAATATCAAGTTATGAATGGATTTCGCTCAAACTTCTCAAGGGGCCGTGGATTTGCCCGATGTTTATGTAATGTAAGGTAGAAAAATAAAAACTGCCGCATTCTCCTGCGAGATTCGATGAAAGCGCAAAATGTGATCACTTTAAACTTCAACGGCCATTATTTCAATGTTCATTTTCTCGGTAAAATGACGATTTAGGTACACAATAACTCAATAAAATACGGCATCTATAAACGGTCGACTCAAGAAACGGTTTTCTCATTTTTTTTTATATCTTGGTCTATTTCCGATTTTAGGCATCATTTTGTGCAAATTGGCGTTTGTGAATTTTAAAAAGTTCAATTTGATGCCTTATATGGTCAATATCTCAAAAAATAAGGCCAATATCAAAAAAATAAAAAAACTGTTTTTGGAATGGAGCCTCAAGATTGAGCTAAAAACAAAATAAAATATTTTGGAAAGAATGTTTTTTTGTTATGATGTACCTAACAAATATTGCCAAAAACTCACTGTTTTGTGATTTTCTTCATAATTGTTGTTTTTACCCCAAATCTGTATATATATTAAGATTTATTGATGTCTTGCCTTCATAAAAATGTATACTTTTATATGTCTTGCGCGAATAATTACAAAGTTATTGCACTTTTACTACATGCATGTCTGAGAGTACACAGCCTCCTTAAATATACCATCAAAGTCATTGATTTGTATTTCTAATTAGATACGACATCGTGTTTCGATCTTGTCCCGATTTTGCGAATATGACGCAGATATGACACATTGTGTTGGTGGGCGAATGATTGCGGGCGAACACGTTGTGTAAAATTTAACCATCCACTTTGTAAGTATAGACTCGCAAAATTAATCTAATCCAGGTTTTGTAAAAAAGACACCAAACTGACATTATAAAATAGACATCAGTAAGTTTATTTCAACTTTCTTTATACAGGGTAGCAGTTAGAGTCCACGAACCCCCTAGCAGTAATCTAGAGGATCCACGCTAACATAACCATTTTTTAAACCTCTTGCACCTAGACTATTTAAAGACCTATTAAAAAAACCTCTCAACAAAAGAACAACCCAAAAGCTCATCACCTGAGAAATGAGATGCCTAAGAAGAGCAGCTAATAAGTCAAGGAGGGATAAAATCAGGAATGAGGATATCAGAAAGATGGTGGGCACCACACCAATCACAGAATATGTTGCAAAACAACAAGTTAGATGGTTCGGTCACCTTATGCGAATGGCCCCTAGCCAACCTGCAGCAAGAGCATATAACAGCAAAACAACAGGAACTAGGGCTAGAGGAAGGCCAAGGAAGAGGTGGGCAGATGGAGAAAAGGAAGTACTCTCAAGTCATGGGATTACCATGAGTGAGGCTACCCGACTTCCCCAGGAAAGAAAGTTACATTTCCCCACGACGCTATGAAAGGCAAAAGTGGTGGATTAAAGTAGAGTAAAGTAAGTAAGTAAAAAATAGACATACTTTCTGTGTGTAGTGAACAATATGATGCCGTCATTATGTTTCTTTATCTTCTTATTCACGTCTAATTGAATGACTGGGTACATTAGCAGTAAGTGGTGAGAGGCATTTATTCTGTTCTGTGCTCTTTGATCAACGCAAAACTAGAGAGGCTAGGTACAGGCTCATCGCACGATTCCTCTTGTCATTGTTAAAAAAACCAAAATGCAGTCAAGCAATTCAAAATTCTACATGTGAGTAATCTCGACCACTGACGCATTTTGCTAAAGCTGACTATGGTAAGGAATGCATCACAGTAAGTTCTAATTATTGAATGTGTTTCAGAAACTACATTTTTCTTTTGGGTCTTTGACTCTCGTCACCCTCATAACAAAATTGCCTTAGTCATTATTACATGTTTCTCATTTACAATTTTGTTTTTCTGAATAATAAACCCATCTCTTCTGATGTATTCCACAAGTTAATGAAGAATGCGGCTGGAAATTTGATTAGTTATGGGTTTGTTATTCAGAAAATCATGATATTATAAAATAAAATAAAACGCTAGGATATTTAATTCCTGACAACGGGGAAATACACTGTTAGAAGTATCCGTGATTACGCATGATTTTTCAAACGTAACATTACAGAATTTCGTATTTTTGACGTTTTTAAGGTACTTTAACGTAAAGGTACAGTGCGCAGATGAAAAATTACGTAAATCCGGTACAACAACTGTAATACACCATCATCAACTGTTATTTAACGTGGAAAGTATCGTCATTGTGTTTTTTAGATAAAGTGTTTGTAAATTCAAGTACGAAAAACTCAAACGGTAGAGGTGACTGCCAATCTAGAGGCTCCTGGTTCAATTCCTGGTTAGTGCATTAAGGTAAGTGACTTGTATAAATTAACGGAGGTATTTTTGATTGCGAGAATAGCTAAGTAGATACTAATATAGTTTATTGAAAACATAGATTGCATCACCAGCTACAATTCATTTTTTTTTCACAATTACCATTATTTGACATTTGGCCGTTATTTCCCGTTCGCCGTAGATAAACGTTATGTACAAAATACTTTTCTACGACTTACGTTATTTTACGGAGTTTTAACTGGAGTCTTAGCTGCCACTTAAAATACCGGGTTTTTTTACGATTATTTTTCTAACAGCAGCGTACTTCGGTTATACATATCATTGCGCTTTTATAAATACGCACGTGACCACCTCCGCGCTGCCATAGCAGCTTATAGATGAGTTGACGTCTATGTTTATCAACAAAGTCAAAGGACCGGTTATCTTTATGCTTGAGTGAACCCCATGCAACCACTACACTTTTCAATAGTCTTATTGTGATGTGGCGGGAGTTTTAAAAACATGAGCCCTGAACAAAATATGATGCGCGCTCATGCTGCCAGACAAAAAACAATGGAAATTGTGATGATGCGTGCGCATACTGCCAGGCATTGACGTCAGAAGTAGACAGTATAGACAGTAAGTCTCGAAGTGAGTGGTCTTTCTATCATTTGAATGCAAAGGCAGAACAACATGAGACTGCTGTGCAGCAAAATTGTCTATTTTGTTCAACTTTGTAATTATTATTATATTGTAAACGTTTCCGTCGTTGAATATTTTTCCCTATCGTCAAATAATTTCAAAATATTGTTTTTGATAACATATTAAAAATTCGGAATTGCAAAATGTGTAATAATTTTGCAATTCAATTAATACTTAAATTTGATGATATTCATCAACAGAGTTCCTATCCCTTTCTGTATAGTTGTCAATGCATGAGGATTTGGTCACGCTTGCTGGTCTTGGTATGTCGTGCCCATGGGTCACGTGCGTATTTATAAAAGCGCACACTCAACAGTGTACATCATTTTAAAGACGAGAAACAGCATTTACTGTGCTCCGACAACATTGATGCACTAGCATCTGCCGAAGTTTATTCTCCATCTTACCAAACATGTATGCACTTCTGATTTGTAGTTCAAGTAATCTTTTGGCGCACATTTAAAATGAAAAGTAAACACAATACCTGCTTTAAGATTGCTATACATGAATTACTCGCTTGTAAATACAGCTCTGGACCCACTAACCTAAATAACTGATGGATTGCTACATTTGTTTCCAGCAAATTACTCTACACAACAGATTCATCAAGTGACGAGTACAAATTAGTCTGAACACCGAGTTAGTATAATGAGAAACGATAAAGAATGTAGGCAGCAGTTGTCAATTTGTCGGAATATATTTCAACTATGCGTAACAACCAGCACCATTACACATTCAAAGATGGCAGACGCGACGCCAATTTACTATGTATTTTTACTGCCATTGGCGCTCATTATTTCCAGGGCCAGGGGTCCAAATTTGATTAAAATCGCGCTAATTACTTATGTAACAATAGTTGAGACGAGTCTTGCCTTAGTTCTGTTTGAGGTAACAAAACCCTAACTCGGTATATTAATTTGATTGAATAGTTAAATCAAATAAATAATACTGGTTATTTGAAATCTTTATTTGTTTTTAGTGTAGGGGTAATTTGGTCCAATACAGGCCGCCTGTAGCCAATCCTTAGCATTATTTGCAAGTTCATGGCTTAAATTTAGGCTTCTGCTATCTCAAAGTCTAAGAATTGTCCTTGCGCAAATCTTATTTAGACTCAATAATGTCTTGGCAACATTTATTTAGAAACCTTGAACATTACTTTTAACCCATATCCTACTGACACGAAGTCTAAATGTTGGGTTTGCATTTCCCATGTTTTCTCTGTGTCAAACAAATAATGTGTCTACTCTATCCAATGATATCAAAATATAACAAACACGTAAAAATACTGCAATTTCTGAACTGAGTTTGTCCTTTTATGATGGGTGTGTATCTTACAGACACCATCCGCTGAAATCCAAACCAATGTCCGCTCTTTGGACACCACTTAAAATACTTCTATAATTTATTGTATAAACTTCCATATCTAAGAATGAATAAAGAAGGCGTCCTAATTGTCTGCTAAAAACATTTTGCCCCCTTTTTGCCAAAATTGCCTGTCCCATGTTTTCAAAAAGTCTTGCCCTTTACAATTTTAACTTCCAAGGGCACATAATTACTGCACAGCCCCTTAACAGTCGTATTAAACTTCAACACTCACTTTTGTAACAGAAGTCTTAAAATTGTTAACACGCTTTCGTATAATACGTGTTAATAAAGTATTAAATAGGTATCAAACTTCTTGTTTTCAATCATCGTTTTTCCATAACGTAATTTCCAAACTGATTTGAAATAAAATAAGAACAAGTATTGGTTTCTTTAACAATATAAACATAATAAAAATGTTACTTGTGATTCTTACCAATTTAGCTCAACTACGTCAGAATACGAAACGCGTCAACTATTTGATTAAAGTGCTTCAATTTGTGCTGTCATAACATATAAATTCAAAGATATAAACTATATAGCTATATTTGACTAGATAATTGCAGAGGCGCAGACATAGAAGTGTTATATTATCAATAATCATAACATAAACTCATATTTTTTTACATCGGAACAATACACTGTTAATATGATTAACCTACATTGAAGGTGTTATTCTCTCATTTAAGCGTTGCTTCAATCCTCCGCGATAAGCTTTCTTGACTAGCTTGATTAGTTATTCATCAATACAAGTGTTTGCTATACTGTAGACATATAATTATTTAAATTACCTGGGGGAGCAAGTTTCTTGCAACGTTAATTCAAAATGACATGGAACTTTTAGTAAGTTTGCGTGAAGGTAATATAATTAATAAATATGTTATATCATTTCAAACTAATAGTAGAACATACGAAATAAAACGTGAAAGAAGCGCATTTCTATTTGTTTCAAACTCTCAGCAGTTGACAACTTTAATTATACATCACATTTTGGGAAAAGGTAAGGATGAAAAAAAAAAACTGTTCGTAAAGCAACATTTACAAAGTTACAATGTTTTCGTGAAATGTTAACAAGTTAATTAAATTTCATCTGAAAGAACTGCTAGAATGAAAACACCACGCACCACCCCACCCCCACACACCTCTCATTTTGAGTCGCTTACACAGGTTGCATGTGTATAGGCGTGTGCAGAAAAAACAATCCTGCTGGCTGTTTGGCATATCCCGATCACTGTTCTATTTAGTTTACTCAGATCTTTCATACAGAGTGTCAAAAAAGAAGAGAACCCACATTGCGCCCTCTTTTTCTGCTATTTCTGACAAATTGATCAAACATGGTTTGGTATGTAAAGAAACTTTTAACCGTTCGCTTTGATAAACCAAAACAATTATTTCAATCAGCTCACAACTTTTGAAGTTTTGCTCATTCAAAGAAATGTGTCAATTGCGTTACGTACCATCCTTGTGCGCCGGATACTTGCGAATTCAGCAGTAATACGTTTGCGAAGATCTTGGATTTTGCCACAAAAGAAGAAATGAAGTGGTGTGAGGTCTGGTGATCTTGCAGGCCATTCCACAGCATGACCCATCCCAACCACTATCCGTGGACAGAGTGAAAAACGGGTAATTTTCTTTAAAAGGCATATCTTCAAAAGTTGTGAGCCGATTGAAATAAAGATTTTGGTTTATTAAAGCTAACGATTAAACGTTTCTTTACAAACCAAGATATATTTGATCAACTTTTCAGAAGGGTGCAATGAGGGTTCTCTTTTTTTCGGGGGGGAGACACCCTGTAGCACGCCAGAGTGGACAATATCCACATTGAGAAAGGACAAAACTCCACAAAAGTAATCGAGAATTAAAAAAAAACTCATCGAGAAGAAAAAGTAGAAGTAGTTTCCTCCACAGCCAGTTGATTTAAATTTATGACACATGTTATGCAGACATCAAGTTTTGAGTTTCGAGATCAGTTTTCGGATGCGAGCTAAGTTCTCGATCTTCGAGATACGTTTTCGAGTTTCGAATTAAATAAGTGTTTGCGAGCACGCACGCGAGTTAGCAAGTGTTAAAGGGTACGCACGAGTAAGAGCCAGTTTTTCAAAGTGTACTCGATTATATTATATTATCAACTTTATATTAATCTTTGTACAGGACTGGTTGAGGTGTATTATTGATTGATATTGTCGTGATAACTTACACCAAAGCTCTAACATTATCGTGGTAAGCATCTTCAATCAACTGGCTCTTGCTAAATAATGCACCAAACCTAACAACTTCTTCATGGCAGTTAGTATCCCACCGAGACAAAGGCCCACTCGACAACCATGAGGTGGCGTGATGAATAGCTTTCAACATTTTTTAGCCTCTATACACATTAGTGACCCAACAGCGAGATGTCATAGTTTTGACCTCCCCCATCAAACATGGGCGAGACTAAAAAAACGCCTTCGCACAGGGTTGGACACTTCAAGTCTAATATGTAGACATGGGACCTGTATGACAGCCCAGCTTGTGGATGTGGAGCAGAATAAAGGAGAACTGATCACATCCTCTCTGAATGTCAACTGACGCAGTGGTTAGGGTACACGTCTGTGTTATATGAGAGCTCATGTTTATGAATGAGAGAAACGTCAGTCAAGAATTAGGTCACAAGTTTAGTAGTTACAATAAAAACAAAATTAGTCCATTTGCCATACATATATGCATGGATCGCCATTGCCTCTCTAATCCAGTTTCCGTAATAAAGAAAACATGTTTTTATAAGATTTACTCTTATCTGGAGGCATTTTAAGCAGATTTAAAATAATACTATATTACAGCCTCGTGGCAAACTGTGATATTTATCAAATCATTTAAAACATAATGTTGAATTTGGGTGTATTACAATGCCTTTAGGGGTATAGTTAAGATACTTTCCAAATAAGTTTACCAATTTCCGAGGATAATCTTCAGATCATTACATTCAACTTTAAAGTTTAGTGTCCTATATACATCATGAGCAGTCAATCATATGGGGTGCATGTATCTTTTTTCTTAGGTTACTTTGTTCTATTTATTTGCAGATCAAACGTAATAGCATTACATATATGGTATATGAACAAATCGGACATACTAGTATTCAACAATCTTAGTGCGCTGAAACAGACATAAATGAAAATATAATAATATAAAGAAACGCAGCAAATAACAAATTTATTATATATACGCAGTGTGAAGATGTATCCATCTTGAAAGTGTTTTTGAATTGGCTGGTGCTTTGCGAATAAGTTGTGGCAGTATATTTCACAGTTTTGGGGCAATGATGACAAATGGCGCGTAGGTTTTTTGCGGTAAGCTAGGTAGAGTTGAAGAATACATTTAACTTATGCAGGCACACAGTGACCTGCATTCTTGCGAGAAGACCGACGGGATACTGGTGTTTTTTATCTGTGAATTCTAGATGAGCCTGGAAATACTTAATATGTTTCATAATTGCCTTTATGTACTTGCTTATACCCCATCCTACCCTTGTAGCAAATTGCATGTTGGGCGGACATTTAGCGCAACCATCTTTCACTTTTTTCAGCAGATAGATGGCGTGTATATAATACCTAAATCAACTGCCAAAGATATGACATTTTGAAACTGGACACTAAAAACCATTTTCAGCGTTACTCAAGCAAAATTTTCAGCGTTGCTCGGGGTATTGTCAGTGTATTTTCCGTGTGGCTATTGTCTGTATAATAGCCGAGTTTGTAAAATGAAATAAATAAAATAAAAAGACTAGAAAAAAAAAAACCGACTGATGCTGTGGTTAGGGTACTCGTCTGTGTTATATGAGAGCTCAGGTTTATGAATGAGAGAAACGTCAGTCAAGAATTAGGTCACAAGTTTAGTAGTTAAAATTAGTCCATTTGCCATATGCATATATCGCCATTGCCTCTCTAATCCAGTTTCCATAAGAAAGAAAACATGTTTTTATAAGATTTACACTTATCCAGAGGCATTGTAAGTAGATTTAAAATAACACTATGTTACAGCCTCATGGCAAACTGTGATATTTATCAAATCATCGAAAACATTGAATTTGGGTGTATTACAATACCTTAAGGGGTATTATAGTTAAGATACTTTCCAAATCAGTTTACCAATTTCCGAGGATAATCTTCAGATCATTACATTTAACTTTAAAGTTAGTGTCCTACATCATGAGCAGTCCATTATATGGGGTGCATGTATATATTTTTTCTTAGGTTACTTTGTTCTATTTATTTGAAGATCAAACGTAATAGCATAATACCGGGTGTCCCAATAAATGGTTACATGTAGATTTTAAAAAATAAAGTCTAAGTTAATGTTAACAGATGTCCTTATCATAACGTTATATTTTTATCATGTTTACGTGACATAATGTAACACGAGGTTCACTACCCGCAAGGCGCACACGGCTAAAATAACATGGCAGATGCCGTATATATTATTCTGTTGAATAGATAATTAAACTTATTAAGTTTTATTTCGAGAGTCCTGAAAATGGACAATATTCTAACGGTATGTAACACAGCAGTGATTCAACTCAACTAAACCCAATTAACAAAGCCTATATGCAAATTGTTATTAAATTCATTATGTTGATGGCAGGAGATACAACGTGCAGAAATGCCTTCATCAAAAAGTGCTCTTCTCTAATAACCATCTCCCTTTATTTTTTACCACCAAGAGTAAAGAAACTCTAAGATGTGCAATATTTAATTTGTCAATATGGTTCTTTTGTACTATAAGTGTTTCAACCTTGAAAACAATTTAAAAAAAGATAAAATGAAAATAAGTAAAATAACAAAGACACGAAAACAAAGATGTGCTTGTGCTCAACTTTATTTGTACGATATTTTGATGATTAGTCACTCTTGACATCCCTTGAATTTTTTTTTAGGGTTTTTTTTAGCCTTACTCAAGCAAAATTTTCTGCGTTACTCGTTATAATTACAGTGTATTTTCCGTATGGCTATTGTCTGCGTTATGAGCAATATCCATTGGATTGATTTCCGTAACAATAGCATTGTCCAATGCATTTCAGTGTGATTAGGGCATTTCAGTTTAAACTGTCAGGTCAAGAACTTGTACATTTGGCAGAATATGTGTTCTTACTCTGGTTCGACGTAACCAAGTAACAAATTGCACGCAAAT
This sequence comes from Amphiura filiformis, assembly GCF_039555335.1. Taxonomy (NCBI): domain Eukaryota; kingdom Metazoa; phylum Echinodermata; class Ophiuroidea; order Amphilepidida; family Amphiuridae; genus Amphiura; species Amphiura filiformis. The sequence goes on along the minus strand of NC_092630.1, from coordinate 32,985,391 downwards.
ACCGGCAGATTTTGTTTTATATGAACAACTCTGCAACCATTTCGTGGAAATTGCGTTAAAACATTTGAACGCAGATTTTGACAGTTTTGACAGCTAGAATTTATACTGGTGTACTGTATTCATACATATGTCATTATTATTGAGCAGAAAAAAACAGGTGGGCTTGTATGAACACACCATGCCCACACCACACCATTTCTAGGGTCTGGGCATAGACTGCAGTCTGGGTCAGTCTTGGTTTTTGCTTCCCACATGCTTCCCATATCATGGAGGGTAAAAAATTACAAATGAACACGCTATGACTTGACGATAAAGCTCGATACGCACAATGTATGCATAAAAACACCTAATAATAAAGTAGCCTACTTGTACAGAACTAGACCACACGATTTCATGAGTATCGATTGGTAACATTTTCCAACATGTCAGCGCTAAAATCGGACATAATAGATGAATAAAAGCTGTTGCGGAAATTTCAAGGGAGAAGTCGGAAAAGATTACTGTAATCTAAATATGATTGTGTTTCTTTGCGTTCTGTTATATTTGCTAATATAATTGTTTTGTTGATGTTGCTTTTTTTATAACTGTTTAATCAACTTGCTCTTTTGTGCACGAGATCAAGATGAGTAAAAAAGAGCCGCATTCAAATGATTTAACTGTTCGCTTTATGATATCAGCCTTGATCCGACATGTCCAAGATAATACGAGGTAATTGTCTCTTGATGTTTATGTCTTATGGGAAAGTAGTTTCTCTATATTGAAGTAAACCCTACACATGTTTTCTTCTGCTCATCTCCTTTAAACATCAATACGGTAATTTCATTGTGTTTAATACATGTTCCAGATTAAATGAGGAACCTATGAACGTCGTGAATATTTCATCAACTAACGCTCAGCCTCAGGGGCAAGGTTAGCCAATGGGGCGTCCTTGAGTTTATTCCATTATGGGTATTTTTTCTTGGATTGTACTCTTTTGCCAGCAAGCACAATTTGTACAGAAAACGTTTAAATGTGGCTTTTGTAAAGGGTATAAAAAGGGTACAAAACGTTTTTATAACATTCAAAGGTATTTTTGCAAATTTGCTGATATTTAATATGATGCTATTAAGTGTTATTTTATTAAAATGTTTAACAAAACAAAACATAAATAAATAAAACATAAATAAATAAATAAGTAAATAAATAAATAAATAAATAAATAAATAAATAAATAAATAAATAAATAAATAAATAAATAAATAAATAAATAAATAAATAAATAAATAAGCTTCTTGTCAACAAGTCATTATTCAACTATCATTTCGAAGGTTTACAAACTTGATTCGAAATCTCAAAAATGCCCCCTCGAAGCAACCGTACTTATTTACATGCTCACGGATAATTTCATTTCAATGTTGTCAACAACTCTCTCCACATAACCCAAAACAACTTCACCTCTGCCGCCTCGAATCACCATTCTAGACATCTAAATTGTACTTCAGACAATAATGCAAGAGCCGGAAGTACAAGGAATGCAAATTAAACCAGCTTTGATTTGATAAGTTCTGAATAATCACAACGTATAATTTATTCAACTGATTTTCTGTTTTGACCTAGATCTCTCCTTTAGAGATATAAATTGTTCAGCGCAGAAGATGATACCTTAATTGACCATGCGCTAAACCACCTAAAAAGGACAGTTGGAGCAGTAACACTTTTCACCTATGTGCCAGCTACTACTATACACGAAAAACCCAGATCCTAGGATTCGACGGTCCGCACGATCCCGTGATCTTGCAGTTGAGATACCACGATCAAACATTAATGTCAGCCATTAAAGAGTTCTTATACAGCTCGCATGTGGAATGCTCTCCTTGTAATAGCCCTACTATGAAACCTCGGGGCGGCTTCAATAATGTCAATAGCTATCTGGGCGCAAACCTGTCAGCAGTCACTTGCTATTAATATTTCACCAAAACCGAATAATTAATTCATGTACCTGAGGCATATGATTCCCCGTAGAAACACCTACAAGTCATTGTGGCATCAGGGTCAGTTGTTGGGGGCAAAACTACAAAATTCCCGATGTGCATCATTTGGCCAGCGACAATAATTTATTTACGCTATTTTAGCCCAAAGTCAAGGCATTTACCGGACTAAAAATAAGAACCACTGGTGTATTTCGTCCCGATAAATGCAATCAAGTTATTTAGCGGACTAAAAATAAGAATCACAATTCTGGTCGATTTCTTCCCGGTAGATGGAATTAAGGTGTTTACCGGGCTAAAAATAAAAATCACAGTTCTGGTCGATTTTTGCCCTGTAGATGGAATCAAGGTATTTACCGGACTAAAAATAAGAACCACAATTCTGGTCGATTTCTGCCCTGTAGATGGAATCAAGGTATTAACCTCACTAAAAATAAGAACCACAATTCTGGTCGATTCCTTCCTGGTAGATGGAATCAAGGTATTAACCGAACTAAAATAAGAATCACAATTCTGGTCGATTTCTGCCCGGCAGATGGAGGTGGCCCGCCCGGTAATTGTCATCTGGAGGGAACATTTAAAGATATTCCCAAAAATAATCCACTGAAATTGTTTAGCCCTAGGGAGTTCATGTTCTATTCCGATACTTACGGTCTCTTTGCTTTACTCAATTCCTTTTATTTTAATGGGTACTTTACAATTAGAGCAAATCAGAGGAGCAAGGACGTGTTTTCTATCGAAGTCATATAACCTATTATATCAAAGTAAGGAAACGCGCGACGCATGTAGCAATTAATACGTGAATTAATTGAAGCATTGAATGTTTCAAACAGCACATTGAATTGGCACTTGACTAAAATGTTTACATGACGAGCCTCTAGGCCTCATAATGTGAATATGATATGAATGTTATTAATGGAATGGAATAATAATTCAAAGAGACTAGCAATCGAGGGAAAATGAAACGAATGATGAAGTTGTGTAAGTCATCTCTTACAACATTACAGTCTCATTTCACCAGAAATGGGTAAAGACAGATACGGTTTACCATTATCAATCAAATTGGGATTTTTGACACTTTTTGTTTTTGTCGCCACACTGTAAAAATATTTTACTCAACACTGAGTAAAAAGTCAAGCTCAACAGTTGAATCAAGAATTACTCAACATTGAGCTCATATTGGTCAGAACTCAACAAATAAGTAAAAAGTTATTCAATGTTGAGTAATTTTTTACTCAACAGTAGCCTGTATAATTATGTACTGATGAGGTACTCTCCCAATTTTTCAATCACAGTAGTGGCTTGTTCTGGTTCTGCAAAATCTGCGTAGACACCAATGATAACAGGTGAAAGTTTATAACAACGATAAAACTTGAAAAGGTCAAGAAGAATTAATTATTAGATCAGAACCCCAGGGCATATCTCCTGCTATAGGACTTCCATTTATTAAGGATGTAAAGAAAACCGGAGAGAGGGAAGAGGCGTACAAATTGATGATGATTACCGATGATGGTTAACCGACAATCGACCTAACAAGCACAAAAAGTCTTGAAATCCTAAAACTTACATGCTGGACGACATTGTCCTCAACCTCTCTTTCCGTTGGGGGCGGTGTTGAATATTTTGACTATTTGAGCTTTCTATGACTCCAAGAAGCTTATCCCTGCAAGTGACTCCAAGATATGAATACAGCCAATGGGGATGCGATCATTTCATCATCTTGAACTTTAAATGGAAGAAGCAATTGAAAGAATATGGCCAAATGACACCTAACAAGCTCAGCTTGGTTTAGTTGTTCGTTTTGCCAAGCTTAGTCCCTTTCACAAGACGATATAAACCTAGATATTAAACATTATGCAAAGAGAAGTAAAGTATTAAAATGTAAAAAAAATACGTCTGAACCACCATAATATCTGGGAAGATTAACTGCCGCTGTTCTAACTTGCCGCTCCTCTAACTTCCATATTCTTAACTATATACCATGTAAACTCTTACCCGTCTTCTGTACTTTCTTACCTTAAGTAGTTATGTGAACACTTTATAATGTGCCACAAAATGATACGGTCGTTACTGCTGCATCCCCTAATAATTTGTAGAAAACTGGAAACAGAATGTAATCTGTTACATTCGTTTCTTTTGTTTTGTTTTTCAAAAAGAAAATCGCATACGAGGGAACATCGTCTTTACAAAATAGGCACAACACATCCATTAATAATGAACCACAATAACTGTTCTTCTTTGTTCAATTGTTGAATGCCTGTTTTAATACAATTGGTATTGGCACTTTGATTATGCTCAGATTGATATGACTTTTGTTTATTTCATTAGTAATACATGATTAATGTATAATGCTGAAGGGCAACACTGTCTTATTATCTTTGGGTATTACTTGCCTTTGCTCTGTTATTTCTCTCGTAAAACAGGTGGAGTTTTCCATTATCAAACTATACAGTTATCTTCGTTCTCAATACGGACTAGAGGCTACAAACATTACATTGATCTAATCCAGCCACCGTGAGCTTTCTGTAATCAAAATTGAATGTATTAATTTAGTTGTATATATTTATACAAAGATGAAAATGTAGAGATAGAAGATATAGCCTGATCTTGATGTAACCATGTAACAATACTTACCTGATGCATCCATCAATGCAGCAAAGGTATCTCAACACATTGCAACGAATGAACCAGAGGGTTCTGTTTCAAACTGGTGGAATATGCATTATGTTATATGTGATGCCGTCATGTCACTTCATCTGGAATTAACAAGAAATCGTATAGCTTATTCTAACTTTGGATTTCCCGAATATATACAGCCTTAACAGTGTACTTCGGCTATATTTATAAATGCGCTTTTATAAATACGCACGTGACCACCTCCGCGCTGCCATAACAGCTTGTATATAGATAGTAAGTCTCGAAGTGACCTTGTACGTAGCGGGTGGCCTTCCTATACATTTGAATGCAAAGGCGGAACAACACGAGACTACTGTGCAGCAAAATTGTCTATTTTGTTAAACTTTGTGATTATATTGTAAATGTTTCCGTCGTTGAATATTATTTCCGTCGTCAAATATTTTCAAAATGTTGTTTTTGGTAACATATTACAAAGTCGAATCGCCATCCCCCCATTTGTAATAATTGTACTATTCAATTAATACTTAAATTTGATTATTTGTATCTATAGAGTTCCTATGCTTTTCTGTAGAGTGGTCAATGCATGAGGATTTGGTCACGCTTGCTGGTCTTGGTATGTCGTGCCCATGAGTCACGTGCGTATTTATAAAAGCGCATTTATGAATATAACCGAAGTACACTGTTTAAAGCAATAATGTGTGATTTGCATAAAGAATAGGTTACTTTTCACTGATACCAAACAAGCGGAATGTTCAAATTATTAATTAAATTAATGCAAACATAAGTCGGCTGAGACATGCGATAATGGAAGATAATGGCAAAAACACTGTACTGCTGCCATTATGAATATAAATAGACGAATATCGTACTATACACTTTGACGGTATCTTGTTTGTAATCTCATTCCATTTGCCTTTTCTTTCTGTTATCCAAAGTGCGATTTTGGATAAAAATTGTTACAAATGAATGGGAATTTAGTGCCTATATAAAAATATTGATATCCCGGATTGGTATTGCGCAGTGGATTTGTAAATGGTTTTAAAAATCCGATTGTTAAGATTATCGTCAACGAAGAGATTATCGTAATTACAATGTTTTTGGCATCATTCGAAATTTAGCAATGCATTCAATTCATTCCGAAAGATTAGCAAACGGAGAACAACAAAATAAAATGACTTTTAATGAACTTTAAAAAATGCGATGTCGATGACTCAAAAGTCTAGATTCTGGAGGCGGATAAATGATGATAAATTGTTGAAAGATATGAAATAACTAAAGATATTAGACATATTAAACATTGGACTGTTTTCTCAAATTAAATTGGGTCAACATAACGATAACCTAGTTTAAGTCTACTTGCCAATGCAGTTTGGAGGAATTACAGTGACAGAAATAGACATGCTCGACAATTGACAAGGACTTATTCAATGATGATACAATGTGATACGGGCTTCTAGAAATAGAATACTGGAATGTTGTAGAAGCTGCAAATAATATTCCCAACAGACATTTTATTCGAAAAACATTTTTTACTAGGATCAATGTGAATGTTTTGTTACGTTATGTATATTCTAAACAAAGACAAATATGCCAAAACTCAAATACGCAGTCAGTACCTGTACCATTTGTTGAGAATTAAAGAAACGGCGATCTAAAATCCAAGGAAGTAACGAAATCAAAGTGGCACTTTTATGGCTAATCAATGCCAGCATGGCACAAGTTTCAATGTGCTAATCAATATGGAAGCACCCTTGCTGGTTCTCTTGTTTGAGAACGCTTTGTGTACAAATAAAAAACGACATGAAATGATGCATCTTGTAACTTTTGAATTTGCATATTTCTTCGGTATTGAATCCGAGCAAATAGATCTCGCTATTGGCTGCTTCTAATTATGACCTTTTTATATTGTACAAATATTGAATGTTTATGAGTTCAATGGTAAGAATATTTCCATGAGGTGAAATATGGAATGTTCATATTTCACCGAATGGAAATATGTTTTCCATTGAACGAATAAAAATATTCAATATTTGTTTTATATAACTCATATATAAGTTCTTTTCTTCCACTTAATTTTATAAATCACCAGGAAAATCTAAATGTATATTTATTTTAGAAGCAACACCCGTACCTATAATTGGCGAGTTAAGTTGCTATGGTAGCTCCGCGTCAGTGCAATGGAAAATGACTATTGCACGGGCGCGGAGTGCAATAGTCCTTTTTTAGTTTGCCGCTAAAAATTGCGGAAATAATCAATAGTAATTGGCCAATCAAATGACAAGAGAAAAATTTTTGTATGAGTTATATAAAATATTGTATAGCAGTCAGTTACACATACACACTTAAATATCATATCACTCCGATTTTTATTTAAAGAATAAATTCCGACAAGAGTAAAGGGTTAAAAAAACATTTTGATAATCAATCTGTTCGTTCATTAGATATGCTTTTCAGTCTTAAACAATACCAATATTTATTCAAGCGTACATTACAATATTAAACATTTTTCGGGCTGTTTTAATCAGTTTTTGTATACCTTAACTTATAATACATTACAGCGTAGGATTACTACTATAATGTGAATAAATTACATCAGTACAATTCACGATATATGATCTTACAAGCCGCTGTACAAGCTACTGGAGGCATTAGCGATTCCCCCTTATTATACCAGATACTTACAATGCATTAAGCAAATTACATTTGAAGCATAACCAAATGAAAATTATTAAAACCACTCTTTTATCTTTAAATTTGTTATCCTTTGATACGTTGCAATAATCATGTTTTTTGCTATATTTTTATATTTCCGGACCCTAAAGGAATTTGGTTCTAGGTGACGAAAAGGGATGGCAAAAGAAATTATATTCCCTGTGTTATTAACCATAAATGTGTCTAATCTATATGCATATGATCCATTTTATAATGTTTAATATAGTAGAATAAAAAATGGAATTTTTAATTGGATAAGAAGGTTACATACATTCAATATATGCTCCGCTTGAATGTGTTTCAATAACTATGTCTTTTGTTTGCCAACATTTGGATATTAATTCCTGACAACGGGAAAATTTTTTTGTCTTTGGGATGCTAATCTTCAAACTTCCTTTTGGTCTCTGGAAATGAAAAATATTGTGCATCATTAACAGAGTTAAGAACTAACTACTGAAAACAATCAATGAAAAGACATACTTTTAATCAACTGGATAAAACTACTTACAAAGAAGCACAAGATATACTGCCAACTGCCAAGGAGTTTGTCATCAGGGATCATGAAAGCCTCGGGATTTTTCCCTATCTTTCCATACCTACACTTCTAACAACATATAAAATGAAAAGTAAACACAATACCTGTTAGCGTAATTAAGACTGACATATTACCCACTCGTAAAAACAGCTGAGGACCCACTAACCTAAATAACTCACGGATTGCTATACATGAGTAACAGATTCCTCACGCGGCTTTTATAGATTAGTCTGAACACTGAGTTAAAAACAACAGGTAAAAGGAGAGACGATAACGAATGAAAGCAACACCTGTCAAATGGTCAAAATATATTTCCATCTTAGGGGCACACCATTAAATTTTCAATGGACACATGAAAGTATTTGTGTGGAGGATTTATTTCCGCAGAAGACTTGATATGTTCCAATTATATGGCTTTATCTAGAATTGTGTGGGCGAGGTTTTTTATTCACCACTGGAGCGATAAGCCACCCTTATGTCACAATCAACATCATTACACATTCAATTGGAATGTTACGAGTCTTCCTTATGCTTCTGTTCCTGTTTCGGGTATGAAATTGTACCTTATAGTTAAAATAAGCTATGGTGGTTGTTTGAAATCGTCTCCTGTTGAATAATTCTTCTTCTTAAGCCTCTAACAGATTTGTGCAATAGAGCAACATTTTCACCGGATGAAAAGAATGTCCATAAACCTAACTACCATTTCAAAGGAAATTAGAATTACGGAGTTTCGGAGTTTCTACATTTTTGACGGTTGACCTTACCCAGAGTATTTTTATCTATTAGGTATGTATCATGTCGAAGCAATGCTCTCGAGTACCATCGTTTTTCCATTTATCCCATTTTTTCCACTAAAAAGAGCCCAAAGGATGGATCTACGATTATCTTAAGTCATTTCAATGTAAGTACGTGCGTTATATAGTATGCCGGATGAAAACCTTACGGTGATTTGGTACACTACCGTCGAATGACGAGGTCAAACTTATAAGCTTACCAAGGGAGAAAGAACGCTCCTTAAAAGGCAGTTTCTGGAACCGGGTTCTTCTAAATTAGAAATCTCAAACCGCATCCACAATGAGCCTCCTGGACATTTTGTGAACTTAAACCAGGTCAAGATCTTAGACAGAGACTACAGTTGGTTCGAAAGAGGCACAAAAGAAGCATTGCAAATCAACCAGCCATCTCATAACAAAGACTGAAGCAGGTATAGACTTCTAGGAGTTTAATTACGACACTCTGAAAAGGTTAAGACCTAATGATAAACATTACAGTCTCACCGTTGCTGATGAAAGACGGAGTCATCTGAAACTCAGAGGTAGGCATAATTTTCTTTTCGGATAAAAAAGTTTTAAACTTTAATTCTTCAACACATACCAGCACCATATATTAACAACCGGTAACATAGGAATATTCAAATACAAAACAAGTCTAAACCGAGTTTATCAAGCTTAGGGCATGATCATTGTTTTTGACAGTTTGCTTTCCTTATCTTCAACTAGTATTGATACTTTGCTTTACTTTGCTTCGGCTATTTTAAAATCATATTTAATGCATATCTGCCCGGGACAACTTTCGTCTATACTTTCTTGTAGAAACAACAATATAAGAATGAAAACAACGAGACTGAATATATTTAGACGGGAAATATCATACAATGAGTTAAAATAATAATGTCTTACCAAGATTTAAACCTAGTAATGTTTGTCTTATGTCTTATGAATATACCAATTCATGTCATTAATTCACCAGCATGTTTGTTCTATGGTTTAAGCGCCCAATTCAACTACATTGTATATAGACATAATACGGATATTTAAAATTATTCCTAAAAAACTATTGAATTCGTCTGTTGAACTGTAACAGATATAATGCGTAAAATAGTATTTATTTATTATTTAGTAGCACGTTTTAACAATTTAATTAATTTGGAACACTTTTAGACTTTTAGGCTAAAATTGAGCCAGAGAGGCAATATTTCTGAATTTGGACAACATTGTTCTGTTATTGTCAACTTTATTGGCGTTTAAGGTAATATTTCCTTGACTTAAACACCAATAAGTGTTCGTCAGAACTGTAATGCAGGTATAAAGGTGGCACGAACTCAGCAAGTTTGAATATTACATAAACTTACTGTACATAAAGAAATAGTTTGAGTTCATTGACAAACAGAAATCCACGCATTTGTTTCGTACTGTAAAGTGGTAAAGTAATTACTGCATTGTTTTAATTTCACATTGTAATATTACGAGGGTCATTCAATTAAGTTCTACCGCCGCTATTATAACTTTGGTTCTGTAAATATAAGTTCTTCAAACTCGGCATGATCATACATTGGAATCTAACCCACAAATCGTCGGTCGCAACACATAGTGGCGTAAAGTGATTTTCCAAATTTTCCGTTTCACATAGTGGCGTATAGGTTTAGCTTGTTATTTTCCAATAATATTTATTCCTTGTTAAAGATACAGTTTAATAGTTTGAACCTTAAAATTCTAAATGGACTCGGGCCACTGAAAGATAACAGTGGAGGAGTATTGACTCTGTTACTAGTGGCATATCCTTCAAAAACGTTTTGCTCGGAAACGTAATTTGTCATTCACGTACGCCACTATGTGTTGCGACCGACGACATGAAGGCAACTGTTCATTAAAATAAATCCCTGCTAACCAGTTTAAATGTCTTTCTTTTAATACGCATCTGCAATATCTAACTTATTAAGAGGCATTATCTGTTATTTTGGAGAATTTTTTTAAAATGTTTGCCACGGTCAAAAAATGGATTTCCTTTAAACTTTCATATTTGATGCACCTTGACCTGAAACAAAGACACATGAAATAAATTTGGGAAAAATATCCCCGTTGCCATGGTAACAGCCAAATGTTCATTTTAGGCCTATTTTCACAATTTTGCATTTTTCAGCAGTCAATTTGTCAAGTTTTGAAGCCAGTGTTACTAATATACACAATATATATATACTGTTTTCTTTATAGGGTATGAATAGGTCAAACCTTAGATGCCGCATTGAAAGTATAAAAATAATCACCAGATGTCAGGGTGGGTTATACCATTTATTTGAAATAGGGGTGTTTTTCAATTTTTTCGAAGTATGAAAATATACCAACTTTGTATAGCTTATAAACCATATGGTAGTGCTCCGATTTCAACATCGACCCCAGCATGTTGAGATGATACATTGGTCTTATGAAAAAGTTACATTTGAGCTTGGGGAAAACACATCTGTATATACAGTGTTGCCAGACATTTTCCTATTTTTCGAAATTCAACACAAATCTCACCTTAAGTTAAATGATGTGAAAATGAAACATCATCCTTTCAAGGAACATTTATTAGAAAGAGAGTTTTTATTCATATCAAATTTGATCAGTTATAATGGTCAGTGTTGTTCTAAACCACATGGGTGTTGCCATAATTGGGGTTTTATTGTGATTTGTGGATATTTTCAACTTTTTAAAAGTTATAAAAATACCCAAATGCATTTCTATAATAAAGAAAGAAACATCGACCTCGTCATGTTGAGATGATACATTGGCCTTATGAAAAAGTTATTTTGATCTGGGGGGGGGGGGGTAAAACATCAGTTTATACAGTGTTGCCAGATATTTTCCTATTTTTTCATAATTCAACACAAGTCTCGCCGTAAGTTCAAAGATATGAAAATGAAACTTCACCTTCATACATGTATGGAACATATCTTTTTAGAAAGAAAGTTAATTTCATATTTAATTTGATCATCTGGGATGGTCAGTGTTATTCTAAGCCATATGGGTGTTGCCATAGCTGGCGTTTAATATGACAATATTTAGATATTTCCAGCTTTTGCAAGTCTTAAAATAGTACACACCTTTAAAATTATTGTGGAATGAACGCAATATTAAGGTTAAAAATTAACCTAAGAACACTTAGTATGTGAATTTAAATTTTAAATTTGAGTTCGGAAAATATTTCCTTCTATACACTGTATAGAAGGAATATATTATTCCGAACTCAAATTTAAAATTTGTATAGTATAGTATTTGTATTTGTATAGTGTACAGTATTGCCAGATATTATCACATAATTCAAAATTCAACGTATGTTGAGCTTTTTTCAGCTTTTTTTCAGCTTCTTTTCAGCTTTTTCAGCTATTTTTCAGTCTTAAAAATGCCAAAATACAATGGCATGCATTCCTAAAATAAAGATGTGAAAATGAAACATCGACCTCATCATGTTGAGATGATACATCGGTCTTATGAAAAATTTACATTTGAGCTTGGGGAAAAACATCTGTTTATACAGTGTTGCCTGATATTTTCCTATTTTTTCAAAATTCAGCACTAGTTTCACCTTAGGTTGAAAATGAAAGTTTATTATAGAAAGAAGTTTACTTTCATATTAAATTTGATCAGTTGTATAAATGGTCAGTGTTGTTCCAAACCACATGGGTGTTGCCATAATTAGGGTTAAATAGCGAGATGTGGTTATTTTGAACTTTTTACAAGTTTTAAAAATACCAAAATACCATGGTATGCATTCCTTAAAAAATATGTGGAAGTGATTTGGTCTTATGAAAAATTTACACTTAAGCTTGGGGAAAACATATGTTTATACAGTGTTGCCAGATATTTTCCTCACCTTAAGTTAAATGATGCGAAAATGAAACTTCACCTTCACAAGGAAAGTTTATTAAAATGAAATTTACTTTCATATTAAATTTGATCAGTTGTATAAATGGTCAGTGTTGTTCCAAACCACATGGGTGTTGATATAATTAGGGTTTAATAGTGAGATGTCGATATTTTTATAAGTCATAAGGGTTCAAATAGCGACGTTTTCACATATTTTTTGTGGACCTGAGAGCACATCAGACATATATTGAAATTTGCGATATAATACAAATTTTATGACAAATGATTAAAAATTGATATTTTGAAATTTAACAGATCTCAAAAGTAAATTGTATAAATCTAGTGATATGTACTTAAAAGTGTATGTAGCTGGAATGAAAAGCCGTCCATATGAAAATTTGACCTTTCGTATTGAAGATATAGATTTTTTCACCAAAACACCTAAGGTCTATTGGGGAAAAATCTATATCTTCACTATGAAAGGTCAAATTTTTCAATTAACATTAATTAATTGATTAGTGGTCGGCTTTTCATCCCAGCTACATACACTTTAAGTACACATCATTAGATTTATTAAATTAATTGTAATATGTCAAAAAATAAAAAATTCAATATGCATAATTTACCCTAAAATTTTTATTGTATCGCGAATTAAAAAAAAAATCTAAATTATTTTATATCAGAAGGACATTCCTCGTATTCAAAATGCAATTTGGTATGTCTGATGTGCTCTCAGGTCCGACAAAAATACTGTGCAAAGGTGGGTGACCAACCCTTAAAAAATACAACACAGAAAACATCAAACATGTATACTTTAAAATATACATAAAAGCCATAATGTTTTTACCAATATACACATACTAGCTAGGCTAAAATAAATTAAAATAACATAAGATTGTTACATTGCAAAAAGATGCATATAAGAGTAAGATAATGTTTAAATTACGCCTACCCCATATTATTAAAGCACACATCCCAACTATACTTGCAAAAAAGATATGGGGAAAAATGGGCAAAAACTATATAGATCCAGCAAATGTCTCGAAAGATATGAGAATAGTCAAAGACAATAACGCACAGAACCTTTTCACAGCCAGACAAATTAATGTCCAGTTACCTTTCCTGAGAGGAGCTCGCAGGAGAGTCGAAAGTATGAAGAAGAAATGACCATTGAAATGTTGCATGATATTGTTGCTAATTCTCTGTCATTCAAGCATCCCCTGCTCATTGATGACATGAATTTGTATGAGCTTGTAAAAGGAAGCAACTAAAATTAAGCTTTCAAGACTGAAGGAGATTTATATGAACACTTTTGCAGATACTTGCAGGGTTAAAGCAAAATAAAAAATCACCAAATGTTGATAAAAGTTGTCTGAGGAAATATCCGTTTAAAGTAGAAAAAGAGGACTACTGGGCACAGTATACCTATGACATGACCCCGGAGGATTCTCCCTAGTTAAAGGTATACGGGGATGTGCCACGGTTTTGGGGGTACCTTAGCAATTTTGGTATGTCGATTGGTGGGTTTGCAGTGGAGACAATACACCAATTTGGGTGCATTAAAGCAAAAGTGCCCATAAAAGCGCCAAATTAGGACAAATTTGTGTGCTTTTTGGGTGTTTTTTGTAAAAAATTGGAATACTATAGCTGTAACTTTAATAAGGTGTAATTTTAAAATTGAAAATGCATCCACATTTCACTATTAACTCCATTTATAGTGGCATCATCCATGTGGTTTATTCATGGCAGCGATTCAAACAATATAAATCCTAAAGTGAGACATACGTTGAATTTTGAATATATGTGATAATAACTGCCAATAATGTATAGAAGGAAATATTTTCCGAACTCAAATTTAAAATTTAAATTCACATACTAAGTGTTCTTAGGGTAATTTTTAACCTTAATATTGCGTTCATTCCACAATAATTTTAAGGATGTGTACTATTTTTAAAAAGCCGGAAATATCTAAATTGTCAAATTAAACGCCAGCAATGGCAACACCCATATGGCTTAGAAATAACACTGACCATCCCAGATGATCAAATTGAATATGAAATTAACTTTCTTTCTAAAAAGATATGTTCCGTATGAAGGTGAAGTTTCATTTTCATATCTTTTAACTTAGGGCGAGACTTGTGTTGAATTTCGAAAAAATAGGAAAATATCTGGCAACACTGTATAAACTGATGTTTTACCCCCCCCGATCAAAATAACTTTTTCATAAGGCCAATGTATCATCTCAACATGACGAGGTCGATGTTTCTTTCTTTATTATAGAAATGCATTTTGGTATTTTTATGACTTGTAAAAAGTTGAAAATATCCACAAATCACAATTAAACCCCAATTATGGCAACACCCATGTGGTTTAGAACAACACTGACCATTATAACTGATCAAATTTGATATGCATAAAAACTCTCTTTCTAATAAATGTTCCTTGAAAGGATGATGTTTCATTTTCACATCATTTAACTTAAGGTGAGATTTGTGTTGAATTTCGAAAAATAGGAAAATGTCTGGCAACACTGTATATACAAATGTGTTTTCCCCAAGCTCAAATGTAACTTTTTCATAAGACCAATGTATCATCTCAACATGCTGTGGTCGATGTTGAAATCGGAACACTACCATATGGTTTATGAGCTATACAAAGTTGGTATATTTTCATACTTTGAAAAAATTGAAAAACACCCTATTTCAAATAAATGGTATAACCCACCCTGACATCTGGTGATTATTTTTATACTTTCATTGCGGCATCTAAGGTTTGACCTATTCATACCTTATAAAGAAAAAATCATATTTATATTGTGTATATTAGTAACACTGGCTTCAAAACTTGACAATTTAACTGCTGAAAAATGCAAAAATTGTGAAAATAGGCCTAAAATTGAAATTTGCCTGTTACCATGGCAACGGGGATATTTTTCCGAAATTTAACCCATGTGTGTTAGTTTGAGGTCAAGGTCCATCAAATATGAAAGTATAAAGAAAATCTATTTTTGACCGTGGCAATTATATTCTCAAAATAACAGATAGTTCCTCTTAAATATTCAACAAATGGTTCTCAAGCTACAAGGTTTAATTGTTAATCAAATTAAGCTCTGGACATGACATTGTTAGATATCAAATGAGGAACGGGAAATAAAGGAACGCTCAATGTAGTGGATATTTAATCAACTATAAACGCTCAAGGGCAAGGTTTTACAATAGAGCAACATAAACAGCTATAAAATCAGCTCTTGATTTTATTCCATTCATCATGTTTTTATTATTTTTTTATTAATTGTACTCTTGTGCCTTTACAGGATTGATGAATATACTGGACAATAAAAAATAATTCACCATTCTAGACATTGTTTTTCAAACAGTAACCATAAGTAAGAAGAATGCACATTAAACAAGCTTTGATTTGATAAGTGTAAACATTCACAAATTATGCAGTTTCTTCAATTAATGTATTATGTATTTTTTAAAGTTTGTATATTATTTCTGTTTTGATATCCCCTGATTCCTCTCCGCAAGCTAGAACTCTACTTTAGAGAAATAAATTGTTAATTGTTGTAATGTATCGAATGTTCTCTTGATCTACCAAATGAAAATTCTTGCTCTAAGTTATTCTACTTACATGTTTATGGGAAAGTAGTTTCTCTATATTGAAGTAATTAAACCCTACACATGGTAATGTTTTCTTCTGCTCATCTGCTTTAAACATCAATACGGTAATTTCATTGTGTTTAATACATGTTCCAGATTAAATGAGAAACGGGATATAAAGGAACCTATGAACGTCGTGAATATTTCATCAACTAACGCTCAGCCTCAGGGGCAAGGTTAGACAATGGGCGTCCTTGAGTTTATTCCATTATGTGTATTTTTTTCTTCGATTGTACTCTTTTGCCAGCAAGGACAACTTGTACAGGAAACGTTTAAATGTGGCTTGTGTAAAGGGTATAAAAAGGGTACAAAACGTTTTAATAACATTCAAAGCTATTTTTGAAAAATTGCTGATATATAATATCATGCTATTTTGTTATCTTATTACAATGTTTAACAAAACACAAATAAATAAATAAATCTCTCAACAAAACCCAAAACAACTTCACCTCTGCCGCCTCGAATCACCATTCTAGACATCTAAATCGTACTTCAGACAATAATGCAAAAGCCGGAAGTACAAGGAATGCAAATTAAACCAGCTTTGATTTGATAAGTTCTGAATAATCACAACGTATGTAGTTTATTCAACTAATTTTCTGTTTTGACCTAGATCTCCCCTTTAGAGATATAAATTGTTTAGCGCAGAAGATGAGCACCTTAATTGACCATGCGCTAAACCACCTAAAAAGGACAGTTAGAGCAAGAATACTTTGATTAGAGCAGTAACACTCTTCACCTATGTGCCAGCTACTACTATACACAACTTAACCCCAGATCCTAGGATTCGACGATCCCATGATCTTGCAGTTGAGATACCACAATCAAACATTAATGTCAGCCATTAAAGATTTCTTATACAGCTCGCATGTGCAATGCTCTCCTTGTAATAGCCCTACTATGAAACCTCGGGCCGGCTTCAGCAATAATGTCAATAGCTATCTGGGCACAAACCTGTCAGCAGTCACTTGCTATTAATATTTCACCAAAACTAAATAATTAATTCATGTACCTGAGGCATATGATTCCCCGTAGAAACACCTACAAGTCATTGCGGCATCAGGGGCAGCTGTTGGGGGCAAAATTACAAAATTAACGATGTGCATCATTTGGCCAGCGACAATAATTGCGAGCACATCAACGCGATATTTTTTATTTACGCTATTTTAGCCCAAAGTCAAGGCATTTACCGGACTAAAAATAAGAACCACTGGTGTATTTCTTCCCGATAATGCAATCAAGTCATTTAGCGGACTAAAAATAAGAATCACAATTCTGGTCGATTTCTGTCCGGTAGATGGAATCAAGGTATTTACCGCACTAAAAATAAGAATCACAATTCTGGTCGATTGCTTCCCGGTAGATGGAATCAAGGTATTTACCGGATTAAAAATAAGAATCACAATTCTGGTCGATTTTTGCCCGGCAGATGGAGGTTGTCAGCCCTGTAATTGTCATCTGGAGGGAACATTTAAAGATATTTCCCAAAAATAATCCACTGAAATTGTTTAGCCCTAGGGAGTTCATGTTCTATTCCGATACTTACGGTCTCTTTGCTTTACTCAATTCCTTTTATTTTAATGGGTACTTTACAATTAGAGCAAATCAGAGGAGAGAGGGCGTATTTTCTATCGAAGTCATATAGCCTATACATCAAAGTAAGGAAACGCGCGACGCATGTATCAATTAATACGCCGGGTTAATACGTGAATTAATTGAACCATTCAATGTTTCAAACAGCACATTGAATTGGCACTTGACTAAAATGTTTACATAACGAGTCTCTATGCCTCATCAGTCACCTACCTGGACAACCGATTCTTTAGAAATGCTTAGTCGCGCTAAAAGTCGATCGATACATGTTAAAATCAGCACAATTCAGAGATACACCTTTTTGCTATGAAATTAATTTTCTAGGTCAAATATAAAGCAATATTTTTTTTTCTTCAGTAATGTCAGTTAAAAACTTGGTGCTTGGATATACATTTTTTTAAAATCATGGTGTTAAAATTAAGCATCAAATTGTATCTTTTAGTGTGATATTTTTGATTTTCATAGGCCTTAAGTTCGCCTGCGAGCTTTTTACGGAATTGATTTTTAGCGTCTCAAACTAATATAGTTTGCTAAAGAAAGATATTTCCCACCTCTGTAAAGCACATCGTGTGGGTCTATATATTATAGTTTTGTCAGAATTTCCGTTTTTATTTTACCCTTTTTCCCTTCATGCTCTGAAAATGTCAAACTCGGTGCTTTTATCTCGTGCGCAACCAGCAGAAATAGTCGATATTTTCATTGTTGTCATCCAGGGCAATTTTCCATTGAAAAGCAAAGATCATGAAGATTGCCCGACTAGCGATTTGGTAGCCCAAATTCCCAATTGGGTTTTCTGGTAAATGAGGTGAATTTTAAAAATTTGCTCCCGTGATAGCCTGCAATTTCAATTTATATGGATTCCATGATTATGAAAACCATTTTGTCTGTCTGTGTGTTTGTTTACCTAGGTTAGTCCGTATTAAGAGACGCACGCTTGATGTTCATGAAAATCCACGGTCCAAACCTAGAAAAATTAGCGTATTATTATAGGGGATTGTAATCTTCTGTCCCTCCTATCTCGGAGATAGTGAATGTGAATTTTGTATGACCTACCCACCGCCCTCCCCCCATTGCGGGTTGCCATTTTCATTACACCCTTCAGACTTGTGTTCGGGTTTCTGTAGAGATTCATCAGTGTTCGGGTTTGTTTTTAATTTGACATGTAGGCCTATATATAGGCCTAACCATATGTGTCATAATTAAGCGCTATACCTAAATGTATAGCTATGCTTTATATTATTATGTAATATCATGTACATGTAGGCCTATAGGGTGGGGTGGGTGCAGAGGTGTGTGAGGTGGGTAGTGGGGGTGTATGTAGGGAAACTTTGGTGTGGTAATCTACACACTTTAACCATGACTTTCAATGCAAGGCTTATTGTTGCCACAAATGTTTTTTTGTGGCAACAAAGGTTATTTAATAAGTTTTTATAAACTTCCATGTTTAACCTGGTATTGTTTTGGCTGCTTCATTAGGGCCTATGACTTTCGGTGGGTTTCCAAAAGCAGTTTCAAACCAACACAAACAAAAGGCACCATACCCAGTCACCTTCATGACAATTGAAACACTACGTCAAGTATTAACATCCAAGTTATTCTGTTTTTAGGCAAGCAATTTTAAATAATTGCTTGAACAGGTTTTTGTTTAAAAGTTTTTTGTTTAAGTTAACAATGAAAATGAATGGTTCTTATAAGGCACAATCTCTGATGAGGAACTCAAAGCGCGTAAAGCACGAAATTTACAAACAAACATAAAAACAATCAATTTATAAAGATGTTTAAAAACAAAAACCTGTTTAAGTTAACAATGATAATGAACGGTTCTTATAAGCCACAATCTCTGATGGTTCTTATAAGGACAATCTATTTCTGGCGTTTAAATAACGAAAGTCTGGAGCGTTACGCCGGGGCGTTACGAAGGTTATTTCTTTGGAAGTGTGTTCCAAACAGTTTGCTTGATCATAAAACATACAGCGTAATATAATGTTTTGTAAAAGAAAGTTTTGTTTAAAATATTGCCCAATTGCATGTAAGCCTTCGGGCAAAGTTGTTTTGAGGAGAAGCAAATTTCAACACATTGGTCCGAATCACTCACGTGATGATGAAATATCCTCATCGTGCTATAAACATGATCAGTATAGGAGCGCTATTAGGCCTGGGAATTTCGTTGCTATATTGAAGTTCTGGCAACACTGTATCATGCCGGTATTCCTATTAAACCCAGGGATATCGATCCACAATGCTAGTATTATTAGCCTTATATTTCACGCGTTGATTTTGAAAAAAATTCAGCCGGTGAAAAATGGTGAAATCAAAACGTAAATTCTGACAAAACTATGATATATCGCTCACGGTGATGTGCGTTAGAAAGTTGGGAAAAATCCTTCATTAGCGAACTATATTACTTTGAAAAGCTAAAAGGTTGATCCAAGAAAAGGCTCGCGGGCAGAGTTTAAGCCTATCAAAATCGAAAATCTTACACGAAATGACTGAATTTCACGCCTAAGTTTAACACTAGGATTTGAAAAAAAAAAAAGTATCAAGCACTACAATTTGACCTGACATTTACTGAAAAAATAAAAATGATTGCATTTCATTTGGCCGAGAAAATTAATTTTACATTGAAAAGGTGTAACTCAAAATTTAGCTCGTTTCAACACCAAATTCGATCGTTTGTATTGCCACATTAAATGACTGAGTGAGCCTTGCTAAACAAAAGAATCTGTTGTCCAGGTTGCTAACTGTCATAATGTGAATATAATATGAATGTTAATAATGGAATGGAATAATAATTCAAAGAGACTAGGAATCGAGGACAATGAAACGAATGATGAAGTATAGTATAAGTCATCTCTTACAACATTACAGTCTCATTTCACCAGAAATGGGTAAAGATAGATACGGTTTACCATTATTAATCAAGTTACGATTTTTGACACTTTGTGTTTTTGGCGCCAGTCAGGACATTTTCCGAGGGTATTTTATACAATGTTTATGTGACTTGAGCCATTGAACAGTGTGTACTTTCCATGACATGTCATGAACCATCAATACTTCACAAAAATCTTTATGTATAAATTTGTAATTGCAAATTAATTTATTTTACAAAGCCTACAGAGGGCTACAAATATCATCCCTTAAAGATGTGGTGTGTGGGTATTTATGGCCAAAATCATTAATATATGTCTTCTTCAGAACCGATAACAGAAAAGCAAAAATTAATTGGTTGATATGACTTTCCAAAAGATTATGTTTGGTGAATTATACATAAACAACGTATACCCTTCATGGTACCAAATTAATCTACAGCATGAAAATACCACATCACACTGTCGAAACCACCCATACATGATACAGTCATCGCTACCTACCCGTGCGTGGAAAGGATCCTAGTATGGAACTACAATCCTGGCGGAAATTCGTTGCCACACCAGCACGTGCTGGTGTTAAAAGCACACAATTGGAGAGCTAAGTAATGTGATAGTTCCGCATTATCTTTGTATGATAGTTGCGAATGCACATTCAGCTTACACTCGGCCCTTCCCCACCCCACCCCACCCCATTTTTCAATGTTGGGACTTTGGGAGACTGTAATGTAGAAATGATGATTTTGTCCAAATCAACATTGCAATAGGGGAGCGGGGGAGGATGTTGGTCAATTGACGCTCTGGTGTAGCAACATTTTTCGTCAGGGTTGTAGTAGCCTGTACTGATGAGGTACTCTCCCAATTTTTCAATCACAGTAGTGGCTTGTTCTGGTTCTGCAAAATCTGCGTAGACACCAATGATAACAGGTGAAAATATCAGAACCCCAGGGCATATCTCCTGCTATAGGACTTCCATTTATTAAGGATGTAAAGAAAAACGGAGAGAGGGAAGAGGCGTACAAATTGATGTTGATTACCGATGATGGTTAACCGACAATCGACCTAACAAGCACAACAAGTCTTGAAGTCCTAAAACGTACATGCTGGTTGCTGGATGACATTGTCCTCACCCTCTCTTTCCGTTGGGGGCGGTGTTGAATATTTTGACTATTTGAGCTTTATGACTCCAAGAAGCTTATCCCTGCAAGTGACTCCAAGATATGAATACATCCAATGGGGTGCGATCATTTCATCATCTTGAACTTTAAATGGAATAGAAGAGAAGAAGCAATTGAAATAATATGGCCAAATGACACCTAACAAGCTCAGCTTGGTTTAGTTGTTCGTTTTTCCAAGCTTAGTCTCTTTCACAAGACGATATAAACCTAGATATTAAACATTATGCAAAGAGAAGTAAAATGTAAAAAAAAATACGTCTGAACCACCATAATATCTGGGAGGATTAACTGCCGCTGTTCTAACTTGCCGCTCCTCTAACTCCCATATTCTTAACTACAGACCATGTAAATTCTTACCCGTCCTCTGTACTTTCTTGAACACTTTATAATGTGCCACGAAATGATACGGTCGTTACTGCTGCATCCCCTAATAATTTGTAGAAAACTGGAAACAGAATATAATCTGTTACATTCGTTTCTTTTGTTTTGTTTTTTCAAAAAGAAAATCGCATACGAGGGAACATCGTCTTTATAAAACAGGCACATCACATCCATTAATAATGAACCACAATAACTGTTCTTCTTTGTTCAATTGTTGAATGCTTGTTTTAATACAATTGGTATTGGCACTTTGATTATGCTCAGATTGATATGCCTTTTGTTTATTTCATTAGTAATACACGATTAATGTATAATGCTGAAGGGCAACACTGTCTTATTATCTTTGGGTATTACTTGCCTTTGCTCTGTTATTTCTCTCGTAAAACAGGTGGAGTTTTCCATTATCAAACTATACAGTTATCTTCGTTCTCAATACGGACTAGAGGCTACAAACATTACATTCATCTAATCCAGCCACCGTGAGCTTTCTGTAATCAAAATTCAATGTATTAATGTAGGTGTATATATTTATACAAAGATAAAAATGTAGAGATGGAAGATATAGCCTGATCTTGATGTAACAATACTTACCTGATGCATCCATCAATGCAGCAAAGGTATCTCAACGCATTGCATCGAATGAACCTGAGGGCTCTGTTTCAAACTGGTGGAATATGCCTATATATATGTTATGTGATGCCGTCATTTCACTTTATCTGGAATTAACAAGAAATCATATAGCTTATTCTCCATTGTCCACAGCTAACTTTGGTTTTCCCGAATATATACAGCATTAACAGTGTACTTCGGCTATATTTATAAATGCGCTTTTATAAATACGCGCGTGATCAGCTCCGCGCTGCCATAACAGCTTGTATATAGATAGTAAGTCTCGAAGTGACCTTGTACGTAGCGGGTGGTCTTCCTATACATTTGAATGCAAAGGCGGAACAACACGAGACTACTGTGCAGCAAAATTGTATATTTTGTTAAATTTTGTGATTATATTGTATATAAATCGTCGTTGGATGTTTTTTTTCCGTCGTCAAATATTTTCAAAATGTTGTTTTTGCTAACATATTACAAAGTCGACCCCCCCCCCCATTTGTAATAATTTTGCTATTAAATTTGATTATATTTATCTATAGAGTTCCAATGCTTTTCTGTAGAGTGGTCAATGCATGAGGATTTGATCACGCTTGCTGGTCTTGGTATGTCGTGCCCATGACTCACGTGCGTATTTATAAAAGCGTATTTATGAATATAACCGAAGTACACTGTTTAAAGCAATAATGTGTGATTTGCATAAAGAATAGGTTACTTTTCACTGATAGCAAACAAGCGGAATGTTCAAATTATTAATTAAATTAATGCATACATACGTCGGCTGAGACATGCGATAATGGAAGAAAATGACAAAACACTGTACTGCTGCCATTATGAATATAAATAGACGAATATCGTAGTATACACTTTGACGGTATCTTGTTTGTAATCTCATTCCATTTGCCTTTTCTTTCTGTTATCCAAAGTGCGATTTTGGATAAAAATTGTTACAAATGAATAAAAGTTTAGTGCCTATATAAAAATATTGATATCCCGGATTGGTATTGAGCAGTGGTTTTGTAAAAATGGTTTTAAAAATCCGATTGTTAAGATTATCTTCAACGAAGAGATTATCGTAATTACGATGTTTTTGGCATCATTTGAAATTTAGCAATGCATTCAATTCATTCAGAAAGATTAGCAAACGGAGAACAACAAAATAAAATGACTTTTAATGAACTTTAAAAAATGCGATGTCGATGACTCAAAAGTCTAGATTCTGGAGGCGGATAAATGATGATAAATTGTTGAAAGATATGAAATAAGTAAAGATAATAATAATAATAATAATAACAAGAATTTATATAGCGCATAAAGCATGGCATCGATGCGCTTTACATATTAAAATCTAAAGAACATTAACAACATCTTAAAATACAAACTACATATAAGCAGAATCAAACGTTATAAAAACCATACAGCAAGCCTGCAAAAGCAGAATATCAAATAAACACAAGCTAAAAAGACCCTATTATACAACCACATATCATATAAGGTAAAAATTTACAAAATAGTATACACAATCAATTTCAGATAAAAACAGTTTAAAATTCCGATGAGCAAATGTACAGAACACGGAACATGAGAATGCTCAGTTGTTAAATGCTTCATTAAAAGATGTGTTTTTAGACGCGATTTGAATTGAGATGTTGTCTGCGAATTGCGAATGGCAAGAGGAAGCCGGTTCCAAAGTCTTGGTGCAGCCACTGAGAAACTCCTGCCGTATGTTTTGGATTTCGCGGGAGCTTCCTGAAGTAAGTATTGTGAGGCCGATCTGAGAGTCCGAGATGGCTGATATGTTGTTATAAGGTCCGAAATGTAAACAGGGGCCTCGCCGTTCAATGCCTTGTATGTTAAAAGCATGAGCTTGAAAACGATCCTCTGTCGGATCGGCAGCCAGTGTAATTGAACCATTACAGGTGTGATATGATCGCGCTTTCTGCTTAAGGTGACAACTCTAGCAGCGGTGTTTTGGATTCTTTGCAGTTTATTGAGTTCTTTGTCAGGGAGTCCATATAGGATGCTATTGCAATTATCAATCCTGGATGTGACAAACGAGTGAATGAGTTTCTCAGTGTTCTCCGCGTCCAAGTAGCGTCTCAATTTGCCGATTCTATAGATGGCATAAGAAGCATTTTGCAAACAGCGTTAATATGAGCACTCATTGTAAGACCTTTGTCGAGTATTACACCGAGGTCGCGGACTTCCTTAGAAGGAGTGATGGTGCTATTACCAATAGTGATGTCAACATTGGGGACATTCCTTGCAAACCTTGAGGTGACATGTAATAGCTCAGTCTTTGAGTTGTTTAACATCAACTTGTTCTCGGTCATCCATAGTCGTATGTCCTCGATACAGTTCGCGAGCTTATCAAGTGCACTGTCACGATTGGAAGGCTTAATCAACACATAAAGCTGCGTGTCGTCAGCATAAGATATACTTGACAGGCCATGTTCTTTTATTATGTCCTCGATAGGAGCAGAGTAGATAACAAACATCTCTGGTCCCACGACGGAACCTTGCGGCAAGCCCCAGTCGAGATCAGTCGGATTAGATCTCTCACTTTCAATGACCACAGACTGTTGTCGTTTCTCCAAATATGATGCGAACCATTGATGAGCTGTTCCTTTGACACCGTACCGCGTTTTTAGTCTATGGAGCAAGATGTTATGGTCCACGGTGTCAAACGCCGCGGACAAATCCAGTAGAATCAAGATTGCTTCACCATGGGCGTCGACGGCATTAAGAAGATCATTGGTTACACGAACAATAGCGGTTTCAACACTGTGGAATTGACGATATGCCGATTGCGTTTGATTGTACAAGTTGTTATTCTTGATGTAACCTTGAAGTTGGGATACGGCAGCACGCTCTATAGTCTTTCCGAGAAAAGGGAGGTTAGAGACGGGACGAAAGTTCTTCAAGTCCTCAACATCAAGGTTTGCCTTTTTCGGCAGAGGGGTAACAAGAGCTTGCTTCAAAGGAGTTGGAAACGTCCCTGAATTCAGAGAAGCATTCACTATGGCCGTGATTGACGGTAACAAACACTGCAAGTGATCTTTAATGAGACATGCTGGCAAGGGGTCAAGCGGACATGTTTTCACACGAGATTTCTTGATTATGTCCAGGACATCATCACAAGTCAATAGATTGAAGCTGTCAAAACTGCTGTTGCACGATTTTTCAGTTCTTTGGGATGTTTCAATAGTCGTACCGACAGACAAGTCCAGCGCGACGCGAATGTTGCGAATTTTCTCATCAAAATACTTGCTGAAACGGTTTGCCAGATCCTGCTTAGAATTATGAGAAGGAAGAACCTTACATGGCTTATGGACAGAAAGTTTATTGACCAGTTGGAACATTTGCCGTGTATCACATGCTGCAATTTGAGCGCAGTGGTATTCAGTCTTTGAAGTGTCTAATGCGTTCTTGTATTCACGACAATGATCACGAAATGAGTCTTCATCAACAGCAAGTTTAGACTTTTTCCATTTGCGTTCTGCTTTCCTTTTAGCTCTTTTGATGCTCGAACGGCTTCAGTATACCAAGGAGCTTGTGGTCTGAGCGAAATCTCCCGGGATTTAATTGGAGCATGTTCGTTGATAATACTGCTCAGGGTAGAGTTAAATGACTCCACCATACCATTAACTTCGTCACAGTCATCCACTTTCAGATGGCTAATAAGGTCCTCAGAGAAAGCACTTGAGTCAATGGTACGTAGTTGTCGTGATCTAATAAGACGTTTCGTAGGTTGAGGACGAGATATCAACACGCTACATTCGACTGCAAAATGATCTGATGGAAGACCGTGAACTACAGAGATGTTGGAGACGAAGTCATGGGATTCACGCGTAATCAATAAATCCAACGTGTGACCACGTATGTGGGTGGGTTCATTAATATGTTGTTTTAGGCCAGCAGAGGACAAGATGTCTAACATTGTCTTTCTTCCGCTGTCATCTAAGACATCCATATGTATATTGAAATCACCTGTTATCAATAATTGTCCTGTAGCAAGTGTAGCTGATTCAAGCAGACGAGAAAATTCGTCGAAAAATTGCCTGTTAAGTGTTAATGAGCTGGGTCTATAAACAACAAACAGCTGCAGAATATCTCTTTGACTACTAGATATGGAGAGTTCCAAGCATTCATAGGTATTGAACTTGTGAGTAACATACTTGACATCCTTTCCTCAAAATAACACAGATACCACCTCCTCTTTTCCCTACCCTAGGTAGTTGATGAATGACAAAGTCAGGGAGGGTAGTGGATATATCGGCTAGCACATGATCATCGCGGACATCGCCTTTAAACCATGCCTCGGTAATTGCTAAGATATCTAAATTGTGATCAACAATATAGTCGCATATATCCGCAGATTTGGTCGACATAGATTGTGCGTTCCATGCTGCAATTTTGCTCTTTAAAATAACTTTATCGGTAGAAGCGTCTTTATGAAGTTTGATGTTAATCAAGTTTTTGAAAGTTTTTGTTTTCAGTCGCAATGTTGGATTGACTACGATTTGATACACAAACTTGTATAGGCCGGCGTTTGTTTTTGCCAGCTCTACATCCTCTGCGAGTCTTTTTTGCTATATTAGACATATTTAACATGGACTGTTTTCTCAAATTAAATTGGGTCAACATAACGATAACCTAGTTTAAGTCTACTTGCCAATGCAGTTTGGAGGAATTACAGTGACAGAAATAGACATGCTCGACAATTGACAAGGACTTATTCAATGATGATACAATGTGATACGGGCTTCTAGAAATAGAATAACGGAATGTTGTAGAAGCTGCAAATAATATTCCCAACAGACATTTTATTCGAAAAACATTTTTTACTAGGATCAATGTGAATGTTTTGTTACGTTATGTATATTCTAAACAAAGACAAATATGCCAAAACTCAAATACGCAGTCAGTACCTGTACCATTTGTTGAGAATTAAAGAAACGGCGATCTAAAATCCAAGGAAGTAACGAAATCAAAGTGGCACTTTTATGGCTAATCAATGCCAGCATGGCACAAGTTTCAATGTGCTAATCAATATGGAAGCACGGTGCTGGTTCTCTCGTTTGAGAACGCTTTGTGTACAAATAAAAAACGACATGAAATGAAGCATCCTGTAACTTTTGAATTTGCATATTTCTTGGGTATTGAATCCGAGCAAATAGATCTCGCTATTTGCTTCTAATTATGACCTATTTATATTGTACAAATATTGAATGTTTATGAGTTCAATGGTAAGAATATTTCTATGAGGTGAAATATGGAATGTTCATATTTCACCGAATGGAAATATGTTTTCCATTGAACGAATAAAAACATTCAATATTTGTTTTATATAACTCATATATAAGTTCCTTTCTTCCACTTAATTTTATAAATCACCAGGAAAATCTGAATGTATATTTATTTTAGAAGCAACAGCCGTACCTATAATTGGCGAGTTAAGTTGCTATGGTATAGCTCCGCGTCAGTGCAATGGAAAAATGACTATTGCACGGGCGCGGAGTGCAATAGTCCTTTTCCAGTTTGCCGCTAAAATTGCAGAAATAATCAATAGTAATTGGCCAATCAAATGACAAGAGAAGAAATTTTGTATGAGTTATATAAAATATTATATAGCAGTCAGTTACACATACACACTTAAATATCATTTCACTCCGATTTTTATTTAAAGAATAAATTCCGACAAGAGTAAGGGGTTAAAAAACCATTTTGATAATCAATCTGTTCGTTCATTAGAAATGCTTTTCAGTCTTAAACAATACCAATATTTATTCAAGCGTACATTACAATATTAAACATTTTTCGGGCTGTTTTAATCAGTTTTTGTATACCTTAACTTACAGCACATTGCAGCGTAGGATTACTACTATAATGTGAATAAATTACATCAGTACAATTCACGATATATGATCTTACAAGCCGCTGTACAAGCTACTGGAGGCATTAACGATTCCTCCTTATTATACCAGATACTTACAATGCATTAAGCAAATTACATTTGAAGCATAACCAAATGAAAATTATTAAAACCACTCTTTTATCTTTAAATTTGTTATCCTTTGATACGTTGCAATAATAATTTTTTTGCTATATTTTTATATTTCCGGACCCTAAAGGAATTTGGAACTAGGTGACGAAAAGGGATGGCATAAATTACATTCCCTGTGTTATTAATCATAAATGTGTCTAATCTATATGCATACGATCCATTTTACAATGTTATTGTAGAATAAAAAATGGAATTGTTAATTGGATAAGAAGGTGACATTCAATATATGCTCCGCTTGAATGTGTTTCAATAACTATTTCTTTCGTTCGCAACCATTTGGATATTAATTCCTTACAAAGGGAAAAAATATTTTGTCTTTTGGATGCTAATCTTCAAACTTCCTTTTCATCTCTGTTTTCAACTTACTACTGAAAACAATCAATGAAAGACATACTTTTAATCAACTGGATAAAATTACTAACAAAGAAGCACAAGATAAACTGCCAACTGCCTGGCAGTTATATCCTGAGAATTTTGTCATCAGGGAGCATGAAAGCCTCGGCATTTTCCCCCTATCTTTCCATACCTACACTTCTAACAACATATAAAATGAAAAGTAAACACAATACCAGTTAACGTAATTAAGACTGTCATATTACCCACTCGTAAAAACAGCTGAGGACCCACTAACCTAAATAACTCACGGATTGCTACATGAGTAACAGATTCCTCACGCGGCTTGTATAGATTAGTCTGAACACTGAGTTAAAAACAACAGGTACAAGGAGAGATGATAACGAATGAAGGCAACACCTGTCAAATGGTCAAAATATATTTCCATCTTAGAGGCGCACCATTAAATTTTCAGTGAACACATGGAAATATTTGTGTGGAGGATTTCTTTCCGCAGAAGGCTTGATATGATCCAATTATATGGCTTTATCTAAAATTGTGTGGGCTGGGTTTTTTATTCACCACTGGAGCGATTTTTTTTGTCCCACTGGTGGGCAAGGTTAAAAAAACCTTCCATACCTCCCGTTGAAATGTAATGGTGCCACCCTTATGTCACAATCAACACCATTCAAGTCTTATTCAGATTTTATTTGACAGCTTAACCATCGCGTATACGCGCGCGACGTCAAGCGTGTGCATTGGACCTTGTGCAAATAATACGCGCTAGACGGCTAGCAGAACGCTTAATTTGTAAAAGGGAATCTGAATAAGACTTTACACATTCAATGGTGATACAAGATTTTACAGTGGTGCCCATCATTTCCAGGGGTTGCAGATTGGAATGTTACGAGTCTTGCTTATGCTTCTGTTCCTGTTTCGGGTATGAAATTGTACCTGTGTAGGTACGTGCGAATGACGAGGGTCAAACTTATAAGCTTACGATGGGGAGACAGAACGCTCCTTAAAAGGCAGTTTCTGGAACCGGGTTCTTCTAAATTAGAAATCTCAAACCACATCCACAATGAGCCTCCTGGACATTTTATGAATTTAAACCAGGTCAAGATCTTGCCCACAGGTGGTTCGAAAGAGGCAGCAAAGAAGTAGGGCAGATCAACCAGCCATCTCATAACAAAGACTGAAGCAGGTATAGACTTCTAGGAGTTTAATTACGACACTGTGAAAAGGTCCCGGGGGGGGGGGTACTCAGTACAAATGACCATACGGGGACGTGCCGCAAACATGGGTAGCATTTTCGGCCTTCTGGTATATCAATGACCCCTTTTTCAAAGTCTATTTTGGTATATGAATGGGTCCTTTTTTTGGATTTTAGTCCAATTTTTCGTTAGTTTAGCAAATATTTTTTTCAAAATTTTCCCAAAATTTTGGGAAAATTTAAAAACTAAGACAATTTTGGTTAAATTCGGCCGAAAATTTTTACTTTTGGTATATCAATGGGTCCAAATTTCTTGAAAATTTGGTATATTTATGGGTCCACTTCCAAAATCTCAGCGGCACGTCCCTACCGAAACCAAATTTGTGACCCCCCCAGGAAAAGGTTAGGACCTAATGATAAACATTACAGTCTCACCGTTGCTGATGAAAGACGGAGTCATCTGAAACTCAGAGGTAGGCATAATTTTCTTTTCGGATAAAAAAAGTTTTAAACTTTAATCCTTCAACACATACCAGCACCATATATTAAGACTCGGTAACATAGGAATATTCAAATACAAAATAAGTCTTAACCGAGTTTTCATGCTTAGGGGCGGGATCATTGTTTCTCAGGACAGCTTGCTTTCCTTTGCTTCAACTAGTATTGATACTTTGTTTCCCTTTGCTTCGGTTATTTTAAAATCATATTTAATGCATATCTGCCCGGGACAACTTACTTCTATACTTTCTTATAAAAACATCAATATAAGAATGAAAACAACGAGATTGTATATATTTAGGCGGGAAATATCATACAATGAGTTAAAATAATAATGTCTTACCAAGATTTAAACCTAGTAATGTTTGTCTTATGTCTTATACATATGAATATATCAATCCATGTCATTAATTCACCAGCATGTTTGTTCTATGGTTTAGCGCCCAATTCAACTACATTATAGACATAATACTGAAATTTGAAATTATTCCTAAAAAACTATTGAATTCGTGTGTTAACCTGTAACAGATATAATGCGTAAAATATTATTTATTTATTATTTAGTAGCACGTTTTAACAATTTAATGAATTTGGAACACTTTTAGACTTTTAGGCTAAAATGAGCTTTGCCAGAGGGGCAATATCTCTGAATTTGGACATCATTGTTCTGTTATTGTCAACTTTATTGGCGTTTAAGGTAATATTTCCTTGACTTACACACCAATAAGTGTTCGTCAGAACTGAAATGCAGGTATAAAGGTGGCACGAACTCAGCAAGTTTGAATATTACATAAACTTACTGTACATAAAGAAATAGCGTGAGTTCATTGACAAACAGAAATCCACGCATTTGTTTTGTATTGTAAAGTGGTAAAGTAATTACTGCATTGTTTTGCATTTCTTCAAACTCGGGATGATCATACATCGGAATCTAACCCACAAATGAAGGCAACTGTTCATTAAAATAAATCCTTGCCAACCTGTTTAAATGTCTTTCTTTTAATACGCATCTGCAATTCTAACTCGCTTATTAAATATTTAACAAATGGTTCTCAAGCTACAAGGTTTAATTGTTAATCAAATTAAGCTCTGGACATGACATGTTAGATATCAAATGAGGAACGGGAAATAAAGAACGCTCAATGTAGTGGATATTTAATCAACTATAAACGCTCAAGGGCAAGGTTTTACAATAGAGCAACATAAACAGCTATAAAATCAGCTCTTGATTTTATTCCATTCATCATGTTTTTATTTTTTTTTATTAATTGTACTCTTGTGCCTTTACAGGATTGATGAATATACTGGACAATAAAAAATAATACACCATTCTAGACATTGTTTTTCAAACAGTAACCATAAGTAAGAAGAATGCACATTAAACAAGCTTTGATTTGATAAGTGTAAACATTCACAAATTATGCAGTTTCTTCAATTAATGTATTATGTATTTTTTAAAGTTTGTATATTATTTCTGTTTTGATATCCCCTGATTCCTCTCCGCAAGCTAGAACTCTACTTTAGAGAAATAAATTGTTAATTGTTGTAATGTATCGAATGTTCTCTTGATCTACCAAATGAAAATTCTTGCTCTAAGTTATTCTACTTACATGTTTATGGGAAAGTAGTTTCTCTATATTGAAGTAATTAAACCCTACACATGGTAATGTTTTCTTCTGCTCATCTGCTTTAAACATCAATACGGTAATTTCATTGTGTTTAATACATGTTCCAGATTAAATGAGAAACGGGATATAAAGGAACCTATGAACGTCGTGAATATTTCATCAACTAACGCTCAGCCTCAGGGGCAAGGTTAGACAATGGGCGTCCTTGAGTTTATTCCATTATGTGTATTTTTTCTTCGATTGTACTCTTTTGCCAGCAAGCACACCTTGTACAGGAAACGTTTAAATGTGGCTTTTGTAAAGGGTATAAAAAGGGTACAAAACGTTTTTTAAAACGTTTTGTACCCTTTTATGTTATTAAAATAACATTCAAAGCTATTTTTGAAAATTTGCTGATATATAATATCATGCTATTTTGTTATCTTATTACAATGTTTAACAAAACACAAATAAATAAATAAATCTCTCAACATAACCCAAAACAACTTCACCTCTGCCGCCTCGAATCACCATTCTAGACATCTAAATCGTACTTCAGACAATAATGCAAAAGCCGGAAGTACAAGGAATGCAAAATAAACCAGCTTTGATTTGATAAGTTCTGAATAATCACAACGTATGTAGTTTATTCAACTAATTTTCTGTTTTGACCTAGATCTCTCCTTTAGAGATATAAATTGTTCAGCGCAGAAGATGAGTACCTTAATTGACCATGCGCTAAACCACCTAAAAAGGACAGTTAGAGCAAGAATACTTTGGTTAGAGCAGTAACATTTTTTCACCTATATGCCAGCTACTACTATACACAACTTAACCCCAGCTCCTAGGATTCGACGGTCCGCACGATCCCGTGATCTTGCAGTTGAGTTACCACAATCAACCATTAATGTCAGCCATTAAAGATTTCTTATACAGCTCGCATGTGCAATGCTCTCCTTGTAATAGCCCTACTATGAAACCTCGGACCGGCTTCAGCAATAATGTCAATAGCTATCTGGGCACAAACCTGTCAGCAGTCACTTGCTATTAATATTTCACCAAAATTGAATACTAGTAATTAATTCATGTACCTGAGGCATATGATTTCCCGTAGAAACACCTACAAGTCATTGCGGCAGCAGGGTCAGTTGTTGGGGGCAAAACTACAAAATTAACGATGTGCATCATTTGGCCAGCGACAATAATTGCGAGCGCATCAACGCGATATTTTTTATTTACGCTATTTTAGCCCAAAGTCAAGGCATTTACCGGACTAAAAATAAGAACCACTTGTGTATTTCTTCCCAATAAATGCAATCAAGTCATTTAGCGGACTAAAAATAAGAATCACAATTCTGGTCGATTTCTGTCCGGTAGATGGAATCAAGGTATTTACCGCACTAAAAATAAGAATCGCAATTCTGGTCGATTCCTTCCCGGTAGATGGAATCAAGGTATTTACCGGACTAAAAATAAGAATCACAATTCTGGTCGATTTCTGCCCGGCAGATGGAGGTTGTCAGCCCTGTAATTGTCATCTGGAGGGAACATTTAAAGATATTTCCCAAAAATAATCCACTGAAATTGTTTAGCCCTAGGGAGTTCATGTTCTATTCCGATACTTACGGTCTCTTTGCTTTACTCAATTCCTTTTATTTTAATGGGTACTTTACAATTAGAGCAAATCAGAGGAGAGAGGGCGTGTTTTCTATCGAAGTCATATAGCCTATACATCAAAGTAAGGAAACGCGCGACGCATGTAGCAATTAATACGTGAATTAATTGAACCATTCAATGTTTCAAACAGCACATTGAATTGGCACTTGACTAAAATGTTTACATGACGAGTCTCTATGCCTCATAATGTGAATATAATATGAATGTTAATAATGGAATGGAATAATAATTCAAAGAGACTAGGAATCGAGGACAATGAAACGAATGATGAAGTATAGTATAAGTCATCCCTTAAATATTACAGTCTCATTTCACCAGAAAAGTGTAAAGATAGATATGGTTTACCATTATTAATCAAGTAACGATTTTTGACACTTTGTGTTTTTGTCGCCAGTCAGGATATTTTCCGAGGGTATTTTATACAATGTTTATGTGACTTGAGCCATTGAACAGTGTGTACTTTCCATGACATGTCATGAACCATCAATACTTCACAAAAATCTTTATGTATAAATTTGTAATTGCAAATTAATTTATTTTACGAAGCCTACAGAGGGCTACAAATATCATCCCTTAAAGATGTGGTGTGTGGTTATTTATGGCCAAAATCATTAATATAATTATGTCTTCTTTAGAACCGATAACAGAAAAGCAAAAATTAATTGGTTGATATGACTTTTCAAAAGATTATGTTTGATGAATTATACATAAACAACGTATACCCTTCATGGTACCAAATTAATCTACAGCATGAAAATACCACATCACACTGTCGAAACCACCCATACATGATACACCGTGCACATAAACTTCAACAAATCACCTTTTATTAATGCAGTCATCGCTACCTACCCGTGCGTGGAATGGATCCTAGTATGGAACTACAATCCTGGCGGAAATTCGTTGCCACTCCAGCACGTGCTGGTGTTAGAAGCATGCAATATTGGAGAGCTAAGTAATGATAGTTGCGAATGCACATTCAGCTTACACTCAGCCCTTCCCCACCCCACCCACCCCATTTTTCAATGTTGGGACTTTGGGAGACTGTAATGTAGAAATGATGATTTTGTCCAAATCAACATTGCAATAGGGGAGCGGGGGAGGATGTTGGTCAATTAACGCTCTGGTGTAGCAACATTTTTCGTCAGGGTTGTAGTAGCCTGTACTGATGAGGTACTCTCCCAATTTTTCAATCACAGTAGTGGCTTGTTCTGGTTCTGCAAAATCTGCGTAGACACCAATGATAACAGGTGAAAATATCAGAACCCCAGGGCATATCTCCTGCTATAGGACTTCCATTTATTAAGGATGTAAAGAAAAACGGAGAGAGGGAAGAGGCGTACAAATTGATGATGATTACCGATGATGGTTAACCGACAATCGACCTAACAAGCACAACAAGTCTTGAAGTCCTAAAACTTACATGCTGGATGACATTGTCCTCACCCTCTCTTTCCGTTGGGGGCGGTGTTGAATATTTTGACTATTTGAGCTTTCTATGACTCCAAGAAGCTTATCCCTGCAAGTGACTCCAAGATATGAATACATCCAATGGGGTGCGATCATTTCATCATCTTGAACTTTAAATGGAATAGAAGAGAAGAGAAGCAATTGAAAGAATATGGCCAAATGACACCTAACAAGCTCAGCTTGGTTTAGTTGTTAGTTTTGCCAAGCTTAGTCTCTTTCACAAGACGATATAAACCTAGATATTTTAAAACATTATGCAAAGAGAAGTAAAATGTAAAAAAATACGTCTGAACCACCATAATATCTCGGAGGATTAACTGCCGCTGTTCTAACTTGCCGCTCCTCTAACTCCCATATTCTTAACTATAGACCATGTAAATTCTTACCCGTCCTCTGTACTTTCTTGAACACTTTATAATGTGCCATATATATGTGCTATATGTTATATGTGATGCCGTCATGTCACTTTATCTTGAATTAACAAGAAATCATATAGCTTATTATCCATTGTCCACAGCTAACTTTTTCCGAATATATACAGCCTTAATAGTGTACTTCGGCTATATTTATAAATGCGCTTTTATAAATACGCACGTGATCCGCTCCGCGCTGCCATAACAGCTTGTATATAGATAGTAAGTCTCGAAGTGACCTTGTACGTAGCGGGTGGTCTGTCTGTACATTTGAATACAAAGGGGGAACAACACGAGACTACTGTGCAG
This sequence comes from Amphiura filiformis, assembly GCF_039555335.1. Taxonomy (NCBI): domain Eukaryota; kingdom Metazoa; phylum Echinodermata; class Ophiuroidea; order Amphilepidida; family Amphiuridae; genus Amphiura; species Amphiura filiformis. Next base: position 32,949,041 of record NC_092630.1, on the reverse strand, counting down.
CAAAATTGTATATTTTGTTAAATTTTGTGATTATATTGTAAATGTTTCCGTCGTTGAATATTTTTTTCCGTCGTCAAATATTTTTAAAATGTTGTTTTTGCTAACATATTACAAAGTTGACCCCCCCCCCCATTTGTAATAATTTTGCTATTCAATTAATACTTAAATTTGATTATATTTATCTATATAGTTCCTATGCTTTTCTGTAGAGTAGTCAATGCATGAGGATTTGATCACGCTTGCTGGTCTTGATATGTCGTGCCCATGAGTCACGTGCGTATTTATAAAAGCGCATTTATGAATATAACCGAAGTACACTGTTTAAAGCAATAATGTGTGATTTGAATAAAGAAAAGGTTACTTTTCACTGATAGCAAACAAGCGGAATGTTCAATTTATTAATTATATTAATGCATACATAAGTCGGCTAAGACATGCGATAATGGAAGAAAATGGCAAAAACACTGTACTGCTGCCATTATGAATATAAATAGACGAATATCGTAGTATACACTTTGACGGTATCTTGTTTGTAATCTCATTCTATTTGCCTTTTCTTTCTGTTATCCAAAGTGCGATTTTGGATCAAAATTGTTACAAATGAATGGAAGTTTAGTGCCTATATAAAAATATTGATATCCCGGATTGGTATTGCGCAGTGGATTTGTAAATGGTTTTAAAAATCCGATTGTTAAAATTATCTTCAACGAAGAGATTATCGTAATTACGATGTTTTTGGCATCATTCGAAATTTAGCAATGCATTCAATTTATTCAGAAAGATTAGCAAACGAAGAACAACAAAATAAAAATGACTTTTAATGAACTTTAAAAAATACGATGTCGATGACTCAAAAGTCTAGATTCTGGAGGCGGATAAATGATGATAAATTGTTGAAAGATATGAAATAACTAAAGATATTAGACATATTAAACATTGGACTGTTTTCTCAAATTAAATTGGGTCAACATAACGATAACCTAGTTTAAGTCTACTTGCCAATGCAGTTTGGAGGAATTACAGTGACAGAAATAGACATGCTCGACAATTGACAAGGACTTATTCAATGATGATACAATGTGATACGGGCTTCCAGAAATAGAATACTGGAATGTTGTAGAAGCTGCAAATAATATTCCCAACAGACATTTTATTCGAAAAACATTTTTTACTAGGATCAATGTGAATGTTTTGTTACGTTATGTATATTCTAAACAAAGACAAATATGCCAAAACTCAAATACGCAGTCAGTACCTGTACCATTTGTTGAGAATTAAAGAAACGGCGATCTAAAATCCAAGGAAGTAACGAAATCAAAGTGGCACTTTTATGGCTAATCAATGCCAGCATGGCACAAGTTTCAATGTGCTAATCAATATGGAAGCACGGTGCTGGTTCTCTTGTTTGAGAACGCTTTGTGTACAAATAAAAAACGACATGAAATGATGCATCCTGTAACTTTTGAATTTGCATATTTCTTCGGTATTGAATCCGAGCAAATAGATCTCGCTATTGGCTGCTTCTAATTATGACCTATTTATATTGTACAAATATTGAATGTTTATGAGTTCAATGGTAAGAATATTTCTATGAGGTGAAATATGGAATGTTCATATTTCACCGAATGGAAATATGTTTTCCATTGAACGAATAAAACATTCAATATTTGTTTTATATAACTCATATATAAGTTCCTTTCTTCCACTTAATTTTATAAATCACCAGGAAAATCTAAATGTATATTTATTTTAGAAGCAACACCCGTACCTATAATTGGCGAGTTAAGTTGCTATGGTAGCTCCGCGTCAGTCCAATGGAAAATGACTATTGCACGGGCGCGGAGTGCAATAGTCCTTTTTTAGTTTGCCGCTAAAAATTGCGGAAATAATCAATAGTAATTGGCCAATCAAATGACAAGAGAAGAAATTTTGTTATGAGTTATATAAAATATTGTATAGCAGTCAGTTACACATACACACTTAAATATCATATCACTCCGATTTTTATTTAAAGAATAAATTCCGACAAGAGTAAAGGGTTAAAAAACCATTTTGATAATCAATCTGTTCGTTCATTAGAAATGCTTTTCAGTCTTAAACAATACCAATATTTATTCAAGCGTACATTACAATATTAAACATTTTTCGGGCTGTTTTAATCAGTTTTTGTATACCTTAACTTATAGTACATTGCGGCGTATGATTACTACTATAATGTGAATAAATTACATCAGTACAATTCAAGATATATGATCTTACAAGCCGCTGTACAAGCTACTGGAGGCATTAGCGATTCCCCCTTATTATACCAGATACTTACAATGCATTAAGCAAATTACATTTGAAGCATAACCAAATGAAAATGATTAAAACCAGTCTTTTATCTTTAAATTTGTTATCCTTTGATACGTTGCAATAATCATGTTTTTTGCTATATTTTTATATTTCCGGACCCTAAAGGAATTTGGTACTAGGTGACGAAAAGGGATGGCATAAGAAATTATATTCCCTGTGTTATTAATCATAAATGTGTCTAATCTATATGCATATGATCCATTTTATAATGTTATTGTAGAATAAAAATGGAATTCTTAATTGGATAAGAAGGTTACATACATTCAATATATGCTCCGCTTGAATGTGTTTCAATAACTATGTCTTTTGTTTGCCAACATTTGGATATTAATTCCTGACAACGGGACAAATTTTTTGTCTTTGGGATGCTAATCTTCAAACTTCCTTTTGGTCTCTGGAAATGAAAAATATTGTGCATCATTAACAGAGTTAACAACTAACTACTGAAAACAATCAATGAAAAGACATACTTTTAATCAACTGGATAAAACTACTTACAAAGAAGCACAAGATATACTGCCAAGGAGTTTGTCATCAGGGAACATGAAAGCCTCAGGATTTTCCCCTATCTTTCCATACCTACACTTCTAACAACATATAAAATGAAAAGTAAACACAATACCTGTTAGCGTAATTAAGACTGTCATATTACCCACTCGTAAAAACAGCTGAGGACCCACTAACCTAAATAACTCACGGATTGCTACATGAGTAACAGATTCCTCACGCGGCTTTTATAGATTAGTCTGAACACTGAGTTAAAACAACAGGTACAAGGAGAGACGATAACGAATGAAAGCAACACCTGTCAAATGGTCAAAATATATTTCCATCTTAGGGGCACACCATTAAATTTTCAATGGACACATGAAAGTATTTGTGTGGAGGATTTATTTCCGCAGAAGGCTTGATATGTTCCAATTATATGGCTTTATCTAGAATTGTGTGGGCGGGGTTTTTTTATTCACCACTGGAGCGATAAGCCACCCTTATGTCACAATCAGCATCATTACGCATTCAATTGGAATGTTACGAGTCTTGCTTATGCTTCTGTTCCTGTTTCGGGTATGAAATTGTACCTTATAGTTAAAATAAGCTATGGTGGTTGTTTGAAATCGTCTCCTGTTGAATAATTCTTCTTCTTAAGCCTCTAACAGATTTGTGCAATAGAGCAAACTTTTCACCGGATGAAAAGAATGTCCATAAACCTAACTACCATTTCAAAGGAAATTAGAATTACGGAGTTTCGGAGTTTCTACATTTTTGACGGTTGACCTTACCCAGAGTATTTTTATCTATTAGGTATGTACCATGTCGAAGCAATGCTCTCGAGTACCATCGTTTTTCCATTTATCCCATTTTGTCCACTAAAAAGAGCCCAAAGGATGGATCTACGATTATCTTTTAAGAAAAAGTCATTTCAATGTAAGTACGTGCGTTATATAGTATGCCGGATGAAAACCTTACGGTGATTTGGTACACTACCGTCGAATGACGAGGGTCAAACTTATAAGCTTACCAAGGGGAGAAAGAACGCTCCTTAAAAGGCAGTTTCTGGAACCGGGTTCTTCTAAATTAGAAATCTCAAACCGCATCCACAATGAGCCTCCTGGACATTTTGTGAACTTAAACCAGGTCAAGATCTTGGACAGAGACTACAGTTGGTTCGAAAGAGGCATAAAAGAAGCATTGGAAATCAACCAGCCATCTCATAACAAAGACTGAAGCAGGTATAGACTTCTAGGAGTTTAATTACGACACTGTGAAAAGGTTAAGACCCAATGATAAACATTACAGTCTCACCGTTGCTGATGAACGACGGAGTCATCTGAAACTCAGAGGTAGGCATAAGTTTCTTTTCGGATAAAAAAAGTTTTAAACTTTAATCATTCAACACATATCAACACCATATAACTCTCGGTAACATAGAAATATTCAAATACAAAATAAGTCTAAACCGAGTTTATCAAGCTTAGGGCATGATCATTGTTTCTGATAGTTTGCTTTCCTTATCTTCAACTAGCATTGATACTTTGCTTTACCTTGCTTCGGTATTATAAAATCATATTTAATCCATATCTGCCCGGGACAACTTACTTTTATACTTTCTTGTAGAAACAGCAATGTAAGAATGAAAACAATGAGATTGAATATATTTAGACGGGAAATATCATACAATGAGTTAAAATAATAATGTCTTACCAAGATTTAAACCTAGTAATGTTTGTCTTATGTCTTATATACATATGAATATACCAATTCATGTCATTAATTCACCAGCATGTTTGTTCTATGGTTTAGCGCCCAATTCAACTACATTGTAGACATAATACTGAAATTTGAAATTATTACTAAAAAACTATTGAATCCGTGTGTTGACCTGTAACAGATATAATGCGTAAAATATTATTTATTTATTATTTAGTAGCACGTTTTAACAATTTAATTAATTTGGAACACTTTTAGACTTTTAGGCTAAAATTGAGCTTTGCCAGAGGGGCAATATTTCTGAATTTGGACAACATTGTTCTGTTATTGTCAACTTTATTGGCGTTTAAGGTAATATTTCCTTGACTTTTAAACACCAATAAGTGTTCGTCAGAACTGAAATGCAGGTATAAAGATGGCACGAACTCAGCAAGTTTGAATATTACATAAACTTACTGTACATAAAGAAATAGCGTGAGTTCATTGACAAACAGAAATCCACGCATTTGTTTTGTACTGTAAAGTGGTAAAGTAACTACTGCATTGTTTTAATTTCACATTGTAATATTACGAGGGTCATTCAATTAAAAGGGCATTTCGTGACCCACAGCCTCATCCCCCACTTTTCTCAAAAAAAGTTGAGATTTTTATATCACTGGAAACCTCTGGCTACATAATGTTTATGTACAAAATATTTCTTGCAGATTAATTCGTTTAGCAAAGATATCGTTAAAGTTAATTTGAATTTCGTTGTTGTATACCAGAACGAAATTACAACACATTGTCTATGGAGCAGTGTAATACACATAATCATGCATAACTCGCAAACGCAAAATCGGAATCAACTGAAATTTTGGGAATAAGATTTTTTCGTGGATATCTACTGAAAACTGTCATGAAAAGAGGATGCTAGGATCACGAAATACTCCTTTAAGTTCTACCGCCGCTATTATAACTTTGGTTCTTCAAACTCGGCATGATCATACATCGGGATCTAACCCACAAATGAAGGCAACTGTTCATTGAAATAAATCCCTGCCAACCTGTTTAAATGTCTTTCTTTTAATACGCATCTGCAATATCTAACTTATTAAATATTCAACAAATGGTTCTCAAGCTACAAGGTTTAATTGTTAATCAAATTAAACTCTGGACATGACATGTTAGATATCAAATGAGGAACGAGAAATAAAGGAACGCTCAATGTAGTGGATATTTAATCAACTATAAACGCTCAAGGGCAAGGTTTTACAATAGAGCAACATAAACAGCTATAAAATCAGCTCTTGATTTTATTCCATTCATCATGTTTTTATTTTTTTAGTAATTGTACTCTTGTGCCTTTACAGGATTGATGAATATACTGGACAAAAATAAAAATAATTCACCATTCTAGACATTAACCATAAGTAAGAAGAATGCACATTAAACAAGCTTTGATTTGATAAGTGTAAACATTCACAAATTATGCAGTTTCTTCAATTAATGTATTATGTAGTTTTTTTATAGTTTGTATATTATTTCTGCTTTGATATCCCCTGATTCCTCTCCGCAAGCTAGTGCTCTACTTTAGAGAAATAAATTGTTAATTGTTGTAATGTATCGAGTGTTCTTTTGATCTACCAATTGAAAATTCTTGTTAGTTCTAGTTAGTCTAATTACAAAGTTTACCACTGTCATGACTGTTAGAATTCACAAATTACATATTTAACTATTAATGTACCTGAGGCATATGATTCCATTGCATAACACGTACCAATCCTTTAAAACACAATAAGATTAAATACCAGATATTCCAGATAATAAATATGTATGATTTCCAGCACATTTTTCTCATATTCAGAACTCTCACATTGACAAGTCATTGATGATCAGAGACTTTATTTTGTTTTAAGGGCACCAAATGTTTTTGCGTACAGTGTAGAGGGCCGGGAGGATTTATAATAATACAAATATCAAAGAAATCAAAACCGTTTTGAAGTAAAATTGTAGTGTAATGAACGACTGGCGTCATTTTAAACAATTACATTAGAAAAAGTGCGAGGACATCTCCCATTCACCGGGTTTGGTGAATTGACTACGTAATAACCAGACACTCGTCGGTATAAGCTAACTGCACGTATCCACTCCTTTTAAAAACCGTATTGCTAAACAAATGTATTTAGGCCAAATTATCACAATTAATATTGATTTGAATAATTGTGTTATCTTCATATTACATTATAAACCGACACATTTTCCTTTATGTACAATGCAATATTCATAGATATTGGTCGGAAACCACCACTTGACGCAATTTGCCTTCTGTTAGGCGGATCGATATTGCATCGCATGTACACATTCCAACAAAGGATTTGCACCGATGTCCTTCACAGTCCTTTCAATCAAATGTTGTCATCAAAAAATTAACCTATTTGATGGTAGTGCATTTGTTATGTGTATATTAGACGAACTGTCGCGCTAGATCGAAATCAATATTTTGTTGAATGGATTTGAGTATTTACAGTATGATACGTCATATGCACAACCTCTATATAATGAGCTCTATGATGTCACAGCTCATTATAGTTTGTCACTCGGTCTGTGGTAGCTTGTTGTAATCAAAAAATAAACCTTTTATATCAATTGTAAATTCAGCCTAAGTACATCAAAACCGGTTCAAGAACGCATGGTCTTTTTTTTTTTTTTGTGTGCCCCCTAAAACACGCCAAGTGATTGTTTTCTCTTTTTGTATTGTGCTGCAAACTGATATTATTTCGATATTTATCAGAACCAATTTATCTTCCATCCTTAACTCTTTTCTCTCTGTCTTTCTTTCTAGTTTATTTTATTGATTAGCTGACGGCAGTGATTGATTGTTTTTCATTATGGTAATTCAGAAATTTGAATCTATGTTTGGTGTAGGTCTAAGTCTTGAACATAAACAAATACAAAATTCGATGCTTTATTGAAGTGCACACAACCTTATTCTTCCCATCGTCGCATCGCAAAAGTCCGTTTTTCGAAATAATGTAAACCGTAAATGTTTTAGCCTTACCAATTCGCCAAACTCAGTAATTTATTATAGATTATACACTGCAAAAAATATTTTACTCAACATTAAGTAAAAAGGTCACAAGTCAAAAGTTGAGTAAAATAAATCAAGATTGAGCTCATATAGGTCACAACTCAACAAATGAGTAAAACATTACGCAATGTTAAGTAATTTTTGAGTAATGTTGAGTAAAATATTTTTTACAGTGTACACATTAGAGACGGCAACTATTTATTACGGGCACATTCGATCATACTAAAAGTGTGTTCACATGCAAAAACATTTACTCAATGAAAATTGCACCGTTATACCTCTGTCATGTCTTAGCTATATCTAGTAACGGTAAAGATTATTATGATATGTCTTCTCAAATAGAAAATGACGCTGGCAATATGTATGCTAGTGATCAAAGACGTTGTATCTCGTTTGTGCTGTATCTATTATAAAAAATGAAAGCATAAGAGCGGATGAGAGCGTGCAAATTGGAAATTGTGACGAACACTTTACCATTATATTCTAAATTGTTATAGTTACCTTCAATATGTTCAATGACTCATTTATTAAAATTATTTTTCATTCGCATGGTAATATGGCTTTCATATGTCTTCAAAGCATGTAACTAAATCACCTCCTATATAATCACATGCTTCTCATTTAGCGGTATTTCTCACAAATAATCCGCTGAAATTGTTTAGCTCTAGGGTGTTCCTGTTCTATTCCGATACTTAAGGTCTCTTTGCTTTACTCAATTCCTTTTATGTTAATAGGTACTTTACAATTAGGGCAAATCAGAGAAACGAGGACGTGCTTTTCGTCCAAATAAATAGGCATATTTTACTTCAAAGTAAGGGAACGCGCGATGCACAACTTCGACGTAGCAAGTAATAAGGAAATTTCGTAGAACCATCAAAGGGCACGTTTCAAACGGTACATCGACTCCGGCATTTGATTAAAATGTTAACCCAACGAACACATAGCACGTTTACATGTCGTATCTATAGGCCTTATAATGTGAATAGTGTAATTTTTTGGACATTAAAGGTAACCCTAACACCCATACCTGCTTTTTGCTGTCGATAGTTAAAGAAGAAACGAGAAAGGAGAGAAGATGAAGAAAGAAGTCACTTGGCACCCCCGGGATTCGAACCTTAAGTCCCCCGTATGCAAACCAAGTACACGATCACCGACCGGCAGCCACACGTGTAACGCTGCCCCGGGCAGCGATTCCGTGAGCATATAGCACTTAGGGTGATTGAGTCATCGCAGACCCTGGGATTGACGAATGCGCAGTGGTTTTCATCATGGTATTTTGTTAGGGTTAATGATACATTTTATAACAACCTTACTACGTCGTTCATGATTTCACTTCGTTCCTTTATACTTTACATGTATATATCTAATACTGTGATAGTATTTATGAGGGATAGTAAAACAAATACAGCATGTTCCTTTTCTGGTAAGTAAACAAAACTATGTGTCCCTCGGTGTTGGATGATTTAACTACTAGTCATATTCATCTATCACCTCGGGACTAGTAGTTTTGACTACCTCAAACCATGTTGTATTTGTATCCTATAATTTACACTTATGAATAAGTCACGCATTTGCAAAATTTAGACAATCTATTAGAAGCACATTCTTTCTTGTCGTACATGTAATTTTATATTGGTCAAAATAATATTGAAATCTTAAACTTTTTATACATATCTTAGTAAATTTTCCATGTTTCTTACCATGACACCTATTGCAAAGTATTTGTATAGTAATATAGAAACTTCCCAGTATGATATTTAGGTTTGATAATTAAAGAAATTGAAGATATTCAGTGTTTCTGATCACACGACGGCTTAATTCCCAATTGCTTCACTCCATCATTGTGGAGCTACATAATGAATGAATGAATGAATGAATGAATGAATGAATGAATGAATGAATGAATGAATGAATTAATGAATGAATGAATTAATGAATGCTTTGTAATGTTTGGTATGATATAAGTGGACGAAAAATCATAATATTGCTATTTTGCTATTGCTAACTTTCCTCATACCGGAGGTCCTAATATTAGCGTAACCACCTTCACTCGTATGACACAAAGGTGGCAGTATTTATATTTTTTTTCTGTTCTTTACTTTTTATTTACTTCTTTAATAGACATATTTTCTTTAAGCTCTACATAATATTTCTAAATAATTAGCTTCATTACATAATATCTCCTAAGTAATGTATTCCACTTATGGGAAAATGCATTATATTACGAATAATTTAAAGGATTGTTTTGATTTACATAATAGAAATGTCACATAAGTGTCTTCGTTTACAGGCAGGTTGATTACTGATAACACTAAATGATATGCCTGTAAATATGCAGTATTCGGCAAACCTTTTAATAATGTTTAAATTATACTTGTTCCTTTGAGGGACGTACGTGTAGATGTTGGCGTCGCACAACCGGACACTCGGCGTTATTGGTTTCAAACACTACTTATGCCATGCAAAATTGCAAAATTGCAAAACCTATCTATATATTGCATATTTTAATATGCAATCCATAAAAGGATAAAGCATTTTTGTCTCATCTATGCAAACATGATCATGTCAACCTAAGATCATGATCAGTTTAAGGGATGGGGTATGAACGTTTGGACAGTATTTATTGTGGGACATTAGAGCACATCAGACATATCGAATTGCAATCTGAATACGAAGAATGTCCTTCTGATATCAAATAATTGTGATTTTTTGAAATTCGCAATGTAATACACATTTTATGGCAAATCATTAAAATTGACATTTTTGATATTTAACAGTGCTCGAAGTAAACCTTATAAATCTGATGATTTATACTTAAAGTATGTAGCTGGGATGAAAAGCCGACGATCAATTGAAAATTTTGACTTTCGTATTGAAGATATGGATTTTTTCCCAAAACACCAAAAAATTAAGTCTTTTGGGAAAAAATCCATATCTTCAATATGAAAGGTCAACATTTTCAATTGATTGTCGGCTTTTCCTCCCAGCTACATACACTTTAAGAATATATCATTAGATTTAAAAAAATTTACTTCGAGAACTGTTATATATCAAAAATGTGAAAAATATAAAATTTTAATAATTTGTCATAAGATTTGTATTATATCGTGAATTTCAAAAATGAAAATTATTTGATATCAGAAAGACATTCTTCGTATTCAGAATGCAATTCGATATGTCTGATGTGCTCTCATGTCCCACAAAAATACTGTCTCAAAACAAAAAAAACGCTCATTCCAGATCCCTTAATCGAGTGTATTGGTTCTTCCTGTCTTCTGATCTAAATGTGTTCTCTTATTTGACGCCTTGTCATCTTTCTTTAGAGAAAAAACATAAGAGAAAGCGCCATTTACTAATTATTTGTGACCAACGTTTAAGAGAAAATAATAATAATAATAATGATAATAACACTAATAATAATAATAATAATAATAATAATAATAATAATAATAATAATAATAATAATAATAATAATAATAATAATAATAATAATAATAATAATAATTTACAAAGCACACATTGATCACGGATCAGTTAATGTGTAAACCATTTTAAACAGAGAAGATAAAATTGTTTACATACAGGCCAGCTGAAGTAGCATAAAAGTACATGTACATTCAATAATAATAGCAAAATATCATACACACATTAACATTGCAGAAGATTACAAGATTGGAATCACATAACGAACAATAAGGGGGAGCGAACCTCAACCTGGCAGGGAAAAAAGCACAGACCAGCTGTATCAAAATAGCATTCTATGGCTACAGTATTACACTTGTTTTTATCCAAGATAATAATTACACCTTCTGAACCTTCTGAATGTTTAGTCAGCAGGGCGGTTTTCCGCTAACTTGTGTGGGTTGCGCGCATTTAAATTGCAGGTGTGCCATCATTTTGTTTTAAGTCTACATCAGTGTCATCATTCTGCTTGAAGTCCACAGTGTCTTTCTGTTTGAAGTCAACATTGTCTTCCTGCCTGAAGTCCACAGTGTCCTTCTGCTTGAAGTCCACAGTGTCTTTCTGCTTGAAGTCTACAGTGTCTTTCTGCTTGAAATCCACAGTGTCCTTCTGCTTGAAGTATATAGTGTCTTTCTGCATTGTCATTTGGAAAAGCCACCACTTTCCCGACAAAGATCGTAGGATTACCTTGTATATGTTTATTTATATTTATAATTACTATTAACCTCACAAAACTCACAGGCACGTGCAATTTTTGACCTTCTCGAACCCCGACTCGAGGTCCTCATAAACTCACACGTCATAAAACATTTGGAGCAGATGGAAACTGATTTGTGACATGTATGGATGTTTTACAAGTGAATGTCTTGGTAGTGATAGTTCTGTTCATCACAATGTTTTCATTAAAGTTACACAGTAAAACATAAACACGGAGGAAGTATAAAAATACGATACTGAAAGTGTGTTTAATCATGAGTTCAGCGTATTTGTATATATATATGTAGGCTATTCCCTTAAATTCAAGTAATATTATACCATGGTATATCTGCGCATATTTGTCTTTGCAACAAAAATGGAGGTCAGTATATTTCCAGAGAAGCGAGGAAGAGGACGGGCGAGACACGGTAAACACACGCTGGACTGAATGTTTTGACCCAAATCAAAGGCAACGTAGACGTCTGTGATTGCTTTATAGTATTCCATTTGAGTCTTTTCCGCATTTTGTATGTAAACCATACCATAAAAACAAGGGTAAGAGGTACATAGAGTCTCGAAGACAAACAATTTTACAACTGTAATTTGTATCGTGAACGGGGGATTGTTACACATCTGTTAAAATATGAGTCCTAGTTAATACTCACTTTTGTTTTTAGATCTTCCTGGTAGTTTAACCATTCTAACAAAAGCTGGTTCCTTATAGCTCAAACATCACAATGACTGTTTTTCTTCATTATCTCTAGTCTTATTGTTAATCAAGACTCAATTAAACACCTTTTACCGGTTCACCTCTATACATCAAGCTTTTTCGCTCGACATATCCACATTGTGCACATCTGTAATTTTGAGCCGGTGACGTCGGATTCCGTGGCTTTTGGGCATTCTAACAATTCCATGTGTTGTAACTGAATAATCCCTCTCAAACCGTATGATATAAACGAGATGAGACAACTTAGGATTGCAGTCAAATTAGCCTTAGTGTCATCTCAGGTAGTGTAAATACTAAGTACGTGATTCTGCTAGGGTAATGTCTTACGATAAGATTGTGAAACTGTCAGGAACACAAAGACAGCAAACCTTCCTGATAACTTTCACTCAGGCAGAAACCAACAATACATCTGCGCAACTTTTGTTTTTGCTACCGAAGATCCAAACTGATCTTCACTCCTCACTTGAATTCTTTTTACATTGTTATGTTATCACAAAAAGAATGGATCTTGATTTTGTTGCATGGTATTCATTCGGTTACAAAAACACACGCAGTTCACTATCTTTACCAGCTAAATTAAACTATTCATATACACGATCTCATGTCAATAGTGTGACGTTTTGTATAAGTTATAAGTATATGCGTCTCGAAAAGAACTGAACCATCTGAAAATTTTATTTCTTAGACCTTTAATGGCACAATGGGAAAATGTATATCTATTTATGTCATCAAGCAGCTATTACATAATTGGTTTTTGAATTAAGAAAATGATTATAGCAATTTTAAAATAGCTCTTCACTTTCAATAAATAAATAAATAAAAAAGAATATTTTAGAACGAAGCAGTCAATTTTCAAAATTCGAAAAGATATATGAAAGCTATTTTTGATACAATCGCATAAAATATTTAATCTTGTTTGGATCAAGAATTAAAATACTAAACAATTACAATTTCCGACAGTACGATCCTTTCAAAGACGGCCTTTAGATTGAGCACTGACTTAACAATCATCGATGCTCACTATTTCTTCATTCGAAATAAAAATAACAGTCAAAGTGTGTTAATTTATAGGTCTATATTTGATATTGATTTATTGAACGTCTTGACGCGCATATAACGTGGGCGTGGGTTAGGCTTACTGAATCAAAGATGTCTTGACGAAATAATATGTTGATTCAGTCATGGTTTATTTATTTCTTCTCTCCCCACATACATAATAATACAAAATAACTAAATACTATACTACGGAGTCAAATCATATGAAAATGTACAGTCAGTCAGCGCAAAATAATTATGTTATCATGGTATACTCTGTGGGAATGTCATCATCAATATGCCGATATATTGACGCCCTCTAGGAAGGTCACGGGATCATTTTAATAACAAAGAGTTATAATGTCAAATGTCAAATTCATTTGGATAGCGGATACATTCTAAAGACGCCTATAGATAAACATCCAAGGTACAATCTAAGACGTGCAAGATGCAATGCTTGACGCCCAAGATGTCTTGGACGTCCGAAAATTTCGCGGTAGACTTAAATCAACGAATCACAGGATCCGAAATCCCACACAACCAATCATCGTAAGCTTATTTAATTATTGACCACCAAATTTAGTGGTGGGCGGTATCTCAAAGATCACAAAAAGAAATTAACGACTATTAGCAGCTCGTACCCTATACTATGTGCACGTGATTATCACGTCGACATATCCTTAAAACTTCTGAAATAGAAGAATAGCCAGATTTTACCCTCGAATAGCCAATAAAAGGGGTAATAAATTTTCATTCCGTGACCTTTAATTTTCACATTCCACTGTCAGCAAAAGAACTCCAACCTAACTTGGCTCAAACCAAGCCATGTGCAATAACCCTTGCCCTTCTTCCCTGAACCTCCGTGCCATTGGCATATATGTGGTAAAATTCAACATTGGCATCTCATCCCGGCCTCTCATGCAGGGGTCAATTTTTTATGAAGATGAGTTATTCTTTCTCTTATATAAAATTATATATACTGATATAATACTGATTTCACTGTGGGAGAAATGTACCCGAAGACATGGTATATTAATTCCACCTATTGGTAACTAGTCAATAATCAGATAAGGTATGAATACACCAGTAGAAATTCAAGCTGTCAACCTGTGCATTCAAAGGTAAGCGACGAGAAGGAAGGGTAAATAATACCAGTCAGACCTCTTCTCGGGACCGCCTTTCTGTTATAATCTGTCCCGGGTTTTACATTACAACAAGTTGGCACAGACTGAGTGACAAACTTTAATGAGCTGTGACATCACCTAATATACATCTCGTCGTCCACAGCCAGTACAATTGGAGCACCATTGGCCTCATGACATATCATTTATACACAAATGTGCTAGAAAAGGATTTAATAGTGTGTATTTGTTATGCAAATAACCACTTTCCTTGCTCCACAGTGTAACGGGAACTAACCCTTTATTATGCTAAATAGCTGTCCCAATTGTATGCGTTGAAGGCCACACTCTCCATACATCAGTAAACATGAAAAGAGAATCTAGCTATTTTCCGTGTCAAAAAATGACAGGGGATTTTTAGCGTACTTGTGAATAATATTTAAATGGTTTGCCAATGAACAATATTTATGAATATTGCATGGTACATACAGGGAAAATTGCCGGATGGTGTCCAAATTTGGCTAGAATACACCTTATGATCGATACTATCGAGTGAGTTTGATATTTTTATGAATGAACTGTAATATGAATTTGGAACTATAATTTCTCTACGTTGTAAAATTCGTAATCCGTGGTTAATTTACGGTACATGTGTAGTATGCAAATATTTTCCCTGTTTTATGAGAAAGAATATTAATGGTCAAATTTACAAATGCTTAAAAATTAATTTTCCAAAGAACTTCCACAAGTACAAATATATCACGTAAGAAGCAAGTAAACTTACTTGTAAAGAATAACGATCACTAAAAAATTGCAAAAACCTGTTCTTCTATGAATTTAATAATTGAAAATTAATTTGTCCAAATATAAAGTACATTTGAAGCCGATCGGAATAAGTATATTTTGTTTTTGTTTTCATGTCATTATCAAATTTCATAAGACTTATTTGGTTTTGCATCAATGTTATACAAAAGTAAAATTACGTAAGACTATAATTAGCAGGACCTCCTTATTTGGTAAAAGACTAAACGGTTGCTTTGAAAATACTAGAAACGAAACATACTTCAACTTCAATTGATGGCGTTGTCAATAACCATTTGCAAACATTGCCGGCGGAAGCATTTAAATTTAGGAGGGTCGTGAATCGAGCATTTGTTCCAGTTTTACTTGGACATTTGGGCGCGCGCAAAGCTCGCAAAAAATCCATTTTATATCAAAATGTGTTTGCAAATGTAAATATTAAATTAGTCGAGGACGTTACCGAAATCAAGAATAATTTAAACATTCGATGAAGGTATAAACAATGCATCATCAAGCATAAAACAGAACTCTTGAAGCATTTGCCTGCCATCAACAGGTGGCTGCAGAATTAAGATATCGTTTATTGTCTTGACTCATATAAGATGCCAATTATCGCTGAGCAATTATCAAAGCAAATTGTTTTAGGAGAAGAGTGACCTATTTTGTATACAACACCGAATTATTGTGATAAGAAACAGAGGGAGTGGACAAAGAAGGATTTATGCTGGCACGGTTCTCAGTGCCCTTACCAATTGTTTCTAAATAATTAATATGTTTATAAATTCATACAAATGTTCATATTTTGCTCTCGTATTAGAATTCACCGTGAAGTATATTAAATTTAGCTCTTTGAAATTTAATTCTGTAAGCAATATCCGTCCGTGTGGAAAATGATTTCTCAATATCCCCGATTTAAGTATTAGATCTAAGTATTAAATTCCAAAGACGAAATAAACCGATACTAACTGCAGTGCACAATGCAAACAATAAAAGAACTTAAAATATAAAGGAACCATCCAGAGAAGCATCTTGATTTCTTCAGTTTCCAGCATATATTGTGTTTCCCCGGGTAGGGAAATAATATAATGAGAAGCAATAACGCTTTCACGTCAGTTCACTGTTTTGTTGAAATTACCACAGAATGATACCGTAAATTGATATGCACTAGAGAGCCACCGTGATATATATATTTGAAAATATGACCTGATCCTGTGGCTAAAATCTAAGTGATTTTCCTTTGCGGGTATAACCTTTTATTCAATTTCAAAGCGTGTGAAGTATTAAACATTTTACAGGAAGTGATAACGCTTGAAAAGGGTGAAATTAAAACATGGGCATCATTAGCCAAGGGGTTGGTAACCCTCGTGACGTTTGCATTGAATAAAAGGACAAGTGGTAAATGAGATTTGGAGAATCACGGGAGGCAATGTCTGCCAGCTCATGCTCCAGGGCTCTGAACTTCTGTGAACTCACGAATATTACTTGCAGCTAAATGTCGGGGTGTATGTAGTAGATCGCGTATCACTGTGAAAGAGGCAATATGATCAGCATTTTAGCACAAAACGCAGCACACCACTACCACCACCACAACAGTCAGCATAACCATTGTCATTTCCATCGTCACATAGTGCAGTTACGTCCACGGCAAATTCACCGTGACCTTTCCAGCCATAAACCCGCTTATTGAAGATTAAACCGATATATGCAGTACTAAACCATTATATAGTAATCTATTGTCCAATGCAAATTTATTACCGCCTGATAATATTAATCCAATGAGCGACCGAATTGTCCGCTACGGACGACTAATCCAATCGATAATGACGCTATCATGGCTATTGACATGTACGAGCGGAGCTCCACTGATCGAGTTTTGGGGTATTTTGCACTGGTTTGCAGCTGTTTGCTGTCATTTACTCATCAAGGCGGACCACCGTTATTATAAGCACTATGCCAATTATTTAAAAATTGACATGTAGAGAATAAGCCATACTTGATTGACAGAAAATACTAAATTTGTACCTATGACGGTTTTATGACACCAATCTTCCAAATACGACCAAGTCATGGCTGCCCGGTGAAGCAAAATGTGCATTGGAATAACACGGCGAGTTTGGATAGATGGTAGGATTTCTTTTATTAAAATGTATGTTCCCCGTTATTAAAGCTTGTACCGGGTTGAAGATTCAGATATTTGGAAAAGAATAAGTAATTGAAACATAGAGCAAGTACTAAAATCATAGCTTTTATACTTTTTGATATATGATGCTAACTAGTTCATCCCCTATAGCTACAACACAGCGCTACCAGTAGGGTTCAATTTCCTATTGTGAGTTCCCCTGTGTTGTTGGCATACATGTAGTTAACAATAACAGTAACCAACTTATAAACAACATTAGCTTGCAAATAATCCTCAAAGTGGTAAATTATTTTGATTCTGATATATACCTGACACTACTTATTGTCATTTACACACCTTTCCAATTTGACTGATAATAACAAATATCACGATCTGATATTAACATTCCTGAAGTATGTGGAAAAAATTGCAACACATTAAGAAATACTAAGTACTTCATCTTTAAATGTATTACTTCTTCGTTCCTGACAGGCAGCTTTTCAAACTTGTCTCTCCAAGGTTACTCACATCAGAATCAACTGACTGTTTCAGCAATTGGTATTCAGTGGCATTTTTTCCGCTCACGAAAATCAAAGCTCGGAATGGAATTAATTGCAAGCGACACGAGCAGGAAGATACACGAACAAGGTAGATTGAAAAGTCGGAAATGCCATTTTACCGCCAGTGTTCAAGTAATATTTCAATGCCAAAATACAATATGCCAATATCACTCAATTTTACCTACGTCAACAGGTTATTTTATCCCTGATTTGTATTGATATAATTCTTTTTTCTATCATATTTAATTAAAAACCCAATGAATACCATATGTGTTTTACGGATGTTTCCTGAACAAAAACAAACCAACTAAAAGGAATACATTCTGTTATCGTCGTCGTCATTCTTACAATGACAGTAAAAAAGGTGATTCAAAGAGAATTGTTTATATGTTACCCATTCCATAGTACTAAGAATAGAAATCAATTTGTGTGCGTTGCGTTTGTGTTTAGCTCAATTCTCATTGAGTGTTGCCTTTGAAGAACGCAGTTAATGTATAGTTAATGTATAACTGCATAGTCTCATCGGCACGAAATAAATTCAAACATGTTAAAAATAATGGTTTGAATCCTTTGTGTGAATGATATAGAATGTATGCTCTATCTCACATCGTTTATACAGGGTTCAAACCAAATAACCCCCCCCCCAAAAAAAATACAAAACATTTCTTTGCATACCTTGACATACGATTTGTTGATTTGAAAGCTGTGAATATATGAATCGTTTCTCAACCCTCCCAAAGTTGTTTCATTTGTAAAAACAATATTTTTTTGCTCAAAAATAATCACATTTTACAAAAATGATGCTTTCAGAAAAAGATACACTTTGAATGTTCTCGATATTAAGATTGATTTAATTCTTGCTTTCTTCTTTCACCTTTCCGTTTCTGATCCTTCACTCACACATGCAACCATCATCCAGGGCAAAAGAAAGATTTGATGAACTTAATTTTGACTTGAAATGAAATTTTTTAATCAGAATTAAGAATAAAGTGCTCTCGTGTGATGTGTTTTAACAAATCATAGAATATCTGAATCTGAATAAAGGGCAATCGGGGTAATAATAATATACAATAACACTCTCCCTTCTCCCATGTTTGAATGACCATCGTAGTGTTATTCAACAGGAGAGATTTCCATACATCCAATCGATATATATATTTTGTAACTTACATTTTGTAATCCTCAAGGGACACGTATTCTATAAACAACTTGTCGGAGTTAGGTGCCAAAGGGGGTTCGTTGTACAGTTTAAAATGTATACCAAAAAATTGACCAAGTTGTTTGTTTCTATTATCAGTATTGCATACTTACTAAGGTCGAATTGGTAAACTGATTTAACGGAAAAACTTACCGTTAGATCTTACAGACATGACTTATTGACAATGACCTTGCATATAATTGAAATCATTGTTTTCTGACACCCTTAATATCGACAAACAATTTGAATTAATTTTTATGAAATTCAGAGCACGTTTACTTTAGGACCCCTGTATAATAATTATGTGGTTATTTTTGGGGTCATTATGGACCTCGGGGACACCATTTCGTGATGGAAACATGAAACTTCGTTTACTAGACACCTTGAAACGGATGTTACAATATAATTATATACAGGTTGTAACAAAGACATTTATACAATTAGAAAATAAATGATTGTATTGACTTTTACTTGGTCGTCAAGGTAATTTCTTAAACTACTACACAAGCTTCGTTGCAATAAAATAGGTGGTCTACAAACGACGATATGGGCAGTTGTGTAAAGTAGTTCTAAAACAGCTTGGGCCACTTTCGTATCTTTGTGTAGCAAAAGTGACTGAATTGAGTTGAATCATGAATGAACGGGGCATCTTAATTTATCGTATTATTTATTTACTAATGTCATTCAAGTGAAAGAAAAGCATGAAAACCTTTTCTTCTGAAATCAATGTCAAAAAGCATGATAGTTCATTTTACGCGGTACAAACTTGGTGTGCGAAATTGGCAAAAAGTGGCCCAACTCGGGTGATTAAATAAAATCAGGCAGATCGTGTGAACCTGAACTAGGAAAGACATGTTCTGTTAGCTTACAAATATTACTAATTCTACTGCATATAACTTTTACGCCGTCGCCCCTTTAATTTTTTCTGAAAAGCGAAAATGCAGTTGCTTATCATGAAAGTCGATTTTACGTTATGCAAGCTTGATATGTGCGAAAATGTCAAAAGTGGCCCAACTCTTTTTCTGGACGATTTAGTTAATTTAGCATGACGTTTGGGCTCAAACTAGTAAAGAAACCAATTTACTGATTCTACTGCATATAACATTGTTGCCATGATCTGTTTTATTTTTTTCTGAGAATGGTCCCATTCCTCTGATCGCGATGCACAGCGTCATCATTCCTATATCTTCGTGTCAGAAATTGCCATGACAGCAGGGCGAATCAACTAGTTCTTCAACAGCCACGCATGGTATCGACTCAGGCGAAGCACTCCACCGGTTACGATAAAAAAAATATACGTTTTTCTCATTACGAATGCAGCGTTTATCATTTACACGGAGAGTGTCATCATTTTTGACACTTAACATTACTTTTTTTTTTTTTTTTTGCATTTTGTGAAGAAATGAGAAAAAAATTGGACAAAGTGGTATGCAAGATGAAGGGGCAAATCTTCTCGTTCTATTGGTGGCATCGGTATCAATGAAGCTTACATGCATTTAAAGGTAGAAGTCAAAAGGTGGTACATCACTGATGTCTAAAATTCACTTCATTTTGGCTTACTATCAACGGATTTCGTTAAAATTTTGGATATGTGTTACTAACGCATTAGAGAAATAATGTTGATAGGTAAAATGGGAATAAGTGGTTTCCGATTTCTTTTATGACTTCATGAACTTGGTGCTCCACACATTGGTGCTCCACGAACTGGTTGAAATCCTTCTATTTTAAATGTTGAGTTTTTGTATTTTTAACTAGCGACATATTTCACTGAAACTTAATTAAGCCATATGTAACAGATTACCACATATGTAACAGATTACCACAACCACACTACAGCAATGTTGAAAAAAATTGTATTTCTTGTCACCTATACCACCATATTAGGTAGTTTTTCGTAACTATTTTATATTTGTTTGTCCAATCCATTTCAACTAGGCAATCTAAATTGTACTCACAATTTACATCCCAAGGTATGTTAATATATCCACCTCACACCTTTTCAATATATATCCAGTAAAAGACAAAATATCAAAATTGATGCCTCATTATGATATCACATATATTCAAAATGGATGCCTAAATTTGACCTGAACCAAGTGACCTATAACATGACCTATGATGACCTATAGCCTTTTTCAATCTCTTTTCCTAACAACACATTGTAGAAGGTACATACTATTAAATTGGCTATGCATCCACTGTTGAAGAGCTTATTTAATTTATTTAGTGTTATTTAGCATGCATGGCTGACTACATTTTCTATAGATAGTATAACAAAGGATTTAATGAATTCTATTCATGTACTCTACTTGAATAGAATAAATTATGGTTTGTTATGAAACACACATCTGAGTTACTATAATGGTTTAAAAGCACTTTGTATGGAGAGATATTTTTATAAGTTCAGGGCATGAGGTGATGAACATACGTACTTTATAACATCCGTACTTCATAAATTTGCGACAAAAAAAAAGAAGAGGGGTACTAATGAAAATCATGGTATTACACCCCCTTTTCAGGATGTTTCCTCTGACCGTGACCAACTCTTCTTGAAATCCCAGGCTTGAAACTGGCTGCGAGTCTACTGTGAGCTATAATCCTCTATACAAGGGAAATCAGTCCTTGGTTTTGTATGTGATTTAAATGTTCAAAAACTACAGTATTTTACTGTATGACCATAACATTATAGTCAGGAATTTAGCAATTTACATGTGAATGGATATACTTTCTTATTCAATATTACAAATCTTTTTAATACATGTAAATCTAATATCACACATACGCGTACATAAGGACGTTTACATATTGTCATTTCATTACAATTAAAGCACTGCTGCATATATATATATCTAAATCTGTATTAATCTGTACAAAGTCATAAATCTCAATCTATGCTACAGTTGTTGACAATCTAAAGCCAATTATCTTTTGTACAATTGTTACTTTCTCAACAACATACCAGAACAAATCCGGTGAAATGGCAGATCTTATTTGACTCACGAAATTTAAAACCGTTACATAGTTTATTTTGTCCAGTTGTCAGTCTAACCAAAATATTATATCCTCGTATAAACTAAAATGTTAAGAATTTATTTCAGTAAATTATAAAAAATTATACAAGAGAGCAGCATACTATTGATATACCACGAAATAGTGAGCCTCTCGTAACCAATCTATTCGTTAAGAATAATTAAGTGAAACCTTTGGTGCGATATATGAGAAGGTTGCCCATAAGGCATAACATAACAGATTGGTGAAGGATATGTAATTAGACCGAAATCTTAATGCTAATTTCAGCGAGCGAGTGAGCAAGTGAAAAGCTGGGATCCTACAGCCAAATTCACAAAACGCACTTAGCTGGAAGATTCCTACAGATTTTTCTTCAATGTGTCCCGACGTAATTCCCGTAAGGTAATCTACAATTAATGTTTCCGATTTCATTCAATAACCCATATATTTTGTTCAATTCTGCCTTTAGTTGTTGAATACTTTACATTACCCTTAATTATTTTATTCATGCGCTTCTCCCAATGAATATATGCTCTAAATATTATAAATATTAGAACGTTTTAAGTAACAGTCGATTGTGTGCTTCGCTTGTATTATTTTGACAGTAACCAATTAAAGGCCCATTCAATAATCCCAGAGATAGTGCAAAATGATTGTGTATAAATCGCTTAAAAGTAAAGGTAAGTCATTAAAATGTTATTAGGAAAAAAGCAGTATTTGCAAAATCGAAGACCCATTCAATTACAGGTAGCTTATGTAGAGAAATGGCAGACTTTTGTAAATGACTCATTTTGTTTTAATGGTATACGAGGTACTGTTGGTCGAAGCAGCCAACAAAATCGATTTTAATTATCTGAATCAATATATTATTGAAAAATAACACTTTGGTGTTTTGCAAAAGTTCATTCTACAAATCATATACTTTGAAAACTTCCTTAATTTATTGGTGTTAATGAGTTATGTACGTTTTACAAAAGTGTTGTTGTTTCAGCCCTCTTTACAACATAACTCAAGAACCACAGGACCTACAAAAGTATATCTGTGATATTTGAATTCTTCTACACGCTCGCTATGAATTGAGCACTGCAATTTTTGCTAAAGCTCACTACCATTCGCAAGATGCTGTGAACTACTTTTTTTCTGCTGCTTCGACCAACAATACATCGCTTAACCTTAATACTCGGTTTTCGGCTTTACCATTAACAGGCTATGTTAGCACACTTATGATACTAACACATGTGCCAAAATCTGAATTGATCCTCCGGATGAGCAATTCACTGTGTAGGCCTTTAAAACCTAAGGGGTTGTGCAATAATTATGTGTACCCCCGAGTGGTGAATTATAGGAGGGAAACGATTTTTGGCAGGCCAAAGGGGTGTGCATTTTTGGCAGGTTCCAATTTTTCTTGATTTGACTGGCCTATTATGAGTCAAATATTCTCTGCAAAAGTTTGGCATAATGTAAGACTTCAATGTAGCAAACTTTAAACAACTGTACAGTGAGTGTAGTGCACTTGTGTTTACGGAACAAAGATCTTAACTACACAATAATAAAGAGATATAAACAGAAGGATTTGTCAGACAATTTTGTCACGTTTGAGTTGCCATTTTAAGAGCACACTTATCCGCCAACCTTCGCCAAAGAAACCAACAATATTTTAACATCACGTATTTGATACAGAGAATAGTTATGTATATTATACTACACAATGAATACCAAAGTCATGACAAACAGGTGCAAGTGACGCTTTTTGGAATTCACTGACAACCGATTGTAACTATTGTCTACATATCTCTTTACTTTTAGTGTTTCTTTTAAACCTCGTTGCACTCTTTAAAGAAATTTGTAAATAATATGCAAATTAGGAAATGAGGAATCCTAGTGTATATAAACTATAACCGTGATATCATATATACATGTATTATCACGAATCTGTCAAAGTCAAAACGTAGAGAAATACAACTTAATCACTGTGACACCTACGTTATACATACCCTTTATGAATTGAGATCCGTTAGACCGTTCAAGTTCCACACAGTTATTAAAAACAAAATTAACTTTCTGTCTTTAAAATTATACTTACTTACTCACTCACTCACTCACTCATTAATTAATTAATTACTAAGCTTTAATAATTGTCAAGATTAAAAACAATTAAGATGTTGATGAGAATTAGAGACCGTATATATCCCATAATAAGAAAGAACCAGGCCAGATTCCGCCGAAGTAAAAGTTGCTCACAGCATATCCATATTCTTAGAAAAATCATTTAAGCCTTCCAGAGCTATCAACTTCCACTCATCATCACCAGTTATCGATTTCAAAAAGGCTTTTGACACAAAATCACAAGAGTGACATGTTCCTCAATTCCTCGGCACTACTATATGCGATATTCCAGAGTTTGGTCAATGCTATTGTATTTAACAACAACTCCAAGAGTGTTGATAAGATGGATAGTAACATCCAGGTTTCAGGTATCCACTCACGTACTGCAGGGGATGTTATAGTCCCTTCTAGTCTTCTTCATTCTACTCATTGGATACCTGAAGAAGAATGTAGCTGATATTAACGACTCCGGTGTAGCAAAACACCTTTTCCAGTCAAGTCAATGTCCAGCTAACGAGTACAGGCACAGAACAGCAGGCGCAGCAGAACATTTATGTCTCATTAATACTAAAAACTGAATACAACCCACATCCCACATCCACAGACACTACTTCAAGTGTATGGAGAGCCTATCAAGCATGTATCCAACTTCAAATATCTGAGATCAATAATGGCCTCTAGTACAAGACACACGCGTTTTAACACCACTTGCTTTATATATCACCTGGTGAATGAATTTGGACATAAGTAAAAAATATTCATCGAAATCAAAAAATGTAAAAAGCAGCATTACCATTTCTTGGACATATTCTACTACTCTTTATGAACACGCAATATAATAAAACATAAACTTGAAATGTTTTTGATAATACATAGCCTATATGCACCGCTTTCGAACAGTCTTAAACCTGTAAGAGCATATTGTTGCATGTAAAAATTAGGACCCATTCTTGATGTTATTACTACTTTACTAAATGGGATTAAGTTTTAAAAAGGGTGAAAAGCCACACAGGAAAGATTTTTTAACTTTGGCCACTTTTTACGTTTTGAAACGTTTTTTGGTAGATTTGATTTACCCTTGATTACTCCAGATACGCTAAATATTGTTGTATTTCCCATCCAATTGCTATCTCTTTCACATTGTTCTAATTAACATCTTTTGTTGTATGCTTAATTATAGGAGTGGGCTGGATTTCAGTTCTTATAGCAGTAGGTATAGAATTTTTGTGTGATGTCAAGTTGTTTGAAATTTTACACATAGTAAGTAACCCTTTCAGTTATTGCTAAATAGTGTTTTACTCGATCAACTATTTGAAAAACCAAAACAGTCATCTGACAGTACACATTTGTTATTCTACAGTAAGGCTGTAAAAGTTTGCACCCATGGTTTGGAATGTTATATGCATAATTTCATTAAAAATAGAAAATATAATCTATTTGTGCTCAAATCTATTCTTAATAATCAATTGCATGTAGGGCATGAACTTCCTGCAGAAAAAGAACAAGTGAGTAATATTCATTGTGATGAATGAAATACATTAAACTATTGTAGACAAGTGTCAAGATAAGTATGTTTAAAGTAGATTTAAAACCACAATCTAAAGGTGTTGCTCATACTTTCATGTCCTTTTCAATTCATTCAGAGTTATAGGAAGTTGCGACAATGTTATATTACAATTAATAAAGAACGAGACTGTTGACTAGACCACCTTCTTAGGCAAAGGGCTCAGATGTTACTATGGAAATACTAGGAGCAAAACATAATTCAACAGTAATTGAATTTTCTGAAAATAATCAAGTTGTCTATAGCTATGGGATAAAAATGGGGTTGAGCTTCAATCACGTGCGACAGTCATGTTCGTCTTTGGAAATGACACAAAATGAAAGAAATACTTCGTATTCATAAATAATTGAGATGAACGAAGTGAGTAAACCCAATGCGCAATCACTGTATATAGGATTAAAGCCACCACTAACGCCATTAACTAATGCGCTGTGCCGTTTTTCAAACACGCCCCTGAGGAAATTGATGGACAAGTACCCTTAAGGGGGTACTACACCCCTGCACAATTTTGTGCCAAATTTTGCATTTTTCTCAAAAATTATAGCGCATTGATGACAAGTAAGATATGTATAGTATAGGGGCAAGGACTACAACTACTGCACTGAAAATTTTATTTCAGCACAGACAGCAGTTGTGGAGTTACAGTCAAAAATGAGGGAAAACCACTATTTGATCAATAAATCAATAACTACTTGCCTTGAGTTGCTGAATTTTCAGCGCAGTAGTTGTAGACTTTGCCCCTATAATATACATATTTTACTTGTCACCAATGCGCTATAAATTTTGAGAAAAATGCAAAAATAGGCACAAAATTGGCCAGGGGTGTAGTACCCCCTTAAAATTGCAACATTCTTACAGATATATTAATAATTGAACTGAATAGAACAGATTTTAACGCTTTGTTTGATTTATTTGCAATTATTTACCTAATACAATCTTGAACAAATCTTTCTTTCAATGAAATAACAAGTAACAATCACCTAATCACATCTCATACATGTACAAATTGATACCTCCCATTTCTTAACCATGAAGAGTGCATTTGCAATAAATACTACTAATAATAATACAAATGTTCTGTTACAATCAGACTACGGAAAACCTGCATGCAGCCATGTGCGCAAAAGTTTTAGCCGATCATTATATCAGGCGGTTTCAATCAGAGGTCTGAATCAATCTGAAGCCACCTCCTGATATTCGTGGCTCTTGAGCCGCAGTAGTTTCAACCGACTTTATTTTCATCTTGTACTTCATTAATTTTCACATAAACTGCACAAGTTTCTGGCTAAATTTGTTTATATGATACGACCCTAGTATATTAGAGGACCTGTAGCAGCGTCGTAGCTGTAGCATTTGATTAATTTTAATTATTATATTTTTTTAAAAATTTATCATGTAGTATTGCAATAAGAAGATTAGTATCACAGTAGCACTGAAATTCAACTTCTTGGTTTATTATGTATGAATCAGCTTTTCTCCCCACTTGTTGTGCCCAAATTTCGGCAATTTACATGGATATGCCATCATACATAAGAGAGAAATACCCATAATTAAAGTAATGATGATTGACAAACTTTTTCTTGTTAAAGGACCTAAGTTGCTCTACTGTCAGATTCATTTTGTCAATGCAATATTTGAATATTGCCTTCTCCTCATAGTATTGCGAGGTTAGTTAACTACACAGCGCTGATATAGTGTCTAGAATGGATATGTCGACACGGTTCTAAAGTAGATACTCCAATTGGACAAAGTTTTGCTGCTCCATTACGTTTGACCTCGAATGACCTTTAAACCCACTCATAAGACATCCCCCACACGGTACAGATCAATGTACTACATGTCAGATCGATACGTCGAAGCGCAGCGAAATGCATCACTTGAAAGTGAGAGACAGACAGACATCCAGACTCACAGATAGACACAGCTCATTATTTTAGTAGTATAACTTGAAAGTTGTATTTACTATCAAATTTAAATTTCCAAATATGGATTCTAGTATTTCTGAATACCCCTTCATATCTTATTTACACAATAGATGTTCTTAATCTATTTATTAATTGCGCAATTCACTTTTGAACTTGTATTAATTGTGTTTACCAACATAATAATGCTACTTGTTTCTTTCCATTGAATTATTTGCATATTTTTGTTATAATATTTACAACACAGTTATTATTGCATACAAAAAAATCCACTGGAATGGATTAAGATCTAATCTTGTTTTTAAACGTTGGTTTCGGGTTATAAAAGGTCGATCAATTTTATCGGCATTACCTTAAGGAAAACTCCTATTATTTTAATACCCTTGTTTGCAATTCACACGCATATGAGTGACATATGCAAGCTATCATCACCTTTTTCCTCTGGGTTCGTCTCACTTAGATGCAAATTTCACTTCCAACGCGTGAGCACACAATACCCATAATATTGCAATTCATATCTTCGAGCAATGAACGTAAGAGACATCTTCCTGCTTCCCTCTAGTGTAATTTGCTATCGTCTTTCCTCGCTGTGCATTGTTTGTAGTCAGCTATCATGTAGAGTCCATAAAGATTACCGGGAGGTAAGTACACAAAGAACATAAATCCCTCAATTTCTATTTAAAGAAAATGAAATCCATTAATTGAAGTTGGAGCTTTCGGTTAAAGTGGAAACACTTATTGATCAACACTTAAAGTAGCTATATCCATACTCGTATGCCATAAACACTCGGTCGTTTCAAGTTATAAGTTTAAGGATTGGTTTTGATTATGGTCATGTGGTTTCCTATTATTCTGCCTAAGCTCTTGACTGACGTCATTACCGATACGCTATTCATTTCATTACATAATCGTGTGACTGCAGAATATCAAGTTTGAAGTTACCTTGATCAAAGTTTACAAAAGATGTTTTAAAATTTCGCAGTGCATTCACGAGCAGAGAAGTAAAGTCAATCTACATTTGAAAGCGTAGTTTAGTTGGCCGGACAATCCTAGGATTATTCCCCTGTGATCGATTGAAGATTACTTCCAAAATAGGCTATTTGACTTTTATTCAGTTTATTTATTGCTAGAAAGAAATGAGAGAAAAGAGAGGGATGGGGGTGTGAATATATTACTCTATCACTGAGCGAAAAGCGGGTGGTATTTGTGGTAGTGGCGCTTTCTCCAGCGCAACAAAAAGCGCTCTACCTCATTGGGTAAAAACAATCGCTGTCGCTTAGTGATGTAGTATAAATTCAGTTTAAGATTTAACATGATTGCAGACAAGTTCTGTCCCTCTTTTTAATCCTCTGATTTTTGGTTTCTAAACAAAAGAGAAACGAAACACTTGAAACTAGTAACTGTCGTGAATTGTAGACAATAGAGAGATTGCGATGTTCCATACGCAGCATGTGGACCGTACGTTTTAACGTACGTTTTAACGTACGTTTTTACGTACGTTAATACGGTGTTAAATATTGCTAGTCTCGGTTCCAAACTGGATTGTGCTCATTCATCACGAAGGAGAACAAGGCGCCTGAAACAAAGACTATAAGCTACTATAATATCTGATCTAGGTCAATAGAGGGCATAGTGATTGAAAAAATAATGGTAATAGCGAAGGATACCGAGTCTCTGCCTAATTCAAACAGCACGATTTTGATTTTGACTAAAACCCAAGGTTAACATGTGCTTAAACTGTATTTTTGTGCTCTCCAAATATTAGAGTTGCCCAAAAACATATATTTTGGTAGATTAAGGATCACTACATCAATATATCATGACTTCAAAATGAGACTTTTTCGTCCTGAAAATTGGGCGCGTTGCATGAACTTCGATATGAGGTAAAATCAGCATATTTCAACGCGTTATATTCCTCGTTGGAATCCAAAATGTGAAATCGCAATGTCATTTTTATACGCAAAGTATCACACACATTTCAATAGGCAGTCTCTGCGTATGGACATCGCGTATAAATTTAGCCAATTTTTAGCACATCGCTGCACCTTTATTATAATGATTTGTTACAAACAAAAAGGATCATAATAATAATTAGACATTCCTTCGTATGTTCATTATCCTTGACTGTCTTTAACATTATTGTGAAATGGACATATTTTGTGCATTTTCAACGATGTATCTACGTTGATTTCGCACGTGGAAAGTCTTCAAAAGTGGCTAAATACGTGACCTTGCTTCGATACAGGAGAGTTGTTTTGAACGTACTTCCGATACCTACGTTTGGAAATCGCAATCTCTCTAATGCGTCGGACAGTGCAGACGTGTCATCATCGGCTCCCACAATCTTGATTTTGGGCCTGAAAAGTTCACCTTTTCAGCTCATTTCCGACGAACTTGATCTACCAGAGTGCCTTATATAACACCTGTTACGTGGTATCAATATTTCTCCCATATTCTGCAAACTGAAATTTCGAATTTTGGTCACCGGTTGTCAGCGATTGGGCATAGTGAAGCTTTCTACATTCGGGTTCTCCAATCCAAGATGGAGTCGTCAACAATAGAGTGCTAAGCTTCCTGGCACCGTGAGCGACAGCGGACAGCTATGGTGAGCGAGTACAGCTCAACTGATCATACTTTTCCTACATTCGACCTTGCATGATTTTTGAGTTGACACAGTCATGAAAATAACTATAGATACTTGACAGACCATTAGTAGCCCAGTTCTGAACCTTTTCATTGATCATTCATAACAATAGGTATCTGATGGATCAGTGAAGATAAGAAGGGATTATAATTATAGTACATCTCGAGGAAAAAGTGCAATGGACATGTTTTCATTTTATGTTTCAAATATCCCGCGCATGAAAATTGAGTATTTAACCCAAAATGGAAAATGGAACAATTTATTGAAATCTGTTTTAACAGATTTTTTGACATCTTTTTCTGCACTGTATTATACCTAAATTAAGAAATTTGATAAATATTCAAAGAAAATATAGGTCATCCAAAAATGTTGATTTTTACACATTTTGGGGCAACAAAGGAAAAATCAGCAAAAATATCAAAATCTGTTTTAACAGCTTCATTCATCAAGTCATAAGAAATGGCCTACATGCTTAATTTCTAATAAAATATTGAAATTGTGAAAAAATATAGGTATTTATTGATTTTCATGTTTTTTCTCGCACATATGCTAATACTATGCAAATTATGAAATTGCAAAATAAAGTTTCTACATAGCATACATCTTTCAAGAGTGATGTTCAAAATGACAGACATCAAAAAGAGATTCGATGAAATGTAAAGGTGTAGTAACAATTTTGGCATGGGCTGTCTGGTTAGGCAAAGTACGGTAAGTTGAGCTGTACCATCGGCGTGGGATAGGTAACCCTGTTCACCACCTCTTATTGCCTTGCTTTTTTTGTCACAACGCAATCATGAATTTCTGCATTATTATACCTACTTTGATTTTATTTAACAGGTTGAACATCTTGACCAGCAGCCATGACGCGACCACCATAGTTTATGGGTGTGTCCATGCAGTAGAGTGTATTATTGTTGAAAATTCTGACTCTTCAAATTTCAAGCGCCTTTTCAGATAATATTCTGTTTAAGACTTGTAAAGATTTCATTTTGGAATTAAGTGCTCAACCAATTTGGCCATAGCTTTAGGGATTGTGACGACAAATGTTGTTTACAATGATAGTTGGTCGAAAGCTTACGCCGTTTGGTTTGAGGCTGTGTTGTAAATGGTATTGGCGTATAGGAGCTGACTGGGGTATGGGTGGATACCATTACATTGCTTGTATCTATTCCTACGTGACATATTTCAAACATACATAATTTTATATATATATAAAGAATTTTAGATGACCCTCTATTACAAACAATCAGTCCAGTATCGTAAACAATTACTGGTAGTCCTTGTCTCAATAAATCCTCTTACAAACGCACGATGCACGTTTATCATTGTTTACCTTTAAGGCAGTCGCCCTTTGACTGTATTCAGGTGCGGATCCAGGGGGGGAGCGGAGGGGGCGCGCGCCCCCCGTAAAAATAGCAAAAGTAGGAAAGATGGGGCGCGCGCCCCCATAAAAAACGAGAAAAGGGAAAGGAGAGAAAGAAAAGGAGAAAAGAGAAGAGAAAGGCGAGAAAAGAGAAGAGAAAGGTTAAATTGCGCGTAATTGAGTCCTTCATTTTGCAAAATTTTCCCCCTCAGACACACCTACGTATGCGTAAACAACTGGCCGTTTTTGCTTTTGTTCGGACACCCGTACACTTTAGGCCTATATTGTTTTAAGTAATAACTGAATAATAATGATTAGGCCTACAGTAATAGTGAATAATGATAATGTTCCACGAATGGCTTCGATTGGGCCTTCATTTTCACACATTTCCGAACTTATCTACTTTATCTAACTAAAATTTTACACAATAATACTTTAATAGTGTCAAAATCGTCCACCAAATGGCTTCAACTGGACCTTCTTTTTGTACAATTTTCCAACTTAGACACCCCCTGCGTATGTATAAAGAAGTTGTCCTTTTCTTTATGCTTTGGATACCCGGAACTTTATGTTTAAAGCAATTGAATTTATACAATAATATTGAAAACTTGTCCACGAATGTGAAATGAGCCGGCATGGTCATTTCACAAATTTTCCGCTCTTTAAAACTCAAATTTCACACAATAATAATGTCAAAATGGTCCACCAAATGGCTTCAATTAGGTCTTCATTTTGCAAAAGTTTCTCACTTCTGAGGGGGCACATCCCCCTCAGACACCCCCTGTGTCGCGCAAGCAATTAAATTTATACAATTATAATATTGAAAACTTGTCCACGAATAGGAAATGAGCCGGCATGGTCATTCCACAAATTTTCCGCTCTTTAAAACTCAAATTTCACACAATAATAATGTCAAAATGTCCACCAAATGGCTTCAATTAGGTCTTCATTTTGCAAAAGTTTCTCACTTCTGAGGGGCACATCCCCTCAGACACCCCCTACGTCGCGCAAGCAATTAAATTTATACAATTATAATATTGAAAACTTGTCCACGAATAGGAAATGAGCCGGCATGGTCATTTCACAAATTTTCTGCTCTTTAAAACTCAAATTTCACACAATATAGTGTCAAAATGGTCCACCAAATGGCTTCAATTAGGTCTTCATTTTGCAAAGGTTTCTCACTTCTGAGGGGGGCACATCCCCCTCAGACACCCCCTGCGTCGCGCAAGCAATTAAATTTATACAATTATAATAATTGAAAACTTGTCCACGAATAGGAAATGAGCCGTTATATTATAATATTGAAAACTTGTCCACGAATAGGAAATAGCCGTTATGGTAATTTCACAAATTTTCCGCTCTTTCAAACTCAAATTTTACACAATAATAGTGTCAAAATGGTCCACCAAATGGCTTCAATTAGGTCTTAATTTTGCAAAAGTTTCTCACTTCTGAGGGGGCACATCCCCCCTCAGACACCCCCCTGCGTCGCGCAAGCGCGACGCCATGACCGCTTCGCGGCCATATAGTTCGTCGCCCCTCTAGAAATCTCATGTATTTTGCGCCCCCCGTATTTTTTTCTCTCTGGATCCGCGGCTGGTATTATAACGCACAGATGGTCACGCATTGCTTTCCCCGTAATGTTAAGTTAATGTTATTGCTTGGTGATATAAGTACATTGACCTATTATGACGCAGGATACAATGCAATGGTGTTTTTTTATATAGATATGGTGTCTACAGTAAAAAGATAAATGAGATTGTATAACGCGCTCAGTCCCCACGTTACGTGAGCATTTGCCAATTTTCCATATTTTGATTGTGTCTGATGATGTCTTTGGTATGAACTACCAAATACCTCATGGAGGACAAACTAGTTATTTTACACACATTACACAAAAGTATTGCAACATCGGTGGAAAAGAAGAATTCGACAACCTGTAGCTTGAACATTGATCCAATATCCTGACGGATTCCTGTCTTTCCGCTATTTTAAGCATTGGAAAACGCGCATGATGTCACCTAAGATAGGTAGCAAACACAAAACGTTTTAAACATGTTGCATTTTGGGTTTTGATTTAGTTTATTTTTACAAGATTAAATGTCGGAACTTTTTGTCGGACCTTTTTGTATGAAAAAAAAGTACAGCAACATTTTAAAAATGATATCTATGTGTTATTGTAAAATATTTTGTGCAAACAGTTTTTGCCAAATATATAACACTTAAAATATTATGTTAGAATACTGCAGTAAGTTGTAAAAAATGTTACCATATATACCCTTTATACGACCCGACATTTAAATTACATTTTCATGAGTGTTTCAAGGATATGTAATTACCTTTATCTTATCTTTCAATTTTTGATCTCTGCAAGTATTATAACAAGTCTGCTAACAGCTCAGCTATTAAAATAATTTGCTTGTTTTGGTACTACACACCCTGCCCAATTTTGTGCCTATTTTTGCATTTTTCTCAAAAATTATAGCGCATTGGTGACAAGTAAGATATGTACATTATAGGGACAAGGACTACAACTATTGCACTGGAAATTTTATTTCAGCACAGACAACAGTTGTGGAGTTACAGTCAAAAATGAGGGAAACCCAATATTTGGAAAGGGGTGTATAGTACCCCCTTAAACTAATGATAGCACGTAATAAAGAAATGAAACAATAATGATGATGATAATAATAATAAGGTTCTGTTGCTCTGTACATAAGATATGACAATTGAGAGTCGCTTGTGTAAATAAGTTGCATGTAACGAAGATACAGCATAGTCAGACGTTTTCATTAAGTTCCAATTATCATTCATACTAGTCATGCCAGTAAAACATATAAATCGTGTCATCCACCATTTTGTTATAATTAACCACTTGTAGAAAAGTTATATATAGAATGTGCTGTTATATTCGTGATAACGAACGTAAATGGGCAATTACTACTACTAGTAACAAAGATTGATTGATTAATTAATATGTTGATTGACTAATTAATTATTGATTGCTTTATTGATTTATTGATATATTTATTGAGTGGTTAGTTGGTTGATACGTTGATTGATTGATCGATTGATTGATAAATCGATTGATTGATTGATTTTCTCATTTGCTTTCACACTTTTATGAGCTATACGTACGTATTGTTTCCAAATATATATCTAGTAGTTGCAATTAAAGCATTATCAAGCGTCACTCTTCATTGAATGAATTAATTGATTGATTGATTGATTGATTGATTGATTGATTGATTGATTGATTGATTGATTGATTGATTGATTGATTGATTGATGCATTACCATTCACACTTTTCACGAGTTAAATGTGCATATTTTTCCCAATATATAACACATATCCTGGTTTTTGGAATAATTTGATTTTAGTCTGTGGGCAAAAGATGACTACCATCAAATATTTTCATGCCAAAATATACCTTCCCAATATCGCTCAATTTTACCTGAATTTATTTTTTCTTTGTCTATCAGATTTAATTAATAACCGAATAATCCGTACGTGTTTTTGTCTCCTCAACAACAATAACAACAAAAGCATCAGCAACAAAAACGATAGCGAGATACAATGTTTTATCAGCATTGTTTTTACAATACTGACATTTAAAAAAAATGCTCATTTACCACAGTACTACGCAGCAAACACAAAAATATTTTAAACAAAACGTTTTATTGTTGGTTATATAAATGCTACAAAACGTTTTAGACTTTATAATAATGCAAAACATTCTAAATAAAGTTATTTAAGAGTTGACAAAATATTTGCAATGTTTGAACAATTATATTTTAACAGAGGAAATCAATTTATGTGCGTGAATAAATCTTGCAATTGCACTAATTGGCTCAATTCTCATTGAGTGTTGCCTTTGAAGAATTTAGTGTAATGTGTGTACAATAATATAAAACTTGTTTTTGAATTAATGTTATGATTTAGTGACAGGAATACGAGATTATCTCCCATCTATCATCTACCATTTATCCTTTTTAATGTTTAATTGAACCCCTTTGTCGCATGTTTGATGTGAATAATACTCAGATGGTGCAGACAAACTTAATTAAGAAACACACAGCTCAACGACAAATTAATTCAGTAGAATCAAATTTCCAATATATCTGCGTAACATTATCCACTTTGTTTTCACTTGCCTGACCACCCTGTGATCGCCTCATGTACATTTCAACTCATAAAATATAGCATAAACATTGTCATATAATAAAAAGCAACGTTTGATAGGAAAGGAAAACAGTTCAACATGTTCAAGAGCTAAGGAAACATTTTGTCCTCACGGCAGAGGAAGGCAAAGGCCATAGTTGACCTTGCTTATAAGTGTTTCACTTAATGTTTGAATACCTTGCAGGCACCGTACATTGCAAACAAGTTTTGTGTCAGACTTATTTTATTAATTGATATACGTTTCATTGGGTGAATTTTATTGTAAATCCTTCATCTTTCTGAGTAAAAAGGTAAAACCCGATCAAAAAACAAGTAAAGACGGTTATATGATTATGACAGCAATTATTACTATTCGTCAATTTTGCCAGTATTTGCAGATGGCTTTCATTCAGCCCGTCAGGTTATTGAAAAAGGATTATTTAAATCATCACATACGTTCCTTAATTATTGAATACAAATAAGATATTGCTATTAAATTTCATGTCCACGTGAAGTACTTGGGTTTCGATGAATATGATATTACTTGTTTTTATTAAGTGATCCCTCACTACAGACATGAAATGTCAAGTAGAACTTAAAGGCCCATTCAGTGATTTGATCATCCGGACGATCGTAAAAATCATCAAAATTCAGATTTTGGTACATTTGTCATTGTCATAGATGTGCTAACATAGAGTGGTTCAGCCGAAAGTCATGTATTTAAGACAAAATAAGACATTTTACACGAATCTCTAATTTAGATACTGACAGTATCTAAATTAGCTACATATATTTGAATGGGGCTTCAACTTTGTCAGTACTGCTGTTTTCTTCATTTTTTGCCAAATTTGTCATTTCAAAAATACCAAATGACAATTTGAATGACTAACCTTCACTTTTAAGCAATTTATAAACAATTTTATTTTTTTTACACTTGCGCTAGGATCACTGAATAGGTCTTTAATATATCTTATACGTGGTCAGCACATCATTTCATTTCTTTATCCATTTAATTTCCCACTCCAACTGTTGAGTGCAAGCTTAGTCAGCTGGCTCTGATTGAGACGCCTAATTGAATTCAGAAAATATGGGCGGTATGTCTGTGGTATGCTAGTAATAACAGTCCAGTGTTAGGATGACCAGGGATCAAGTAGTGTTCCGGCGGCAGAATAAAATGCAGCCTTAAGCTACCTAGATGACCCTCTTATTCCCGACCTACTTCTGTGCGTAACGTTATTTAAAACTAATACGACGAAATATAAGAATTGCGAGCAGCTGATGTATACACCACTGGGGCAATATTCACCTGTTTGCTTGGGTGTGTGCAGTCTAATACAAAACTTACTCAATTTAGGAAGGCGAAATCTGGAGGTGTTTTTTATTTATTATAACTAACTTGTCTACATGTGTATTGTTTGAGCTTGGAATGTCTAATATAATGTTATTGACCCGGGGGGTCACTCCCATTGTGGCCTGTACACCATCCGCAATAATCAACTTTTGAAAAGCACCCTAAACAAGGATTTAACCCTTGGCTAAAACAATACCCTAAACAGGTGTTTTCACATCCTAAACAGGGATTTTATTCCTTGCATCAAATTTCATACCCTAAATTTCATTTCCGCGTATTAGCAATTGCAATTTTGTTACCCTTTTCCCAATATTTCATGTTTTTGACACCCTAAACGCGTTACGCGCGTATCGTGCCTACCCACGAAAAACTACCCTTTTTACGCGTTTTTATTATCGCGGATGGTGTACAGGCCACAATGGGAGTGACCCCCGGGGTTATTGAGGGTTGAGAGCCTCAACTCACAATCACCTGCTCCCACAAAAGGAGCATAAAGTCGCCACGGCACTATATTAGATACAGTCCATCAATCATTCAATAAAAAACACAAGACATTGTGGGGGAAATATTGTTTTTTGAAGACCCAAGCAAGGAGCCAACTTAATGCTCATTTTATGAGAGCTGATCATAGTGAGTTACGGTTTTCTGGTTCTGAAACCTCGTTATATATATTTTGAAATAACAGAAGTGATTATCTAGTTGGAATATAAATTATAGCGGACTTATAGCGGAAACATGTGGCTAACATACACACAACACGATGATGTTTCTCTTAGAGTATCATGAATGTGATTTTAGGTCCTATATCGCAATTCCACACATGTCACGACTAGGCTACATTAACAACCCATCACTGATCACATCTGCCTGCTTTCTTTAATAAGCAGCAGCTGTAGAGGGCGTGATGAGTCGATCATTATTGAGGCTCCAAATGGTTTCTTTACGCCACCTATAAAGGAATTGCAAGGACGTATTTTAAAATTTTGAAACACACAAGAAAAAAAGCTCTTGTACGCAAACAAGCAAGAAAACAGATCTTAAAAAATGGAAGTGTTTTTTTTTCTCTCGGTATTTCCAAAATTCTTGCTCTCCTTTATTTTATTAGCAAAGAGCAGTATCAATTTCGATGAAATGATGCAAAATAAAGTAATTCAAACACAGTCATGTATAATAACACTGAAAATAGCTCAGATTTTCTGGTGAAATCAATTTTGCCAGAATTATTCCCCTGTTTGGGAGTTAGCTTATAGGCAAGGGATTTGGGTTAGCCTGGGTTCGGGTTCGGGTTGTGTAGTTTGGGCTGTGTGGGTTAGGTATCGGTATTAATATAAACTGTGTAAATGTCATATGCAGTAGAATCAGTAATATCTTGGCTAACAGAAAATTTTAATTTTTTTTTTTCCTAGTTCAGGTTCAAATGCTACGCCCGATTTTACTAAATCGCCCGAGTTGGTTCACTTTTTGCCAATTTCGCACATCAAGTTTGTACCACGTAAAATGAACTTTCATTCTTATTGTCAAGGATCTCAGAACAAAAGCAAAGGTTTTTCATGGGTTTTCTTATACTTAATTGACATTAGTTAATAAATAATATGATATTTATTTCAAAATCATAAATTAAAATACAATTTCAAATGCCCCATTGTTTAAAATTACCCATCTTAAGACCACCGACCAGATGGTTCATGATTCAACTTAATTCAGTCACTTTAGCTACACAAAGACACGAAAGTGGGCCAAGCAGTTTTAGGACTACTTTACACAATTGGCCATATCTTCGCTTGTAGGCCACCAATTTTATTGAAATAAAGCATTTGTTGTAGCTTTAATGAAACTAGCTTGACGACGACTAATAAGTAACATATTTTCTAAATTGTATAATTGTTTTCGTTGCAACCTGCATAACAGCTGCTGCCAAACTGCAATGAATGGAATTAACATAAAGCACCCAAACTTTTGCATTATAAAAGAAACATAACACTGGATGATAGTTTAAATTTATAGAATTATATCACGAAATATATTAAAATATGCTTTGAAATAGGAGACGGCAGGTAAGTCTGTGTGAAATAATCAATGAATTAAAAAATTGATTGAAATATCAAAACTCGTTAAGATTGGCCAAAACGCTTTTGAATTTGAATCAGCAAGTCTGCACTCTATATTGCCTTACCGAATGGGTGTATTCATGCCTTGATTAAAATATATTAGTATAATATACAGAAATGGTTTCTATTATAATCACATTCGTCTATTTCAGCTAATTATAAGAAACATACAAGACAGCGGCATACCAGGGAGCACACCACTAAATCAATGCGCCATTTGTGCAACCCTACTGAGTTCCGGTAAAATACAGAAAGTTTTTGAGGTATAATGGGCTGCTCTTTGGACTAATAATCAGAAAGAGTAGCAAATTATAGCTTAAATAAAAGTGTAAAGCCTGTGCATGAATTTGAATCACTAAAAAGTCGCATTTTTATAATTATCGAGAAAATAGGTCCGCGTACTAAAAAATGGGCAGAAACGGGTTTACAGTCATGAGAGCATGTCAAAAACAGTGAGGGCGCTGTTTAGCGGCTCCTACCGGGAAAACGAGACGGAAGACTACCCATACATTGAAACATATGTTAAACTTTCATCGATTTGCAATCGACTGGTTATCCTGAAATTTCTCAGAAAGCGCCGAAAAGGCCTCAAAACGAGCAAATAAAACTGGTGTTTTTACACGTATTTCAATGGGGCAATTATTTAGTGGTGTGCGCCCTTCGAAGGGCCTAGGAGTAAAACCGTGCTTTTCAGAGATTCAGCCAAAATTGAAATGGCTTTTGATTAAATTGCAGTTTTTTCGATTTAAATAGATAGTTTATATGTTAGTGAATATATTTAATGCGTTTTAGATGCAAGTCGCGCTAAGATTATTCCCCCAGAGGCCTTCAAAGTTCAAGAAATTGCCACAAATTGTGTGAAAACAAGATTTCTTGGATTTAAAGCAATTTGGGCTTAAGGTGACAAATCGGTGCGTGCCTTTTAAAGCTGCCAAATCTTGGTTTTATATGGGCGGGGGGGGGGTGATTGTTATAAATCATTAACAGTAGACCCATGCAATTGTGAAACGTGATTTACTCTCATTTAAAACCGAATTTCATCAGATGGAAGGTCAAAAACTATCTAGAGAATTGGAATTTAATGCAAATATAGAAGAGTAAGCATGAATGGTCAAAATGTTGACAATTTGCCTATTTTCGGAATCCACCATGTAACTTTGAAAGGGAATTTCTCTTGAAGTAAATGTTACAGAGCAATTCTGTTTCGAGCGTTTTACTCAAAACATTTTATATTTCAAGAAAAAGATAAAAGAATTAAATTTTATGAACATCAGAAACCCTTGAAGGTAGCACACCACTAAATCAATGCGCCATTTGTGCAACCCTACTGAGTTCCGGTAAAATACAGAAAGTTTTTGAGGTATAATGGGCTGCTCTTTGGACTAATAATCAGAAAGAGTAGCAAATTATAGCTTAAATAAAAGTGTAAAGCCTGTGCATGAATTTGAATCACTAAAAAGTCGCATTTTATAATTATCGAGAAAATAGGTCCGCGTATTAAAAAATGGGCAGAAACGGGTTTACAGTCATGAGAGCATGTCAAAAACAGTGAGGGCGCTGTTTAGCGGCTCCTACCGGGAAAACGAGACGGAAGACTACCCATACATTGAAACATATGTTAAACTTTCATCGATTTGCAATCGACTGGTTATCCTGAAATTTCTCAGAAAGCGCCGAAAAGGCCTCAAAACGAGCAAATAAAACTGGTGTTTTTACACGTATTTCAATGGGGCAATTATATAGTGGTGTGCGCCCACCATTACTATAATACGGAATACAGATGCCTTCGTAGCCAATCGGTAAGAATAATTAAGAAATTTGGTGCGATATATGAGAAAGTTGCCCATAGGCATAACATATCAGATGGGTGAGAAATCTGTAATTAGACGGATATCTTAGTGCTGAGTAGATCGACGTAAGAAGTAAAGAGCTAAATTCATAAAATACAATTTTTTCCTTTTCCTTCAATGCGTCAAATGTACTGACGTAATTCTTGTATGGTAATCTAAAGTTTCATTATAGGGATCGGATAGCGACAATTACACAGTATTTTTTGTGCGATCTGGGGGCACATCACACCAAAATATCAAATAATTTAGATTGTTTTGAAATTCGCGATATAATACAAACTTTATGGCAAATTATTTAAAAAAATTATATTTTTGACATTGAGTAAACTTTATCAATCGAATGATATGTATTTTGTATGAAGCTGGAAGGTAATGCCGACCACTTATTTTTGACCTTTCTTCAAGATATTATATTTTCAAAAAACATAGCTCTTTTATTGTTTCTTGTAAACCTTGCTGCACTACTTAATGCAAATGTTTAAATATTGATAAGCTAGCATCTTTTCTACATTGTTATTAACGTGAATAAAACCAGCCATAATGTGAATTGTATTAACTTCTGCTCTTCTTTTGAGACTAGCTAGTCTTGTCATATTAGAGTGGTCCTTTAGAGACTGACTATAATAATAGCTTTGTCATATTAGGGTGGTCCTTTAGAGACTGACTATAAGCTTTGTCATATTAGGGTGGTCATTCAGAGACTGACTATAGTCTTGTCATATTAGGGTGGTCCTTTAGAGACTGACTATAGCTTTGTCATATTAGAGTGGTCCGTTAGAGACTGACTATAGCTTTGTCATATTATGGTGGTCCTTCAGAGACTGACTATAGTCTTGTCATATTAGGGTGGTCCTTTAGAGACTGACTATAGCTTTGTCATATTAGGGTGGTCTTTTAGAGACTGACTATAGCTTTGTCTAACGAATATTATATAGGCATTCTTCACAGCACAGAAAATATGAAGTTCATATTTAATTTACTGTCAAAGTTACAGCTGTTTTATATCTCAGATCGCGTCACTTTTCAGAAATAACAGCCTGGTAAAATGAAAAGATCAGAGTGACATTTTAGATACACTTTAACACTATAGATTTATTGACAAATGTTGCACGAACAAATCTTATTTAGAACAGAAAGACCGATGTGGCCTGTCTACCAAAAATGGTGTTCCTTTATACTTCAAAATAACTTTTTTTTTTTTTTTTCTGCGGTTTATCTGCAGCCGTTACTCGAAACTCAACGTAACATCTTTATCCGTCAAACCTTTTCCACCGCTTTCCATGCCCACATTTCGCACATCTGTATGTTGACGTGACGTTGAACAGGTGACGGAGGATTCCGTGGCTTTTGGGCATTCAAACAATTTCATATGGTCTAATTGAATAATCCTTCTCAAACCGTATAATCTAAATAAGATGAGACAGCTTAAGATTACAGTCAAATTAACCTTATTTTCACTACACTTGAGATACTAAGTAGGCTATACATGAGTAGTTCTATATATGAATCTGCCAGGGTAATTTTTAGACGTGCCTCACGATGAAATTGAGAGACTGTGACAACGCAACGAACATTTTGCAAACATTCGTGGTAAATTTCACGCTGGCAGGAACTGTAATAGATAACTGAACGAACTGATAATGGAGAACTTTCACTCTTAACGGGACTTTTAATGGGATTCGGGGGGATTTCTTTTTTGCTACCAAACATTTTAACTTCTCTGCAATCCAAAAATTTTAACTCACAATTTTGAATTTAGCGCATAGTCAGAAAAAAAGACATTCTTGTATATAATCATATCATCGCTGTATTATGCCGGATTTTGACGCTGTTCCCTCAGAATTAGTTACGTTCAATGTTATAACAAATACTCTACCTTTTTAAAAATTCTTACAAAAACTTTGCGATAATTAAAATAGAATATGACCGCTTTATGAATGATTGGCCATATTTTCAGAACAACACGATGGTAAATGTATGGAGTATGATAATTTGTTTGGCTTGTGTTAAAATTGAATGGAAGCAAACTTTTATTTACGTATTCCGGCGTATTCAATAATTACCATTAATTAGTGCAGTTAGCGCAGCATTAGTTAATGCAGCATATTATGCTGGAGTACAAATTATTTGTGGAGGTTTGCTAAACCAATGTTAAATTTTCCCCAAAACACCTAATCAATCTTTAAGTCTTCAATGCGAAAGATCAAATTTTTCATATGATGGACTGCTTTTCATCCCAGCTACATACACTTAAGCACATATCATTATATTTATACAATTTACTTCTAGGACTGTTAAATGTCAAAAATATTATTTTTCAATAATTTGCCATACAATTTGTATTATATTGCAAATTTCAAGAATATTAAATTATTTAATATCAGAAGGATATTCCTTGCATTCAGAATGCAATTCAGTGTATCTGATGTTCTCTCAGGTCCTACAAAATGTGCAAAATTCGATATCCGAACCCTTAACCTTATTTGTTCGCAGATGTTGCTGTGGAGTATGGCTATACTAGAACCACAACCTAATTAAACACCAATTGAATTTTCTGAAAACAATCAAGTTGTCTATAGCCACGGGCAAAACATGATTGAGGGTTAATCCTCAATCATGTGTGACAGTCATGTTCAATTTTGGAAGAGACACAAAATTAAAGACATTCATAAATTGAATAGCTGTGTTGAAATACGTGCGTAGAGAACTAACCAAAGTTTTATGACGTGCTATAAATGAAAATGGTTTCGTTAGAAAGCTGACCACCTTCTCTGAAAAGTAAGTTTGGTATGAAAAAACAGAAAAAACCCAAAATTACGAAAATTTCCACTTTTTGCGGTAATTGTGCGCAAAATTGGTTGATTCCCCCCCCTTAAATAAACTTTGCCCCCTAATGCCCCCCCCAGAAATGTCCTGGCGCCGCCACTGTTGGTATGTATTTGCATT
This sequence comes from Amphiura filiformis, assembly GCF_039555335.1. Lineage (NCBI taxonomy): Eukaryota > Metazoa > Echinodermata > Ophiuroidea > Amphilepidida > Amphiuridae > Amphiura > Amphiura filiformis. Next base: position 32,904,661 of record NC_092630.1, on the reverse strand, counting down.
CATTTCACTGCATAGACAGGTCACTTTAACCCTCCAAAAGAGTTATCTTTACTCTCTCAGATATAACACTTTCATAATACTCAAAGAGCTGTTGAACGGACTCTTTAATGTTTGCATCAGGACTCTCTATAGTACTTGGGCATTTCGGATCCAGCAATCGAGTCAATACGATACCTTTATTTGTGTGTGTGTGTGCTTCCCTCTATTATAATGCACTAAATTAGCCTGAAAAGTTTATTTTTAGGGGACTTAAGTCCAGTTTTTACATAAGCGTATTTACTTATGAAAATATTTCAACCAATTTTTTGGAAGAAACTCCTTTATGATTGAACCGAGTTTCATTCAAAAGATCTTATGTTTTATTACAAAAAATTGGATTTCAGGTTATAATAGATCAGTTTTAACCGCATTACTCAAAGGAGACTATTATTTTAATACTCTTGTTTGCGATTCATACGTGTGAGGGGCATATGCATGTTATCTTCGCCTTATTCCTCTGGGTTTGTCTCACAAAAATGCAAATTTCACTTCCAAAAGGTGAACACACAATACCCCAACTATTGCGATCTATCTTGAAGCAATGAACGTAAAAGAGATATCTTCCCTATTCCCCTCTAGTATATTATTTATTATCGTCTTTTCTCGAAGTGCGTTATTGGATTAACACAAAAAGTAGCTATATGCTTACTCGTAGGCCCTATGCCTAAAAAGATATTTTAGTAAATTTCAAGCGACATTTCAGATAACATTTGTGTTAGTTAGACTAGCCAAAACGTTTCATTTTGGAATCAAAACTTTCCAAGGGGTAACCCCCTCCTCCACATTAAAAAAGTAACACATGTATAAGTGTATAGTCCGTTATTCGTTGATAGATTGCCAGCAAAAGGACTATTTTGACCCTTTGTTTGCAACATTTTCCGCCTCCAAGCTGAAAATTTCCTTGGGTTTTCCCCAGATTTACCAGCGTTATTCGCTTTCCATTACCTTTGCGCAAGGGAGATTACCGTACCTTTCTGGATCCGCGACTGGTAATATTTAAAAAGCCATTGTCTTGCAATATAAGTACATTGCTATAATGAAACTGGGGCCAATGTTGTGATAGATATGGTGTCTATAATAAAAATATGACTGAGAATACGTAATATTCTGTATCATTTAAAACATACACAAGAACAATTTAAAATGACCCTCCATTATTGTAAATGATTACTAGTAGTTGTTGTCTCAATAAATTGTGACTGGACAGCACGAATCAGCCGTAAAGTCGGCCCCGGTCTATTTTGTTTTATTTCGTGTTTAGAAAATATATATCATAAGCTTTAAAATGGTATATCATTTAACTTCAAACGATATCCAGAAGCGGGGTTATGGTTTGTTGAACTCTGTTCCTTCAACAAAATTGTAGGTTTTTTTCGGTTCTACATGTGTCTCTTTTTCCACATTTCTGGTAATAAATATCAAACAGTCATAATTGGCGGTCATTTCAAATCATCCCCAAGTCAATGAGGTTCAGGAATGTCCTCTCATTGTTAATTGTTGGTTATACATACAATGCTTTGTTATCCACCACTTGAACAGGATTTAGCCAAAGCAAACAAAGACAAGAACTATTCTATAGAAATAGGTAGAAGCTTATTATCCTCTTCAGCAATAGGATTTTTAATTGGTTTAAACAGTGTTTGATGAGATACTTGTCGCACCTTATTGAGATACCTATGAATACGACCTTCACGTACATTTTACCATAGATGATTTTACACTGTAACTCAGAATGCAAGTTGCCGAGTTTACGGCTCATTCGTAGTGTCCATTTATTCATCTTCTACAAACGCACGATGCACATCTATTATTATTTACCCAAGACCAGCGCCCTTTGACTGTATTATAACGCACAGGGAGTATGGCATACATTGATTTCCCGTAATGTTAAGTTAATGTTATCATGGTTATTGCTTGAATATAAGTACATTGACCTATTATGACGCATGAGACAAAGCAATGTTTTGATAGATATGTTGTCTACATAAATACGATAAATGAGATTGTATAACGGCGTTCAGTCCCGGCGTTACGTGAGACTTTGCCAGTTTTCTGTATTTTGATTGTGTTTGATCATGTCTTTGATATGAATTACCACGTGCCTCAGGGAGAAGGTGGATTGACCAACAAGTGCTGTTTATACCTACAAAGGATTGCAAAGTGATTGAGTGGACCAATCAATGGTTCATATTGGCTTTGGGTTTTAAGCTTCAATTAATTTCATTCCATGGCAATGTAATTGCATATATATATCATGTATAAAGTGCCCTGTAATGACACAGGAAGCAAAGCAAAATAAATGTTTTGATAGATATGATGTCTACAATAAGAAGATGAATGGGTCAGTCCCAGAGTTCCGCGAACCTTAGTCATTTTTACATACGTTGACTGTTTCTGTCTGGTGAATTACCAAACACCTCAAGGAGGTTGATAGACCAACAAGTGATTTCACCGTTATTGAAGTCAAAAGTCACACAGGGGGATTACATTTTCAAAATGCTTTAATCTTAGGTTATGAAATATAACAAGTTTTTCCTTCCGTACAAATTAGTAAAAACAAAAATCTAGTGTCATAATTGTCCATCAAATGTTCATCATGGTCAGCCTTTTGCAAAGCTTATCTTCTTATCTTATCTTATTGTTTGTTTGTTTGTTTATTTGCTTCTTGATATCAAATGTATTTATTCGAGGAAACACAAATGTCAAATCTTTGAGCCCCTGTAGCCAACCTCACACCACGACTGATTGCGTGCAAGATAAATCGGACCAAATCGCGCGGCAAGTGATTGACTATGAAAATGCCACCACACAAGCGTTGGTTGAATATTCGGCGTCATATGATATGTACGAATGAACGGGCTTTATGCAGGCGCAAGAAGAATGGAACATTGCAACCACTCTAACAACAAAGCACTTGCGTCTTTTTAGCACTTAGCTGACGAATTCTATGTCTCTTATGTAAATAAGCTTAATATAGTGTCAACATAACAACTGTTAACAAATAAAACATTGAAGTTAGGAATCATAGTCAGACGTTTTCGTTAAGCTCCAATCATCATTCATAAGGGTCGTTGACACATTCATGTATGCCAGTAAAAGGTAAATCGTGTCCTCCCTTCATTTTATTGCATGCTGTAATACTTCTGAATGAATACAATTCATAAAAGGAAATATTAGAATAATTATTGTTGACGTAGCTCATTGGAATGCATCATTGCTAACTTTACTATGCTATACGTAGTAGTACAATGCTGCATCAACAAGGGCATATCAAAATAGAGAATAAATTATTTCATTTAACTTTAATGGAGGTTTAACATACAAGCAAAAGCATCAGAAAGCAGCACTCTTCAAGCTGCTGTTGCCATCAACACGAGCCTGTATAATGTTTTTCTAAGACTAACTGTCTTTCATTGACTGACTCAAATGAAGATAACAATCAAAGCAAATTGAACGAGGAGGAGAATGACCTATTCTGTATATGGCAGTAGATATTATAATAAAGAAAAGGAGGGAGTAGACATACAAGGATCCATACTAACATGGTATTCAGTGATCTAACAGAACATATTATGTGTTTTATATACTATTGCATACTTTCCTCCTGTCTACGGACACAGCCGTTCCATATGTTGCATTTTGGGTCTATCCTAACACCCCATGGTAACAAATATTGGTAGACATGGGTATTGAACTCAATCCTTAATTAAGACCCGTATGAGATTAAGCTCCTAGACTATTTTCCTAGTCAGTCATACTCGATTAGTTTGATCGCCTAGTATATAAGCTATTCCATCTCATTTAACTAGTTTTAACTGGCCAGTCTGCTTCACTCCGAAACCAACTGCAATTTTTGCTCAGTACGAGAGGAACCGCAGATTCAGACCGTTTGTACACGTGCCTCTTCGAGAGGACATTGATGCGAAGCTACTATCTGTGGGATTGCGACTGAAAGTCTCTTAAGATTGCTTATAACCTCCAGAGTCCCGGCTGGTACGCGTCAACACCACCCGCGTTCCGCTTGCGAGGTAAAATGAGACCGCATGACTGCAAAATAATGATGGTGGCCGTCTGCTAGCTTTAGATTCCCGGCTTTTGGTGTCTGTTAATTTTTTTAAAAAAACCTCTCCAATGCAGAATCTAGTCAAGCACGACCGACTAGTTCTTCTTGATAATCGAAACTAGTCAGTTCGCTCGACTGGTTTGAAGTACGTTTACTACAATAAACTAGTCAAGCACGCTGGACATGGTTTTTATTTTCAGCCCTACCTTATTGTTTATTTTAGTTATTATACAAATCTTAAAAACAGCAACATGCCATGACTATACCACGAAGTAGTGATCCCTTCGTAACCAACAAATAATATTGGCATTAACAAATTAAACCTTAATTCGCAGCAATATTGAAAGCTTATGAAATCATCCAAGCAGGATTTTCACCTTGGAATCAATAATAATATTTCTGAAAGTTTGGTAATGTAAAACTTCAATGGAGCAAACTTTAAGCAAAAATATAAGGATTTCACTTGTACTCTGCCGAGTGAGGGGGGTTTTAAGGAAATATTTTTTGTGTAAAACTGGCGCATATATGTATAAAAGAATATATGAATATTAACTGTACATCATATATAACGATTCGTGATGCCCAAGCGTGCTATACTTTATGTGGTTTAGGAGGCAGAGAATTTTAATTTTATATACGCCAAAATAATTTTCAATTCAATGAGAATGACGACAAAAAAATTCTATGTAAAATGACATCAGATTAGATCCCGCCAAAGATTATTGTTTCGTTTTTATGGTAATCTAATCTGTGAAATAAACTTTGGGGTCTAATGTGGATTTTTTTATATAAATGGATAAACCTTGAACGTCTATTGACAAGAAAAATGGTTGGCTCCACACTGATCACCCCGCCCAGATGGAATTGGAAGCTACTCGGAGATAAATACTCTCAAGTTCTGAGTGGAGGTGCACTATGGCCGCCGAGTTCTTCTAGAAAAATGACGCTCGTGTATCTCAGTGGCAGCAGAATAAATTGTTATAAAGTGATTTGAACAAGTTGGAAAGGCACTTCAAAAGTCTGATGTTTATTTTATTTATTTATTTTCGGCACAACAGCAAATGTTGCGATATGCTACCCTGCAGATCGAGAAGTTAACAAAATGTAACTTTAAAGTGTTCTGGCAACACCTCCGCACTATCTATATACCATATAAAGTCAATTATATTAAGCCACAGGTAAGTATTCATATGATAGCATCTTTGTTAACGTCAATGTTAAGTTCTACTGTGCTCCACAAGGGAATCTTACGAGGTGCAATTAAGGCAGTGTGAATAATATACAACAAGGAGTTTTAGTTTGAATACATATTTCTTAATGACTCGTGAGAGGAAATGTCCAGGGACGTGCGCGCATGAAATGAATTTCAAGTAGCAGCTAACTGCTGTTTGATTTGTATATCAGTCTAGTCTAATGTGTGATTTATACGAAGATTCGGTCATTGACAAATGTGGTGTAGTCAGGCGATACACACGTTTCCTTTGCAGTCTGACTAGACTGGTTATATTAGGATGGTCCTTCACTTGTTAGGAGGAATGCCTTGAGACAGTAAGAACTGTTTCTCTTGTTTTTAGATATCAATCAAGTATGCCCTTAAGTAAGCTTATACGCCAAACAAACCTCTTATGCTGTACAGATGGAAATTCTAGTTTTTAAGGTGAATGAACAGATTTCTTTATCTGAATACAAATTCCTTTACACATTTTTCTCATTATTATGCCGTCCGTTTACTGTTTATCCCGGGGTGATAAATTTTTGAAGGACATCCGGTATCTTGAAAAGTATAGCGGATTAAGAATCACATTAACAATACTTTTTAAATACACACAATATCAGACATAATATAAAGCATATATATTGAATCTGATAATGAAAATGATTGAACTAAGTTTGACAAGGAGCTCTGGTACCGGTTAAGTTTCTACAACTTTGAAGTAATACTTTGGTATTTTCATTGAAAATAAAAGATAAGTGCTGTAATGGGATATGCACTTATTTATGCTAGATGTACGTGAATATACGTGTTTTTAGAGGTTTGAGGTGTTTATATAGAATCGCACGATAATGATTGATAATTCATAAACCGGGATTAGAAGAATATGAACGCTTTAAATTGTTGTTGAACGTAGCCCTTGAGTCGTGAAAGTGTTTGTAAAGAGGATAAGAAAAATGAATTAGCTTGTTCGACTAAAACCTTATAATCGAATTTCACTTATTGAAATGACAACATCTTTTTGTTTTATATGTGTAAGTACTGTTAAAGTTTGCGGCGTTTATGGGTTTATGGTGTAAATTGCGGGACATTATGGCGACTACACGATGGCCCATCAACACTTTCTTTAAATTGTCGGGTCACCTTGAGTGACAAAGCTCTTAATTATAATAACAATTTTACACTATATAAAAGTTTTCTGGAAGCATTACTTACAAAGATTGGAATCAAACTTTTAAACTTTTTTTAAAAGATAGTGACTTGATGTTATTCTTATAGGTCAGACACTAGCTAATCGTTAATATTAACCTACCCGGAAAGCCGGGTCGTGAATTTATTTTCTATTGTTGAAATATTTGTCTGTGCCCCCGTATAGCATTATATACCTGTATCTGATCAGCTCGTAATAGGCGGGATTCATAACATCGTGGATTGATATAGTCTCGGTCCCAGCCGGTTTGTGCTCCTTCGTCACTAGTGACGGAGGAACACAAACCGGCTGGGACCGAGACAAGGATTGATATAGAATGGTGTGCACAAAGCTGGTCGCAGCACCTACACAAACTGCCCTTGGTGCATAGACTTTATTGACATGCGCAATAACACAAACCGAATATTTCTCGCCTATTGTGAGCTGATCATAGTATGGATGTGTCCTGTTCCCACCTTGCGTTTTCTCACCGCCACTACAAAACTACTAAACTACTAATTTTGGGATTGTTTTAAGCGTAAAATACAAGTTAGAACAAGTTAGAATAGTTATCCTGATTTGCTGTAAAATATAAAAAGCATTAATGAAAGAGATTTGAGATTATTTTCGACTGAAATCAAATAATTTTGATAAAAGTCTGTCCTTATTGTTCATGTCTTTTGCGCTAAAATAAGCAATACTTCTTTAAATCTATTTCACCGATGAATAATAAAGCAGAAAGGAAAACATAGATTTACATTATCAATAGTGTAATTGTGGCTTTTGCACTCCCCAACGGTCATCAGATGCATGGAATAGCAGCGTCAGCAGCATCATCAGTATATCCACACATATTCACCAAGCATAATAAACTGGCCTCAAAAAGAAACTTATAATTATTTTTCACAAGGTCATATCTTAAAATCTCTCCATAAAAATGAACAAAAATTGCACACATGATTACTTCAATACTCTACTCTAAACACATCCGTAACCAAGCAGTTGTCCAACTGACACAACAGGAAAATGCACTGACATGGAACAGCTTCCAGGACCACATTCACAGGCGAATAATTGGAACCCAACAAAAGGTGTTGGGATGTGAATTTTGGTCCAGGAAGTTGTTCCATATCAGTGCATTTTGCTGTTGCGTCAGTTGGACAACTGCTTGGTTACTGACATGTGTTTAGAGTACAGTATTGAAGTAATCCTGTGTGCATTTTTTGTTCAATTTTATGGAGAGGATTTTAAAATATGACCTTGTGAAAAATTATAAGTTTCTTTTTGAGGCCAGTTTAGTTCATAGAAAAGCATTAGTAAGAATATAAAAAAAATCTGCACAGTGGAGTGGTTCCTTACTCCCTTTCATGCTCGTGTTTTATTTCTCGTAATGTTAACAACAAATCTTGATAGTTCTTTGTTCTTATACGGATATGTGGAAATGTATTACATTATATAATAATACATGTATGCAAATATTTACATAAGTGTCATCATTATAGTAAAGTTGATGAGTGTCAAAATACACATGCAGTAATACCGCATTTGGCAGACGTGATAGTTTTAATAATGTGTTATCCAAGCCATGTATATAATATTGACGTCGCACAACCGCATTGGTTAAATACCATTTCTAAACCACACATAATGCGAATTGCACTTTGTCGCCTCAAATTTAAGAAGTATATTTATAATTATACGATCTACGACAACTTCTTACTCTTATGTGTGTTGGTGAAATACATGGTCGTATTAACCTTACCTATTTGAACACCCGATACCGCCGATTAAATGTTGTAATGATGTGTTTTGCTTGTTACGGTGAAACATGATCCGAAGGGTAACCCTCTTAGTGTATGAATGTGTGATTACTGCTCACCTAGACACTAACAGGCATTGCATGAAAGGGATTTGTTACAAATAACCTACAAGATAAATCCTACCGGCATCTGTTCATCACCATGTTTTCATAAAATGTTGCATTCCGATTTAAAATTCAATGAAAAAAGCAGAAAAAGATGAATATAGAAAGAAAGAAAAAAATCGATGTTGGAAATAGTTATATATAAATAACATGTTTATATTAGTTAGGTCTAGAATTGACAAATATATGATGTTTTGTTCGAAAAATAATACTTATAAATGAAGACCGAATTAAAAAAGACTAGTTTGCGTCTGACGTCAGGGCAAAGGCGCGGCGTGGATGGTTGCTGACCTGCGCAGTACGCCATTTTTGGTCTGGTTAACAGGACGTCATACGCAAACTAGTCTTTTTAATTCTGTCTTCAATTATAATAATCACATGAAACAACCGTGCAACCACATGACTTGGGGATAATTTGAAATGACCGCTACTTGGTACGAGTCTGATTTGTATTCCTATATAGCTATATAGCTATGTAACTGTATTAAGTACACTGGTCATGAAACATGATTCCTTTGCATTGAATGATCGAAACATTTGTATTTTAGGGAAATCTAGTCCATCGAGAAACTACCCAGCAAACACAAAACGTTTTCGACATCATTCGCAAAAGGTTATAAAAGGTTGTCAGAAAACGTTTACATGTCGGGTTATATAAAGGGTATATTAAGAGTATAAAACGTTTTCATGACCTTAAAAAACATATTTTGATAATCTACTGCTCAACAAACAAAAATGTTTTACAGAAAACGTTTAAATGTCGGGTTATATAAAGGGTATAAAAACGTTTTAATAACATTCCAAAAACATTCTTGAAAACTTGATACAAAACATTCTAAACAAAATGTTATTTTGGGGTTGAAAAAATATTTTGCAAAAAAAATTTGCCCAAAATATTTTTAATAACGTTTTAAAAACGTTTTCATGACCTTTATATAACCCGACATTTAAATGTTATTAAAAGGTTTTGAAAAAAACATTTTAAGAACATTTCTGTGGTTGCTGGGTTCAAATATTTTAACATAATGTTATTTAAGTATTGACACAATATTTGGCAAAAAATGTTTGCAAAAATAGTTTACAATAACATTTTTGAAAACATTTTGAAATATTGTTGTAGTGTGTTTTTATACAAAACGTTTTAAAACGTTATCATGACCTTTATATAACCCGACATTTTAATGTTATTAAAACGTTTTTACCTAAACCAAAAGCCAAAATATAACTTATTTAAAACGTTTTTAAAACGTTTTTGTGTTTGCTGGGTAATAGCCTATTTCATACTGCACAGTTTCTTATTTAGAACTCTCACAGTAAAACGCCATCAAGACCAGGTAGTGCGCCCTCGAAGCTGAAAGTTACAATTAGGTAGAGTAAATATTTACTAAAAACCGATTCCATGCGGATGAATTTTGGTAATATTTCAACAAAAATGTCATATAATGAGAGAAAATATACCATTTCTAAGCATCAACACACTAAGTTGTTTTGTTTTTTTGCTCAATAACTTTTTTCAGATGGTCCACAAACAATAAGTTCCTCGTCGTATTTTCATGCATTGTCCAGTGCATAGTGCAGTTAGGCTAGTGGTATATAACCAGAAGGGCCCCAAAAGTGCGTTTAGTACAAGCATCTAACACCGGCGTTGTTGTTTTATCTATTGGGTTCTGTCGAGTTGGATAATGGAAATTGGGCTATCCGAATAAAAATTCACTTTGTTTTGTCAAGCAAAAATACAAAATGTTCATTTACTGAACAAGCCGGATGAATCCATTCAATTTCTAGAAGCTCTTTAAAAGTGAAAGTTATGTGTCATCAGTTCTTACCTGAGTGGAATTTGTTAATGTTTGCAAATGTTCGTTGAGTTCATAACAATCTCGCAATCTTATTGCAAGACACGTCTAAAAAGTACCGCGGCAAATTTATGCACAGGTTAATAGTATTTACAATATCTCAAGTGATGCGAAAAATAAGGATACTATTCATTGTAATCCTAAGCTGTCTCATCTTATTTCGATCATACGGTTTGAGATGGATAATTCAATTAGACCACGTGAACTTGTTAGAATTGCCTACAAGCCACGAAATCCTCCGTTACCTGTTCAAAGTCTCAAATGTGCGCAGTACGGGTACGGAAAACGATTGAAAAGGCTTGACGGATGAAGGTGCTACATTGCGTTTGGAATACCGACTGGAGAAAATGAAAAAAAAAAGTTGTTGTAAAGTTTGAGCATTAAAGGAACACCAGTTTATTAAATAGTTGACTATGAAATCACACACGGCATATAAATTTCATCTGATTTGGGTCAAAACATTCACCAGTCTAGTGTGTGCAGTGTGTGTTTGCTATATCACTCGGGTAAATTATGACTGATGGTCAGTCATCTAGTCCACTTTCTTGACAAACACGGTTGTTTGATGTGATCATTTATTAAATTTTCTAACAAAACATTATACAATGCTCAATTCCAGACCTGGACAATACTAACATATATTTCCAGCTATTTTTAACATAGATTTTTTTTTTTTTTAACTTATTCATCTTTTTCGGGTTATTTGTAGAATTTGTTCAAATTGAGGGCGCTATTTACAAATATTATAAATTTAATTTAGACAAGTGATATAAGTTATTCCTAACATATCATGATAAAAAAAAATTGAAAATGTTGCTGCTATTTGTTACTCTTTTTCTGATGTTTTATTATCATTATACCAGTGTCTACCAATGATGAATACACGATTTAAGATAAATAGCGCCATCAGTGTTCACCTTTTCTTTCAAATGACGTGGTTCTACAGGCTATCAAACAAGGATCGAATCTAACGCCGATAAGCCTAAAATTGAAATGCCCTATGTTTGGACTAATAACGTCAAAAGGGTTTCGAAAAGGCGGAAGAAGAACTTGTTCAGAAGCGTATCCGCGTGATCAGTAAAAAATTAGTTTCCTTAGACAAAAAAAAACATAGTGTAATCAACAAAGAAATAGAAACGATCGTCAATCCGGAAGTAAAACCACAGGTCAATTTTCATGTCAACAACACGCGCGATACAGAAAATGAAAATGACAAATCGTCAAACCGCGAAGTTAGAGCGATTGAAAGACAAAAATGTGAGCAAAATATCGCCACTAAAACGCTACGATAATATAGACCATTCTGGAAATCAACTCATTATGGGTGACGAACCTTTCCAAGCAGAAGCTTACCGATCCGGAGGAGAAAACTCTGCGGTAAGCTGTGATCATGTACTAAATGAAGATTTCATAGTAGCTACCGAAGAAGCGTGTACTTTCATCCCCGCGAATGATAGGACACCCTTGTGAGCTGAAGTTGTTGGTGTGCTACGAGATGCCAAGCCTCCCCAGACAAACATCTAAAGAGGAGAGGGCGGAGATTATTCCATTCATTCCATCCAGAGCGCAGGACATCAGAAATGGAACAGACAAAATCAGGTATATCAGATCATGTCGCAAGTAAGGACTAACCATGTTATAGATTGGGAAGAATCCAAGAAAATTGGACGGGGGCACGACAATAAATCTAGAGAAGTTCGGGAAGCAATGGAGATAAGAAGACGGGGCACCAACACCCTAAACAGAGAGTAGAGCAAAGACCTCTAAGTCATGTCTACACGATCCACTTATGAGGTCTGCAAAAGAGACTAAGGAATAGCGGAAACCACTCAAACTTGTTTGCCGGGAAAGTGGATCAGATGACCATCAGTCATACCTGATGAAGTCCTCCTACGTTTAGGAAGAAATATTGTAGTGAGTAAAAATTCACTTGGTTTTGTCGAGCACAAATCCAAAATGTTTAGATTATAGAAAATTTTCCATCTGCAATCCGCAATCTTTTACTCGCAATTATTATTTTAGTACACATTAAAACTTAATCATGTGTACATACAATCCCTCTGTATCTGCATGCACATATTTCAAATCACATCAGTTCTTAACTCCGATAACTGCCATATTCATAAATTTTTTGTTGTGTCAAAGGTACATGAATGTAATAGTTAGTCTCTTTTGACTTTATCATAGACAAGTGTCATAGAGCAAACATAAAGAACAATCATCGACCGATGCTGACTGCATCTTTAAATCGAAATTGTAATAATAAAATTGAGTAATGAGTAATGAATATGTCTATATTTTGATACCGTTTTTTTTAACGTTTTGACACGCACATCTCGCATGGGCTATTCCAGAAAATAAGTGCACACCCCCTATAGAGGAGTATATTTTCAATCAAAGTAATGTCCGGATTTCCAAGTCTGCTTTCTGAAAACGACTGGAATTCCAGTTGCCAATGTCACTTGAAAAAGCTTGGAAATCAAATTAAATGAAGGAAAAATCACGGAAATATCCAAAATGAGCTCTCAAATTGAGGATATCTGAGTTTGAACTATTTTTCTAGAGGGTGTGCATCTATTTTCTGGAAAAGCCCAATGTGGTTGTACATTCTATATACATGTAGCCTACATCAAACTGCGAAAACTACTTATTGATCATTAGCAATTAGCATGGTTACCAGTTCCAGGCCTCAGGTAAAACCAGTAATATTTAAACTGAAAGTAAAATAGGTTGACTGATTCATGGAACATTCATCCATTTTCAGAGTATAATTTCATTGCAGTTACATTGCCTTTTTTTAGAAGCTTGCTTAAATGTATGCAACATTTTTGATAAAATTCTTTTATTTTCCATGAACCTTACATTAACCGACATTTAAATGTTATTTAAACGTTTTGATAAAAATCAAATCGTTCTAAAAACACTGAATATTCTGGGGAGTGGTATTTTGGTGTTGAAAGGGTTATCATACACGGGTATCTTATTTGTACAATCCATATATAGCATGAATGAGCAATGTTATATTAAATATTTGAAGCTATCATATACATTTATTTTATTAACATACGGCCGAAGCCAGGCAATGCCCAATAGTGCTTAGAGGCTACGCAATTAAAGGAAGCCAACCGAATATGATAGGAAGAGGTCCGATTCTAGACGAAAAAAAAAAACTGGAGCACCTAGAGAAAAACCTGCTAGCATGGATCGGCAACCATACTCACATGTGGCAACACAGGGATGTGTGTGATGTGCTCTCAGGTCCCACAAATATTATGTGCAAATAGTACAGGACCAGCCTGTAGAATCCGTGACCAAATCATAGAACAAAAGTTTGAGAGTCATTTTGGGATCTTTGATTGATTCTGAATAAATTTCAAAAGTCAATCAAGGTCACATGGGGGTCAAATTTTCAGAATGCTCCAATTATGTCAAGTAATATATCAAAATACTCGTACGATTGTATGGTCATGAGGATTCCAAAAATGTATATAAGTCTAAATTTATTCAGAATCAATCAAAGATCCCAAAATGACTCTCAAACTTTTGTTCTATGATTTGGTCACGGATTCTACAGGCTGTACTAAAACGTTGCTATCTGAGTCGATTCAAACCACGAGGTGTATCTTATGTTTTCAAGCCATTTCAATTCATGCAGAGTTACAGGAAGTTGTAACAGTTCTGTTTTATCACAATTAAGCTTAACAATACTCTGGGACAATACTATTGGCTGGCCCACCCTATTTGGTAAAGGGCTCAGATGTTAGTTACTATGAAAATGCTACAAGCAAAAACTAATTCAAAACCAATTGAATTTTTGAAAAATACTCAAGTTGTCTATAACCATGGGCTAAAAATGGTGTTAAGCCTCATTCATGTGTGACAGTCATGTTCTTGTTTGGAAAATACACAACTGTAAGAAATACTATGTATTCATTGAATAGCTGTGATGATTGAAGCATAACTGTGGCCTGTGGGAAATTGTACACTTATGCAATTATCGATAAATTGCTAATGCAATGTCCAAATCAACTGAAAGTTTGTAAATACACTTTTTTCGTGAATTTCTATTGAACCATACCCTGAAAGACTAAAGTGCTAGAATCACAAAATGTCCCTTTAATTGTCCAATTCGGCTTAACAGTAGTGGGTGCTATCTGAGTAGCATAATAAGTGTTTCCTCTTTCCATTGCGGCATTGAAGAAGCGCTTGACTCTCTTGTTTGCTTCTTTCAAATATAAGCCAAATTACTTTTGTAATAAGGTAATTCTGTGCAGATCTTGTTGCTTAATGTGGATTTCATGTTATAATAGGTCAATTATATCGCCATTACCCAGAGGAATATTCCTATTATTTTCATACCCTTGTTAGTGATTCACACGTATGAATGGCATTGTTATCTACATCTTACTCCTTTGAGTTCATTTGGTTTAAGGCTGCGTTGTAAATGACATTGCCCGGACATTTGTGCCACGGTAATACGAGCTAACTGTGATACAAGTAGATGCCATTGCATAGGTTTTATCTCTATCATACTCGAGGCACATATGAATATAATTTAGGTCATTCAATTTTGAGATAAAGGAGAAATAAAGCTTTCCATGCCATTTCAAAAACAGAGATAAGAAGTAGCCTCTACAAATTCGCGATGTACGTTACATCTGAGACCGTCGCTCTTTAACTCTGGTATTGTAACGCTATGGGAGTCACACGTAATATTTAGTTAATGTCATTGCCTGGCAATATATGTACATTACTTTATAATGAAACAGGAGGCAAAGCAAAATAAATATTTTGATAGATATGATGTCTACAATAACAAGATGATTGCGATATAGATGAACATGTTCAGTCCCTGGGCGATGTGAACCTTTGGCAGTGTTATGTATTTTTGATTGCATGAATGCCTCAAGGAGGAAATTGGTAAACCAAAACAAATGAAAACAATACAAAATATGGTCAGGTGGGTTTGAAAAAAATAACATCCGTAACCATTTCTGAATAAATACAATGTATTTAATAAAAAATGGTGTTCGAATATACTATATTGTGGATGTAGATCATTAGAATTTATGATTGTTAAAGCTTCGGCTGCCATCAACACGAACCTGAATAATGTCTTTCTAGGACTAACTGTCTTTCATTGTTATAACTCAAATGAAGATGCTAATTATCAAAGCAAATTCAACGAGGAGGAGAGTGACATATTCTGTCTATAACGCTAAATTATTGTGATAGGAAACAAAGGAAGTAGACAAAGAGGAACAGATACTCTGTGGAGAGCAGTGCCCTAAGTATTGTTTCCAAGTGAACCCCAAACAACGTCTACTATAAAGGTCCCTCCACCTGTTTGTCCCCTTGGCTTCCGTTAACGGGCGTCTCCCAAAACAAATCACAACAGAAGAAAAAATATAGCAATCTTTAATTCCCTTGTACATTTTAGTATGAAACACACCGTGTTTTGTGCCCAAATAGGATAAAAATTACGAGCACTGGGCCACAAAATAGTAATTAAAAACTCATTTCTCCTAGAAAGTAGTTTTCCTTGCATTCATTTAAAAAAAAACCTTTTTGCATTTTTACTGATGTTGTAATGCTTAGTTTCGTAATTATGAATTGATGTATTCATTTTAAATTTAGTATGGCATATTTGCCATGTTTTTAGATATCATTTTGTTTATTCTATGATATTTTTAATTGTATGATTTTGTATTTAAGAGAAAAGAGCCTCGATCTAATAAAAAAGGCACTATGCAAATAATAATAATAATAGAAGTCAAACTTTAAAGCAATTCATTTTAATATAACGATGATGACAACGTATCAATTTAACTTTATTTGCAGATGGCTTCACTTAGTCCGTCAGGTTATTGAAAAATGGTGATTATAATTGTCACATGCGTTCCCTAATAATTGAATTCAAATATGATATTGCTATTGAATTTCATGTCCACATGAAGTACTGACATTTCGACGAATATGATATTTCTTGTTCTTATTAAGGGAGGTGTAATGAGCGTGAACCTGGTTTGGATGCAGAGGGAGTGTGCCTGTAACAGACACAGCCACCAGAAAAGGACCAGCTCAGATCGCGCGCCAAATAAGTTTGCAGTCCAGAAATTTTATTTTTTTCTCAGCCTTGCAAAAAATAGGCAGAGGTGGGAATCGAACCCGGGACCTCGGTGTTGTAAAACCTACTGCGTTACCACTGAGCCAACTTACAATCAGCTATGAGAAGTTTGATAGTAATCCTTGATATTGCTGAATAGAATAAATCAATTCTGATAGGTCTATTTATCTAATGTACGATGTTATTCAAATTGGCCTATAAACTAGGAATATAATGTGAAATGACTATCAATCGATCAATCAATCAAGTTGTCAAGTTATCAACAATCAATAATAAACCGACGTAGGCCTATCATGGAATATTACTAACTAGGCCTACTAACTAATATACCAAATAAATAAAATAAATAAATAAGTCAGTAAATAAATAAATAGGCATAGGCCTAACTAAATAAATAAATACATAATGCAGAATGCAGTTAGTATTTTAGTTGCAAAATTCCAAACATTCTATTCACACATTCTATTATAATTTTCTGCTATACACGCAAAGGACCTGTGCCTTTAATATGTCCGCGCCTAATCAATAATGAGTCTTTCACCATGCTCACACACCATGTTAAACTATTGTATCCCTGCAAGTATAGTACTGACCAAGTCCTAACACCTCAATGAAATGGATGCTATAACGTACCCAATCAAGCGAACATATCAAGGTCATATCAGGGCGTTATACAAAGAATGGTCAAAGGTCAACGTTTCCAAAGAAGTATAGTAATAGATGTAGACACAAGCTTTCGTGCGGGAAACATAAACACATAGTCGTCAGTCGTGTGGTTTTTATGAGATTTGATACGGCGCTGAAGTCTTGGCTGTCCCAAAATCAGTACCAGACCCGGTTTCCAGACGGCAATGTGTGTGTTGTTACAAGGAATGCAAACTCATTTTATCAATGAGTGAACCACATAGAGGAATACGACATCTATCGTGAGCCAATCTGCATTCTGTTGCCTGCAAAAGCCGACGATCAGGTAAAATTTCCAAAAGCAGCGTGACTAGATATTTGCGTTAATTTCATGATACGTGTAAAACGCATTGAAAACGCCAAATTGCAGTCATAAAATATATAATATTAGTAAATCACCCAATCGAATGTTAACGTAGGTATGTGGAAAAGAACTGCAATAACAATAACAAACTATGTGCCCAAAGAGTTGTCTTTGGCATGTCGCTTTTTTGAAATATGACCAAAAATATCAAATTTTGGAAAAACGCCCCAAAATTTAAAACAAACACGAACCTTCCAAAATAAATATATATTAGCACTCGGCGGCCCAGTCACTACCTGCCGCTGTGATTTGGGGTAACTCATTGCTTCCCCTCTCCAGATACCGGAACTTCAAGGTCGCTCATACCCCAGCCCTTAAGTGATCTCACTCTCCAGACATAAAATGTCAAGTAGAATTTCACTGAATATCTATACGTGGACAACAACACATTTCATTTTTTTACAACTGTTGAGTGCAAGCTTATTCAGCTGGCTCTGATTGCGACGCATAATTGAATTAATAAAAATGGTCGGTCTGTCTGTGAAATGCTGGTAATAACAGTCCAGTGTTAGGATGACCAAGGGGCAAGGTATGTTCCGACGGCAGAATAAATTGCAGCCTTAAACAACGTAGATGACCTTCATATTATCGACCTACTTCTGTACTACACGATTTGTTGTTGTTGTTGTTTTGTGTGTCTGTGGGGGGTGTTTGTTTGTTTGTTTGTTTTTGTTTTTGTTTTGTTTTTAGATTTAAACAGCATTTAGACAATTTGCAATTTTGAAGTACAAAAGCAGCGTTTATCTGGTTCAGAACGGTTTTTACATTATAGTGGCCAGTTATACGAAACATGTTGATAACATACTGTACAGACAACACTGTGATGTTTCTAGCCCAGTAAATAACAGTCGAGAATTCATTTTATGATGTTTTGTTGACTTCCATTTCCGATCCAGATCGCATCTCACACCATCAATGGATAGGAGGCTATTGTGTTCCAAACAAAAGCTCAAGGTATGATAATGAAATATATTAGAACTCGGGAAAACTCCTGTCACAGATACAATACAGCCACCAATTGCTACCATTTATAAAATAAATATTACATATTGCTTTTATAAAACTAATAGATTAGTGGTGAAATGGTGGTAAAAAAACTCACCACCTTTTTTTGCCATCATTTCACCATTAGTCTATTGGTTTTGTAAAAACAATCTGTAATATTTGAACAATAACAAACCTGACGAATGTCTACAGTATGCTACCACTTATTTTGTATACTTACCCCAGTATCCAAACTAATTTTAAAATAGAAAATATTGTCTTGATTTCCAATGATGCGAACACTTTTTAACCAAAAAAACTCGTTTTACCCATGGAGATCTTGAATGGAAGTAAAGTTACAAAATATAAACAATGCCTAATCTAGAATTTTCTGGCTCATTTTATTCTATATATCTAAGACAGGGTTGATTGTAAATGGGCAGAATAGTAGAACATGCAGAGATGCTTCACCTCAACGAAAGAGCTTCTTTAAGAAGAAAAAATATTAATATCAGTAATAAGGTAGACTGCCCTTCTCCCCGGAAGTCTATCGTATCTTGTTAATCTTTGTAGACCAGTGTCTACTGATAACGTTTAACTAAAGTAAGGTTTTATTTTAAACTCTAATGGTGACCCGCAGGTCAAATTGCAACAAAAAAAACACAGAAACAATGCAATTTGAAGGCAGCAGCTTAATCAGCGCTTATATTGCAACATTGAATCAAACAACTATACAAACATCCATCCCCACCATAACCTAACCCCCGTAGGCAATGAGGATAAAGTACCTTACCCAAGGACATAACGCGTTGACACATGTGGGGTTCGAACTCGCAACCTATGGATTATGAGTCGAGCGCCTTATCCACTCGGCCACACGCGCTCCTCCGAACAACTCTAGTTGAAACAATTGTAATAATTCTACCAATCTCCATTATTGAGTGATCTGAAGGTTTGCAGAATAATAAAGAGAAGAGTGAACAGCAGTCCTTAGATAAATATATTGTATGTGTAACATATTGGTAGTGGCGGCACCAGGATTTTTTCTTCGGGGGCATGGGGGAAGAAGTTAATTTCAGGGGGGAAAATCGACAAATTTTGCACAAAATTGCCGCAAAAAGTGGATTGTTTTGTAATTTGAAAAATATTTATTGGAAAATGCCCCCCACCCCCTTCCCCCGTAATGCCGCCACTGGTGGGTGGTTAGTAATCGTTGCAGACTAAATCCACTGAGCATTGAACGCTTGTTGAAATATGAAAATAATGACAAGAGGGGACAGTCACACGAATACATACAACATTTCCAATGGAGTGATGTGAAGGAGAGGTGGGAACAATAATCCGTCCTTTGTGATCACAAATGAAGAAGAAGAAACAATAATCCTTGGTGATCAAAACATTATATGAAGGTTTGTTCATACAACAAGTCAGAGAGTTTGTAAGACATCATACTTACTTACTTAGATATGACGACAAAGACTAGTTCTTATTCTGTATACAAATTACATCAATTACTATGTTTCAATGAACGATATTTGATATTCCCAATCTCTTCATGGTATTCCTATGAATAATTTAATGTGATGAATTATTGAAGGGCAACCAGTATTGGAAATAAATTGCAATAGCAGATAAGAATTACATTAAGAATGCTTTTTAAATACACACTTAACAATACCAAACATAATATAAAGCATTAATATTCAATCTGGTAGTGGAAATGGTTGACATGAGTTTCAAAAGGAACCCGGATACTGGTTAAGTTTTTAAAACATTTTGGTATTGAAAATAAAAGGTAAGTGCTGTAGAATAGGCACTTATTTATGTCAGTAGCACGTGAATATGTTATCAGAATTTTGATGAGTTAATGTAGAATCATACACTGATAATAATTCATAGAAATCATTAATCGAAGACAGAGACAGTTTTAAAATATTGTCGAATCGTAAAAGTGCTTATTTAAGAGGAAGCCGCCCCGTCAGAGCAGTTCTTCTGGGGTAAACCAAACTTGCCTGGTTATCAAATTAATCAGTGACAAAGTTATCTCTGAATTTGACAAGTGCTAATTGATGTTTTAATGTTATTGCATCAATTATCAGCTGTCAGATTCAGAGATAACCTTATCACTGATTAATTTGATAATCAGGCAGGTTTGGTTCACCCAAGAAGAACTGCTCTGGCGGGGCTTTCTCTTAAGATAAGACAAATGAAGTAGTGTATAGGTTGTGTCACTATAATCCTAACAGTACATTTTTACTTCTTTTCACATGTTTGAAAATATTTACATATTAAAGTGTCATCATTATACAACGACATGGCTTTAAACATGTAGTATTCAGTAAACGTGTTAGTTTTAATAATAAATTTGTAAAATGTTCTCAAGTTCTGAGGTACGTGTAGATTTGGGCGTCACACAATCGGTCCCATACTGCCCTCCCATGGTAAAAGGGCCTAACTAACAGTTTTTGAGAAATGGTGTTTTCACCACAGGAAGGTCAATGGATACTATATCTACCTATTAAAAACATAAAACACTTCTTTTCTAACCCACAAACACTAATAATTACCCATATTAGGATGGGTTACGATGTACAAGTCAATGCAGGCTGAGCATGGTTTTAATCAATTTATCTCGAAAAAAATCAATTTGTTACCACGGTAGGGCAGCATACACATTCTACTAAGTAGGCCTATTTATTATTACAAAATATGTGGTACATAATACATCAAGACCAGTTTTATCTTCCTTTCTTCCTTACTTCTTTCCTTTCTCTTCACCAAAAGAAGAGATACCTCTAAGGTTAAATGGACTAGCAACGATGTACACACATTCAGAGCTCTTATTATAGCGCTGCTACATCAAAATCGTTGTGCGTTTGAAGATAGGAAAATTTGAAACTAGAAAAAACGTTTTTAGGGCTATCTTGAAACATGAATAAGAACCAGATTCCCTGGCGGAAATGGGTAGGTCATTCCAAGTGTATGGCGCAATAAGTAAAAGACATGGGCCTCAAGGAATATCAGATCATTAAGTGTGTTTTCAACTGATTGGGTGTTAAAGAAAAAATAAAACAAATGCGACATGCATTCGGCTGATTTTTTAGTGTCCTTGTGCTGCTACGTTCAGTGAGACGAGTAGTGTCAGACACATACCTGAGGCTAGCCCGAGTAGGGCGGTACAAAGAGAAACATGATAACAAATAGCCAGGCGATGTTCCATACAAACACTTGAAGCCAATCACCAAGGCATTCCTCTCCGTGATCCGTAGCTAGTGAAGCTCTTGTAGATAATGGGTAGAGGAGACTGGTCACACTTCCTAACACAACAGCATGCGTCGTTTGGCAGCCCAGTTGTCAATACCCTGACAGAATTAGAGGACAAGTTATACAAGGTGATATGTGTCGTACTCCAGGAATAATAATTATTGTATGATCCGGGATATGTTGCGAAGAATTTAGGATGATGCAGATGAAAGACCTGAATATACAAGCATGAAGTCCTCAAAAATTCACATCTCATAAAACACTGCAAGATGTAAATAGATCTCTGACAAGTGTTGAGATTTCATTCAAAGAAGAAAAATATTTGTATGGCCTGCAAGATGTAAATTAGCATTTATTGAATGATAGTGCTGTGCACCAAAATGTCGTTATAAAAGTTACACAGCAAAACCTGTTCACAAAGGAAGTGTAAAAAGACATAGCTATTATTAGCATGAAAGTTCATCTGTATTGGTAAGCCATATATAGAAAGATTTTAACTCTTGATCTCAATACAAAATATTTACCTCCGTAATTTTCAGCTGTTGCTACTACAGCCTTCTTCAGCGGACTGACCCGATCGAGCACACTTGAAGTGTGACGTAATAATCGGGTCATAGACCTTTGGCAGCTTGTAGCGCCCTCCGTCCATAGCTATTATGTTGTTGAGGGAATAGTTCTGTGTAATATGTAATTTGACTTGTATGTGACACACAATAGGTTTGCAACAGAAAGGAAGTCGGTATATTTCCAAAGAACCCAAATCAGAGCAAGCGTACACGGCGTAATTTCTTCTGCGTCTTTTACACATTTTGTATGTAAGGCATACGATAACCAAGGATGAAAAGCGGGATTGTTACACATTTATATATGATATTGGAACTAATTTGCTCTGAAACCTGGAAATTACATAATTACATTACTTACTTACTTCTACTTTTTCAGCCATAGTCAATCAACTGCCTCAGTATGATGTCTACATGTGTCTCTGTTTTGAGCTTGTTGATGCCAGCCCAGCAAACACAAAAAAGTTCTTAAAACATTTTTAACTTGTTATAAACATGTTTTGGATATATTCAAAACATTTAATAACATTTAAATGTCGGGTTATGGAAACGATTCTAAAACGATTTATATGAAAAAAGTACTACAGCAACATTTTGAAAATGTTGTCATAATGTCATTGTAAAATATATATATCTGTGCAAACATTTTTGCAAAATATTTGTCAACACTTAAATAATACTTATTCATTTGAATGTTTTATATCAAGTTTTCACAAATGTGGTTTGAAAGTTATGAAAACGTTTTGTGCCCTTTGTATAACCCGACAGTAAAAGATTTTCTCTAAAACGTTTTGTGTTTTGCTGGGAGTGCACTGCTCCTCATTAATGTTGCAGCTCGTCCCTCTATCACTTCCGTTGCTCGTTTTCTTCATATTCATTTGTAGTCCGGTTATTCTGCTTGCCTCGAACTCTTCCAGCATTTTCTGAAGTTCATTGAGGTTGTCAGATATAGTGACAATCTTGTCTGCAAAGCGTAAATGCCTCCAGTGATCTACATTTATGTTGTTTCATATTTTGCACATTTATCAGTCTTCTCATAAACTTTGAATGTCTTGATTGTTTTCTTGTAAAACTGGTAACTTTCCTCTATAGCCTTTACAATAACGTTTCCCCATTATCTTCAGTCGTTACTCCAAACTTAATGGAACACCTTTATCATCAAGCCTTTTCAATATTGATTTCCATGCCCACATTACCCACATTTGTAAGTTTGAACAGGTAACTGAGGATTCCATGGCTTATGGACATCCTAACAATTCTCTGTGGTCTAATTGAATCATCCCTCTACGCATGATCGAAATGAGATGAGACAGCTTACAGATTAGTCAAATTAACCTTATTTTTACATAAATACATGAATCTGCCGGGTAATTTCTAGACGTGTCTCACGATAAGATTGAGAGACAGGAACTCAACGAACAGTTGCAAACATTCGCAATAAATTTCACTCAGACAGGAACTAACATTACATATGAGCTTCGGATCTGAACTACATTTAAATTTAAAGAGATTCTAGAACATTATCTACAATCTCAAAACTTTTACTCACAATTTCCGATTTACCGGGAAAACTGGCGTTCTTGTATTTAATAATATCGCTGCACTTTAGCATTATAATTTTCACACAAAATGAATTTTGAACCAAAACTGAGATGCGATATTACGGTAATTAATAAGGTAATTAATAAGATATTACGGTAATTAATATTTAAAAATATGATGAAATGGTGACTTGTGTCATTAATATTGAATATGAAATGGTGACATGGGTGATTGGTCATTTTGCCAGCACACAAACAATACATTATTCCATAATGGTAAATGTATGGCGTATATTAAATTGTGTGGCATTTTGTAAAATGGTTACGGCGTTCTAGCATATTGGCGTGTGACTTTGACTTGGCTTTAAGATGAGTCTTAAAATAATTTATCACTTTACTATAATTCTTGTGCGTAACAATGAGTATATCCATACCATTTTTGTCAGGAACGTTTTACATTGTTGAGAATTGTCGAATGGGATTTTCTAAAAAAAGTGACGATATTTTAATAAAAGCTAATCTTGTAGTTTGAATCTTGTTGGATGGCATTCAACTTACGTTATACCTACCCTTTAAAAATTGAAATTGAGGTAACCAGGTAACCCGTTTGTCATAACCAGCGGTATTATACATGTATATGACTCGGGAGTACGTGGACGCGTTTGGATGCTCCAAACCCGACGTTATTGCGTTATTTTTGCAAAACTTGTCAGCCAACCATTGACGATAGTGCTGTCTGTGTTCTTCACTCGAAGCCTTATTCTTATTGAGATCAGTTAGACAGTTCATGTGTTAAAGTTCTCAAACATTTATTAAGAAACGTCATTCTTTTTCCATAAAGAATAATTTTCCATAAAGAATAGCGTTATTTTTGCAAAACTTGTCAGCCAGCCATTGGCGATAGTGCTGTATGTGTTCTTAACTCTTCTTCGTATTGAGATTAGAGTTAGAGTTAGACAGTTCATGTGTTAAAGTTTTCAAACATTTATTAAAAATACATCATTCTTTTTCCATAAAGAATAGCTGTTTGTGTTAAATAAAAATATAAAGGTAGAGCAAGATGTGACAGTTTTTTGTTTTTGGTTGTGTTTGACATGGACTTGCATGTACAATATACATGTACATATTTCAAATTATGTAACTATTTGGCTCTGATAGTCATATTCATAACTTCATTCGAATCTTTTGACGTTTCGTCACAGGTAGGTGTCTTTGTCATAGAAGACTGTTGCATTATTTGGTAAATGAGCAAACCTTCAGAACAATCATTGATGCCCATTGCATTTTTACTTAGAAATTTAAAAAAAAGGAAAAAGCAGATTAATTAACGGTTTTGTTGTAAAACAATTTAAAAACTGAAATGTTACTGATTCATGAGACATTATAACTATTTTCAGAATTACTTTGACGTTTAGTTGACAGCATACATACTGTTCGAATTATACGAATAGCTCAGTGCAAAATTTCCTATAATAGTGGTGCTATGTAGTAGAAAGAATAATCAGTAAGTTCAAACATTCCAGTAGTTTTGATGCAGTCCACAAAACAGTGAAAACAGCAGACGTGAAAACACTGCTCCTCTGATTCAAGAGTTGCTCTGGTTGCCGGTCAAACAGCGAATCATCTTTAAGATCATCCTGCTTGTTTACAAATGCTTGCACAATCTAGCCCCCATTTACCTCACTGAACTCCTTCACATTTACATTCCGTCTGTCAACCTGCGCTCCGGACACGATCAACCTCGCCTTGTTGTCAACAGAACCTTCACTGCTCAAGGGGATCGCGCCTTTACAAATGCTGCCCCAATCTTATGGAACACTATTGTACCAGTTGCTATCAGAAACTCTACCACAGTTGCTTCTTTCAAGAGCTAAACAAAAACTCATTTATTCGCGGACTAATTCTTCCCTCATGTTTCATGCTTCTTTGTTTATTTGTTAATTAGTAATGTAAGATGTGTAGTTTAAGATATTTTTGTAAAGCGCCGAGGTCGTGTTTGCTTATGTTACGGCGCTATATAAAAGCTGCTTGTTGTTGTTGTTGTTGTTGTTGTACAGTATCTTTATTTGATTAAACTACGCATCGGGTTTCAATTATCAATACGAATGAACCACATTGATTAAAGCCTTGAGGCCGAAGCATACTAATTGATTCACAATCACCTTGACATTGCTAGTCACTAGACAATCAACTTGAGACTCTTCAAAGGGTAAATATTAACCTAAAATGCAAATCAAGTAGTAAACTGTATGTAGAAAGATTTTAACTCTTGATCTCAATACAAAAATATTTACCTCCGTAATTTCTATCTGTTGCTACTACAGCCTTCGTCAGCAGAATGACCCGATCGAACACACTTGCAGGTGCACATATGGCACCTAGAGAGAGAGAGAGAGTTCATTGAATTTACAACCGTATGACAAAACAGGCGAAAATAGTAACTTTTTGCACAAGATTTGCAATTGAAAGAGAATTGACCATTGCTCATTCTAATGACTCTAGTATATGGACAATATAAGTGTGCTATTTCATTTAATGACATAAAATTTGAAAAATATTGTAAGGAACACTTAAGGTTTTAACTTTTAAAACCTACATTTTGGTCAAAAAATGTGCTTGGATAGTTTTCAACAGATTTTCCACATTCGCCTTGCTATAACATTGAATTGTGTTATCTGTTGACCTAGTGACTAAAAGTGTTTTTAGGGGAAGTGTTAGCTTTCGTTTGATATTTAAAAAATTCTGATTGGATGAAGGGAACACTTGAGGTTTAGAAGCTAGAAACTTCACAGCTCCTATATTGCTATGCACTCAACCGTATAATGTAATCAAAGACTGGGGTGGAGACATTCGGTGCTTGTTGTTCTCTGCTTGGAAGCTCTTGGGACGAAAATGTGTGCTCAGGTGTATCGAGGTGGAAACTGTGCGCATGATGGTTTATAAGAGAATCGTTTTTGTATAGAAACCTTTCCATATGTCCTATGGTAATTGTTTTCTATATTGATAAACCTTGTTATAGATATATTTGAAACAAAGTAAACAATATCATTTTAGAATTAGACTATATGGACATACTGCATGCAAACTGTTGATCTCACCTTGTTACTAAAAGTGGATTACAAGTTATAATATCAATTTTATGGGAATACCCAAAGGAAAATTCCTATTATTTTAATACCCTTGTTAGCAATTTACTCATATGAATGACATATGTAAGTTATCTTCACCTTACTCCTCTGGGTTCGTCTCACTAAAATGCAAATTTCACTTTGAAAACTTCTATCTCACCTACCTCCCTTAATGTAATTTGCTATCGTCTCGATTTTTCTGTATTGTTTGCAGTCAGCTATCATGTAGAGTCCGTAAAGACTGCCAGGAAGTTACAATAATTCCCTGCATTGATCTATTGTACGGAAATAGAATCTATTAAATGAAGTTGGAGTGCAAACACTCATTGAAATTTGCTCAGCACTGAAAGTAGCTACGAGTATGTCCATATTCGTATGCCTAAAACACACTGTTGTCAATATCAAGCGACCTTTCTGGTAACATTCTTTTCAGACTATATTTTGAAATCATGTGCTCAACCGATCTAGCTTTTTGTGAAGACGATGTTGTTTTCACTTATAGAGACACGTAGAAATAGAATGTGATTTTGAGATAAAGGACTAGGAAACAGCGTTTGAAATAAGACGCGTCCTTGCGTCAGATACCCGTGAAAGTAGGTGCGGACCTACAAATTTCATACGGTACGGGTCCGCGTGACCCGTAAAAAATGAATCAAGCAAAGAGCAGAAAATCCTAGTTTTCTTGTTCAACTGGAAAATCTGGTTTACGTAAATGACATAATATGTCCAGCTCCCTGTGCACACTTTCATTTTTGTTTCCCATCCAGTTTTCAATCCGGTTTTTCAAATTTCAAAGGTAAGGGTCCGGGCCGGGGGGATTGCACTCAACTTTAGAAGTGACAGGTATGTGCCTACCGGTGTGGCGAAGTAGGGGCCTATCGTGTACAAAACGTTATTTTAAAAAAGTGGGTCTTTGGGTACAAACAAAATGAAAAAGGGGGTCATTGGGTATAAGATTTTGAAAAAAGGGGGTCATTGAGTATAAGATTTCAAATAAGGGGTAATCGGGTAGAAAATTTTGAAAAAATGGAGCAAAATTCTATTTTCTTGTTCCAAATTAATAAGAGAATTTAAAAGCTTCGGCATTATTTTGTGGCATTTTGATGATGCTATTCTTGTTTAAAAAAATGGGGGGGTCATTGCGTAGAAGCAACCAAACAAGGGGGTCATTGGGTATGACTTTTAAAAAACGGGAGTCATCGGGTACAGTTGACTTCAAAAGATGGGGCCTATTGACAGGCACATACCGTCACTTCCAAAGTTGAGTGCCCACCCCGGGGGTCCGGGGTTGGACCCTTGAAATTTCAAAGGCAAGGGTCCGGACGACCCTTGGATTTTTTTAAATTTCAAGGCCTGTTAAGAAAGCTTGTTGTATCATGTCATACACATATACAAAAAAGAATAATGTTAGATTACTATCCATTACATACACCAGTCCATTATTGTAAACTATTATAAGATTTATCCAAATTATTATTCTCTGTTTCCAATTTCGAGGTTTGTTTTTAATTATGTTGCTGAAACTCGTTAGTCATTTTTTTAAATGTTCAAGCAAAGCATGTTTGGTTTAAAACAATTTTCATTTCAGAGAATCATGCATTCTGTGAATAAAAATTGAGTTCTTTTCAAAGAAGGCCTTCATTTTACAAATTTATCACATAACTGGTTTGGTGGTATTTGACAGGAAAATGTATGAAAATGAAAGTTTGTTTTGTAATCAAATGATCAAGAAGCAACAGGTATTTGTTTAACATGTTTCGTATTATATTTATATTATTATCTTAAGGGTATACGAGGTATTGTTGGTCGAAGCAGCCAAAAAAAATGTCATTATCTGAATCAATATATTATTGAAAAATAACACTTTGGTGTTTTGCAAAAGTTCATTCTACAAATCATATACTTTGAAAACTTGCTTAATTTATTGTTGTTAATGAGTTATGTACGTTTTACAAAAGTGTTGTTGTTTCAGCCCTCTTTACAACATAACTCAAGAACCACAGGAACTACAAAAGTATATCTGTGATATTTGAATTCTTCTACAGGCTCGATATGAATTGAGCAATGCAATTTATGCTAAAGCTCACTACCATTTGCAAGATGCTGTGACCTACTTTTTTTCTGCTGCTTCGACCAACAATACATCGTATACCCTTTATTGAACATGATGACCGCCAAGTACAACCATTATTTTGTGCTGTGAGTGAAATTTGCAATTATTCATTTATTTCTTCTTTTGCCTGTGCCAAACGATCACTGAACAACACTATTCTCCTTTGCTGCCCAGGATCCAATATAGATATTCAAAATATCTAATAAAATACATAAAACACCATAATCACATACTAGAAACAAGAATTAAAAATAATACAGGATTAATGCCATTTATACAAAATGGTGTAGTAAAAATTGCAGTATCACGTTCTTTCATGCAAAGGACAATTTTTCCCAAATGGAACGGCAAATTCTAACAATTGACATTCCAATGAAGCCGATTTTATATTTTTAATATTTGATTGAAAATGACTCAATGACAAAATGTGTCAAAAACAATTTTTTTGATGCAGCCTGTAGTAGTTGTTTGTCTCAATAGATTCAGCTTCTACAAATACGCAATACACGTTTATTATTGTTTACCTGAGGCCGTCGCTCTTTAACTCTGGGATGAAGATTGTGATTTTCAATGTGTCCGATGATGTCTTTGGTATAAACTACCAAATGCCTCAAGGAGGAGGTAGATATCAACAATACCACCCTGTTTTACCTACAAATTATTACACTTGTTACAGTGATTGCAAAGTGAGCGAGTGGACCAATAAACGATTCATATTGGTTTTAAAGTTCAATTATCATTACACACATTAGACGCGTTGGGGATTTGCCATTTGGTCTAATACCATTTCGTATAATACTTATTTCTGCATACATTTAATCTAAACCCATGGTCTCTTTATCCATTACGTCCAATATTAATTTGGTCTGAGATCTTTTTGGTGATTTCTGCTCGGTATAAATACGCATTATTATTATTATTATTATTATTATTATTATTTATTATTATTATTATTATTATTATTATTATTATTATTATTATTATTATTATTATTATTATTATTATTATTATTATTATTATTATTATTATTATTATTATGATGCTATTGCTAGACATTTTCTCCTTTTATATCCTCATTAGTATCTAGTAATGTTTGTATTGTTCTGTTTTGTCCTGATTTATTGTTATATTTCTCTTTTTTAAGTTTTGGTGGTATTGTTTTTCTTATTTTGGTCATTTGTTCAGTATTTGTTGTTATCCATCTCATGTCATCTGCATATTGTTGATCAATTAGAAATGTTTGATCTGGGCTGGGTTTGAAATATGAGTGATCCTATATAATGTGATGGTAGAGCGTCATTGAAGACTTCTCTAATAGGTATGGCATAATTATTGTCAGTTTCATCTGTTACGTAATCGTGATTAATTCTTGATACCGTGTGCAGATTTATTAAACTTTTGCGCTAGTTCAACCGTTCCCGATACTTGGCTTTATATATAGCACAATTTCATAATTCCACGTGTTTGCTTATTAGATTTATACTTTCAAAAACTCTCAAGATATTAAAATAACGGGTCGTTAAAAGATTAATTTCCTAATGCAAACACTCCCATCACCAGCGCTCCATTTATTGGGAATTTTTCGTACCAGTTAATTTCGTTCATCAAAAATTCACAAATGAAGGACTTTGACTTACTTCGAGATCAATATTAAGATTTCTACTACTGTAAGTTTGCACACTGTTTATTGGTATAATGGCTTTTTTTATATCATGAATGATTTCATTAAATTCCATTAAATTTTCACATAGTTTTCAAGGATATAAAATTGACTTTCTCTTGCAATCAATCTTCTCAATGCAAAAAATATAGTATAGCTTGATACGGTTGGTTATAAGTTTGCCCAAGTTTCGTATTTAACTGATGTAAGCAGGTAATAAGAAGTGAAATATAATGATAATAGTAATGTACTTCCTGTTTCACTGTGTGCATAAGAGGTGACAATTTAGTTAGCTTCAACATAACAAATAAAACATTGAGGGTATAGGAAGCACTGACATTTTCATTAAGTTCTAATCATCATTCATACATGTCGTTGACATAATCATGTATGCAGGTAAATTGTAAATCATTTTATCTTACAATTTTACTGTATGCTATAATAAAACATGTTAACCACTGAACGTGTACAATAATTAAAACAAATACATGTAATACTAGTACTTGAATGTATCTAAAGCAATATTGTAACATTTGGTGAGGAGAACGCCCACAATGTTTTTCAAAATTCTGATTTTTACACCATTGCATATGTGATGCGATCAAGCAAAATCAGTCGGAACTCGAAAATATTGATTTTGAGATATAGCCAAACAAAGGCAATATTTCCTTTTGTTTCCTATTGTTTTGGAAGCGCTTTAATTGCTCATATCTTTGGAACTGGTTGTTCAATTTCAATGGGGTTTCTGCAAAATCCAGCTTCGTAAATCTTTTTACTATCCTATAAGAAACTGAAAATTTATTATTGCCGAGTTCCGACTGATTTTGCTTGATCGCATCACATATACCTTTTCATAACGAGTAATTCCGATAAAATCCTTTGAAATTTCGTTCATCTGTAGAACAGGATTTGTATCACCATGTGATATTTGTCATCAATATTGAATTCAACAGACCAAATGAAGCCAGTAATAAGGAGGGTTACCTATAGCTTCAATACACAATGCAAACCATGTAAAAAAGACATCAGGAATCATCTAAAGAAGCGCTTGAATTCTAAAGTTTTCAACTCATTGTGTTTCCCCGGGTAGGGAAATAATATAATGAGAAGCAATATCCAATTTCGTCAGTACAATGTTTTGTCGACGCCAGCAAATAATGATACCAACAATGAATATGTACCAGAAAGACACTGTGATATATGTATTTACAAATATGACCAGATCCTGCAAGTTAATTGCAAGTGATTTTTGTTTTGGGAATTACCTTTTATTCAATTTCAAAATAGGTTAAGAATTTTTTGTTAAGTACATGTATTTAAAAATACATCAAATATTTTACAGAAAGTGATAACCGCTTGCAAAGGGAAAAATTCAAACAGAGGTATCATTAGCCAGGGGGCGGTAACCTTCATGACGTTTGCATTGAATAAAAGGACAAGTGGTTAATGAGATCTAGGGCTCTGATCTTCTATGAACTAAGGAATATGACTTCAAGCTAGCTGTGGAGTGTATGTAGTAGGTCGTTTTATCAATGTGGAAGAGGTAATATAATCAGAAGATAAATTCCAATCCATTTTTGCCATTTTGCGATGCTGTGCTGGTTAAATAAAATTGTATCATATAATATCAAATCAATATTATATCACATCATAACACTATCACTAATGTTGTCATTGTCAATGTCATAATATCATTCCTTGCCAATAATCCTTGAAAAGTCATTGTGATTCTTAATGTAACTGGTACTACTCAAATATTCAAATGTTATTTTATGTAACAAACCTTTGACATCATAGTTTTTATTTTATATCAAGAAGATACTTTTGGAGCACTAAATTCCAGAAGTATGACATGTATGAGGAGTAATGATTTTATACGGTAAGAAATACTATAAGTACCTCATCCTTACATTTTCTTAATTCTTCTTTCCTAGCAAGCATGTTTTCAAACTTATTTCTCTGAGGTTACTCACATCAGAATACAGTGACTCTTTCAGCAATTGGTATTTAGTGGCGTTCTTATCAGAAAAAAATAATAGAGGGCGCTATAACGATATACGCTTAAAACAAAAATAAGGAAATACATAAGGGGCGAAAATAAAAAAAGAAGCAAGACTTTATCTTGTCAAGCATGATACGAGAAACATGAAAAAATATAAGATAGCATGCCCCCCACTACAGAATAAATAAATAATAAATAAAATAAAGGAAAAAAAAACATTAAACAAATCATAAAAGAACAGAAAAGTTTGAAATGTACATGATGATTTACACTAAATTAAAAGGAAATAATTTATATCAGGGTCGTATTAAAATATTTAAAAAAATAGATATTTTGTCACAAGAATGATGAGCGTTGTGGTATATCGAAGCACTCGACGGGTGTGTTGTTTCTGGATGCCGGCCCATAATGCAACTCGCGCGTACCAACGTATTGGATTGCTAATTGTGCTAATTATTCACATTTACGCTGAAACTTTTCTCGAAGACAATCCATATATCCTAAACCGATAGGGTTACCCCCTTTAATTAAGCACACAATACATGTATAAGCACCGTTCGTACTATAATCTTACTTATCAAAATAATATTAGGAAAAGCTTAAAATACAAAGCTAAAACACAATCGAATTGGTAGAATGAACTCTCCAATATATCTTAGCATTGCTCACTTTATTCTCTCTTCCCTACTTATATACAACTCGTAATACCCTTATCACATACGATAAGAAAGGAAAACAGTTCAACATGTTCAATAGCTTAGAAAACAGTTTGTGCTCACGGCAACAGGAAGAAGAAAGCCATGGTTGGCCTTGCTTGCAAGTACTTCACTTAAGCGTTTCACTAACTTCCAGACACCATACGCTATAGTAAATCTATACCGCAATGAATATTACAGACATTTGTTGTGTTCCAAATAAAATTAATTGATTTAATTGATTTATTTAGACCTAGATCTCCCTACTTGTAATACAAAATTAAAGTCGTTTCTACTTAAAGGAGGATTTCGTGATCCTAGCATCCCCTTTTTCAGTCATGACATTTTTCAGTAGATATCAACGAAAAATGCTTATTCCCAAAAACTGCTCCATAGGCCACTGTGTAATTTCGTTCTGGTATACCAGAACGAAATTCAAATTTGACGATATTTTTGCTAAACGAATTAATCTGCAATAAAGTTTTGGTACATATACATTATGCAGCCAGAGGTTAACAGTGGTATAAAAATCTCAACTTTTTTTTAAAAAGTGGGGGGATGAGGCTGTGGATCACGAAATGCCATTTCAAGTTCCACTGTTCATCTTTTTTTTAACCAATTTCCTCCCGTATTACTATTGGCATTCCGGTACCCTAAAATTTCAAATCCATCTGAGTATAAATGAAAACAATAACAACAAAAAATTTTAACATTTCAAAATGCAGAACAACATAAAGATGGTTATAATTATAATCTAATGATTGAGATATTGCAGAATTCGACCTACTGAAACAAGTTCAAGCATCCCGTAGCAGTAATTTTAATCTATAACGATGAGGAAAAATATTCGTCAATTTTACCCAACTTTATACAATGTGTTTACAGACGGCTTACACTCGACCTGTCAGGTTATTGAAAATGGTGAATAAAAGCGTCACATGCGGCCCTTAATATTTAAATACAAATAAGATATTGCTATTGAATTTCATGTCCATGTGAAGTACTTGCATTTCGACGAATATGATATTTCTTGTTCTTATTAAGTGATCTCACTCTCCAGACAGAAAATGTCAAGTAGAATTTCACTGAATATCTATACGTGGACAACACATCATTTCATTTCTTATTCTCATCCATTTAATTTCCCACTCCAACTGTTGAGTACAATCTTAGTCGGCTGGCTCTGATAGAGGCGCCTAATTGAATTCAGAAAATGGGCGGTATGTCTGTGGTATGCTAGTAATAACAGTCCAGTATTAGGATGACCAGGGATCAAGTGTGTTCCGGCGGCAGAACAAAATGAAGCCTTAAGCTACCTAGATGACCCTCTTATTCCCGACCTACTTCTGTACTCAACGTTATGTAAAATTAATATGAAGAAATATAAGAATTGCGAGCAGCAGATTAACAACCTGTTGTATACATCCATTTTGTTGGGTGTCTGAAGGGTTGTCCAGTTGTTGTTTTTTGCACTGGAATTTTCACCGCAGGGATTTCATAAATAGTACTTAAAATAGTACGACTATTTATACCTGTTGACTTATCCCCGTATATGGAGTGGATCTGTTTTGTTTAAACGTTTTGATTGGTCAATTAGGGTAGCCGTAAGGAGGTAACACTTCCCTCTTCGTTGTGTTTGTCCACTTCCTCAGTTACTATAAAGCATCACTACTATCCAACAGAGTTCTTACAACTCAAAAACGCTCGTGATGTAAAGGATGAATGGATGAAAACTGATAATTTGACCATGTGTCCTTTTTTATTCAGTTTTACCCGGCAATGAGGGTGTTGAGCAAGGGAGTAGGAGGTCTCCAGTTGTTGCTTGATGGGAACAACGAAACTTGATGATCTGTACGGCCCTCTACCACTCTTTTATAAACTATTTCCAACACGTCAACTTATCTCTTCCAAAGACCCGTGTGAGCTGTGTAAATAGCTTCCTCCTGCTGCATCCGGTCAATAGGGATATCACAAGCGAAGGGTCTGAGGGCCTTGGGAGCTATCCATGGCCATGTTAAATCGTTGTTGATGTATTTCATCTGAGTAGCTTAAGTGAATTACACTAAAATTTCACCAAGATGAAAAATATGTGAAGGTTTTTTGTAAACCTATTTTCTCAAAATGTTCATTCAAAATTAATGAATTGTGGCCCCAATGATTTTACATGATTTTAGAAAAATGGTGGAATTTTTGAATAGCGTCACTACATTTCATTTTGCGAAAGGATTTCTTCTTCTTCGAAACATTTTGAAAAATACTGCACCAATCTGGTCTCCTAACTAAACTACTGTATGTAGTCAGTGTACATATGGCTCTAAACTGAGTATATATAGCAGTTCACGATTACTATATTGACGCCCTTTGTTGGTCAACGTTTTATTAAGGAACTCTTGCTTTCTTGTCCTACGAGCCCGGTAGGGCTGAAGCCGGAAACTACTATAGTGAGGACTTGCAACTAATAGATATCCAAACTTCTAATAATGGAAGCAAGAAAGCAAGGTGAAAGCTTAACCTTAAGTTATCGATGGTTCGTTATTTTTAGGGCCAGCCCGTCAGCCATTTTATTTTTGCTCCTTAATATCCTTCGTTCTTCATACACTGTCCTTTAGCGGTGGCTAATTCATAATTTAAGCTTGATCGCTATTGTTTTTAGCGCTAATTGTTTCTTTGTAGCCCTGTTGGGTAACCTTAAACAATATTGTTTTTGAGCGTTATTGTTTTTTATAGCCGATAACTCTCTGACCTTTCTCTCACATATCAATTTGTAAGCGATCTTTTTTAAAAGTCA
Organism: Amphiura filiformis; assembly: GCF_039555335.1. Taxonomy (NCBI): domain Eukaryota; kingdom Metazoa; phylum Echinodermata; class Ophiuroidea; order Amphilepidida; family Amphiuridae; genus Amphiura; species Amphiura filiformis. The sequence goes on along the minus strand of NC_092630.1, from coordinate 32,868,467 downwards.
TAGTTCGTTGAATTTACAACCGTATGGCAAAACAGGCGAAAATAGTAACTTTTTGCCCAAGATTTGCAATTTAAAGATTGACCATTGCTCATTCTAGTGACGCTAGTATAATGACATGAAATTTGAAAAATATTGTAAGGAACACTTGAGGTTTTTACTTTTAAGCATGAATCCCATGGTTTTATTTGAAACAAATTCATATTGACCATAAAAACGAATAAAAACAGTCGGCTCTCAACACGTGATATTCAAAATTCCCTCGCCGAAATTGTCTAAGTGCAATGGCGTAATGGTTATTTGTGCTCCATTGTCGTCAGCCTTCATTGTATTACTGAGACGTCATTACACTCGACAATTTCGGCGCCCGGGAATTTTGAATATCGCGTGCTGAGAGACTGATGTTTAACTTTTTTATTCGTTTTTATGTTTTAAATAAAACCATGTGGTGCTTGATAACTATTAAATAATTAATATATAAGAATTTTAAAGGCATAATGTTGTGATTGCCGGACGGAGACTTCCTTTAAACTATCTTATATGATCGGTTTAATATAAGATTCACGGCTTTGAAATGGGCAGTAACAATGTTCGTGAATTGAAATGACGATATCTGAGGTATACGCACACAGGCATATGGGATTTACCGAAAAGGTGAATACTAAGCGTTTTCCGTTGGCGCGTGCAATTCGTAGCGCGTTACGCGGAATACCCGTGCGCGCGGAGAGACCAAAGCAGGTGTAATTGGTTGAGATACGCTGTTTGTTGTTATTATATACCACCGGCTAACATCATAAAAATGATTACACTAAACGGCTGGTTTCCAAATGGCACCAACATATTTATTTCTATACTTTGGCACTAAAAAAAGCTTCATATTATTTAATATAAATAATAATGGATGGCTCATTTTCGTCTGATACCGCATTCGTCATGAAAAGCACACTCAAAGCCATCCAATACTGTATACATATTCATATGTTATCATCTTTGTTGTACGTATTGTCTTGCAACATAGCACTTTTCTTTTTAAGTCCTCTACACTATTAATAGACAATGGTAAATATTCAAACGTTAGCATCTTTGCTACATTGTTAACGTGGATTAAACATATATAAATTGTATTAACTTCTGCTGTGCTCCACAAGGGAATCTTACGAGGTGCAATTAAGGCAGTGTGAATAATATACAACAAGGAGTTTTTGCTTGAATACATACTTTTTAATGACTCGTTAGAGAAAATGTCCAGGGACATGAGCTTATGGTGATAGAAAGAGAATGGATTGTGAAATGAATTTCAAGTAGCATATAACTTGATTGCTAACTTTGATTTATGTGTCAGTCTAGTCATGAATTCATTGGACAAAATGTGTGATTTATAACGCAGATTGGTTTAGGTGTGTTCATTCGGTCATTGACAATCGTGATGTAGTGGGCGATAAAGCAATAATGAGTGATAGTTTTGTTCACCGCAATGTTTTCATAAAAGTAACATAGTGAAACGTATTAATGAAGGAAGTCGGAAATGACACTAGTCGGTTTTGTGTTCAACATACTTTTAGCAACAAGTACAACTATCACATCATGTATGTGGCACACATTTAAGGTTTGCAACATAAAAGGAGGTCGGTATATTTCCAAAGAAGCGAGGAAAAACACTTAACTGATGAATGCTTTTACACAAAGCAACGAAGTATTAGTATTTTATTGCTTGTTTTATCTAGGTTGTTTCATATTTTATGCATCTTGTATGTAGACCAAAACAAGATGAAAAGGTATTCAGATTCTTGGAGACAAACCACAAAATAAGTTGCGGGATTGTGGAACATTTATTAAAAGGGCATTTCGTGATCCACAGCCTCATCCCCCCACTTTTCTCAAAAAAAGTTGAGATTTTTATATCACTGGAAACCTCTGGCTACATAATGTTTATGTACAAAATATTTCTTGCAGATAGTAATTCGTTTAGCAAAGATATCGTGAAATTTGAATTTCGTTCTGGTGCACCAGAACGAAATTACAACGTATTGTCTATGGAGCAGTGTAATACACATACACATAACTCGCAAACGCAATATCGGAATCAACTGAAATTTTGGGAATATGCTTTTTTCGTGAATATGTACTGAAAAATGTCATTTTAGAGGATGCTAGGATCACGAAATACTCCTTTAAGATATGAGAATAAGTTTGCACTGAACCCTGAAAATGTAATGGAAATGACAGTTTTGGGTTTTTTTAGTTTGGAGATTTTCTTGATAGTGTAACCATTTAATAAACTAGTGTTCCTTTATGGCTCAAATATCACAGAAAACTTTTCCCGTACTATATCCAGCGTTACTCGGAACTCTATGTAGCAACGTCAGCCTTCAAGTCTTTGTACAATCCATACCCACATTGCCATTGCGCACATTTGTGACTTTGAACAGCTGACTTAGAATTCCGTAGCTTTTTGACATTCTAACAATTCCCTGTGGTCTAATTGAATACTCCCTCTCAAACCGTATGATTGAAATAAGATGAGACAGGTGGATTACAGTCAAATTAACCTTATTTCCCATCGCTTGACATATTATAAAAACTAAGCGTACATGAGACTGGATAATATCTAACGCGTCTCACGATAACATTGAGAGACGCACTGTCAAGAACTCAACAAACGGTTACAAACATTCGCGATAGATTCCACTCAGGCAAGAACTAACTGTCAGGACAGATAGTGAAAATTAAATTTTCATCCTGGATTTTATGAAGTTCATTTTTGGGAATTGTAATTTTGCCAACTGGCAACACTTGCTGTTTTTAGCAGGGAAGGCCTATATTGATTGTTTTGTGTGTGTATTGTGTTTTGGGAGGATAACAATAGAACGCTATTAAATATTCGTGAGTTCAGCAAAGAGATTCAAGTACAACATCTCTTCAGTGGAATTTTTTTTAAATCAAGGCACTTCCACATAGCTATGGTTTGAGAGCAGACATGGGTCTGTAGTTGCTAGCAAAGATGATCGCATCATCAAAATAACTTTTTAGTTCTGGTGTAAGACCTGAAATTTTAGAGGCATTGTAGAATGAAATATCTACACCGCGGAGGACAGTAGTGATAACCAAAAGAGCTGAAATAATAGATGTATTTCAGTCGTCGCACCTTCCACTTGTGTTGGACATCAATTGCAGTCCATTGGTTGTGGTGTGGTATGATGTGATGCGATCATGTATCAGTTGGAAGTCAACTCTTTGAAGGAATGAATTTTCGACCGACCTGACCATGTAAACTTAAGTGTCATCAGAACTGGACCGAGTTTTAACGTAACCATGAGTATTCAAGCTGTACCATTATGATGTGTGCTAGCCGCTTCATTATGAATACCAATCTGTGTGAGGTTGATGATTTGCAAACAGCTGTAATGTTGGTGAAGTGACCGCATTTGTAACATCTGAAACTCCAGGGTACTTGGCCAGCTCTGCCACTTTAAGAAGACTGAAAATTGTCAGTATTGAACTGGATTGCAAAGTATTTGTAAATTATGTGAATTTGTATATTTGTTTTTATATCAACAAATTTAATTGTAATAATCTAATATATTTTGGAAGTTTAGATTATTTAACAGAATTTTCATGTGACTTTAATTATTGTTGAATGAAAAGACATGAAAGACGCAACTTGTATTTTTAGATGAACACAAGTTGATATGCTACATTTGTTGATTTGTTGATATTCAATTTCAAAATATTTGATATTAAATTATCAAACTGTTTCATGAATTGATTGAAACACTTGAAAATATTGTGGATGACTTGATAGAAATGTATTATGTTTGTCATCTAATGTGAACATTAACTTTATTAAATAAGATTCAAATTAGTGCAGCTTGTGTAAAAATAGTCAATTGTGCCAAGCATTGTGAAACATATTCTGACATAAATTCTTGTGACAACAAATACACAGCAGAGGTTGTGATTTTTGTTTTGGTAAAGTTTATGACTGGTGATTCAAAGTTTTGTTTGATGATCACTGATAGCCTGTTGAAAAGGACTTCTTTATGGAAAGATTAAATCTTTCTCAAGATCATTGATTATTGATTACTTTAGATAGTCACTTAATAGTGGTTGAAACCAATTATTGATGGCATAGGCCTTCTGGAACTATGTTAGATGATTGATCATTGCTTGTGCTTGACATGTAACTAAAAGGTAGAAATATTTTAATAGTTAAAACTTTTTGGAATTTGATCCTATTGATCTAATTGTAATTGGAAATTACATATTATTGCATTTGTAAGCATTTGCAAATATTATGGGTGTGCAATTACGAAACGTGTATTTGGATATATACACTTAATGCTCATACATTTTATATTCACAAAATTGCAATATTATTTATTGTGCGGATATTTTAAGGTATAATCATTCAATAATAATTGAGTGTCATACTTTGAACAGAAACCATAATTTTTCAGATCAATTGGAATTGAACTTTGGAAATATAATATAGTCATAAAATGACTGGATCTAAATAAATAGTGCATAAAACTGTGTATTGTAAGGAGTAAAATATTAATGTCTTTGTAAAAGAAGAGAGAAGATTACAGACTGAAATAATAATTTAAATGTTGTGATTAAATAATAGTTTGTGTCTTGTGTCCGTTTTCTTGCTGTGTGCATAGTACTTTGCTGTTTCACTATTCTCACATGTCATTTGGGTAGTATATTCAGGTGTCCTGTGACACTAACAATACAGGGTGTAACAATAAAATTGGTACAATTTTGAAAATAGAATGACACAAGTATGCCACTTATTTTGTGGTTTGATATTTATATTTCTATCAAGATAATTTCTTTAGCCACTTGTTTCAATAAAATCGACGGTATAAAAGTGAAGATATGGTCAATTATGTAACCTAGTCTTAAAACCGCTTGGGCCACTTTTGTCTAAAATGTTACAAAAGTGGCTGTGTAGAGTTGAACCATGGACGATGATCTTATGATAGGTAGTTTTAAACAATGGGGTATTCGAAGTGGTTACATAATAGAATATATCCTTGAGTTAATGAAAATCACAACTAAGCACTGGCATAACAACCTTATTACTAGAAATCATGGCTGCAGCTCCAACTACAACTTCAACCCCAATTCACGTTGGAAGAGCGTATTTTTATGGTTGCGACATTCGGTGTAGCACATGGAGTCAAGCAGAAACCATAAGATTGTTTATAGCTCATTTTCCAAACTCACGTCTTCCATCAAGGCATACAATTACATGAGAAGTATGCAGAATTTGTTAACAGAAATGCTGGCAATAGTGGTCGCCCCAGAACAGCTAGAAGCCCAGCTGAACTTAATTTCAAAATCGTATTCTTTTGTACTAGTTTTCCCAATGATATCTCAGAGATATGAGAAATTACTTTATTTATAAGATAATTTGAATGAAATTTCATGACTTTCATAGAATTTAAAGAAATATCATATTATTATTAAGTTAATTATATGAAGAAACGCCACTTATAATTCTTTTGTGTCAGTTCTTTGGTAAAGTGGCCCAGCAAGTTTTTTGGATGTTTTACTTAATCGGACATAACTTTTGAACCCAAGCTAGTAAATAAACCAACTAAACGTCTTCTTTTAGCTAAGATATTACTGATTGTAGTGCATATAGTATTTGTGCCATACCTTTTTTTTTTAGTTTTTTCCTGAGAAGCCAAAATGCAATTGTATAAATTTTATTGTTACACCCTAACCAACTTTAAAGGGATTATAGAAGATTCTTTTTGCTACCGAGAATTCAAAGTTATTGAGGAATGATAAACGATAATCATGATGATAGACGACAGGCAGGTTCAATATTTTGAGTAGTGGATACTGCCATATCACCAATGTCCAATAAAAATATGTAATAATCTTTAACCTATGATTCTGAAGTTTAACATTTCTCAAACAAATTAATTTCCTGTTTCATTTGCGAGCGGGGCAATTTGAGACGTGTTACGATTGAATCAGTGCATTTTAAAAATTTGCCTTCTGTGCATATATTTGACATTTGACCTACTCCTATTCTATAAGTCCTAAATTAAGCACCCTAATGCAATATGGTAATTGACTTTTGTTATTCCTAGCAATAAGAGCAACAATTTGAAGTATGTTTTCCGGGATCTGTGATTACAACGAAGTGTTAAATATTTGATCCACTATGACCTTCGATCCCTCGTGGGATGCATTGGGGGCATAGAAGAAAATGGAGTTCCCGTTCTCCTTTTATCGTTTGAGATGTAAGGATACCAAAAACATTAGTTCCCTAATGCAGCGAGACAATTAATGCTAATTCAAATATTACTACACAGCGTACTATCTCGGCTATGGCTCCTACTTTATACATCAAGCTGAGAAAACAACTGATTAGTGAGAATAGTTACCTCAAGTCCCGGCCTGAGGTAAAACAATTAAAACTGAAAGATTACTGATTCATGAAACATTTGAACCACTTTCAGAATACAATTACTTTGAAGTTAATAACATACTGTTCTAATTATACGAATAGCTCGGTGCAAAATTTCTTATAATAGTGTTGAACGAGTAATCAATAAGTACAAATATTCCAGTAAGTTTGATGCAATTCACAAGTATCTTAATTTGAATAAACCATGTATCTGGTTTCCATTTAACAATATGAATGAGTATCATTTATTAAGCCCTCGAGGTTAATGCATACTAGTTGGTTCACAATCTTTTTGGCATTCATAAATTGATGAGCCAATATTTTTGCTAGTCACTATGCAATCTACATAAGACTCTGCTAGGAGTAATATCATTCTTGATGAACTTGCAACATCAATCAATTATTTGACTAGTATATAATTCTAATTCCCTGCTTTATTTACCGTAATTATCTCTAGACGCGCTCAATATTATATTGGAGTATTTGCATTCCAATTGCTATCGCTTTCACATCGCTCTGATTGGCGTGTTTTTGTTTTGTATTTAACTATTAGTGAGTTAAATTCGTTGAGATTGTTGTGTTATATGACGTTCCTTGGAAAGTTACAGGAACTTATCTTTTAAGCTTTTTAATATTTAAATGTCATTTTGCTGGGTGTCTTAAAGGATGAAGCATAGACGGCGGGATTAGTGAAGTAATGTTTCGTTTGTTGCATAATTTTGAAGTATATCAAGACCTTCAAAGTTTTATTTATGGATTTACCCATTCTGAGAACAAACACCCTCTTTTTCCAATAAATAAGCATTCCAAAATTATGTTTCATTTGTTTGTACCGCTCTGTCTGTCGGTGCCATCGGTAGACCGGGGGCAAAACGGCATTCATGTTATGGTATTACTGCATCTTGCATAATGCGAAATTAATTTTTTCCAATGAAAATAATTGTGTGTACATCATTAATGGTGTGCTATTTTTCATGAAATTTATATCTTATTTACAGGTCTTTATATTAAATTTTAAATGGCTCCTTATACACTATTAAAACTACTAAATTTCATATGGCTAAAAAAATATATTCGATTAAAACTACTGCTGCTGACAGTTGAAGAAAGTCTATTCTCTAAAGACAACCTGCCCAGTCCAACTATGGTCCTATGTACTACTGCAAAAATAACACATAGAGAAAACCTGTTTTAGCTTACTAACAACTTGAATAATTTATACATTTCTGGTAGACAGGTGAACGAAAATTAATAAAAAGATTTATTGGATTTCATACTGGACAACAGAGATCTACGTATGACATAATTTCCCGCAATTGTAGTGAATTACTTATTTGTTGGTTCAACATAACTTGATATAAATACACGCTACTTTGTCTATCACGGTTGTTTGATGTGATCATTTATTAGTTTTGCAAACAAAACATCATGTACAACCCAATTTTTGGCTTAAACAGCTAAAAGCGATATCATGCTAATGTATACAGATGCTTCTGAGTCATTTTTAACTTTAATTTCCCCTTATTTACAACATTATTCACTTTCACAGCATTTATTAATGCTTTTCGGATACAAAATGAATCTATTTATGACAAGATTGGTGGCGCTATTTAGTTACTGGAAATTTATCTGTCAAGCTTTTAATACAAAAAAATTCCTTTTATTTCTTGATGAAATATGTTTATAAAATGTCTTTGTTGCTTGTTTCACCTATTCCATCTGTTTTAATGACAGTATTGCTTACCTACCCCTTGCAAATTAAGAAATACGATTTTTTGATAAATAGCGCCACCTATAGTTTGCATTTTCTTAATATATGAAGCCAATTCTATATACATCAAACAACCGTGCTATTGATTGCAAGAACCGTACAACACAGGTAGGTTAAACTATACTTTTTGACCAGAGGTTATTGACTAGCACCCATATAAAAAAAAACTACATAGTCCAACCTTTTATAAAACGCCATATCACTTCCAAGGGCTTGGCTCCCTAAGTAGCATTTCAAATGTTTTCTTCAAGATGCAAATTTCAGTTCAAAAACCTGAGCACACAATACCACAATACCAAAATTTTGCAAATCAATCTTAAAGCAATAAATGTAAGAGATATCACCCTACCTCCCAACGTGTCCAATTGACTACCGTCGCAATTAGAGTTGCAGGAAAAGCAAGACCAGGGGTAGAACTGGAAGTTGCAGAAGAATTACTACCAATACGAGCATTCATAGAGGACCCAGTGGTCACGAACACCTAACCAGATTAGGTTAGGTCATGGAAAAGGTCTACAGCCAACTTAGGAGCTGAGGAAGCATGACGGGAACACAAAGGTAGGTCGTCAAGGGTGGTCGTCTTCATCAGACAAGGTTGATTTCATAGGATATATGAGACAGAAGAAGAGAAGAGACTAGCTATATACATCTGTACATTAGTAGGTTAAACTAAACAATGCGCTTAAACACGGTGGGAAAGTGTTTAACAAGCACGGTGTCGGTATATCATTGGTGCACTAAGGGGGAGCTCATAATAGGTCATACAGTTTCCAGATCGAGCATCCTTTCCTCAGCAAAGGTGGTGCATTACATCTGATCTGGATGGAAATGTAGGATATTCAGAAGAGATAATACTTGCTTTTGTCATGCAAAAATAATATGGGTGCTAACTTGTACTTGATCTTTTCTTTTTGGTTGGCTGGCCTGTGCCTGATACATTATCTGAGAAGCAGATTATTTTATGAGCAGCAGATGCCAGAATCAGAATTTTAATATCATCAGTAGCTCGTCCGCAGGAGATGATGTTTTTATTAATGATTATAGCAGGACCAAACTCTCCCCAAGACAGGTGGTAATCAACTGATGATCCCGCCGATTGAAGACAAATTCTGTCTATATTTAATTACAAAAATAATTTTAGATTAATCATTATATACATCAGTCCAGTGTTATAAATTATTAACAGTATTTGTTGTCTCAATAAATTCAACCTCTAGAAATACGTGATTTATCATTGTTTACCGAGACCGTCGCTCTTGAACTCGGGTATTATAACGCATCTAGGTGTCACACATACATTGATTTCTTGTAATGTTTACTTTATGTCATAGCATAGCCATACAAGTACATTGCCATATATTGACACAGGAGGCAAAGCAAAATAAATGCTTTGATAGATACTAAAGTATGATGTCTACAATAAGACGAGGAATGAGATTGTGTTCAGTTCCCGCGATACGTGAGCCTTTGCCAGTTTTCTATATTTTGATTGTATCTGATGATGTCTTAAGTATGAATTACCAAATGCCTGAAGGAGGAGGTTGATATAAGAACAACTAATTTAACCTTTCCATTTTACACCTACAAAGGATTCCACCCACTTGTTACAGCTATTGTGATCGAGTGTACCAATCAATGCTTATTGCTTGTGTTAAGGTTCGATTATCATTATACACATTAGATACATTATTTAGACCTACGAGGGCTAAGAACAGGCAACTGTCAATAACCTTAATTATTTAATCGGGACTTATTTGGACGTAACTCGGGAACTCTTGATACAAAAAGCCCTTACATTTGCATTAGAAATACTGACGCCGTAAACATCAAACAGATTTCATGAGTTCCTGAGATTATGTGTTATCATTACGATTTTTTTTTATTTCGAACTGGCTAGGTCAGGAACACAAGTTATGAGTTACAAACTTCGTGAGTTTGACCCTATTTCACTATCACTAGCAGCCAAGTTAGCTAGTCAATAAGGATAAGTTAGTACGCTTTCGTGTAAAAATTGAGTTAGCTTGAAATTCCCCTGGACAAAGAACCTACTGCTAATTGTCTCGTTTTTAACCCGTACGAAACTCGGGGAGCTGGTAGTGGCTGCGAAGGTCAATTATGGAATGTCTAGGGCGTGCATTTCTTAGCTGCAATTAAGTCCCTATGTCGTTTAATGGTTTATGGAATGATGTGGGCCGTAGTGGTCAGTGACAACCTGTAAAGTGTGCTGAGGCTTGTGGATCAACGTCTAGGAGTTGTGCCGGTGCGTAGCGCACTATATATATAAATCACTGCGCTTTGGATTCATTTAAATTATAATTATATAAATAAGATATGGCTATTGAATTTCATGTCCACGTTAAGCACTGACATTGCAACGGTATTAATGTCAAATATAATTTCACAGAATATCTTACGCAGATAACAAACTTTACTTCTTATTCCTTCTCCATTTAATTTTCCACTCCAACTGACTGCGACACCTAATTAGATTCACCAAAATAGGCGGTATGTCTGTGGAATGCTAGAAATAATAGTCCAGTATTAGGATGACCAGGGATGAAGCAGTGTTCCGAGAGGAGAATCACAGCCGTAAGCTACCTGGATGATCCTCTTATTTCTGACCTACTTCTATACTTAAACATTATTTAGATTAATACGACAAAATTAATACAAGTTTCTGCCCATTTCAATCTTAATTCTGGTATGTTACAGTTTTCTTACAAACAAAAACAGCCAATAATATCGCGATTGCGTTAGACAAGATTTCTATTCAGTGGTGTGAAATCTTCAAGCTTCGGCTGCCATCAACGCGAGCATGGATAATGTTTTTTCTAGGACGAACTGTCTTTACTCAAATCAATGAAGATGTCGATTGAATTGAACGAGGGGATGGCCTATTTTGTATATAACACTAAATCATTGTGATGAGAAAACGGTCAAAGAGAGATCCCTTCTGTCAGTGTAGGCCTACTCAGTGTCCTAAAAATTGTTTATAAGTTAACAGATGAATATGCTTTAATTCAGACGATACCGTTTCCAAAACGAGCGACTGACAGGGACCCTCCTTTCAAATTTCGTCAGTATGGGTGATAACTGCTTGATCTTCTCTTTTGGTTGGCTGGCCTGTGCCTGTTTCTTTTTCTGAGAAGCAGATTATTTATTTACCAGCAGATGCTAGAAGCATAGTTTTAGTTTTATTAGTAGCTCACCAGCGGGAGGTGTTGTTTCTTTCACTGCCGGCCCCCACCACGAGGGAGTCTTGATTATAAGAGGGCCGAATCTCTCCAAAACAGGTGGCAACAAAGATACTCAACTGATGATCCCGCTGGTGAAAGCACAAGACAATTTACATCTGTGGTCTTTGAGTATATTTAAATCGTTCATCTGCAGAACAGGATTTTTATCACCATGTGATATTTTTCATCAGTATTGAATTCAACAGACCAAATGAAGCCAGTAATAAGGAGGGTTACCTATAGCTTCAATACACAATGCAAACCATGTAAAAAAGACATCAGGAATCATCTAAAGAAGCGCTTGAATTCTAAAGTTTTCAACTCATTGTGTTTCCCCGGGTAGGGACATAATATAATGAGAAGCAATATCCAATTTCGTCAGTCCAATGTTTTGTCGACGCCAGCAAATAATGATACCAACAATGAATATGTAGCAGAAAGACACTGTGATATATGTATTTACAAAATATGACCAGATCCTGCAAGTTAATTGCAAGTGATTTTTGTTTTGGGAATTACCTTTTATTCAATTTCAAAATAGGTTAAGAATTTTTTGTTAAGTACATGTATTTAAAAAATACATCAAATATTTTACAGAAACCGCTTGCAAAGGGAAAAATTCAAACAGAGGTATCATTAAGCCAGGGGGCGGTAACCTTCATGACGTTTGCATTGAATAAAAGGACAAGTGGTTAATGAGATCTAGGGCTCTGATCTTCTATGAACTAAGGAATATGACTTAAAGCTAACTGTGGAGTGTATGTTGTAGGTCGTTTTATCAATGTGGAAGAGGTAATATAATCAGAAGGTAAATAGCGCAAACACAATACTACACCACTGCTATCACAGGCGTCTTCATCACCATTGTCATTAGCATAATCGTCTCCTCCTCCTCCTCCTTCTATAATACCTAATCATCATCATTGTCATCATTACCAAGAAAAATATATTTTTCATTAAACAAATCACTTAAAATTGTATGTAAGTTTGAAGACAATCCATATCCTACACCGATAGGGTTACCCCCTTTAATTAAGCACACAATATAAGCACTGTTCTTGCTATAATCTTACTTATCACATAATATTAGGAAAAGCTTAAATACAAAGCTAAAATACAATCAAATTGGTAGAATTAACTCTCCAATACATCTTAGCATTGCTCACTTTATTCTCTTATTCTCTCCTGCCTACTTAAATACAACTCATAATTCCATTATCACATACGATAAGAAAGAAAAACAGTTCAACATGTTCAACAGCCTAGAAAACAGTTTGTGCTCACGGCAACAGGAAGAAGAAAGCCATGGTTGGCCTTGCTTGCAAGTACTTCACTTAAGCGTTTCACTAACTTCCAGACACCATACGCTATAATAAATCTATACCGCAATGAATATTACAGACAATTGTTGTGTTCCAAATAACATTAATTGATTTAATTGATTTAATTAGACCAGGATGTGTTGCGACCGAATGTAATGCAAAATGAAAGTCGTTTCTACTTACGTTCCTCTGTTCATCTTTTTCTTTTACCAATTTCTTCCCGTATAAATATGGGCATTAATTCCGGTACCCTAAAATTGACAGAAACATAAGAATACATATGATAAAGAACAATTTCGTTACATATCAAATTCAACTTTCTGAGTATGAATGTAAAACAATAACAATAGAAATATTGTGGAATTCGACCTACTGAAACAAGTTCAAACATCCCGCAGCTAGCAGTGATATTTAATCTAACGACGATGCAAAAATATTCGTCAATTTTACCCGACTTTATACAATGTATTTACAGATGGCTTACACTCGACCTGACAGGTTATTGAAAATGGTGATTGAAAGCGTCACATGCGGCCCTTAATATTTAAATACAAATAAGATATTGATATTGAATTTCATGTCCATGTGAAGTACTTGCATTTCGACGAATATGATATTTCTTGTTCTTATTAAGTGATCTCACTCTCCAGACATAAAATGTCAAGTAGACTTTCACTGAATATCTATACGGGGACAACACATCATTTCATTTCTTATTCTCATCCATTCAATTTCCCACTCCAACTGTTGAGTGCAATCTTAGTCGGCTGGCTCTGATTGAGGCGCCTAATTAATTTCAGAAAATGGGCGGTATGTCTGTGGTATGCTAGTAAAAACAGTCCAGTGTTAGGATGACCAGGGATCAAGTAGTGTTCCGGCGGCAGAATAAAATGACGCCTTAAGCTACCTAGATGACCCTCTTATTCCCGACCTACTTCTGTACTTATTTAAAATTAATATGACGAAATATAAGAATTGCGAGCAGCAGATTGACAACCTGTTGTATACACCCGTTTTGTTGGGTGTCTGAAGAGCTCTGAAGAGTTGACCAGTTTTGAAGTTGTTTGGACTGGAATTGTCACCGCAGGGATTTCATAAATAGTACTTAGTATTATACCTGTTGACTTATCCCCGTATAACTTTTTGATTGGTCAATAAGGATAGCCGTAAGATGGTAACACTGTCATCTTCGTTGTGTTTGTCCACTTCCTCAGTCACTATAAAGCATCACTACTGTGCAACAGATTTCTTACAACTCAAAAAAGCTTATGATGTAAAGGATGAAGTGATGAAAACTGATAATTTGACCATGTGTCCTTTTTCATTCAGTAGATACAAAGTTTCACCCAGGCAATGAGGGTGTTGAGCATGGGAGTAGGACAGTTGTTGCTTGATGGGAACAACTGAACTTGATCTGTACGTCTCTCATCCACTCTTTTATAAACTATTTCCAACACGTCAACTTTACTCTTCCAAAGACGCGTGTGAGCTGTGTAAATAGCTTCCTCCTGCTGCATCCGGTCAATAAGGATATCGCAAGCGAAGGGTCTGAGGGCCTAGGGAGCTATCCATGGCCATGCTAAATCGTTGTTGGTGTATTTCATCTGAGTAGCTTAAGTAAACTACACTAACATTTCACCAAGATGAAAAATATGTGAAAATTTTTTGTAAACATATTTTCTCAAAATGTTCATTCAAAATTAATGAATTGTGGCCACAATGATTTTACATGATTTTATCAAAATTAATTTTTAAAAAAAACCAATTCTCCAAAACGCAAATTCTGGGTTGGTCGGGTCCGTAGAACACAGTTTGTTTTTTCGTCGCCTTAATGGTGGCATTTTTGAATAGCGTCACTACATTTCATTTTGCGAAAGGATTTCTTCTTCTTCGAAACATTTTGAATCTTAATACTGCACCAATCTGGTCTACTAACTAACCTACTGTATGTAGTCAGTTTAATTACATATGGCTCTAAAAACTGAATATATATAGCAGTTCACGATTACTATATTGACGCCCTTTGTTGGTCAACGTTTTATTAAGGTACTCTTGCTTTCTTGCCCTACGGGGCTGTTATATATTGGAACTCCATTCGTTGCAAGTCCTCACTGAGGTCCATTAACAACAAAAAACATCAAGGCTGCAAGCCCGGTAGGGCTGAAGCCGGAAACTACCATAGTGAGGACTTGCAACTAATAGAGTTCCAAACTTCTAATAATGGAAGCAAGAAAGCAAGGTGAAAGCTTAACCTTAAGTTTTTTATGGCCGATAACTCTCTGACCTTTCTCTCACATATCAATATCTAAGCGCTCTTTTTTAAAAGTCATAGTTCGTTGAATTTACAACCGTATGACAAAACAGGCGAAAATAGTAACTTTTTGCACAAGATTTGCAATTTAAAGAGAATTGACATAAAATTTGAAAAATATTGTAAGGAACACTTGAGGTTTTTACTTTTAAGCAAGAATCACATGGTTTTATTTGAAACAAACTCATATTGACCATAAAAACGAATAAAAACAGTCGGCTCTCAACACGCGATATTCAAAATACCCGCGCCGAAATTGTCTAAGTACAATGGCGTAATGGTTATTTGTGCTCCATTGTCGTCAGCCTTCAATGTATTACTGAGACGTCATTGCACTCGACAGTTTCGGCGCCCGGTAATTTTGAATATCGTGTGCTGAGAAACTGATGTTTTTATTCTTTTTTTATGTTTTCAATAAAACCACATGGTGCTTAATAATTATTAAATAATTAATATATAAGATTTTTTTTCTTATATACTGTATAAGATTCACGGCTTTGAAATGGACAGTAACAATGTTCGGGTGAATTGAAATGACGATATCTGAGGTATACCCACACAGGCTTATGGGATTTACCGAAAAGGTGAATACTGAGCGTTTTCCGTTGGCGCGTGCAACTCGTAGCGAGTTACGCGGAATACCCGTGCGCGCGGAGAGACCAAAGCAGGAGTAATTGGTTGAGATACGCAGTTTGTTGTTATTATATACCACCGGCTAACATCATGAAAATGATAACACTAAACGGCTGGTTTCCAAATGGCACCAACATATTTATTTCTATACTTTGGCACTAAAAAAAAGCTTCATATTATTTAATATAAATAATAATGGATGGCTCATTTTCGTCTGATACCGCATTCGTCATGAAAAGCACACTCAAAGCCATCCAATACTGTATACATATTCATACGTTATCATCTTTGTTGTACGTATTGTCTTGCAACATAGCACTTTTCTTTTAAGTCCTCTACACTATTAATAGACAATGGTAAATATTCAAACGTTAGCATCTTTGCTACATTGTTAACGTGGATTAAACATATATAAATTGTATTAACTTCTGCTGTGCTCCACAAGGGAATCTTACGAGGTGCAATTAAGGCAGTGTGAATAATATACAACAAGGAGTTTTTGCTTCAATACATACTTTTTAATGACTCGTGAGAGGGAATGTCCAGGGACATGAGCTTATGGTGATAGAAAGAGAATGGATTGTGAAATGAATTTCAAGTAGCATCTAACTTGATTGCTAACTTTGATTTATGTGTCAGTCTAGTCATGAATTCATTGGACAAAATGTGTGATTTATATCGAAGATTGGTTTAGGTATGTTCATTCGGTCATTGACAATCGTGATGTAGTGGGTATATGGTGAAAGCATAATTTTGTGTTCAACATATTTTTAGCTACAAGTAAAACTATCCCATCATGTATGTTGCACACATTTAAGGTTTGCAACATAAAAGGAGGTCGGTATATTCCCAAAGAAGCGATGAAAAACACTTAACTGATGAATGCTTTTACACAAATCAACGAATTATTAGTATTTTATTGCTTATTTTATCTAGGTTATTTCATATTTTACGCATCTTGTATGTAGACCAAAACAACGGTAAAAGGTATTCTTGGAGACAATCCACAAAATAAGTTGCAGGATTGTGGCACAATTAATATTAAGATATGAGAATAAGTTTCTACTAAACCATGAAAATGTTAATAGAAATGACACCTGTGTATTTTTTCTAGTTTTGAGATTTTCTTGATAGTGTAACCATTTAATAAACTGGTGTTCTTTTATGGCTCAAATATCACAGAAAACTTTTCCCGTATCATATCCAGCGTTACGTGGAACTATATGTAGCACCGCCAGCCTTCAAGCCTTTACAATCCATACCTACATTGCCATTGCGCACATGTGTGACTTTGAACAGCTGACTTAGAATTCCGTGGCTTTTGGACATTCTAACAATTCCCTGTGGTCTAATTGAATACTCCCTCTCAAACCGTATGATCTACATAAGATGAGACAGGTGGATTACAGTCAAATTAAACTTATTTTCTCATCACTTGACATATCATAAAAACTAAGCGTACATGAGTCTGCCGGGTAATTTCTAGACGCGTCTCAAGATAACATTGAGAGACGCACTGTCAAGAACTCAAGAAACGGTTGCAAACATTCGCGATAGATTCCAGTCAGGCAAGAACTAACAATACATCTAGCCAACTTTAAAGGGATTATAGAAGATTCTTTTTGCTACCGAAAATTCTTAAGTTATTAAGGAATGATAAACGATAATCATGATGATAGACGACAGGCAGGTTCAATATTTTGAGTAGTGGGTACTGCCATATCACCAATGTCCAATAAAATATGTAATAACCTTTGACCCATGATTTTATCTGATTCTGAAGTTTAATATTTCTCAAACAAATTAATTTCCTGTTTCATTTGCGAAAGGGACAATTTGAGACCAGTTACGATTGAATCAGTGCATTTTAAAAATTTGCCTTCTGTGCATATGTTTGACATTGACCTACTCCTACTCGATAAGTCCTAAACTAAGCACCCTAGTGCAATATCGAAATTGACTTTTGTTATTCCTAGCAATAAGAGCAACAGTTTGAGGTATGTTTTCCAAGATCTGTGATTACAACGAAGTATTAAATATTTGATCCACTATGACCTTCGATCCCTCGTGGGATGCATTGGGGGCAGAGTTGAAAATGGAGTTCCCGTTTTCCTTTTATCATTTCAGATGTAAGGATACCAAAAACATTAGTTCCCTAATGCAGCGAGACAAAATGCTAATTCAAATATTACTACACAGCGTACTATCTCGGCTATGGCTCCTACTTTATACATCAAGCTGAGAAAACAACTGATTATTGAGAATAGTTACCTCAAGTCTAGGCCTGAGGTAAAACAATTAAAACTGAAAGATTACTGATTCATGAAACATTTGAACCACTTTCAGAATACAATTACTTTGAAGTTAATAACATACTGTTCTAATTATACGAATAGCTCGGTGCAAAATTTCTTATAATAGTGTTGAACGAGTAATCAATAAGTACAAATATTCCAGTAAGTTTGATGCAATTCACAAGTATCTTAATTTGAATAAACCATGTATCTGGTTTCCATTTAACAATATGAATGAGTATCATTTATTAAGCCCTCGAGGTTAATGCATACTAGTTGGTTCACAATCTTTTTGGCATTCATAAATTGATGAGCCAATATTTTTGCTAGTTACTATGCAATCTACATGAGACTCTGCTAGGAGTAATATCATTCTTGATGAACTTGCAACATCAATCAATTATTTGACTAGTATATAATTCTAATTCCCTGCTTTATTTACCGTAATTATCTCTAGACGCGCTCAATATCATATTGGAGTATTTGCATTCCAATTGCTATCTCTTTCACATCGCTCTGATTGGCGTGTTTTTGTTTTGTATTTAACTATTAGTGAGTTAAATTCGTTGGCATTGTTGTGTTATATGACGTTCCTTGGAAAGTTACAGAAACTTATCTTTTAAGCTTTTTAATATATTTTAATATCATTTTGCTGGGTGTCTTAAAGGATGTAGCATAGACGGCGGGATTAGTGAAGTAATTTTTCGTTTGTTGCATAATTTTGAAGTATATCAACACCTTCAAAGTTTTATTTATGGATTTACCCATTCTGAGTACAAACACCCTCTTTTTCCAATATATAAGCATTCCAAAATTATGTTTCATTTGTTTGTACCGCTCTGTCTGTCGGTGCCATCAGTAGACCGAGGGCAAAACAGTATTCATGTTATGGTATTACTGCATCTTGCATAATCGAAATTAATTTTTTCCAATGAAAATAATTGTGTGTACATCATTCATGGTGTGCTGTTTTTCATGACATTTGTATTTTATTTACAGGTCTTTGTATTAAGTTTTGAATGGCTCCTTTTTAGCTTACTAACAACTTGACTAATTTATACATTTCTGGTAGACAGGTGAACCAATATGAATGAAAAGATTTATTAGATTTATACTGGACAACAGAGATCTACGTGTGACATAATTTCCCGCAATTGTAGTGAATTACTTATTTGTTGGTTCAACATAACTTGATATAAATAGTTACCAAATACACGCTACTTTGTCTATCACGGTTGTTTGATGTGATCATTTGTTTTGCAAACAAAACATCATGTACAACCCAATTTTTGGCTTAAACAGCTAAAAGCGATATCATGCTAATGTATACAGATGCTTCTGAGTCATTTTCAACTTTAATTTCCCCTTATTTACAACATTATTCACTTTCATAGCATTTATTAATGCTTTTTCGGATACAAAATGAATCTATTTATGACAAGATTGGTGGCGCTATTTAGTTACTGGAAATTACTCTGTCAAGCTTTTAATACAAAAAAATCCTTTTGTTTCTTGATATAGAAATATATATTTTGCTTTTTCTTAATAATGAAGCCAATTCTATATACATCAAACAACCGTGCTATTGACTGCAAGAACCGTACAACACAGGTAGGTTAAACTATACTTTTTGACCAGAGGTTATTGACTAGCACCCATATAAAAAAAAACCTACATAGTCCAACCTTTTATAAAACGCCATATCACTTCCAAGGGCTTGGCTCCTAAGTAGCATTTCAAATGTTTTCTTCAAGATGCAAATTTCAGTTCAAAAACCTGAGCACACAATACCACAATACCAAAATTTTGCAAATCAATCTTAAAGCAATAAATGTAAGAGATATCACCCTACCTCCCAACGTGTAATTGACTACCGTCTTTCCTCGCTGTGCATTACTTATAATCGGCAATCATCGTCTATAAATACTGCCACGAAGTTAGTATACAAAGAATACAATTTCCTCTATTTTAGGGAAATGGAATCGATGAAACGGAGTTAAAATGGAAACACTCATAATAAATATGATCAGCACTGAAAATAGCCATGTCCATGATACTCGTATGACATACGTGACCGTCCACGGCGAATGAGCTGTAAATTCCTCCCCCGGTCAATTTTGTTTTATTTTGTGTTTAAAAATAAACATTATAAACTTAAAATGGTATATCATTTGACTTCAAACGATATCCAGAAGCGGGGTTATGGTTTGTTAAACTTTGCTCCTTCAAGAAAATTATATCTTTTTACGTTTTTACATGTGTCTTTTTTTCCACATTGCTGGTAATATATATCAAACAGTCATAATTGGCGGTCATTTCAAATCATCCCCAAGTCAACGAGGTTTAAGAAAGTTCTCTCATTGTTAATGTTTGGTTATGCATACCTGTACAAAATACAATGCCTGGTAACCCACCATTTGAACAGGATTTAGCAAAAGCAAACAAAGACCAGAGCTATTAAAAGTTCTATAGCCGGCCATCTAAGGTAGAAGCTTAGTATCCACTTCAACAATAGGATTATTGATTAGTTTCTGACTATCAAAATAAGACGGATGTCGGGCCAGCTTAAGTTATCGATGAATACGACCTTCGTACACATTTTACACCGTAACACAGAATACAATTTAGGGAATTTACGGCTCGTTTGTGCTGCCGGGTCACATACTGTCGTAAGTTTCAAGCGACCTTTCTGATAATATTCTTTTCAGACTAGCCAAGGGTTTTATATTGGAATCAAGTGCTCAACCTATCTGGCTTAGCTTAAGGTATCGTGAGGTCAAATGTTGTTTTCAATTAGAATAGGTCGAAACCTTACACCGATTCGCGTAAAGAAGCTGACTGGGTATGGGTGGTATCATACGTTTATCCCTTATTCAGCATGCAGTACTATAGCGATTTCCGTATGCGGTTGACAACGACACAGTACACAACCACATGGCAGAGGTGGAAAGTTGGAATACCAGTGGGCTATCGAATTTCTCAAATCCTGTTTGTGCTAGCAAATAGCAATAGAAGTCGCAATTAGAGTTGCAGGAAAAGCAAGACCAGGGGTAGAACTGGAAGTTGCAGAAGAATTACTACAAATACGAGCATTCATAGAGGACCCAGTGGTCACGAACACATAACCAGATTAGGTTAGGTCATGGAAAAGGTCTACAGCCAACTTAGCAGCTGAGGAAGCATGACGGGAACACAAAGAGATGGTTGGTGCTACCCAGCTAGGTCGTCATGGGTGGTCGTTTTCGACAGACAAGGCTGGTTTCATAGGATATAAGAGACAGAAGAGGAGAAGAGACTATATACATCAGTAGGTTAAACTAAACAAGGCGCTTAAACACGGTGGGAAAGTGTTTAACAAGCACGGTGTCGGTATAGCATTGGTGCACTAAGGGGGAGCTTATAATAGGTCATACAGTTCCGTTTCCAGATCGAGCATCCTTTCTTCAGCAAACGTGGTGCATTACATCTGATCTGGATGGAAATGTAGGATATTCAGAAGAGATAATACTTGCTTTTGTCATGCGAAAATAATAAGGGTGCTAACTTGTGCTTGATCTCTTCTTTTGGCTGGCTGGCTTGTGCCTGATACATTTTCTGAGAAGCAGATTATTTTATGAGCAGTAGATGCCAGAAGCAGAATTTTAATTTCATCAGTAGCTCGTCCGCAGGAGATGGTGTTTTTATTAATGATTATAGCAGAGCCAAACCTCCCCAACACAGGTGGTAATCAACTGATGATCCCGCCAGTGAAGCACAAGACAAATTTAATCTGTATTCTTTGTGTATATTTAACTAAGAATAATTTTAGATTAATCATTATATACATCAGTCCAGTATTATAAATTATCACGAGTATTTGTTATCTCAGTAAGTGCAACCTCTAGAAATACGTGATTTATCTGAGACCGTCGCTCTTTAACTCGGGTATTATAACGCATATGGTGTCACACATACATTGATTTCTCGTAATGTTTACTTTATGTCATAGCATAGCCATATATTGACACAGGAGGCAAAGCAAAATAAATGTTTTGATAGATATGATGTCTACAATAAGAAGATGAATGAGATTGTGTTCAGTTCCTACGATACGTGAGCCTTTGCCAGTTTTCCATATTTTGATTGTGTCTGATGATGTCTTTAGTATGAATTACCAAATGCCTCAAGGAAGAGGTTGATATAAGAACAACTAATTTAACCTTTCCATTACATACCTACAAAGGATTCCACCCACCTGTTACAGCTATTGTGATCGAGTGTACCAATCAATGTGTATTGCTTGTGTTAAGGTTTAATTATCATTACACACATTAGATACATTATTTAGACCTACGAGGGCTAAGAACAAGCAACTGTTCATCACCTTAATTATTTAATCGGGACTTTAATATTTGGACGTAACTCTTGATATAAAAAAAAAGCACTTACATTTGCATTAGAAATACTGACGCTGTAAACATCAAACAGATTTCACGAGTTCCTGAGATTCTGTGTTTTCATTACGATTTTTATTTCAAACTGGCTAGGTCAAGAACACAAGTTACGAGTTACAAACTTCGTGAGTTACAAACTGAACCGCGTGACATTTACTCTCTTTCGTGAACTTGACCCTATTTCACTATCACTAGCAGTCAAGTTAGCTAGTCAATAAGGATAAGTTAGTACGCTTTTGTGTAAAAATTATGTTAGCTTGAGTTTCCCCTGGACAAAGAACCTACTGCTAATTGTCTCGTTTTTTATCCGTACGAAACTAGGGGAGCTGATCGTGGCTGCGAAGGTTAATTATGGAATGTCTAGGGTGTGAACTTCTTAGCTACAAGTCCCTATGTCGTTTAATGGTTTATGGAATGATGTGGGCCGCAGTGGTCAGTGACAGCTATTGTGTAAAGTGTGCTGAGGCTTGTGGACCAACGTCTAGGAGTTGTGCCGGTGCGTAGCGCACTATAAATCACTGCACTTTGGATTCATTTACATTATATAAATAAGATATGGCTATTGAATTTCTTGTCCACGTAAAGCACTGACATTGCAACGGTATTAATGTCAAATATAATTTCACAGAATATCTTACGCAGATAACAAACTTTACTTCTTATTCCTTCTCCGTTTAATTTTCCACTCCAACTGACTGCGACGCCTAATTAGATTCATCAAAATGGGCGGTATGTCTGTGGAATGCTAGAAATAATAGTCCAGTATTAGGATGACCAGGGATGAAGCAGTGTTCCGAGAGGAGAATCACAGCCGTTAGCTACCTGAATGATCCTCTTATTTCTGACCTACTTCTATACCTAACGATATTTAGATTAATACGAAAAAGTATAAGAATTGCAAGAATCGGAAACCCTGTTGTATACACCTGTGGGGCTACTCACCTGTTTTGTTGGCTGTCTGCAGGATAATTTACCTCTGCAGTAGATTTGTTTTTCAATGTCATATCTATTAATGGCTACATCATATTACTGAATTGTCTCCATGGCCATTGTTTGAACTTCGAATGTGCATGGAATGACTCTATATAATATATGTAATCTGAAGTAAAAGTATTTACCCTATTGCGACCAGTTTACGAAACATATAGCGAACATAGTGTTGTTTCTAGTACAATACCATGAATGTGATTTCAGATTCGTTTATGCAATCCCAAATAAATCGAGATCTTTACTCTCCACATTTTAGTGATGTTTTACCACTAGATTAATGGCTTCTAGAGACTGGCAACCCATTACATTTGTATGTTTCCTTACATAGGCAACTTGTCGAGGACGTATTAACGAGTTGAGCAAATATATTAGAGATTTTTCGAAATGCAGTTCAAAAGCATTAACGTCAACGTCCAGAAGGTTTCGAGGATTATCTATTCAAAATCACTCTACCATTGAAGTCTCTAGAAGTCGACGTGAACGCGAAAATCTTTAGTAAGCCGTAAATTATGAACGAAAATACATCAAATTAAAAACAATAGCTTCCACAGTCCTAATAAACTACAAAAGTACCTTTTATGTATTAGCAAGTTAAAAGACCAATAATTGGAAATTTGCTTTTTTTTGGGTTTAAAACACACCACATGCTGTTGAAAATTAATGACTGAATTAGGTTAAAATAATGTTCTGTTCCAAACGTCAAGCTTGGTATACTTTTGTGTGTGCTCATAAAATACAAAAATTCAGTTTGCGAACTGAAGTTATGTAATAACTTCAACGCAAGGGGATTAAATTCCCGTATAAATAGTCTGTTTTTACTGGAGTGAGCAGTATAGCATACAAACTTCTGGAAGAGTATAGCCGGTGCCTATATTTTTAATTACGTAGAACATGTCATACTCATAGGTTGAGGGTAGGGAGAATGAAATGGATTGTATTGGAAGTGGACAGGTAGGTGCAGTGGTGGTAGCCAAAGGGGACGGACAGCTCCCCCATGGGACATCTTGTCCTCTTACTTGTTCTTCCCCCTGTTGGCCGCCGTGATATTCTTCCGTGCTTTCTTTCTTCCTCCTATTATCCTTTCTTTTTTCTTTCATTCTTTCTTTCTTTCTTTCTTTCATTCCTTCTTTCTTTCATTCTTTCTTTCTTTCTTTCTTTCAAACATAGGTATTCCTTTAAATACAAGTAAAACGGTGACTTCATATATCAGCTGCTCAGTGCCAGAAGTGGCTAAGTGCAAAGCTGCCATGTGTAGATGAGTACAATACCTTTTCTAGTATACTATGTGTTGATTGCCAAATGTTCACAGGGCAGCTATTGCACTTACCCACTTCTTGCACTAAGCAGTTGATATGTGGCATACAATTTAGGTTTGCAACAGAAAAGGAGGTCGACATATGTTCCACTGAAGCGAGAAAGAAAACGGATGAGATATGGCAAACACACACTGGACTGATGAATGCTTTGACCAAATCAGAGGAAACGTATACGGTGTATGTGATTGCTTATTTTATCTGGGTCATTACGTATATATTGTATGTAAAGAATACGATAAAAACAAGTGTGGGACGGTACATAGAGTTTAAGTTCGTGAAGAGATTCCGCAGGTTTGTAGATAATTATATTTTGGATATTACTGAACAGTTTCATCAAGTACTGTATATAAATAGTTTTACAAAATTCAAAATACTAAACTAAGTAGTCCAAAAAATCAGTGGACGTTCTTTCTCAACACTATTGTTGTCTTCCTGTGTACCGTAGATGATACTTGTTACCCGCTAACTCTGTTGCCTGTTCGTTTTCCATCACGATCGTCAAATGCGTGACTAAGCTTGTCCCACGTCCCTGGATTCGCTCAAGAGGTCCTGTTGTCATGAACAGAGACGAGGGGCCTACCAATAAGGTCACGTGTATGACTCGCACCTCAAAACCACACGCCTTCGGGATGGAACTGTGTTAACCACCAGCAAAATGGATGATGGAATAGCAATCACGCTGAAGACGTATGTCGTCTAGGACATACGAAACTGACAGTTTATTGTCAAAATAATTTTGGTTTGTATTGTAAAGATATGAGAACTATTGCACCCTCGTGCCTGAAAATGTACTGCGATGACATCAGTATATCCATATATGTGTGCCTTTATTATTTGTTGTTTTCGTATTTGATCTTCCTGGCAGTTCACCATTTAATAACTGGTGTTCCTTCAATACAGCTCAAACTTTACAATAACTTTCCCCATATCCCTAGTCGTTACTCGAAACTCGATGTATCGCCTTTATCCTTCAAGCCTTTTGAATCGCTTTCCATGCCCACATTTTGCACATTGTGAGTTTGAACATGTGACGGAGGATTCCGTGGCTTTTGGGCATTCTAACAATTCCCTGTGGTCTAATTGAATAATCCCTCTCATACCGTATGATCTAAATAAGATGAGACAGGTGGATTACAGTCAAATTAACCTTATTTTCGCATCACTAAGTGTACATAAATCTGCCGGATAATCTTCTAGACGGGGCTCACGTAGCTCTATTCTCGAGCCATTGCAAAATCCCAACCACGTATCAATAGCCAGTAATGACCAGTTTTCGCGCTGACTTGCTCAATGCTCGCCTACGAGTTTGCTGTTGGAGGTACACGCTAGCAAGTTAGGCGTTGCGATCGGAGGGATCTGGGTCAATTCTAGTCTCACATTAAGATTGAGAGACTGTGAAGATCTCAACTAACAGTTGCAAAATTTTAAACGAACAATTGCACTCAGGTACGAACTAACAAAAACTTCTTAGCAACTTTTTTTGCTACTCAAAATTCAAACTTACCTGAAATTCCAAGTCTTTTACTGACAATTTCCAATTTACCACTCGCTGTTTTAGCGACGAATATGAAGATTTCCCGCAAAACGAGTTACCTTTACCTACTCTATCTTCTCACAAATTTTGGAACTATTTTGGAGGTAATTAAAATAATTTTCGAACATGACCACTTTATGATATGGATGATTGGATATTATGTCAGAACACAAATAGTAGAATATTCCACCTTGGTGTATGTTTCAACTTAAAAATTCAGCTATGGTGCGGTAACGACTCTAGTTTCTTCAAGTTTGGGCGTGCCTCTTTCAATTTCAACCCCATCTCCAAGGAACATTGGAAATAAGTTATTATTTATTTATGGCTCTCATGGGTGATCCTGTTTTAACAACATTTTGTACTTTAACAAAGTTGAAATAAATTTGAAAGCATAATTTACAGGGGCTGTCTATGCTTTCATATCATTACCAATTCATGAAGAGTTACATTATTTTGTGACATTACTATATCCCAATTAAGCTTACCAAATGTTTCCTTCGAGTAGTAAGAACTATTCTGATAATTCCTATACATTAAAGTCAAGACCGTACCCTCGGATAATATAAACTAGCCAAGCTAATTTGGTGTAGACACAGAAAAGAAGCCTTGTTGATCCGTTTACCTTATTTGGTAAACGGCTCAGGTGTTACTATGGAAATACTAGAAGCAAAACATAATTCAACATCAATTTAATTTTCTGAAAATAATCAAGTTGTCTATAGCCATGGGCTAAAAAATGGCGTTGAGCCTCATCCATGCGTGACAGTCATGTGCGTTTTTGGAAAAGACACAAAATGTAATTTATATTCATAAATTGAACAGATGTGTTGAACGAAGTGTCCCGCCTGTCGCTAATAAGTGTTCACATTTGTGACATATACATTTAATATATTTAGAGTATTTGCCATTATCATGATTATTACTGGTGTATGAGGTTTATATTTCCTGCCATTCATTTTATTCAACTGCGGAGCAGGTCACTTCAAAGTATAAATGAATTTTGAAAATTAACTTCAACTTAATTAACTTAAGGGAGCACGGTGGCCGAGCGGAACGGGCTACGACTCATAATCGGAAGGTTGCGGGTTCGAGCCCCGGCGACGCCATCGTGTTGTGCCCTTGAGTAAGGCACTTTATCTCGATTACTCCTCTCCACCCAGGTGTGAAATGGGGAGCTGTTATGAATACTGTCCATTGAGCGCCGCCCAAAGGTATGAGTATGCCTTGGGCATTGTATGGCAGCTGACATATTCTAACGACGGCGGAATAAATGTAAAGCGCTTTGGTACATGTTCACATGTGAAAGGCGCTATATAAATACCAGCATTTACCAACATTTATTCAACTCCAACGGCAACTTCACATTTATCGATTGAATTTCTTGCTCAGATTTACTTCAACGCAAACGTCTGATTGGTTACTGCACCAACAAAGGGCGTGTGTAAGCGACTGCATCACACCTCCTTTTGCATTATCAAGTGGGTTATTGGTCAAACTTCAAGACAAAAGACTCCAGCTTTATGCGCTTCGTTTGAATAAACCATGAATGAACTCGCAAGGCGATGACCTTCTTAACAGGGATTTTGTCCGGACCCAGCGCTAATCTCCTTCTCATATTGTTTTTAAACTAGCTATATAAATATTCTTACGATTGTAGGCCTGTATTATTTAATAAAGGCTCAATTATTAAAGTTAACGTTAGCTTTGTCAATTTCATATTTCCATTTTACAACACAAAACGTAATGAAAAATCATTTTTGTTCTTATTTTCTTACTTCCCCTCCTTCTCAATCTCTCTCCCCTTCCTTTCCTGTTTCCCCTCCCCTCCCTTCTCCATATTCTTCCCTCACTCTCCCCTCCATCCAACAGGGGGGTTAAGCAGGAGGCTAAGATGTCCAATGGGAAAGGCGATTTTTTATTCACGATTTGGATTTTTTATGGTATTTTGAGAAAATCCGCATTTCTTTTTTTTTTTCAAATCGGGCGATTTTACAAATGCGCGCGCAAGCTTTGAGACAAACTTTTTTTGCCTAATAATACAGCCTGTCTCAAAAAAAATTGTGCAAGTGAAAAGCGCCCTCTATGGCAATTAGAGAATACCGTTGTGACATAATGCTTACATCAACGTCACGGGCGCAGTCTTAGCTCTCTAATGCCGTTTGTTCTGTTCAATTTGCTTGTTCCAATTTCGAGATATGTTTAATTAACAACGAAAGGGTAAAATCACAATTGTGCCACTTTTACTAGGGAAGAGAGCTGTACATGTAAATCAATGATAGCTGATGTTGATGCGTCTATTGCATTCCTCCTTTCGGGGCGCATGCATTGGATGCATCAACATCATCACGCGTGCATTATTTTGTCTAATATCTCTCCCAACAAGTAATACGCGTTCATTAACCTATAACATGTATAAGTGCGCAATATTTGTTTGTCTTTTAACATGTCTTAACAGCATTTACCATGATAAAATCATGATAAAATCATTGATATGCATATGTATTTAATTTTTACAGCAGAATGTGAAATATATATTTATCTTTTAATCTCTTTTAAGTGGAAAAAGAGACTCGTCATTCCTGCATCATGATAAAACAGTAAAAACAGGGAAAAAAATTGTATTGTGTTATTGATGCATTCTTTTGATTTCACGAAGGAACTCTTGATAAACTTGATGCTATCACTGTTACATGTAAAGCCCTCTTCCCTAGTAAAAGTGGCACAATTGTGATTTTACCCTTTCGTCTTTACCTAAACATATCTCGAGTTTAAAACAAGCAAACTGAACAGAACAAACGGCATTTCAGAGCTAAGACTACGCCCTTGACGTTGATGTAAGCATTATGTCACAACGGTATTTTCTAATTGCCAGAGAGGGCGCTTTTCACTTGCACAATTTTTTTTGAGACAGGCTGTAGTTGCATCTTTCCATTGTGGCAATGAAGAATTACTTTACTTTGCTGTATGGTAGCGTTAAATGTTTCCTTATTTAAAAAATAGGACAAGCCCAACCCGATGTTTCAACCTTTTCTGTAAAACGTTGTGTTTGCTGAGAAATACATTGAAATTAATTTCATTCGCCAGCTTTGATCTTGTTACTCAAAGTGAATTTCAATTTATAATAATTTTATCGGCATTAAAGAAAAAAAATCTTATTATTTTACTAGCCTTGTTAGCAGTTCACACATATAAGTGGCATATGCAAATTATCTTCGCCTTAAGCATCTGGATTCGTCTCACTAAGATGCAAATTTCACTTCTGAGCATACAATACAAATAATATTGTGCAATCTATTTTCAAGCAATAAAAGTAAGAGATATTTCCCCTACTTCCCTCTAGTGTAATTTACTATTATCTTTCCTCGATATGCATTGTTTGTAGTCAGCTGTCACGTTGAGTACATACGTTATAGTAAACAAAGAACGTAATTCCTTCAATTTCTCTAATGGAGTTGGAGCTTTCGGTTAAAGTGGCAACATGCATTGAAATATGATCAACACTAAAAGTAGCTATGTCCATACCTTAAAACACACTGTCGTAAATTTCAAGCGACCCTTTCAGATAATATTCTTTTCAGACTAGCCACAGGTTTCATTTTGGAATCAAGTGCTCAACCTATCTGGCTTAGCTTAAGGTATTGAAGACAAATGTTGTTTTCAATTATAGTAGGTTGAAACCTTACACCGTTTGGTTTGAGGCTGCGTTGTAAATGGCATTGGCGTATATGAGCTGACTGGGGTATGGGTGGATACCATTACACTGCTTTTATCTCTATCGTATTAGAGGCACATAGGAATAGTAGGTCATTTGATTTTGAGATTAAGGACTAAGAAAGCTTTCTGTATTATTTCAATACATATAGACAAGAACAATTTTAGATGACTCTGCATTACATACATCAGTCCAGTATTGTCAACTATTCTTAGTTGCCTCTTGTGTTGTCTCAATAAATTCAGCCACCGCAAATACGCGATACACGTTTATCATTGTATACCTGCAGTGCGACCGTCGCTCTTTAGTATTAAAACAAAAAGGGAGTAGCACATACATAGATTTCCCGTAATGTTTAGTTAATATCATTGGCTGACAGTATAAGTACATTTACCTATGACACAGGAGGTAAAGCGGAATACAATGTTTCGATTGATGTGTCTAAAATAAGATGAATTACGTAAGCCCTTGCCAGTTATTGCCAAATGCCTCGGGAGGAGGTTGATAGACCAACAAGTATTTCTGTTTTACACCTAAGATTGCTAAGTGCTTAAAGCAATAATGTGTGATTTGCATAAAGAATAGATTCCTATTTAATGTTTGTTTTCACTGATCACATTATCCTCTTTTAATTTCGAGCCAAACAAATGAGGTATAACGAAGAAAATTGCGATTTCATTCCAGCGCCTACAATGCGTGTACTACGCTTGCCGATCGTAACATGTAATACTGCACGGAGCATCGCGCTCGACGTGTGTACACATAAGCTGACATCCATGTGAGATGTTAGCAAGCAGTCGATCGTTGAACTCTGAATAAAACCGGGTCGACCCGGTTTTAATATACAAAGTTACATTTTACTGTTATCAAAGCACTTCAGGCTTTTACGTGATATTTTAGTACACCACTGGGCATTATAATCATGTAAAAAGTAGAAATCCGAGTAAAATTGAGGGCGTCGATGTGAAGCGAATCACACATTATGGCTTTAAGAGCTCGGTCACTCACCTTTGCACAGTGTTTTTGTGGGACCTGAGAGCACATCAGATACACCAAACTGCATTTCGAATACGAGGAATGTCCTTCTGATATCAAGTAATGTTTTTAATTCGCGATATAATAAAAAAAATTATGGCAAATTATTAAAAATTGACATTTTTGACATTCATGGGATTATATCACGTGTTCAGTCCCCACGTTACGTAAGCCCTTGCCAGTTATTGCTAAATGCCTCGGGAGTAGTTTGAAAGACCAACAAGTATTGTACCTTTCTGTTTTACACCTAAGATTGCTTAGTACTTTTAGAGCTCGGTCACTCATCTTTGACACCAAATTGCATTCCGAATACGAGGAATGTCCTTCTGATATCCAGGAATGTTCTTAATTCACGATATAATACAAATTAAAAATTGACATTTTTGACATTCATCAGTCCTCGAAATAAACTTTATAAATCTAACGATATGTATTTCAGGTGCATATCTGTGGGAGGAAAGGCCGACCATCATATGAAATTACCTTTCGTATTGAAGATGTACATGAACTTTCCAAAAAGATCTGAAATATTTAGGTATATCTTCAATACAAAAGGTCAAATTTTTACATGAAGGTCAGCTTTCCATCCCAGCTACATACACTTTAAGTGCATAACATTAAATTTATAAAGTCTACCTAGTTTACTTCGAGGACTGTTAAATGTCAAAAATGTCAATTTTTAATTATTTTCCATAAAATTTGTATTGTATCAAGAATTTCAAAAAATCAAATCGGTAATTATCTTTTTGGGGACTTAATCTAAAAAGGTATTTCTTCAATAAACAACTTCAACCTGAATCAATTGCAATCATAAGCAGATTGAATCTCAACTAACAAAATAAAGAAAATGATCTTTCTAAAACCAGTTTTGAAAACCAGATATTGCCATATTTGACACGACCAATGCGCTAAAAGAGTTTGTAACAACTCCAACCACTTAGCTCCCTTGATATCTAATGGTGCGTCCATAATGTATTTTGCAGATATCTGTTGCATATATTTGATGTATTATGTACATGTAGTTTACATTGTATACCCCTCAATCTCTTAAATAACGTTCGAGCTACATGTATGGAGATATATGGTTAAAGTTCCAAAACTTAATGCTCACATATATTTATCGTTTCGACCCAAGTCGGTGAAATCCAGCAGAATTAAGATCGCTTATCAACTACTGTAAAAGTTTGCACATTGTGTATTGTGTATACATTTTTCATTATGATTGATAATTGGAGATAGCGATTGCATTATTACATTTTCATAAGCATTTCAAGGATAGTTAATTAACTTTCTCATGTTCAACCTTCCCCATAACACCTCAGCTATCAAAATAGTATGTGAATAAATATGCTATCTTTGTATATAGTTAGCCCAAGTTTCGTATTTAACTGATGATAGGAGGTATTAAAGAAAAGACATAATCATTATAATGTTCTGATTGTTGCACTGTATGTAAGAGATAACAATTGCGAGTCTCTTGTGTAAATAAGTTTTAAATAACTTCAACAAAACGAATAAAATATGGAAGCTAAAGAAGCATACATCTAGTCAGACGTTTTTATTAAGTTCCAATCATCATTCATACGGGTCGTTGACACGTTCGTGTATGCCTGTAAAAGGTAAATAGTATCCTCCTACCACTTTATTTCATGCTGTAATAATGTTAACCACTTCTGAACGAATACAATTGACTAAAAACATAATATTTGAATATACTTAAATTTGTGGGCGTAGATAATCAGAATACATGATTGCTTTATTAATACGTAAATATGAAATTTGTAGTAGTATTAGAATGCTGCATCAACAAGGACATATCAAAATAAAGAATAATTTAGTAGTTATGAAAGGTTGAACTTTCAACGAAGGTTGAGCAAACAAAAGTATCAGCGAGCAGCACTGTTCCAGCATTGGCTGCCATCAACACGAGCATGTATAATGTTTTTCTAGGACTAACTGTTTTTCATTGTCTTTGCTCAAATTAAAAGACCAATTACAAAAGAGGAGGGGAATGACCTCTTCTGTTATTGTGTGTGATAAGGAAACGGAGGGAGTGGATAAAAAGGGATCCATACTGGCATGGTAAACAATGAATTGTTTTCAACATAACAAATTAAGGGCGGTAAAGAGAGCGAACCGTGGTTTGGATTCCAGTGGGAGGGTGTCTGTAAGAGAAACAGACATCAGAAAATGATTCAGATCACGCGCCAAATAAACGTATATAGCAGTAGTTTCCAACAGTAGAGAACCACTAAAGGGCTGTGCAATAAGTATGAGTCCCGGGGGGGGGGTAAAATTTCCGAACGGCCCGCCAAGAATCGCTTGCCCCTCTTCTCGGCCTGCCAAAAATCGCTTGCCCCCACCCCTCTCGCCCCCCCCTTGAACATGCCCCCTTGAACATGCCCAATTAGTAAACCTTAAATGGTCTAGATATATGTTGCAAGCGCAACGAGCAGGAAAATGTGCATATTAAAGCGTTTCCATACTGTTTACTTTTTAGAGCGTTTAATTAAAAGGCTAATTAAAAATTGTTTGCCCCCCCCTTCGGCTAGCCAACATTTTCTTGCTCCCCCCCCCCATTTCACCCTCCCCATGGCTCATAATTATTGCACAGTCCCTAAAGGCTGGCTCACACTGTGACGGCAGATACACCGCGAAAGGCGACTTTACGCGAAAATCACAAAATGTTGGCGGCAAAGCGACAGCAAAAGGGGGAAAGCTGACGAATGGTAACGAACTTCAGCGACAACACGACGGCAAGGGACGAATGGCTGCAGCAGGAAACGGAGTCTAGCGAACCAAATCGTTCGTTGTCTGGGCGGCGAGTGACGATGTTTCGACGGCGCCCAACAACAAGCAAGGAGGTCAGACGGCTGGCAGTGGATTGACTGGCGGCAAGGAACGGCGGCTGACGGTGGATTGCAACGACGATGACGTGACTAGGCGGCCGACATGCGACATCAAAGTATGTGTGTATAGGTCGTATGGTCCACTTTGACGTTCCCACTCTTCACAACGTTCTGGTCATCCACTAAAAAAATTAGTTAATATAAATATCAATAATAATCAAATAATATCAACATCAATATCAATAATAATCAGAAATATTGATATCAGTAATAATCAAAAATATTAGTATCAATAATAATCACAAATATTACAATCAATATCAATTATAATCAAAAATATTAATATCAATCAATATCAATAATAATCAAAAATATTAATATCAATAATAATAATTTCAATATCAATAATAATCAAAAATATTAGACATATCAATAATAATCAAAAATATTAAAATCAATATCAATAATAATCAAAAATATTAATATCAATATCAATAATAATCAAAAATATTATCATCAATATCAATAATAATCCAAAATATTTATAAATATCAATAATAATCCAACATATTAATAACAATATCAATAATAATCAAAAATATTAATATCAATATCAATAATAATCAAAAATATTAATATTAATATCAATGATAATCAAAAAATATTACATATATCAATAATAATCAAAAATATTAATATAAATATCATTGATAATCAAAAATATTAAAATCAATATCAATGAAAATCAAAACTATTAATATCAATATCAATAATGATCAAAAATATTATCATCAATATAAATAATAATGATTGATTGATTGATTAATTTTCTTTGATGTTTGTTTTAATGTTTGTGTAAGGTAATAATATTATTATTTCCAAAAATGCTTGCTTTGGCCCCCATGGAGCAGATCGTGTCACATATACAATAAATTTTAGACAAATACAATATATCAAACAATGCTGAATTCAAATCTTGGATTACAAAAGAAAGAATAATCAAATATGTTCGGTCATTGACAAACGTGATGTAGTCAGGCGATACACACGTTTCCTTTGCAGCCTGATTAATCTTGTCATGTTAGGGTGGTCCTTCAATTTGTTAGCAGGAATGCCTGCAGACAGTAACAAATGTTTCTTTTGTTTTAGATGCCAATGGCAATCAAGTGTACCCTCAAGTAAGATCATACCACAAACAAACTCTCTTATGCTGTATAAAAAAGAAAAATCACCCTTCTCAAGGTGAACGAACTGATTTCTTTATCTGAATACAAATTCCTTTACACATTTGCTCATTGTTATGCAGTCCGTTTATTTTGTCTATCCCGGAGCCCATTTTAGCTCTTGGGTCTTTCTTGTTAGACATCAACCATGATCATTATCAGCATTCAGTTTTCTGCCACTAGCATACGTAAGAAGTGACGCAGACTTTGACCGAATACAACACAACCACTATTTTACATTACAGAGCATGCATGCAGCATGTCTCGTGCTATGCCTAAGCAGCCTGCCGGTTGCGAAGGACATTTTCTATTGTTAAAGTCGTTTTTATTTTGAATGGCAAACACCAAAAATTACCATTAGGAGATGTAAACACTGTCAGAATCGGTTTCTTTTTTTTTCTTTTTTTTTTTTGTCGTCTCTTGCTCCAATTTCAGCGAATTTCTCCATTTTTTTTTTCAAATTAGATTTGGTGTATAATATAGGTGAACTATGCTAAGCGTCAGTGCAATATTTTAAGGAATTTTTATAATAATTTGATCGCCTTTTATATTAATTTAACCCCCAAAATGTGTTGTTTACAGCACTGCTAAGCGTAAGTGCAGTCACCGTAGCAGATCAGTTTTGTAATCCAATTAAAATGTGCTTAACAACAGGGGATTAAGGCCTTCGCAACCGGCAGACTGTAAGAAAAAAAAAACAATAATGCGGAATAGGAACTACACATGAATAAGAGGAGAGAGGAAGAGATCATTATGGTTAAGGGCTCCAAAATGAGCGTTTATTGCGTTTCGACAGTATTTTTTGTGGGACATGAGAGCACCTCAGACCTATCAAATTGCATTCTGAATACGAAGCATGTCTTTCTGATATCAAATAATTTTCATTTTTTTAAATCAAAATATAATACAAATTTTATGACAAATTATAAAAATTTGATATTTTTCGAATTTTTGATATATAACAGTCCTCGAAGTAAATTATATCAATCTAATGATATATTCTTAAAGTGTATGTAGCAGGGAGGAAAAGCCGACGGTCAATTGAAAATTTTGACCTTTCATATTGAAGATATGGACTTTTTTCCCAAAAAGACCTAATTTTTTTTTTTGTTTTGGGAAAAAAAATCCATATCTTCAATACGAAAGGTCAAAATTTTCAATTGATCGTCGGCTTTTCATCCCACCTACATACACTTTAAGTATAAATCATCAGATTTATAAAGTTTACTTCAAGTACTGTTAAATATCAAAATATCAATTTTAATGATTTGCCATAAAATGTGTATTAAATTGCGAATTTCAAAAATCAAAATTATTTGATATCAGAATGACATTCTTCGTATTCAGAATGCAATTCGATATGTCTGATGTGCTCTAATGTCCCAAAATAAATACTGTCCAAACGTTCATTCCCCAGCCCTTAACGTAACGCACTGTAATTT
The DNA here is from genome assembly GCF_039555335.1 of Amphiura filiformis. Classification (NCBI taxonomy): domain Eukaryota; kingdom Metazoa; phylum Echinodermata; class Ophiuroidea; order Amphilepidida; family Amphiuridae; genus Amphiura; species Amphiura filiformis. The sequence continues at coordinate 32,831,939 of NC_092630.1, read as the reverse complement.
CTATTTCACACGTAAGGGTGTTAATCGTGGACAAAGTCTGTTCAACTATCATGTCCAATACACTTAAGTGCAAAAAATCTGTTTACGATGTGACAAGTTTAAATTTTTAATCATTAGAGTCGGGCCGGCAGACAAAAGCAAACGGTACGTTAAGTTAGCTGTACTCTCTCAGACATGCACATTGTAGACGTGTCGTAACTACTTAATTAAAGGCAAGACGTCAAGGAATCTCAATTAAAATACAGATTTGATGTCAAAATAACAATAATTATGGACAAAATCACAAAAAAGTGAATTTTCGGCAATTTTGTTTTGGTACATCATAACAAAAAAAGACTCTTTCCAGAACTGTTTGTTTTGTTTTTTTCTTAATCGTGAGACTCTATTCCTGAAAACATTTTCTTTTATTTTTTTTATATTGGCCTTATTTTTGAGCTTATTTTTGATCTATTGACCATATTTCTGGACTCTTTCTGGAGCCGATCTGGCTTTTTACGATGTCTCAGGAGGTGTCCTAACCAAAGGAGCCATCTCTTCTTGATTTTGTTATTGTACTTTGTTTCCTTGGTTTTCTAGTAAAGTTCTTGATTTGAGATTTTCGTTGGCCATTTGATGTCTAATAGCCTTCTCAGCAGATATCTTTGGAATGTGTTAATTTCAAGGTAGATTTTTTTATTGTCCAGAGTTCTCTTTCTACGTTCTACTTTCTCACTTTGTTTTTGAGCGTTACATTCTTATGTTTGAAAACGTGATATAGTTTATTATAAGCTGCTATGGCAAGACGCTTCCTTTTTGTGATATCGGATTTTGTATACCCAGAAGGATTTCAAACTGTCATTACCATTCCGTGTGATACAGCTGATATCGTCTGCATACTGCAGTTTTACTGTATAGTTATGATCTTTCAGGTGTTTAGGAAGTATTAAGTCTTTTATTATTGTCATCAAGTGCCGTGCCAAGAGTAATCACCTGGCACTCCGACATTCATGATGATGGCGGATTCAGTATTGTTTCCGATCTTGACCTGAAGTTTGACGTCCTTTGTGAAGTTTGTCTTTGTCTGGCACGTTTGACATTATTTGAAATAGTTTTCCTCTGTCTACCGTGTCAAAAGCTTTGCTCATGTCGTGATTTGACGTTGTTAATGCTTTTTCTGCCAAAGCATTTAAAGCTAATGACATGTTCCGTGGTGCTTCTTCCAGGCATGTATGCTGCTTTGGGAGTTTGGGTTTCTTGAATGAAGTTTCTTATGAATCCGAGTTATCATGCAAATGCTTATTATTTTTCTACGAATTGACAGTAGAATTATCGGCCAGAGGTTTCCCGGGGTACTTGGGGCTTCCAAGGTGTCGGGATCGGTATCATGAATCCCTGCTGCACATACTTGTTTTTGTGTTTGTGATGACAAGTTCATATTCAGTGTGTTTATACTGAGCACCTCGCATTACCGCGAATTCACCTTCACCACCATTTCAATCCGATCGCATTCACCAGGTCGTTTCTACTGGGCTGCAAATGCTCATGTATTTGGGAAGGCGGAAGTCCAGAAAATAATTTTCATGACCTTCAAGGTCAGATTTGAATGCGTATGCTGTATTGTAGTATGCTAACAAAATGTGGTTGATGGATTCACTTTTTTCACAGTTTCTACTGGAGCCTCGCATCCCTGCATTCACTCGAATTCACCCGCAACCGCTTGCTCAGTGTCAGTGGAAACACGAAAATTTAGAGGCAGCCTCCAACAGGTTTTCTCCGTTTTATTAAATTTTCCATCAGTACTTCCCCATATCCTGTGTATGTTTTTGCGTTAAAATCTCCATCAACAATTATAATATCTCTATTAGGTATAGACTGTAGGGTACTTTCAAGTTGATCATAGAATTCTTGTCTTATTTGAGGATTTTTTCACTATTTTGTAAAGTTGGTGCGTAGGTACAGATGAAGTACAGTTTTCTTTTAGATTTACCCTCTTCTATCGGTGCGATTGCAACGCCGATTCTGTCTGTAATAGCTTTGAATTGAGCATTGAGTTTTTGTGATGCAACAATTCCAACTCCATGCCACTGATTGTTATTTGATCCTTTAAAGAAAAAAATTGAACTTAAAATCTTTGCCGTTGTTTGATGTTATGGTGCGAAGTCCGCTGCTTTTCAGGTGAGTTTCTTGCACGGCTAGAATGTCCAGTCATTAGTTTTTCATGTCGTTGGCAACTTCTGCATTCTCTCTTCTCAGTCATATTTTTCCGTTGAATTTAGGAAATTTAGACTTGATTTTGATCCGTATTTTGCGAGATGTATTGTGCGAGTTCCAAGGTGCTTTTTGTTATGCGTTGGATTGCGCTATTCACAAATGTCACAGTTCTTCCAGTACTTTTTCAGCTTTTGTCGCTTAGTGCTATCCTTATTTCTTCTGAAATCCGTCTTCCGTGATCTTTGAATTATTTGCAACGTTGTTGTGATTTTTTTTTTATTACAAGAGAGCTAATTGGTTCAACTTTTATTGATGTTTTTGATCAGTAGCCCGAAGGTCCGTGCGGCGTCACTCAGCACGAACGAAATACAAGAACAGAATGTCGTGACATAAAATCGGACAATAGCAATAGTAACCATCTCCGATTGCAAACGTTCACCTCACGTAGCAGGAGATGATGGAATCATTTCTTACTTTCAACAATGGTGATGGACTACCGTAAAATTCTGGTTAAATATGAGGAGGCCCCAGAAAATTGTGCCCGTAAAAATGTGTTAAGACCCTTCTGGAAAATGTGCACTATATTGTACACGTAGCTTTATTGTCGTTACTTATGAAATGGAGGAATTTTTGGCATCAAGTCTAAATCTTTTCATAACATCCCAACCCACTGTAATCCCAAACCTCCCCTTTTTCGAACAATTAATGGTGGGTGCCACTATGCGCGCGTGAGCAAAAAATCAATATTGATCGGATGAGTGTGAGCTTACATTACCCTTTTCCAACACTTTTGACGAACATTGTAGATGTAGACTTACATGAGGCATCAGGAATTGGTACAGGGCTATTTTGTCTCACTAAGCGCTACCACAGAATTTGACATGGAGCAATATGAGCTGGTGAATGAAATGCTTGGATACGTCCGTAAACAGAGCCATCCGAGATTGATGATGTGAAGGTAGTGTCTGGGTACTGTCTCATTATATTACGAATCGAGTCAGTGCTGCCTCCCTCAACCATTTCAGTACCGAATACCTCCAGCTGGCAGAAAACTTCCAATATAATTTATGCAATGCTAGTATCTTTGCCGGTGCCGGTGCATATCTTTTGCATTGCCATTCAGCGACATTTACTTGCGAACATATCATTTACAGATACATATTTCCTACGAGTAAATACGCTAAAGTTTTTGATTATGTAGTCAAATCCAATGAAATTCTACTCACTTAGACAGTTTTGTCTTCCTGGTCGGAAGACTTCTTCAGTAATGCGATGATCCACTGGTTTTCCCGCGAGACTTCTCATCCCTAGGGTGCACAGTTCTTAGTAGTGGATCATATATGTGATTTAGAGAATATACACCTTCATCGCGATTTAGCGTCTCCTGCCCCCTCTTTCTGATCCAGGGATGAGAAGTCTCGCGGGAAAACCAGTGGATCATCGCATTACTGAAGAAGTCTTCCGACCAGGAAGACGAAACTGTCTAAGTGAGTAGAATTTCATTGGATTTGACTACATAATCAAAAACTTTAGTTTACTTCACAATCCTGATGAATTTGTTTCAAGAGTAAATACGCTTTTCCTCGTCTGTTATATTGCTAAAACGATATGGCAATTACACGCCCGCGACGTTAGTCACGGCTGTGTCTTTTTTCTTGCAGGATTTTTTTCTTCTTTCTTCTCCTGTCGACCTTAACATTTTCTCTAGCACTCACATGCTTCACCGATTTTGACCTAACTTGATCAAAAGCATTACTGACTATGTCCACACATGTCACATGAAACTCGTGAGGTCAAATGTCACGTAGGGGTCACAGGGGTCAAAAACGTGATTTCAACTCAAAGTGCTACTTCTCCCACAAATTATGTAGGACACAACTTGCACACATGCATTGTTATTACCTAGTCGTACACAGATTTGAGGTCAAATGTAAAACCAAATACCTAGTTAAGAAAAACATAGGAGAGTGACAGCATGTTCATACATGAATTGTGTTTACACATTGTATATGTGGTATTTTTTATTTGGGGTCAAAGGTCATTAAGGGGTCACTTCAAGTATAAATCGAAATATTTTCAAAATGCTACTTCTCCCACAAATTACGTAGAACGATGATACAACCATCAAACATGCATTGCTATTACCCAGTGTCTGAGGATCATACACATACTTGGGGTCAAATGACTTCCATCTGAGAGGAATCAAAATACGTCTTCTGCCCCAATATGCAGAGTGATGCTACGTGCACACATGGATTGACATTAACCAATGTATATGGAAGGTTCATAGATTTTGGGGCCAAAGGTCATTAAGGGGTCACACCACGGCTGTGTTCGTGGTCTTAGACCACAGCTATGTCTAGTTCATATTTATATCCGCTTGATGTCAAGATATTAAATGAAGTAGACATTCACTGAGTTCACTCGCTTTTTCTGCGTCAGTTTTCCTAAAATTGTCTTCGTCAACGGAAACCCGTCTATCTGTATTAAATCACTGTCTGCTGGTCCTCTAATTACTATACGAAGTTGTTGCGGATGTATTTCAACAACAAGCTCGGTATATGTAATAAGAAATTAGATTTGTAGGTCATCGCATAATTTTGGAGGTATTGCTGCTGTCATTTTTGTTCTTTGAAAGATTAGTGTTTTTCATCAAAGATTATTGGCATTTATGAGCTAAAACATTTATTTTACTGAAAATGAAAATCATTAAAATTATACACAATGACACGCTACTCTCAATTAATTTAAATGTATACAGTAGTATTACACCTCATAACTATTCATGAGAGAATGACACTTAATTCATTGGTCAATCGCAACTTGACACAACCCAATACAAGTAGATTGACCTATCCACAACAGGCTATGGCCAGTGGCGTAGCGTCATAGGGGAACGGGGCACGTGCCCCCCAATCGGTTGCAAAATTTAGAAAATCCCATAAGAAAATGTCCAAAAACGGCTTGCCCCCCATCGTGGTCGGTTCCCCCCAATCGGATGACCACTGGCTATGGCCAATCTAACCGGACGATATAGTTTTCCCCCTATTCACGATAGCATTCTTAGAGACAGAATTTTCGATTCTCGGTAGAACTTGGCATTTTATATTGTATCATGGTTCTCCGTATGATAAAATGGGAATTATACATTTATTATAGCAACAACAAAAATGGCAGCTTCCATGGAAAGAAGAGCTTCGCTGTCTGAAGCAGATATTGCCAAATGAATTCAGTAAAAGGATGCTCGAAATCCAATTTCTGATTCGTAAGCCGTGAAAGCTCGTGAAGCTGTTCAAGACGTATTGCGAGGAGAAGGGAATCTGGTGTGCAGAGCGAGAGGAGCTCTCGAATCCAAAGCTTAACTTCGCGTTAAAAACTAAGGCATGATTAAACTTTGTGTAAGAACCGTAACGTAAGTGGCCCTAGCGCCTAGTTTCTTAAAACATGTTATGAATTGGTGTCATTCTCCATAAATATGTATGACGTGTAATAAAACAAATACTCTCATGATATTATCAGGAAAATAGGGTCACTATTTTCACTCGGTAGAGGGAAAAATGGTTTGCACTATTTCCATTCAAACCATACAGTATTTGTATAGTACTATCTGTAAACAGAGACCTATTACATTGACGGTATGTTATTTGCTTAAAATGTGACCCAGATTAGGCTTGTGATATAATTATATAATAGTCTGAGGTTTCTGTAGGGTATTTAAGATGGTAAGGTGCAAATCAATAGCGATATTCCCAAACAAGGAAGGTTTGGTGTTTTTTTAAATTTAGTTTAACGATTTGGGGTTAGGGTTAACGTTAGGGTTAGGTTAGGTTTAGGGTTCGAGTTAGGGTTAGGGTTAGGGTTAGCGGGGGTTCCGATTGACGGTGTTTCGGACTGACGGGGTGTCCCTAACGATTTCATATAACCCTTCATATAAATTACAAATGTTACAAACAATTAATGAGTATTATTTTTAGATCAGATCAGTTTCTAAATTGTTTATTCTTTGATTTGAAATGTCGTGGATCGGCAGATAAGCATTTCAGCTTATTCTTATTTCTTACAATAAAATAAGCGATGTGGGCTAATAAAAGGTTTGTTTTGACAATGATGACAAACGGATTAACATGTCTGTCAATACACTTATGAATATCTATACAGATACAGTATGATGTCTTAAAATAGGGCATGTTGCCTAGAGAAACAAGACAAATTAGACAATCACTCAAACAATAAGTCGCTATCGTACCACTAAGATATATAGATAGTGTGATGTGCCCTGAGTAATTTGATTTAATTTAATTATTTAACTTTGTTTACAAGCTGAAAGTATTTCATGAGATGGGAAAGCCCCTTGTAATTGCAAGATAATGGTGTGGAAAGTCATTTTGGAATTCCCCCAAATTATTGTAAACAAAGTCAGAGCTATGTTTGGAACTTGGAAATCCCCAGTTCATTATTGCACCATCAGAAAAAAAAAAAACCCAGGAAGTGATGTAATGTGAAAGGTGAATGTGTATAATTAATCTTGGGAAATCCCAAGATTGCAGCAATGTTGTGAAAATGTGATTGAAGTAATGGTTTATTAATAGATGATGGGTTTTTTTTTGAGTACTGATATAAAAGCTTGAGGCTTTTGTTTGGACTTGACAGAATGTCATGGGAGATTGTATACTCCACATGTGTGTGATGGTTTTCGTGCTTCAAAAAAGAAGTACATTTTAACCAGTTTATGTAGCCAATAATTGAGCTATTTTAATACAGCAACGAAGGAGATAGCGAGCAAACAAATGTGCTCTTCCTCATCAAAGGATTAAAGTTCTTCTGTCGAATTGCTGGAGTTTGCTGGGTTTGTGAAGGCCACGCATCTGTCAAAGAACAGCGGAGCTGTGTTAAAGAAACCTGTTCCCTGGAAAAAGAGTGATTGGTGAAAGAAACACCATTTATGGAGGTAGCAGCGCAAGGAGATATATTGCGGAGAAAGCAGCGCAAGAAGACAAGTAATAGGAGCAAGCAGCATCATTTTCGTGTGAGGATTTCATACGCAAGGATATTTATAAACGCAAGAGTACACTGGACTTTGCAGATTTTCGCAGGACAAGTGAATAAGGATATATTACATCAGTCGTCCAGAACATTAACATTGCAAGAACTCTAGGATCACCAACAAGAAGACCGCTGGTTAAGTACCGATAGAATAAAACTGATTGTGTGATTTTATTGTAATTGTTGTTATATGTACCAAGCATACTTTGTTTTCAATTAAAGACTTAGATTTTGTTAGCTTAAAATCAACAGTGTATTTGTGTTGTGCATTCGTGTGAGTTCGGGTAAAAGGTGATGTTGGCCTTGAGTCAGTGCGACTCGTAACAATAGGAATATTTGCATCAACAAAGTCTGCAACGTTAACCGTCCTTGCAGCACTAATATGGATTACCCCAGCCAGAGAAGATGAGAATTCTCATCTTCTCTGCCCCAGCAAACACAAAAACGTTTTAAGTTATGTTTTGGCTTTTGGTTTAGGTAAAAACATTTTAATAACATTAAAATGTCGGGTTATATAAAGGTCATTCACTACAACAATATTTTTAAATAATATTAAACATTTTTGCCAAATATTGTGTCAATACTTAAATAACATTATGTTAAAATATTTGCAAACACAGAAATGTTCTTAAAATGTTTTTTTAAAACCTTTTAATAGCATTTAAATGTCGGGTTATATAAAGGTCAGGAAAACGTTTTTAAAACGTTATTGAAAATATTTTGGGCAAACATTTTTCGCAAAATATTGTTTAGAATGTTTTGTATCAAGTTTTCAAGAATGTTTTTGGAATGTTATTAAAACGTTCTTATACCCTTTATATAACCCGACATTTAAACGTTTTCTGTAAAACATTTTTGTTTGCTGAGCAGTAGATTATCAACCTTTTATAACCTTTTTTCGAATGATGTCGAAAACGTTTTGGGTTTGCTGGGACTTCCGTATATTTCCATATATAATTTTGAACAGGTCCATAAGAACATGGAAATGGTGACAAATGATCAGCGAAGCGGTCACTGTTACGGCTAGGTTTAGAACATTTTACTGTTCATTCAATTAGCTTAGAATCTTGTTTTTGTTTTGTTTTTTGGTTTTTTAAGATATTTGAAAAAATAAAAAATGTGGTCAATTCATCAAAGACCCAACGTGATTTATACTTCAAAGCTTCAAAGTTCAATTTGAAACCCCATTTCTTTTCAATTTTGGACTTTTCCCGCGATATTTTTATAAAAAGCTCTAGAATGTCGGGTACCATAAACTTTTTTGAATATAATCCATTTAGTGCAATGGGAACGAATGTTCCAGTTATAATAATCTACCACAAAACGTTTCAAAACGTTTACTAAAAAGAGGCCAAAGTTTAAACATTCTTCCTGTGTGGCTTTGCACCCTTTTTAAAACTTTTAGTAACATTTAGTAACGTCATAAGAACATGAAGAACAGGTCATAAATGTTATTTTTACATGCAACAATTTGCACAAGTTATAGTTTTAAGACTGCTTGAAAGCGGTGCAATATGCAGTAGGCTGTGTATTATCAAAAGCATTGGAAGGTTTGTATTTTATTTTATACTGCGTGTTCATAAAGAGTAGTAGAATATTATATACAAATCGACCATCTGTCAACTTACTGTACATAGGCCCTACATCTGTACACTAAGGAACAGAACCCCACATGATGAGGAGGATTTTAACAAAGCGGGAATTTTCTTCTTTTTCTTTTAAAAATTTAAATCACGCACGAACATTAATTCATTCACTTTACGAAATAAACACTGCCAACTAAGAAAACCAACAATTATTATAGAGGACTCTTAAGAAATGGGACGACGTTTTATAAAGGGTGAAAAGCCACACAGGAAAGATTGTTTAAACTTTGGCCTCTTTTTGCGTTTTGAAACGTTTTGTGGTAGATATTGATACTTTTTTTTTCAAATTAGGGTTACTCTTGCTTTCTTGCCCTGCGGGGTCCTTCTGTTGGGTTCCCAGTTGCAGTGTTTAGTCGTCGTATGGGAGTCGCCTGCCGACCGTGCGGCCTTGATGTTGATAATGACCCCAATTAAGGGTGATGGCATTTCGTTGTCGATAGCCCGTCATACTTGTCGACAGCCCGTCATACTTAGCGACAGTCCGTCACATTTCATACTTTTTAATTTTCCCAGAATAATTTCACTCATTCTTCGGGCCCTGCCCTCTATCGGGTGCTAAAATTATAGTTTAAGCTTGTTGGATATCCATATTTCGTGGTTAGTGATTCTTTATAGCCCTGCGGGGGCAAACTAGTTGGATAACCAGATTGCGCGGTTAGTGGTTCTTTGCAGCCCTGCTTGGCAAACTATTTGGTTATCCATATTTAGGGGTTAGTGGTTCTTTAAACATTTAAACATCACATAATACATTCACATGATGTACATGAAATATGTGAGGTTAAGGCGACTGACTATAAAGGTAGTACTCGCCGAAAAGTTTTTCGATAAATTCATTAATTTCTCAAAAAGTAAAAATAGCAGTTTAACAAATAATGGTTAAAATGAAAGCCATTACTGGGGGCATAATTATTATAATAGGTCTAACACCAATTAAAACATGTGCTGTGATGTCCCAAGTTCAAAGCAAAATGTACTCATGCTCTTTTTTACAGATGGCCTGGAATTGCATATTTTGGTTTCAGCGATTGCCCGAAAAAAGGTGGTATGTTTTTGAAACGCGTTTCCGCTTGGAATGTAGATAGTTATTGTTGATATTACTGTTTGCGATTTTAATTCATGCACTCTTTAGCCGACAGAGACACATCTCAGATGAGATGTGTCTCGAACTCGCCCGAACTATTGTGTAATGTTTGATCCTGAAATAACGGGGATCTTGTTCGGCGTTGGCATGGAGATCTATAGGATAAGCTCCTGTAGGTGCTACATCTGCAGTTACATGGCCTAGGACACACATCGGCTGTTTTGTGAGTTGATTTGGGAAAGCTTCGTACTCGCAATAAAAATAAATTGCATGGGCTAGCCCTTGCAACGTTTGTTTACGATTATGATCAGATACCCGTAATAACATTCGCTGAACGCCCCGTACAGTGTGTAATTTGTCGTCTTAAACCGCATCTAAGATCACCAGCTGTAAGCTTACTAGTAAGATCAAGCAGTCTTCAACTTCAACGTGAAAGGACTTTAGAATACTTTAGATATTATTAAGTGGGCCCTTAAGTGGCTAATCTTAAATCTAGGATTTAAGTTCATATCATGATATTGCATAATACATGTAGTAACAGATCTGGAGAGTGAATACGTTGGTCTATTGCCATTTGGTCTAATACCATTTCGTCTAATTCCCGTTTAGTCTATATTCAATTGGTCTATTACCAGAAAGGCTAATTACCAGTTAGTCTAATAATCATATAGTCTAATGTCTATTTAGTCTAACATTATTTGGTCTAATAACTGGTATGTCTACCAACCATATAGTCTAATAACCATTTGGTCTAATATTTCTTCAATAACCGTTTGGTCTAATAACCGTTTGGTCTAATAACCGTTAGGTCTAATACTCGTATAGTCTAATAACCATTTAGTCTAATACAATTTCGTCTATTTATTAATAAACTAAATGCTTGTAAGACTAAAATGATTTGTAGACCAAATGGGTATTAGACCAAATGTTATTAGACCTATTGGTTATAGACCAAATGGGTATTAGACTAAATGGTTATTAGACTAAATGGGTTTAGACTTAATGGTTATTAGACTTAATGGTTATAGGACCAAATGATTATTGGACGTAGTGGATATAGACCTAATGGGTTTAGACAAAATGGATGTAGACGAAATGGATATTAGACCAAATGGTATTAGACCAAACCCCCAATACGTTTATTCTTGTATCACACTTGACTTATCATACAAATGTTGTTTGTTCATTAAAACCCCAGACAATTTGAAAGTTTACATCATTGTTGTGTAAATCCTACCTTTTTGGTGTGTATTAAAGGTTAAGGTAAGGTACCGAATCTGGGAAAAGGGCTATTTCTGGGCCTGGTCTTGTAGACACGTAACACCCATGTTAAGACCCCGGTATTTATGGCAAATCCTACACCCAATGACACCGTTTTTTCAGTAGCCTACACTGAATGACCCCCTTTCTTTGTCCTCAAAATTGAAATTTCGGCGCGCAAATTTTGATCAAAATAAATGAGTTTTGTTTATTTTGTACTGTAAAATCGGGGTCTTGTCAAACAAACGTGCCAAGACAATAGACATATAAACTCCCTACCTCCATATCACAAATGAAACACATTTTTTACAATATACGAGAAACACTCACAAAACCCACCTGAAGTTGCACATGATGTTTTCAATAGATAATTCTCTAATCAATGCCTATTCTTTGAAGTATATAATGTTCCCTCGTATTACTGTATCAAAATAAAGCTACTGATAAAATACTAAAAAATATTCACCAAAACGGAGTCAAAATAAATTGATGGATAACAATTTATTCCGGTGCTCATGTTGGGAAATAATGTCAGAGCTCTTAGGCGTCAAGTGAAGAGTTGAAGGATTTAGTTATATGCATGATATCCAAGCCACACAATCCATCACGTAAATTAAGCAATACTAGAGATTCCATTTCTACTGGTTAGGTAAGCCGCCTCTAAGGCAAAACTATGAAGTCCGAGGAAAAACATCTTAGATATCGTTAGGGGAATAGGTGTACTTTGAATATATATAAGTTGTTAAAGGAACAGGAACTGTATTCTAAAAAAACAGCACCATATCTCATTTCACATTGTTACGAGTCGTAAATGACCCAAGGCCAAAAACACTTTTTATCCAAGTGCATTTCAGAATGCACAACAAAACACAAAGTTTGATTAAGTTAAAAATATCTGAATCTTTAAAAAAAGTAAAGTATGATTTATCAATGATTTGTGAAGATCACTGTTTAGCGAAGTCCACTATTGACTTGAATTTATATAAATATCCTTTGCGTATAAAATCCTTGCACATATGACAATTTATGAAATGGTGCCACTTTTTTCTCCTGGAAATAGGGGTTTTTCTGCACTGATCCACTTTATTGACAGATGTGTTGTTTTGTAAACCAGACTTCGCCAAATCGACAGACGAATATGTTCTCCTTTTTGAAAGAAAAGAGCACTTTGTTGCACTTGAAATCGGCTTCATTATTGGCTATGCAAGTTGACTGGCTCACAGGTATCTTTTTAAGAGACATAGATAACATATTAGAAAGCCTAACTACTTTATAACTCAGATCTAAGCTACCACGAGAATAACACCAAAGTAGTAAAATTGGAAATTCCCTAGCTATAATTAATTCTCTCTGTCACTTTTACCTTACCTTACCTTACATCCACAGGGACTTTATTACTTCATGCAATACAATGGTCGCATTGAGCCATTTGGGAATTTCAAAGATACAAAAATAGATATGATTGAATTGTTTTCAAAACGGAATCCCCCTAAAATGTCTTTACGCACAAACTATTTGCATGATTACTTGAAAAAGGGTTATCATCTCTCATCTCTCTCATGAAATAGCTTCAAATTGTAGTCAAAGTTAAATAATCAAACTAGATTACTCAGGGCACATCACAACATTAAGCAATTACGCAATTGAATATATGAATACAAAACCCACCCAAGTCCATACTGTGGCCAAATTGAGTTAAGCATGGTAAATTGTTGCGAAGTATAGGCCTGTCATATGTATGAAAAAAACAACTCAAATTCATCCTCTGTGTCTATTGAGCATGTGAAAAATAGCATGTATGAAAGAACCACCCAAGTCCATGATTTGAGTCTTGTATGTATAAAAGTCCGCTTGTAACACATTCATTGCTGGAGAGTGTGTGGTTTATATTACATGGCAGAATGCTTATCAACATTATATATACCTGTGTGCTTTATTTTGTATTATCTTACTAGTGGTAATCTCATTCCAACATTGTTGTCTTTGTATATGATTCAAAAAACCACCCAAGTCCAGCATTTAAAATGAACCCCACGAAGTCCCTGAAATGCTAATCGTCATACCTAATACAATTTAACCCACTCATTTGCACGTAAAACTTACCATATTGACCAGGTAAATCTAACTGAAGGAATTAAAATGATACACGTTTTTTTTCTCAAAATCACTTCCCATGGACTTGGGTGGGTTTAGAATTCATGTATTCAATTACTTGCTAGGGCTGGCTTCACAAAACCCACCTGCCGGGGCCCTGGTCGGCTTGTATTATAGTTCCGAAAAATAAAAACCAGGTGCAATCGCCAGATCGGCCAAGGCGTTCACCAGGCGGATGTGTTGGACGGACGCCTTTTCATTAAAGCATTTAACATAATTTGACAGCTTTATAGAGTATAATCACAAATGTCTAGGTTAGGGCTCTTTTAATTCACATAAACTTCTCAGGTTTGTGGGTTTTAGACAATACACGCGTCAAAAGAATATCAAGAAAGATACATTAATTGACATGAGCGACATCTAGTAGTACGTATCCTGAGATTGATTTAGCCTGGAGGTACTTGGTAATATTGAAATTTGCTGAGCCATTCATATCCGCGCAACAGGAGATTCCATGGGGATGGAATGCAAACTGAACTAGATACGTTCCTTGAAGGGATAAAAGACAGGACTTGTCTTTGAGTATAGAACGAAGGGTTGACTGTCAAGAAACTCACAGACGTAAATGTCATATTTCATACATATTTGACATGAATATTGGAGCTGGCAGAGTGTTCATAAAAACGTGCGTGTGTAATGGATGGGAGGAAATTATTATCTCAAAAGTTTATTTTAGAACCAACGTATTAATTTTGAGCTGCAAGTGGGTGATTGGGAAATGTACAGCATAGAGTGCACTACGGTTTAAAACATAGAATGAAGAAGATCAATGATGGGGTTTTAAAATGATGAGTCAAGGGAATAACTTTCAAGCGGTTTCTTTAGTGTCGTGGCGGCTGAGTTGCTAATCTGTTTTCCCTCTGGGCACAATCTAACACACAAGATGCAGTTAGCAGCCAAGATAGTAGGCTTAAAGATATACGATTGTTCAAAATAATTGACATTATATAAGGAAAAACCAGATACAGGAGACATAATGGAGAGAAGGCAGGTAAGAAAGAAGTAACAGAAAGATACAGGCAAAAAGGCGAAGCGATATGGCCATGTGTCACAAGTTGGGACCCTCTTTCGTGACATGGTATTTTCATGGCTGAAAGTATCAATTTTGAGATGAATAGTTATACCATTTTGTGTACCAATTACAGGTATGTAAAAGTATAATTGCTGGAAAGCGTAAAGAACAGACACTACAATGATCCAAACCCAAAGTCAATATTCAGAGTGTATTAGAAGATATACAGGGTGTAACAATTAACTTTTCAATGAACATGTGGTACAGTATGGGAGTACCTATTTCTTTTCAGGAGTATTTTGTCAATCAGAGGATCACAAAAGCAAACAGAGCTTGAAAAGGCTCACCAGAAAACATATACTTTATATTAGGTGCGATGCTTGCTTCTATGTATACAGGGTGATAAAAATTTGTTTCGTTATCAGACCTAATTAATTATTACAAAGGTTTAACTATTGCTACTTAGCAATACTTTTCAGTAACCGCTTTCTATTTAGAGAATAAAGGTATTGTTTTTAGCCGCTGGAGTGCATCTATCGTCTCATATAACACGGGCGACATCATTGTTTTACGCCAAAAATAACACCAAAAATAATGATGTCGCCCGTGTTATATGAGACGATAGATGCACGACAGTGGCTAAAAACAATACCTTTATTCGCATTCTTAAACACTTCAATTCAAATAAAACGTCGGGTGCATTACACAGTGACGGATGTTGATTTTTGTCATTTTTATGAAAATTGGCCAATGTATTTTAAATAGTGAGTAGTATAATATTACCAAGATTTGAAGCTCAAGTTTGCATAATTAATTAGTTAATTAATTATGCAAATGACGGATGTTGATATATGACATTACCCGACGTTTTACATAGTGACGTATCTAAGATCCGTCACTATGTAAAAACATGATTTTTCAATTTGAACTTTCGTAATTCAGTATTGTTCATTGAAACCTACATGATTTCTTGACGGATGTTGATAAATGGGTATAAACCAAAAACGTTTACGTAGAGCAGATATTCAATGGGTCATTATTTTAGTAAAATGTCAGTTTAATACATTTTGAATGGTTCGAGTTGATTCGACAATTATTTAGAGACATTATTTCAAAACTTTCCAATATAAAAGGGATGGTTAAGTAATAAAAAATGGAAATATGATCCTTTTTAATGAGTAGGTTATTGAAAGATTATCAAAAGATGTTTAGAGGCGTTTAGAGGCGGCTTCAAGTTGACAGATAATACAGTGTAAATTAGTAAAATCTTAATACAATCATTGGCGTTTTGTAAAAAGATGTTACAGCTTGTGCGACTAGCTATATAATGAGAGTAAGAACTAGTAAGATCAGGAGTAAATACCCAAATACAATATGTCATGTATGTCGTAGGCACTCGTGACGAGTCGATTTTATCATGAAAAAAGCGTTTAATAATAAGCGTAAAGAACTGACGGATGCTTCGAAGTCCTTCCTTGATCCGACTTTTATGCGCAAGACATACTGACGGATGTGTGACGGATGCCCATAGATCAACACGAGAGACCAGATTAGCGTGCACGGTACTGCCGCAAGACATAGTGACGGATGTGTGACGGATGTTAGGGTGCAACATTTTCACGTTTTTACATACTGACGTATAACTTTGCAATCATTTTACTGATTTAATAGCGAATAATTCTTCATGTGATGTTTGAAGATATTTTAGATACTAGTTTTTTAAAATACAGCAACTTTTGGAGGATTTTATTTGTTAGTGTTCTGCTATGGTTGATCACAAATTGGCATACTCTTTGATCGCGTCTAACTCAAAAATTTTTTTTCTGGCGAAGTTTAGCATCCGTCACTATGTAATACACCCGACGAAAAATATCATACAAATTGTAATCAAATTAAATCCTACATTTTGCAAGGAAATACCTAGGGCTTAAAATTGATCAGTCCCGTTGTTGCTGTGCGCCTCCGATTGGTCCAAATAGCGAGTACGCGCATCGCGTCGACGCACACGCGCTGTCCCGTGTGATATCGTATCATATCACACGGGTAAAGCTGGGTAAGAACCAATAAGATTGCAGGAACGTTCTCAAGTGTTTAAGAATCAGTCATAAGAAAGAAAGAAAGAATACAATATCTCTATGTTTGTCACTTTTAGACTAATTGTTTTCAACTCAACATGAAAAATGATCCAGGATCGTAGGGAATTTGATTGACAGTGACGTCAAACGCCCCAAAATCTCTTTTATCTCTGTCTCCAATTATACTTATGACTGATATCTTATTGCTGCCCATAAGTTGCCAAGTTTCAAGTACATATCTTACTTACAACAAGTACCAAAGCCACACAAACTCACTTTGGCTTATCTGTCTATGCCCATCTTAATTAATGCGTGCAGGCATCGATCTCCACCCAATTCCTGGTCAAAAAATTAAAGTGTTCAAATATCACCTCAGAGTAAATCAAATTATTTGTCTAGGCCAATGATCACAAATATGTCATTCGTTTCTCAATACTGAAGTGACTCCGATTTTTGTTAATATTAAATGGCAAATTGAATTTTAAAAAATGACATTGCTTCTGAGGAGCTTTGACTTTTAGCACTGCGATGGGAAGAAAGAAACCTGCCAGTTATGTTCCCCCCCCCCCCTCTCCGCCTTATGAGATTAACACATCTAGATCTCAACAACTCCTTGAATACAAAGGGAGTAACTCCGTTATTAGTGACACTGGTGGCCACCCTTACTTGGGAGTTCATATCACCAACAAGTTCATCTAAAAAATAATCACATTCAATAGACAACTTCAAAGGCAAACCCGGTATTTCGGATTTAATTCATCAAGAAACTTCTACTTCTGTCGGGCGATCACTAAGAAAGCTGCTTACGTTACAAATCTCTTGTCAGACCCCTATTGCATATTCACCTACAGTTTGTGATCCTACACCAAAGATATGCTCCACAAGATATAAATAATTCAAATCAAAGAGCAGCACGATGTGTTTATATAATGATCACACATCTCGCTCACCATATTCATTCACCAGCATGTTCAGATCTATTAAAGCCTTATATACCTTTTTTTTTTTAACCGATTTTTTGGGCATATTTGTAATACTTACACATGTTCCAACTTACATCTATGAGCAAACTGTCGAATTCGCCCTATTTGTAGTAAAACGGGATGATTTTCTGTTGGTCCGACATATTATTATAATTTTTCAGATTATGATAATATATCGGAACGATCGCAAATCTTAATCTCCTACAAAGCCAATTTGGTTACGCTCCCTCCACACATGTGGAGGGAGCATAACCAAACTGGATGCGTAGGAGACTAACTCTGAGGCCTAATCCAAAAAGTGCGAGATATTTCAGGCCTAAGATATTTCGAGTGATAGAGGTGAAGTTTATGATGTTGTTTCTTTGCAAATTTTCAATGTTTTTTGCGTCCAAATGTATTAGGAACTTTCATACAGGGTGTCCCAAAAAAAAGAGGCCCCACATTGCACCCTCTTTTTCTCCTATTTCTGAAAAGTTGATCAAATATATATTGGTATATAAAGAAACCTTAAATCGTTAGCTTTGATAAACCAAAACAATTATTTCAATCGGCTCATAACTTTTGAAGATATGTCCTTTTAAAGAAATGTATCCGTTTTTCACTCTGTCCACGGAGGAGGTTTGGCTACTTCAAAGATTGAAAAGTGCATATACCATGCATGAATATAAAACATTCCTCGATGATAACTTTATAAAATAACAACTTTATTTTAGGGAATGGGCTTTACAGGTGGGCTTATGGGTTATGGATTTTGTTAAGTGTCATTAATTTGGGCGAAATTGATGTGGGATGGGACTTCTTTTTCTATACTTGCAATTACTTATGTTTTTCTCGTTTCTTGCTTTCTGTTTATTGACAACATAAGTCATTTCTCTTTTTGGAATAAAAGGAAGCCCTGAAAAAGGCTGTTTAGTTTGTCTTTGGTTCTTTTGAAGTGAGTTTGCTGTGCTGCTCTGCCCTCTACCTGGTTGCCTCCATGACGAATACAGGTTTCAGCCCTAGTTCTCATTGCATTAATTGCGTTGCGTACCATCCTTGTGCGCCGGATACTTGCGAATGCAGCAGAAATACGGGGTTGCGAAGATGTTTGAAGCTAGCTGGTGATCCTCGCTTATAGTGAATGCTTTCCCAAGCCTAATGCTATTATCTATCCATGTCATTAACCGTGTGTTTCGTTTAAATCTTTGATGTAGCCAAACCCCATTCGTGGACAGAGTGAAAAACGGGTACATTTCTTAAAGAGGGCATATCTTCAAAAATTGTGAGCCGATTGAAAGAATTGTTTTGGTTTATTAAAGTTAACGATTTAAGGTTTCTTTACATACCAAAATATATTTGATCAACTTTTCAGAAATAGGAGAAAAGAGGGCGCAATGTGGGGCCTCTTTTTTGGGGGGACACCCTGTATAATGATTGCATATTATCATTTTGGGAAAAAGACAAGACAAATCTAAAAATTTAAAAAGATCGTACATTAAGGCTTTAAATGACACTCATTGGATAACAGATAGAGGACACCCAGATTGATCATTCTGCAACCAGCTCGTCTAGGTCAGGTCTGTATGGATGGCGGAAACCTTCAAAATACGCCTAAGAATACGCCTAAGAATACGCCTAACCTTAGACGTCTAAGATGCAATCTTAGACGTCTAAGATGCATTCTTAGGCGTCTAAGATGCAATCTTAGGCGTCTAAGAAATTCGCGGTAGACTTAAATCAACGAATCACAGGACCAGAAATCCCAAACAACCAATCATCTTAGGCGTATTCAATTATTGACCAATGAAATCTTAGACGCCTAAGATTTTACACGCCTAAGAATTCTTACACGTCTAAGATTGATATTTTAGTGATGGACGGTATCACCAATGTGATTTTCTCTGAGGACTTGCAGCAAAATTGATTAATTGGTTTGATTTTATTTTCGTTGGTTTGGTGTGCTGTTTTGGTGTGGCTAGTAGTAGTCAGGTATTAATGTTGATGAGCATGATGACGGCGACGACGACGACGACGATGATGATATGATGATGATGATGATGATGATGATGATGATGATGATGATGATGATGATGATGATGATGATGATGATGATGATGATGATTATGATGGTGATGATGATGAAAATTAATACACAAACAACAAAGAGGAACAAACATGCCTAGCATATATTTATATACCTCCATGATTCTATTTTTAACATAGAAAATTTGACCTCTTGTCTTCTTGCACTTTGCAGACTGAAATTATGCATATCTGATCTCTTCAATTATAAAAGACCTTGGCCCGGGGGCCTTGGCGAAAATATGTCACACGCTGTTCGAATTATAAAGACATAGTTGGTTGACCTTATAATGTGTGTGCAGTAATAACTTGACCTCTGAACGTATTGGATATAAACGCATCATACCCTACACCGTCAGGTTAACTTTCTTGTTGAATGGAGGTATCGAGGTCTCTTATCTGTGTATTTTGGCTCAGTCATAGCATACGTGTTAAGAAAAAACATACATGAAAAGTGAGCAGGGTGACACCATAGACACGTGGTCTTTGTTTAAACATTACAAGTAACATGAGTGGCAAACATTAATGTTTCATATTGCTTGTAACCCCTCCCCCAATCAATGTTGGAGCCAATACTAGTCCGTTCCTATCTCAGTATCAAAACAACATTGACTGGGTGGGTGCGGGGGGGTGAAAATTTCATACTAAATTTAATCCTCATCACTGCCATCATCATCACCACCACGACTCTAATAATCATCTGACATCATTTGTATTATCCATCATCATCATCATCATCATCATCATCATCATCATCATCATCATCATCATCATCATCATCATCATCATCATCAACAACAACAACAACAGCAACACCATCATCATCATAATCATCATCATCATTTGCACTATAGCCCCACCTGAATTGTCACAAATTGGCTGAAAAGAACAAACCAATGGGCCATTGTGCCGAATAAAGGTGGGAGAACATGTACCCTATCCCTCTCCCACCCCATCACCCCTTTCTCTTTGGGATTGACGCGGGTGGCTATGGAGAAAAAGGAGTTTATTAAAACACACCACCCAGCCATTGTTCGAAATATTCTCTAACGCACAGCGTCCGTTGTACGTTTTGATCGAATTTGCGATACCGTCCATCACTAGTCACGGTCAAATGGTCAATCTAAGACGTGTAAGAATTCTTAGGCGTGTAAAATCTTAGGCGTCTAAGATTTCATTGGTCAATAATTGAATACGCCTAAGATGATTGGTTGTTTGGGATTTCTAGTCCTGTGATTCGTTGATTTAAGTCTACCGCGAATTTCTTAGACGCCTAAGATTGCATCTTAGACGCCTAAGATTGCATCTTAGACGCCTAAGAATGCATCTTAGACGTCTAAGATTGCATCTTAGACGTCTAAGGTTAGGCGTATTCTTAGGCGTATTCTTAGGTGTATTTTGAAGGTTTCCGCCATCCATAGGTCTGCCTGCCTGAAAACTCATGCACCCCGTCCAACATCACGCACCTTCATCAAAACACATTTTCTATCATATACCCTAGCAAAGGTTTGATATATACCCCTCAAAAAAGTTTGGAAACTTTCAAAAACGGCTGTATATCAGAAATTTTTGAAATCTATCTCTATATTGTTTCATATCAGTGAAAACATTGCTCTTTCCTGTCAACAATGACACCTCATTTGTGACGATAACTTATTCCACGGCTGAGTAACTTTCTTTGAAAGACAGAGAGGTCTCAAAGAAAATGTGCCAAACTGACCATTGTCTGCGCTCATCTTATTGCTTTAAATTAGTGAGTTAATTGGTTGGAGTACATAATTTTGAATGAAAAGTGCAAGGATGGAATAAACAGTTCTACATGTGGATTCAAATGGATCAACCCATGTCAATCTCTCTTGAGGTCACTTCTTCATAGTGGTCATTTGCAAGAATGTTCTAATCAACCATTGTTCGATTATCAGATCGGTAAAGGCTCGAGCTATTGGTCAGCTTGAGGCAACCTCAGAATCAAGTTGCGGTTAACTTTTGGCGTTTCCCGCAGTATGATATTCTTCTGTCGTCAGACCGGAGATGTCAAAGACAGACCCAGAAGTGGTCGCCCAAGAAAAACGGCTGCAGAAGACCGGTACATCAGGCTGGTAGCACTTTGAAACCGTTTTTAATGAAACAATGTGATATTGATTCCTTATTCATGTTTACTGGTGTAAATGGCTGAGACAAGATTCTCAGGTAAATGGCGCGGACAATGGCAGATTTGGCACATTTTGTTTGAGACCTCCTTGTCTTTCAAAGACAGTTACTCAACCATGGAATAAGTTATGGTCACAAATTTGGTGTCATTTTTGACAAGAAAGAACAATGTTTGTATTGATATGAAACAATATGGAAATAGATTTCAAATATTTCTGATATAAAACCGTTTTGGACAGTTTCCAAACTTTTTTGAGGAGTTTTATATTCATTTTCTCACATAAAGTGTCTGATTGCAACCTATTACCAGAACACATAACCAACATCGTATCTATACCTCAATTCAAGCAAGCTGTAAGCACCATTATACCAGAATGTCACGTAAGTCACGTATTTACAACAATATTTTCTACATATATATTAAAGTATACAATTTGTAACTTAGTGAATTCAGAATATGACACTTTCAATTCGAAATCCCTTGATTAATCGTAAGAGTAAATAACGATGTCTGATGAAAGTGTGTCAATTCCTACTAAACATTTAATTAAACTTTCAAAGCAAATTTGCAATGATATGCATGAGTTGCATTAAGAAATCAACGCCGTGAGGAATATAATTGAACTAAAACATGAATATCAACTATTCTCAATATTTGTGTATTTCACTACTCATCACAAAATACATATTGATATCTTTTATAATAATATTTATCATTGCAATATTAGATATTTAGATATAAATATTTGAATCTGACAACGGAAATGCATTATTTAATCCCTGTTTTAATACAAATATTCATGGCATTGTTATTCGAGTATAATATGGTTATACAATATATATTATTATAAAACGAATAATAAGTTCAGATCTAAAGACTCCAACCAGCCGAGTAATGGCATGAATTCATTCGCCCATTACTAGGTCTCATTTGGACCAAATTGGTGTGCCCAAATTGGTGAAAAGCCACTTAAAATCGATCTTATATTGTAAACTTTCATCATTATTGTGTCATACAGTGTGTTTATAGTGGGAGCAGATTTACGGTACATTGGCGTATAATTTATATCCGACCCGAAATTATCCGGAAACTTGAACAGGCTGTTTATCACACGGCACAATATTTACACATACCCAGTGTGACCTTGGGGTTTGAATGTACGGTAAGTAAGGTTAATTGGTACAAGCACATGATTTGTGCGGTAACTGTGTCTCACTATAAACAGCAAGAGTTTCGGTATATACACACGAATCCGACGAGCCAAGTGATGGTCAGGATTAAGTCGGCATAGCTGGAGGCCATCGGCGCCAAACTAGCTTAGTTCGATTGGATTGCGAGCGCATCGGAACGCGTAGCACTCGTGCCGCATCACGAGAGCGGTAAACGTTGCACGCCTATGATACTGGCGTCGCGTAAAATGGATGGATGACTCCAGCTATGGCCGCCAGTGAGGTGTAGGAATGTGGCTCGTCGGATTCGTCTACAGGCTACAAAAGACTATCGTATACGATGTACTCGAAATTCGTATTATTCACTATAAACACGCTGTACGTGTAACACGAGTGATGGAATGATAAAATCCCCGCCAAGGCTGCACTAGTTCACATTCCAAGTGGGATGGAACCCAGCAATGTCTTCCATTGAGGTGTAGGAATGCGTGAAATTGGATTCGTCTGTAAGTCAAGCTCTATCTAAGTAGTTCATATAACCACATAAGTTATTTTAGAAAACATAATAATTATACCAAGTTGTATGCTGGGTAAATAAATAGAACGAGGCTCTGGGAACAATCTGGTCAGACCTTTATAACAGTAGGAATGTTTATCTAACAACATTTGAAAGCTAGAGAATTGACAAAGGACAATACCGACATGTTTATTATTGTAAAGCATTTGTCCAAAAGCCTTCTTGACATTTGTTTGAATACGTGTACGTCGCTTACACTGCACGCGTACACTTACCCGGGCTGAATGCCCGGGCTGTCAGCCCGGGCTGAATATACGAGCAAGTTAGTTAATGAAGTTGTAACAGGAGGAACAGTTTTTTTTGATAAAGCCACAGTTTGCCATTATTCATTGATCTTTTTAGATATGCAGACATTTCGTGCTATTTGAAAATAAGATGATTCTTAACTATAATTGAGAGGGAGCAAAATAGGCAGATACGAACTAGATTGATCCAGTGATAGTATGTACATTAAGCTCTTACGTGCCACTAGGAATACACACCTCTGATAATTTTACTCATATTATATGTAGCCTTTCATCATGTAGTTCACAGCATCTTGCGAATGGTAGTGAGCTTTGGCAAAAATTGTATTGATCAATTCAGAGCGAGTGTGTAGAAGACTTCAAATATCACAGATATACTTTTGTAGGTCCTGTAGTTCTTTAGTTATGTTGTAAAGAGGGCTGAAACAACAATACTTTGTAAAAGGTACATAACTCACAACAATAAATCAAGCAGATTTTCAAAGTATATGATTTGTAGAATGGACTTTTCCAAAACATCAAAGTGTTATTTTTCAATAATATATTGATTTAGATAATGAAAATCGCTTTCCAAAGGCTTTCCAATTCATATAAATTTCCCAGATTTAGACAAAAAGTGTCATGTCAAAAGAATATAAGAATGATACATTAATTGACACGAGCGACATCTAAATAGTATGTATCCTGAATTGATTTAGCCTGGAGGTACTAGGTGATATTATAATTTGCTATTTGCCATTCATATCCGTCCAACAGGAGATTCCATGGGGACGGAAATCAAGCTAAACTAGATACCATCCTCAAAGGGTTGACTGCCAAGAAAAGCAAATTGTTTCATGAAAAATGCTTGACGTGAATATTAGAGTTGCCAGAGTGTTCATAAAACGTTGTGCGTGTAATGGGTGTGGATGCTTACCTTCTTCCATGGTTTACTGTAGCACATAAGGCCATGACGGTTTGCTTCCATTTGTCTGTCTGTTGCACACAACCTGACTTCATTTCATGCCTTTCTTCCATTCTCTCCAGTTCCGCTGTTCTTCTCCAATTTATTTTTTGTTTCCAACCTCTTGGGAGCACGGTGGCCGAGCGGAACGGGCTACGACTCATAATCGGAAGGTTGCGGGTTCGAGCCCCGGCGACGCCATCGTGTTGTGCCCTTGAGTAAGGCACTTTATCTTGATTACTCCTCTCCACCCAGATGTGAAATGGGGAGCTGTTATGAATACTGTCCATTGAGCGCCGCCCAAAGGTATGAGCATGCCTTGGGCATTGTACGGCAGCTGACATATTCTAACGACGGTGGAATAAACGTAAAGCGCTTTGTTACATGTTCACATGTGAAAGGCGCTGTATAAATACCAACATTTATTTTTATTTATTTATTTTCCTACAGGTTATTACGTCAAAGCGGTCTTGCAATGATGCTTCATGCTGCTTTCACAGGACATGAACAATCCAATTGTACCGTACGTTCTACGCTTGATTTCATGACTTTAATATCCGTGATATTTCAGATTGTAGCTCTTCAATGCCAATGATATTTGGCCACAAGATTTGTGATTCTCTTTTGAAGCACTGGTCTTGAAATTAATCAAATTTTTCTTCCTCACGTATATTGTTAATGCTTCCCAACCATATTGAAGTACAGGTATCACTATATCTGAATATTTTGTTCAATTATACACTCATAGAAATGACTTGTTCGCCTTGTTGGCGCAATTCAAAAGGAGTAAGTTTGGACAACTGAAAAATAGTGTAAAAGTTGCCAAAACAAAATTCATTTTAGTTATCCGAACTTTAAAAATGCTGAAAAAGCTCAAAAGTTCCGTCAACTAATCAACTTTGTTGGCATTACTTAAAAGTTGATGTAAGTCGTTGCGTCAACTTTTTAAGTAATGCCAACTTCTGAATTCAAGTTCAGGGAACTTATAAAATAAACAAGGTTCAAAGAACCAATTAGTTGAGTTATTGTAACTCAACATGTAAGTTGATGTAACTCGTTCATATTAAGTTACTGGTACTTATTGTTTTGAGTTATTCCAATTTGGTACTTTGTTACTTAAATCACGTAATTGGACCATTTTCTGCACAATTAGCAGTATTCAAATATTTATTTTTGTAATCAGTGCAAAATTTTGTATACTATAGCACACCTCTAGAAAATTATGCTAACCTAGGCCAGTTTCATTTTCTGAGACAACTCAATAAAGTAAGTGCAAATGAGTGCGACCAATATAATGATATCGAGTCAGCGTTACTCAAAATTGTACGCGTTGGCATTACTCGGAAAGTTGACGCAACAACTTACATCAACTTACTGAGTAATGCCAACGAACAATTTCTATGAGTGTACACACAATGGCCAAAGGTATTGTAACATTGTTAAAAAAAGAAGAGTTTGGCAAACAGAAAGATGAAATTTCATCCAAAATCCTGTCAAAATCCCGTTACGCAATAGATGGCAATATTTTCGCATGACAAAAGTAAGATCAGGCTAATCCAAAGGATGGTATCACCTTTGGTGACATCATGGGCGTATTCCAGTACTTACAATGGCGGAATAATGTAAATTCGTTAAAATACAGAGACGAAGAAAAAATGTTCAGATGCCTTTACAATGATCAGTTAATGATTTAATTTTGTTCCTCTAAGCTAAGGTAGTAGGAAACTGATTACGGAAGAAGGTTGCAGGAAAGTGGACAACAATAACGGTCAAAGATGGCCAACATATTTAAGGGTTTGGGACTCGGGACTTTCAATTGCAATAATAAGGTCACGTAACCTTTCCATGAGGAACATAATGATTTAAACACAGGACAATGTGTTTGGTGTGATACAAGGTCATCTGGTGCCCAATAGGGTAGCCACAGGACTTTCTTTTTTTCTGAGTCCCAAGTCCTTAAAGATTTTGTTTTCTAAGGCTGGTAATTTCTTTCACCTAACACAACCATGACTCATTTTCTCACCACCATTTCACACATACCTGGCAGAAATCAATTAATCAATTTGGTGAGCATAATAAATGCATTTTGTTGACTAAAATTTCCACTTCACTGTGTTCAAACGAATTTCTGCTCTTGTAAATGCTGGAATACGCGCGTGATATCGCCATATGTAAGACCGGGATGTATTAAGACCTATTCTATTGATTAACCTTATCTTACTTATTTTATGCAAAGCATTTTTGCTATCTAGTACGTAATGTGAAATTGGGAGGATATTGGATGAATATTCAACTTTTTCCAGCGAATAATGTTTTGGCCGGTGTGTGTATTTCAATATTCAAGACACATTTGTATAATTCTTTCTAATAATTGTTCTGTTACTCTGTATGTATTTTGCTTGTGTATTTATTTTAGCCTTTTGCCACCTTCAATATGTGTATAGCGCTACGCTCTTTTAAGAGCGTGTAGCAGCACTTGAAAAGGAAACCATATATTGTGTGGATATGGTGCACTGCCGTAGCGGTAAAGAGTGCATGTAAAAACACCCACACCCACACACATACACCCACCCCCACACCACCCCGAACCCACATGTAGAAAGATCATTGATGGGGTTTCAAATTGATGAATCAAGTGAATATTGAGCGGTTTATTTAGTGCAGTGACGGCTGAGTTGCTGTATCCCCTCTAGGTACATTCTAACATGCAGGATGCAGTTAGCAGCCCAGCTAGGTGGATATAATGGTTTAAAGAGATGTAATGATTCAAAATATATGCCAGAGTAAGAAAAGAGAAGATGAC
Organism: Amphiura filiformis; assembly: GCF_039555335.1. Taxonomy (NCBI): domain Eukaryota; kingdom Metazoa; phylum Echinodermata; class Ophiuroidea; order Amphilepidida; family Amphiuridae; genus Amphiura; species Amphiura filiformis. The sequence continues at coordinate 32,804,545 of NC_092630.1, read as the reverse complement.
AGTATGTTGGCAAGGGTTGCTGTGTTATCCTTTTTGCTCTGTTATTTCCCTTTAGTTCAACAGTTCTATTTAATCAGACATAATGAGGTAAAATATCATTTTTGTTTATATCCTTCTGATATCAAATAATTTTGATTTTTTGAAATTCGCAATGTAAAACACATTTTATGGCAAATGATTAAAAATTGATATTTTTGATATTTAACAGTACTCGAAGTAAACTGATGATTTATACTTAAAGTGTATGTAGGTGGATGAAAAGCCGACGATCAATTGAAGATATGGATTTTTTCCCAAAACACCAAAAAAAAATTAGGTCTTTTTTGATTTGATATCAGAAAGACATTCTTCGTATTCAGAATGCAATTCGATATGTCTGATGTGCTCTCATGTCCCACAAAAAATACTGTCGAAACGCTCAAAACGCTCATTCCAGATCCCTTAAGTCTTTGCTATTCTAAATGTGTATACATTTATATAATTTAGCAGTTATGAAGCCCAAAAGTTTCCGTAATTCCAGGGTTAAGACAAAAAACTCTCTGGTCAAATGGGAAAAAACCTGCCAGTTATGTCCAACTCCTTTTTTATGAGACTATAATGAAAGACAGATATAAAAAAAAATTATCGCGTCTGATGTCACTGTCAATAACGATCCTTGATTGGTTTACACATAGCGCGTAAAAGGAAGGCCGATTTATCTGGTGCCGATCGGAGAAAATGAATAGCAGAAAATGGCGAAAAATTACGCACTTTTACAAGGCAAAAAGCAACTTTTCTTGGCATTGTTGACATGGTGCCTTCGCGAAAGAAGGTTTCCTACTATAAACACCTAACTTTTGAGATGGTATAGTTAGAAGGTACAAAATTAACAATAAGTCGCGGCGCCCGTTTATACCGCCGCGTTCAGCAAGTCATCATCACGACACTTGTAAACAAACCGTGCTCGAGTTTGATTGACAGATGACGTCAGACGCGATAAATTCTTTTTATCTCTGGCTTTCATTATATTACATTATAGATCTCAAAAACTCCTTTTAGTGAGTAACTCCGTTTTTAGTGAAACGGATGGCCACATTTACTTGGGAGTTCATAAACCACAACAAAGTCATATCACATTCAACATATAATTAAAACCAAACGAGTCTCTCAGATTCTTCAGGAAACTTCTAAGGAAGCGGCTTACAAATCTCTTGTCAGACCCTGTTGCATATTCATTGAAAGTTTGGGGTCCCTATACCAGAGATAGGTCCAACCAGATAGATTCAGAAAAGAGCAGCACGAGGTGTTTGTATAATGATTAGAGGTTAATGCTTTTGGAACTGAGGATATTCTGAGGTTCAAAAGCAAAATGATTTTTCATAATGCCCGACATATTACCGATGCAACGTTATTCACCTGGGAACCAAGGGAGAACAGTGCCAGTACATTGATTAGTCACCCCAGGTTAAATAATTAATTGAAAAATAAATAAATAATTACCTCATACATAACCGTCACTTTCATCTCTTCACTTTACAAAATAACACACAATTTTCCTCAAAAATAAACAATTTTTACGTTTTGCCTTTCCAAAAATCGATCAGGCTAAAACATGACGACCAATAACAGAAGTGCGAATCACAATCTGTGCAAATATGATAGCGCGCAATCCAAATACGGCAGCCAGAGCTCTCGCTCACCAGGTCCAGTCACCAACATGCTGAAATCTATTGAATGGCACTCATTGGCCAACATACGGGACACTCCCATATTCTGCAACAAGCTCGTGTAAGGCAGGTGGCTCTAACAGCCGGAAAACCCAGGCAGCCCGTCCAACATCAGGCACCTTCTTCAAAACACCTATCCTAACATATCCCCCAGCAAAGATTGCATGAGATATTCATTTTCCCACGTACAGTTTCTGATTGCAACCAATTATCAGAACACATAACCAACATCGTATCTATACCTCAATTCAAGCAAGCCGTAAGCACCATTATACCAGAATGTCAAGACTAAAAAGCATACTATAATGTGGTAGTTCTTTGTACGTAAGTCACGTATTTAAAAGTAATATTTTCACTTATATAATAAAGTATAAAATTTGTAACTTAGTGAATTCTGAATATGACACTTTCAATTCGAAATCGCTCGATTAATCGTCAGAGTAAATAACGCTGTCAAGAGAAGTGTCTCAATTTGCACTAAACATTCAATTAAACTTTCAATGCAAATTTGCAATGATATGCATGATTTGTATTAAGAAACCAATGCCGTGAGGAATATAATTAAACTAAAACATAAAAATATTTTGGTATTCAACTAGTCATCATAACATACATATTGATAGATTTGTATAATAATATCATATCGAGTGTGTAGAAGAATTCCAATATCACAGATATTTCTTGAGTTATGGTTCTTGAGTTATGTTGTAAAGTAAAGAGGGCTGAAACATCAACACTTTTGTAAAACGTACATAACTCATTAACAACTATAAATCAAGCAACTTTTCCAAAGTGTTATTTTTCAATAAAAAAGTGATTTAGATAATGAAAATCGATTTTTTTTTACTGCTTCGATCAACAATACCTAGTCTACCGTTAAGTCAAACAATGGGGTGACCGCCTTTGGCTATTGGCCTTATGAACACTCACCCTTCTGTTTAAACTTTCATCATTCTTTTGTCTACGTGTGACACGGTTGATGGAATACAGTTTGAAATTCCCACCAAGGCTGCATCATTTCAAATTCCAGGTGGGATGGATCCCAGCAATGTCTGCCATTGAGGTGTAGGAATGCGTGAAATTGGATTCGTCTGTAAGTCAAGCTCTATGTAAGGTAGTTCATAACCAAATCAATTCCTTTAGAAAACATATACCAAGCTGTATGTATTCCATCAGCTTAGTAAGTAAATAGAACGCGGATCCGGGAACAAGCTGATCAGACCTTTGTAACAGGAGGCATGTTTATCTAACAACATTTGAAAGCAAGAGAAATGACAAAGGACAATACCGACATGTTTATTATTGTAAAGTATTTGTCCAAAAGCCTTCTTGACATTTGTTTGAATACGTATACGTCGATCACACTGCACGCGTACAACTTAATACCTCGGCCGAATGATCGAGCTGAATATAGAGCAAGTTAGTTAATGAACCGGAGGAGGAGGAGGAACAGATTTACCTGGTAAAGGCACAGTTTGCAATATACTGATTGATCTTTTTACACATGCGGACATTTTGTGATATTATATTTTTAAAAGATATTTCTTAACCATTTTTAAGGAATCGGATAGCAACGTTTGCACAGTATTTTTGTGGGACCTGAGATCACATCAGGCACATCAATTTGCATTCTGAATATGAGGAATGTCCTTCTGATATCAAATACTTTTTTGAAATTCGCGATATAATACAAATTTTGTGCCAAATTATTGAAAATTTAATTGAAGATATACATTCCTCGTATTCAGAACGCAATTTCATGTGTCTGATGTGCTCTCATATCCCTCAAAAATACTGTGCAAACGTTGCTATCCTATTCCATTATGGAGGGGGAGCAAAATTAGAATATTGGGTGGATGAAGGCATATATGTACAAGATCGATCCAATGATATAGTAGCTGAAAGTATGTACATTAAGCCCTTACATGCCACTGGGAATGAATACACACCTCTTATAATTATGCTCATATACAGTCTGCAAAACAATTAAGGTACCAGTAGGTTTTTCCCCCTGTATATCCTAACAAAGGTAGATATGTCAAAATTAAAACCAGAAGCCAATAGCTGCATCTTTTACCTCGGATTCATTCATTAAAATCGGTCAAGAAATAGAGCCACAATGATCCAAAATCCAATGAAAAAGCAAATTCAAACGTTGCAGTTTTACTCTATTGCATGCCCTATTGATTTGTACACAAAGCGTTCTCGAACAAGAGAGGTAGCGCCGTGCTTTCCATTGATTAGAACATGAAAGTGCAATTTTTGATTTCGTTACTTCCTTGGGTTTTAGATCACCAGCAAGTGAGGTCTTAAATCGGAGCTAAAGGGTTTAGGTATTGGCTGCTAGTTTTAATTTTGACATATTTATCTTTGTTTTATAATACTTTGACAGCTTAACTATAACATTTATATAGAGTATAATCACAATAATCATCATTTCTAGGTTATATCTTTTCAATTCATATAAATTTCTCAGGTTCAGACAATAAGTGTCATTTCAAAAGAATATCAAGAAAGATACATTAATTGACATGAGCGACATCTAGTGGTATATATCCTGAGATTGATTTAGCCTGGAGGTACTTGGTAATATTGAAATTTGCTGTTTGCATTCATATCCGGGCAACTGAAGATTCCTCGGAGACGGAAAGCAAACTGAATTAGATACGTTACTTGAATGGATAAATGACAGGGCGGATTGACTGCTAAGATATATGTTTCATGAGAAATACTTTTGCAAAATGTTCATAAAACCGTGTGTGTGAAATGGGTGTGGTGGGGGCTTTCCTATCGTCTTTGTACCCTGTAGCACACAAGGCCGTCACGCTTTGCTTCCATTCTTGTCTGTCTGTTGCACCCAACTTGGCTTTATTTCATGCCTTTTGGTTTTTTCTCTACTTCCGGTGTTTTTGGTGTTTCTTTACTGGCCAAAGATATTGCAACATCGCTATAAAAGAAGAATTTGACAACTTGTAAGATGAAACTTCATCCAAAATCCTGTCAAAACAACATTACATAATACTTGGCAATGTTCAGTTTGCATGACATAGTAAAATCAGGTTAATCTACAGGATGGAGGATGTCACCATACCTTTACAATGATCGCCAACAGAAAAAGATGGCCGACGTCAGGGTTGGGGACTCAGGTCTTTCAATTGCAATTATTAATAAGGTCAGGTGACCTATCCATAAAGTACATAATGCCATTTAAACTCATTTTTTGTGTGATTCAATGTCATCTAGCATTTCTAGTGCCCTAGCCACGGAATTTTTAGTCCTGTATATTTCATCGGAATGGGATTCACATTGTTTAACTTCTGATTTATTCATGGCATTGTTATTTGGGCATAAATTCATCACATAGAATCATGTTGAAAATGTTGTTTACATCATGTGCGGAACATACCATTGGATATAGAATTGATCATACATATCGGTGACACCTGTTGCGGTCAATCAACTTGGGAGGGGGACATTTTATCTTCGGCTGAAATGCATTAGCAATCAATCTTTTGTGAATAGATCATTCCATGAGCCGTTAGGTATTCTAAGAATTACAACTCTAACTTTCTATATAGTTCATAACCAAATCAATCCGTTAAAAAACATTATTAAGTTGTCAGCCAAGTAGGCTATATAAATATTACGAGACAAAAAAACAAGCTATATAACCTGTGTAATATGAGGCATGTTTATCTGACAACATTTGAAAGCTAGAGAATTGTCAAAGGACAATACCGACATGATTATTCTTTATGGCCAAAATCCTCCCTGACATTTGGTTGAATAATATACATCGATAACACTGCGCGCGTATACAAGTTTATAACTCTGAATGCCTAGACTGAATGCAGAGCTAGTAATGAAGAGGAGGGATAGGTTTACTTGATAAAGCCACAGTTTGCAATATATTCATTGATCTTACTACACCTGCGGACATTTCATGCTATTTGATAATAAGGCTAGTCTTAACCATGTTAACTGAGGAGGAGCAACATTAGAATCTTGAATGGATGAATGGAGATATGTACAAGATTGATCGGCATTTCTTTATACGGCGAGTATATTGACCCCGTTTCATTCATGATGTCATTATGTGACAAAACTGAGAGAAATGTTACTGTGTTGTTATTTAATCTTTTATATGACAGATCTAGAGTAGGAAGCAGTACTATTTCGGTCAATTATGATTTCGCTTTATTTGATATGATATGATATGATATGATATGATATGATATGATATGATATGATATGATATGATATAATGTGATGTGATAAGATATGATATGATAATATCACAGAATAATTGTCAAAACCCACAGCAGAATAATTCTGAACAGAGCACAGACAACCACCTGCGTACCAATGTGAAAAACGACACCCACATAAACGCACTTTCCTTTTCCATTCCTGTGCCATCCACATTATTACAACGAGAGCTTAAATACCAATGTCTGAAGAAACTTTCATATAATCTTGTTTTCCTTACGAAAGTTTTACTTCAACAGCTGTACGAGCTCACAAACAGAAGTTCTGTATTTCCTGGTAAACCTTCATAATTACAGATATTTCCCATATAACAAATAACGCTCGATAGAGAACCTGTTAATCCATTATTGATACGCCTGAAAATCAGAATATTTTGCGTCACACTGCCTAGAGCGTACAATGATAATATGAGCACGAGGAAGGAAGAAATCACAGGCCCCTTTGTCTGCAATACATTGACAGACGGGCCTCTTGCAAGTAAATCAACATTAATATAATATGCCTTGATGAAAAGAACACACGAATCTGTGGAATATGTGGTTGACATAAGGTGTCAAAACCTATTCTGCTTACTCTCACACTAGAACATTTGCCGGGAACATTTTTCTTTCAAGCATGCTCTTCATGATGAAATACTAAAATATAAAAGACCCACTATCGTGTAGTCCATATAAATTGATTCTAAAGATAACACGCTGCTCTAGTTTCAATAGATTATCCGTATGAGGTACGTTTTGAGGGGAAACCCAGTTTGGTTGTCCTACTAAAAACAAAACATAAAAGATTGACTCAGGAATAAGAATTTTAACTTCTTATTTGAAGCAAATGTCATGGTAAAAGTCAGTCATTGAAGTAACTTACTTCATTTAATCATTTACTTCAGTACAAAGTAAGTTTGTCCCAGCAGACATTCACTTTCTTGCCACATTACAGGTTGAATAGGAAGCATGTGGTATTTTCCCTAAAGCGATGCCGAGTTTTACCTAAAAGTTAAATTTCCATTCCACAAATGAAAAGGAATCTAAAAATGACTGTGTAACGAACAAACGAGGGCGATGTAACCTCATTATTAGTGGAGAGAGTTTTACAAAGGGATTGTTCTGATTTGTCAGCGTAATCCACGTAAGTGTACTTCAGTTCACTCTTTGTTAAACTCTTATATTCAAAATTTAAATAATAATAATAAATAATGAATTTAACCACTTTTACTTCACAATGTATTGTAATTAATTAATTAATTAATTAATTAATTAAGTGATGAACCATTGTGTCCCTTCTTGCGTTTGTTCTTGCGATAAAGATGGAATTTAATCAGCCCTGTGATTTAATGAAACGTGACAAGTGTCAGAAAACTCTAAGCCAAACTAAAAAAGCTCAAAACCAGAGGTACAACTCAAAAACTCAAAATTAAAAGTAACTCCATTGTGGATACTTCCAAGACTACCAATAATTATGACAATGAATATGGCGTGTCAAAAGTGATGTGTTCATTGAGTGTTTGGTAGCAATTGCATTTGGTATTGTAAGCATAAAATGGGCAAGATATTTCAACAATTTAGGCTCAAATAAGGAGATCTGTTTTTCCCTAATAAGGTACAATACGGTCGTGTCTAGCAACATGTTTCTGAAATGCATACAACCATTCATGATTTGGGATACAGTATCAGCCGGGTTATTATATACAAATGCGACACGCCTTTAGGTACGTATTTGGGATAGTATTTATGTTGGAGAGAATATTACACTTTACAAGTTGTATGCGTTATTAAACGAACAAGTTTATCATTCAAAGCAAGATTTAATAAAACATTGAAGGCAAACCCTTATCGCAATTAGTTCTAAATATTCTACATGAGATTCCAGATTCCTAAGCATGTGTATGCGTTTAACATGTTTAATGACATGAGTCAGTTTGAGGTGGGTGGAAAGAGCAGTAACTAACTATAATTAAAATTGAATCTCTTTTCAGGTTTAATATTAATCAATCGCCATTACTATGGCTCACTACTATTTGTATTAAACATGTTAAATGAGACAATCGGTATGAAACCTTTTAGATGGAAAGTGGGTCACAGTGCTTGAATCAAGTTAGGAACAGCATGTGATAGAACCATGTTTATGTTTTAAATACTGTTGAAGAAAATACCTGTCATGTCAATTTTAAGCCTCCAGTCAATGCCGTGACAGAGAGGAACAAACTGACTGTATACATCCACTTCTGAGCATGTTCTTACTGGATGAGCTTGTTGATTTTAATTCCTTCTCAGTAGTTGGCCTTCTTTCCATATTCCTTACCCGGTTCTCCTTGTTGTGTTACAGCTGCAGAGTGCACTTGACAACAGCGCCACATGATCTACGTCGTGTACGAGTTTCAATAGACCTTCCTTGGCTTCCAGTTAAGGGCAGTGTTCTTTTCAAAACACTTGCTTATGTCATTGTTATTTTGCTATAATTTAACCTTGTTATATCAATGAACTTCTTTAACGATAACATAATGAGGATAAATAATAAAAAACACTTCTTGTGGAGAACAGGATCATGGATGCTAAGATCATGTTGAGGGATATCCTTCTCATCTGCACCACCTCATCTTTGGAGCCAAATGTAATAAGATTAGTGGGTAAAAGAAGACAAAGTTGATGCAAGTTACAAAGCATGCACCCAGAGTAGATTTCAATAGTACTCTATATGATACACTATTTAATTTGTTTGCATCTCATTGCTTTGCTTAATCGGGAAGCCGTTTGCTCGTATAGTTCTACTGCGGTTATACAAAGCAGTAGCTCGCTGACTGAATATGTCCAGAGTCACATTACGGGTTCGGCTCCAAGAGATCCACATCTCCTTTACCTGGCATTCATTATAAAGCGTTTGATCTTTACGCCCTCCAGAATTTACCAGATTTTGGTCACAAACATTTGGCCACAAGCGGACCGAACGCTGTATCCAAAACTATTGGTTGACTATATACAGTCAATACACGTATAAACGGATACACGTACTTATAAACGCACATTTAAACGCACTTTCCGCGTGCCGCATATTGAACATCGCAATCTCTCTGCTACTTGATTGGCCGTCCACCCAACTCAGCATCATTCGTTTTTTCCATGATGGGATGATGAGTACTTTCCAGTTCGGCGCTCAATGTTGGTGTTTGGAGTGGAGTAAAGCAAGGCTGCGTACTCGCACCTACACTGTTTGACATTTTCAGAGGGAGTGTACTTTCACTCACGATCTGACGGTATTCCACGACTTGAGTCTTCTACAGGCTGACGGTTAGGTTGAAGAGGTTGCAGGCTAGGGCTATCTGAGTTTTTTTTTTTATCAAAAGTAAGATGTGATTTATAATGATTTGATACATAAATTAAAAAAATACATGGAATCAAATATATCTATTATGAATGTTTGATGTTACTTAGCCAGCAGCCATCTTCTTGTTGCTGATTTTAGAGTTCTGATGTCAATCTTCTTGATGTATATCCTGATTTACTTGTCCTTCGAAGATCGCTGTTCAGCGAAGTCCACTGAAGACTTTTATATCCTTCGTGTAAATATCTCGCACAGTTGACTATTTCGAAATGGTGCTCTTTTCACATTTCACACAATTTCTAATGGAAAACAGGCCTGCGTTGCAGTTTCCAATTACATTGACATATGTGTTGTTTCATAAACCAGGCTTCAGCAAGTCGGCAGAAGAATATATATTCCTTCTTGGAAGAGGTACGCACTTTGACGTATTCTATATTTTCTCCGATATTATTGGCTAGTAGTACCTTGACTACATAAAATATTTCTGGTTCGCAATTTCCTTTCTTTGAAGGAAATGGACTGTAAGCACACTATTACTAGCCCACAACAACACTGTCCTGTGTAGAATTGTCTTTACATTTGCTTATATCAAACATCAGAAAAATCCCCTTATATTAATAGCCAATTACTATTTTCACAATATATGCAATCTGGGAATTCTCAAGAATAATTATAAACATTGACCTTTCACATTATATCACTTCTTGTGGGTTTTCCCAAAATGACTTCATGTCCCCTTTACAATCTTGGGATTCCCCAACCATTATAGTCCTGACTTTGTTTGCAGTGATTACATCACAAAAGGGGTTTCCCAAAATAATATTATTATACATCAAATCTTGCAAAGGGGGTTTCCCATCTCTCATGAAAGGAACTTTATATTGTAAACAAAGATAAATAACCAAATTAAGTTACTCAGGGCACATCGCAATACTAAAACGAAAGAGCCCAATAATTGTGCTACTTGCACTTGATTCACTATTTTAACGCGCTAATGACAGTGTGAATGTTGGCAATTACTGCGCAAATTAAACCTCAGTACGCAATACCGAAATCTTGCCTGTAATTAAAGTTTTTATATCTTTCGCATTGCCGTTCAGTGATATTTATCTGCTAGCCTATCATCTACAGATATGCTTTCCTCTTCTGAAATTGCGATATGGCACCATGATATGGCAATTCATAGTCATATCCGCTTGATGTCAAGATGCTAAATGAAGTAGACATTCACTGAGTTCACTCGTTTTTCCTCGTCACTTTTCCTGACAACGGAAACCAGTATTAAATCACCGTCTGCCGGTCCCTCAATTACTATAAGAAGATATTCCCGACCTAATCTCAACCAATAACGATCCTACTGAACAAAAGGCCTGGTATCTGCGAATAGGTAAAACTATATTTGTAGGTTACCGAGACACTTGAGAGATCCACTCCTACCATTGCTGCAGGTCCTTCTTCTTTCTTAAGTTTCTTCATCTTCGCGTATAGCAACAAATGTTTTAAAACACCATTTGTCATTGAAATCATTTACGATGTACTTCAAATAAATTTCAAGTTATAGTAAAAGTTAATTTCTAATGAATTGTACGTCTTTGTTCTAGACAAAGGTTAAAATGGGCTTAATAATATTAATACACAGATGAGGCTGGCAACGTTGAATGGTCTGATGGCTTTTTTTTAAAGAATTCTGTATCGCATTATTAATGGTAAGGTGTAAATCAACAGGGATATTCCCAAACTGAATAATCTGTGTAGTTTTTAAGATAAATCTAATTTCATATTACCATATAAATATCATATAAACATATTACACGTTAAAAGCAATCAATAAGCAGACATGTGTTTATAATAGCGCACTCAATACATCTAAATTTGAATTAAAATGCTTACCAGTGAAGCCCGGTTACTAACATCATCACGCATTGTTATTAATGTTGTCTCAATTCGATTTTTTTTGGATCATTAATGTGAACATGGTGAATGTCTTCTGTGGACAGGAAAGTGAAATTTGCTTACAAAGAAAGTAATGTTTGATTCGAATAATTTGTTTTGACTTGGACGACAAGGCTAAAAACGATTTACGTGTCTGTCAATACACTTATGGATAGCCATACATGCTAGGCTCACAACAATGTCGCCTTAAAACATGTTGGTGTAAGTCAAAATATTACTACAAATTAACGCAATAGTGGCTGTAGTTGATCACATCATAGTGCGACGGCATCTCAGTTTATGTGAATAGTTTTCCGTCATATCATAATAATCTCTGGTATCACATTACGATCCCAGAAAGCGGCGGCAAAAGATACCATCATTCTTATTAACATACATCGTTGAAGAGATCCATAAATGGATGAAGAACAATAATCTTCAACTCAATGACAATAAAACTTAATTCATCTTACTAGGTTCACAACAAATGCCCAATAAGGCTACTGATTTGCCAATCCGGATTGGTGATTCTAACATATTATCCAGTCAAATAGTGTAGGTGTCATCTTATGCTTCCTCTGTTGTTAAGTCATCCTCGTTCTAGATTTGAAACTTTAGTGAGATAAGAAATACCTCACTCACCAGGCTAGATTATTATTATTATCTGTTCTAATCCAAGTTCAAGTTTCCTCAAGGAATAGCTGGAATAGATAGTTTACTCTTTCATAACATCCGGGTTGGACATAAGAGTAGATCCACACCACGCCGTCTTCAGTTGATTCAAAATACAGCCGCTCGTCTCATCACACGGACTACATGTATCCCACATTGGCTGCCAATACACATATATAAGTGCTTCTGCTCACATACCAGACTGGACACCCGAGTCCAGCTCATCCGAGTCCGAGTCGAGCCGAGTCCAGTTGGATCCGAATCCGAGCCAAGTTCGAGTCCAAGTCAAAGACTCAAAACACTGTGCTCAAGCAAACAACCATACAAACTACAACTCAACCAAACCACCATAGACACAGACACAGCCACCTCAAAAACCTTGAATGCACATGAACAGGCAACTCCTAGAAGTACATGTATTATGAATCAGACTCACAGCATTCATGTGGATGTCGGGTGGGGGTGTATGTGGGGTGTGGGGGGAGGTGTGAGACACACTATACATGTATTAGCCCTATCCATTAATGAGGAGCACCAAGTTACAGTGGGAGGAGCTAAGATGAATGGTGCAGTGTGCATGTTTTCGATGTTTTAGATATTTTTACATAAAAATATTTATTGAAATTATGCATAATTAATTATCAAGACCTGTTTATTTCATTAATGATAACAATAATATGATGTGACAGATGAACCTAAATAATTTGGTGGATATGACAGGAATATGACAAATGACAAATTTGACAGCCCCTAATTAATTAGGAAAATGGGCAAAAGTCGACAAATTTTGAATGAAATTTGAGATCTATTTTGACACTTTTAGATACTCAATCACATTTCACCTCGAATTAATGGCATGGACTCGGACAGGACTCGGCTTCGAGTCCGAGTCCTTTTGTGTCCGAGTCCGAGTCGAGTCTTTTTGTGTCCGAGTCCGAGCCGAGTCCGGACTCGAGTCCGAATCGAACAGACTCGAACGATACATTGACATGCTTTCAGTTTTCTACTCCGCTAAAATTGGAGAGCCAAACGCCACCAACGGCGACGAAGTGGTCAATTACGAAAGTTGTCTATTATCATAAGTCATCTGCCCCATCTAATTCCAGATGAGATACGGGGAGAGCGAGTTTATTATTCATTTAATTTTGGTCCTGCCGAGATTTGAGCCCAAAACCTCTCACACTAAAAGCAACGACCTTAACCCGTGTGCCACGCTGCTCCCTTTTGGTTTCATTTCCCTTTTGCTATTTCTGTTGGGGTTTTTTATCATTATTATTTTGCTTTTGTTGTGCTTTATAGAATGTTAATTGTATTTGTGACACGATCTGGTCCATGGGGGCCAAAGGAGGCATTTATGAAAATTGAGTTACTGTTATTATTACATTATACATACAATAGGCTATCATTTACTGAAAACACCAAAGGTCTAGCATACTTAGTTCTAAAGTTATGAAGTTTTTGATGCCTATTTTCTTATGTATTTTATTGTTTTTAATCCATATTTTTACCTTTATCTCAGTTTCAAATTTGCCGCCTTTGGCCCCCATGGACCAGATCGTGTCACATTTGTAGTTGTTACAAAGAGTTTAACTACTAAAGGTCTGTGCGGCCAATGAATTTGAGGAAATCGCACAAAGAATATATTATATTAAAATACATTTACTGATACAATACTCAAATTCTAAACGGAGTCGAAATGATATTGATGGATTGATATTCACTCCAGTGCTCGTCTTGGATGCTTATTGTCAAGTTTCGTACTCTTAGGCGTCAAGTGAGAGTTCGAGGATTTAGTTATTTGTATGATAAGCCGCACAATCCATCACGTAAATTGAGCAAATCTCATACACAATGCAAGGCATCCCATATCAACTTTTGAAATAAGCCGCCTTCAAGGTAAAATGACAAAGTCCGAGGAAAAACATGTTAGGGAAACTATATCTGCAAGTTGTTAAAGGGACGGAAACAGTGATAGCCGCCCGATGGGATGCAAACAAAACAGCGTCATTTTCAGACTTAGCATTAACGCTTATGTGCCACAATGAACACACACCACATTATATTAGTAACATAATGTCAAGCTTTTTATCAAAGCGTTTAATAAACTTTAACAGTATAACAACATTTGTAGTATAATCATAAATGTCTATGCTAGGGCTTTTTAATTCATATAAACGTCTCAGTTTATAGACAAGTGTCATGCGAAAAGAACATCAAGAAAGACACGAAAGATACATTAATTGACATGAGCGACATCTATTAATATGTATCCAGAGATTGATTTAGCCTGGAGGTATTTGGTAATATTGTAATTTGCTGAGCCATTTATATATCCGCGCAACAGGAGATTCCATTGAGACGGGAAGCAAGCTGAACTAGATACGTTGCTTTGAGGGATATCTACAAAATGACAGGACTTGTCGTAAAATAGGAAGAAGGGTTGCTTGCCAAGCAAATCACAAACGGAACTACATTATTTCATCAGGAATATTTGACATGAATATTGGAATTGGCAGTACAGGCAGTGTATTCATAAAACCTTGCGTGAGTGTGTAATAGATGGGGAGGAGACTGAGTACATCATCACAAACCTCAAGATGTGGGTGAAACGTATGTTACTGATAACAGAAACAAAGGAAGCTATCAACGTGAAATGAAACGTTATTGCGTGGTGAGAACAAACAAAGATGTAATATACAAGCATACAAGGAAAGAAAAAGATCAATGATGGCTTTTTAAATGATGAGTCAAGGGAATAACTTTCGAACGGTTTCTTTAGTGTCGTGACAGCTTAGTTATTCTTCTATATTCCCTCTGGGAGGCATTTAACTCGCAAAATGCAGTTAGCAGCCCAGTTAGTTGCCCTAAAAAAGTTTAAAGAGATACGAGTGTTCCAAATAAATGACAGAGTGAGACAGAGAAGTGAACAAGTGAGTATAAGAAAGCCGGCAGAGTGACGCACGGTGCAGAAGAAGCCCGGAAAGAAGCAAACCAGAGACATACAAAAACGCGAAGCGAAAGAGATATTGAAAGGGAGATAGAAATGGGCGAAGAAGGAGAGTATAACAATGACAAAGACGAGAATGAGAGTGAAAAGTGACAGAGAGGTCGGTAGAGAGGTCGGTAGAGAGGAGTTAGATAGGAGGACATAATGAGAAAAAACATCAGTTTTCGGGGCTGGTGATGAGAATATAATTATATATAGATATACGTTGGCACTGTTAGCAAGGATTGCTTATTATGCTTTTATTTTATTTTTATTTTATTCTAACTCTTATTTCTGTATTTCAAAATATAACGGGAGGGTTGAAATCATTTTGTAGGCAAGGCACAAATTGAAAATAACATGTTTTACCAATACACAAATTATAAATATATCCAAATATGAGACTTTAATTCAAAATCCAATTCAAAATCGTAAGCAAAATATTCATGCCATTGTTACTCGAGCATAATAGTATCACATAGATTCATCTTAAATATTGTTTATCATAAAGAAACACAGCGCACAGTGGGGAATTTTCATTTTCGCAGTTGAAACGCATTTGCAATCACATTCACTTTTTGAGAATAAATCACTTCATGAGCCCTTAGGGTTTATACCGTATGTATGGTATGTGACATACAAAAAAATATATTCCTACTTTCTATCTAGTTCCTAACCAAATCAATCCATTAATCAAATGTGTATGCAATCTGTAAAATGGAACGAGATTCCAATAACAGGGTGACCCATGTATAATGTTAATGTATTGATAACTACGTGCATGTTTATACCAGCAAACACAAAATGTTTTCGACATCATTTGCAAAAGGTTAGAAAAGGTTGCCAGAAAATGTTTTTCATAACATTTTTTCATAAACATTTTTGAACACTTACAGCAACACATTCCAACATAACATTATTCAAGTGTTGACGAAATATTTGGCAAAACCTGTTTGCCAAAAATATGTTACAATAACATTCGGACAACATTTTAAAATGTTGTTGTAGTGTGTTTTCATACAAAACATTTTAAAAACGTTTTCATAACCTTTATATAACCCGACAATTAATGTTATTAAAACGTTTTTTACTAAAACCAAAACCAAAAATATAACCCGTTTAAAACTTTTTAAAATGTTTGTGTGTTTGCTGGGATAGTATTTTGAGAGCAATGGAATCGACGAGGGACAATACCAGCATGATTTATATTCTAGTCAACTTTTTAGTTCAAAATCCTTGCTGTCTTTGGTTTAATACCAATACCAAAACTTTTCGGGGGGCGGCGCGGTCACTGGACTTTCGCGATTCGTCTTTCTTGCGCCATGTGAGATAGTGATCATAGTGTGAAATGAGTATAGTCTGGTAACTTTAAAAAAAAGGTCCTACTCGTCGGACTAGTCTTTCATTATATTACATTATAGATTTCAAAAACAAAGTGAGTAACTCCGTTTTTAGTGAAACTGATGGCCACATTTACTTGGGCGTTCATATACCACAACAAAGTCATATCACATTCAACATATAATTAAAACCAAACGAGTCTCTCGGATTCATCGGGAAACTTCTAAGGAAGCGGCTTACAAATCTCTTGTCAGACCCTGTTGCATATTCATTGAAAGTTTGGGGTCCCTGTGATAGGTCCAACCAGAAAGATTCAGAAAAGAGCAGCACAAGGTGTTTGTATAATGATTAGAGGTTAATAACTGCGCATTGGTTATTTGGGGGCATTGTGAAAAATCTAAATATTTTGCTCTTGGAACTGAGGATATTCTGAGGTCCAAAGCAAAATGATTTTTCATAATGCCCGACATATTACCGATGCAAAGATATTCACCTGGGAACCAAGGGAGAACAGTGCCAGTACATTGATTAGTCACCCCAGGTTAAATAATAAATAGAAAAATAAATAAATAATTACCTAATTCATAACCGTCACTTTCATCTCTTCACTTTACAAAATAACAATTTTTACGTTTCGCCTTTCCAAAAATCGATCAGGCTAAAACATGACGACCAATAACAGAAGTGCCAATCACAATCTGTGCAAATATGATAGCGCGCAATCCAAATACGACGGCCAGCGCTCTCGCAATATGTTCGAATTACACATCTCGCTCACCAGGTTCAGTCACCAACATGCTGAAATCTATTGAATGGCACTCATTGGCCAACAGACGGGACACACCCATATTCTGCAACAAGCTCGTGTAACATCACGCACCTTCATCAAAACACCTATCCTAACATATCCCCCAGCAAAGATTGCATGAGATATTCATTTTCCCACGTACAGTGTTTGATTGCAACCAATTATCAGAACACATAACCAACATCGTATCTATACCTCAATTCAAGCATTATACCATTATACCAGAATGTCAAGACTAAAAAGCATACTATAATGGGGTAGTTCTTTGTACGTAAGTCACGTATTTAAAAGTAATATTTTCACTTATATAATAAAGTATAAAATTTGTAACTTAGTGAATTCTGAATATGACACTTTCAATTCGAAATCGCTCGATTAATCGTCAGAGTAAATAACGTTGTCAAGAGAAGTGTCTCAATTTGCACTAAACATTCAATTAAACTTTCAATGCATATTTGGAATGATATGCATGATTTGTATTAAGAAACCAATGCCGTGAGGAATATAATTAAACTAAAACTATTCTAAATATTTTTGTATTCAACTAGTCATCATAACATACATAT
Organism: Amphiura filiformis; assembly: GCF_039555335.1. Classification (NCBI taxonomy): domain Eukaryota; kingdom Metazoa; phylum Echinodermata; class Ophiuroidea; order Amphilepidida; family Amphiuridae; genus Amphiura; species Amphiura filiformis. The sequence goes on along the minus strand of NC_092630.1, from coordinate 32,786,953 downwards.
TGATAGATTTTTATAATAATATCATATCGAGTGTGTAGAAGAATTCCAATATCACAGATATATCTTGAGTTATGGTTCTTAAATTATGTTGTAACGAGGGCTGAAACATCAACACTTTTGTAAAACGTACATAACACATTAACAACAATAAATCAAGCATGTTTTCAAAGTATATGATTTGTTGAAACTTTTGCAAAACATAAAAGTGTTATATTTCAATAATAACGTGATTTAGATGATGAAAATCTATTTTTTTACTGCTTCGACCAACAATACCTAGTCTACCATTAAGTCAAACAATGGCGTGACCTGGCCTTATGAACACTCACCCTCCTGTTTAAACTTTCATCATTCTTTTGTCTACGTGTGACACGGTTGATGGAATACAGTTTGAAATTCCCACCAAGGCTGCGTCATTTCAAATTCCAGGTGGGATGGATCCCAGAAATGTCTGCCATTGAGGTGTAGGAATGCGTGAAATTTGATTCGTCTGTAAGTCAAGCTCTATGTAAGGTAGTTCATAACCAAATCAATTCCTTTAGAAAACATATACCAAGTTGTATGCAATCCATCAGCCTAGTAAGTAAATAAAACGCGGCTCCGGGAACAAGCTGATCAGACCTTTGTAACCGGAGGCATGTTTATCTAACAACATTTGAAAGCTAGAGAATTGATAAAGGATAATACCGACATGTTTATTATTGTAAAACATTTGTCCAAAAGCCTTCTTGACATTTGTTTGAATACGTATACGTCGATCACACTGCACGCGTACAATTTAATACCTCGGCTGAATGACCGAGCTGAATATAGGGCAAGTTAGTTAATGAACCGGAGGAGGAACAGATTTACTTGGTAAAGGCACAGTTTGCAATATATTGATTAATCTTTTTACACATGCGGACATTTTGTGTTATTATATTTGAAAAGACATTTCTTAACCATGTTAAGGAATCGGATAGCAACGTTTGCACATTTTTTGTGGGACCTGAGAGCACATCAATTTGCATTCTGAATACGAGGAATGTTCCTTTTGAAATTCACGATATGCAATACAAATTGTGTGCCAAATTATTAAAAATTTAATTGAAGATATACACTCCTCGTATTCAGAACGCAATTTCATGTGTCTGATGTGCTCTCATATCCCTCAAAAATACTGTGCAAACGTTGCTATCCTATTCCATTATGGAGGGGGAGCAAAATTAGAATATTGGGTGGAACAAGGCATATATGTACAAGATTGATCCAATGATATAGTAGCTGAAAGTATGTACATTAAGCCCTTACGTTCCACTGGGAATACACACCTCTTATAATTATACTCATATACAGTCTGCAAAACAATTAAGGTACCAGTTGGTTTTACCCCTGTATATCCTAACCAAAGGCAGATATGTCATAATTAAAACCAGAAGCCAATAGCTGCATCTTTTACCTCGGATTCATTCATTAAAATCGAGTCAAGAAATAGAGCCACAATGATCCAAAATCCAATGAAAAAGCAAATTCAAACGTTGCAGTTTTACTATATTGCATGCCCTATTGATTTGTACACAATGCGTTCTCGAACAAGAGAAGTAGCGCCGTGCTTTCCATTGATTAGAACATAAAAGTGCAATTTTTGATGTCGTTACTTCCTTGGGTTTTAGATCTCCAGCAAGTGAGGTCTTAAATCGGAGCTAAAGGGTTTAGGTATTGGCTGCTAGTTTTAATTTTGACATATTTTTCTTTGTTTTATAATACTTTGACAGCTTAACTATAACATTTATATAGAGTATAATCACAATAATCATCATTTCTAGGTTATGGCTTTTCAATTCATGTAAATTTCTCAGGTTTAGACAATAAGTGTCATGTCAAAAGAATATCAAGAAAGATACATTAATTGACATGAGCGACATCTAGTGGTATGTATCCTGAGATTGATTTAGCCTGGAGGTACTTGGTAATATTGTAATTTGCTGTTTGCATTCATATCTGCGCAACAGGAGATTCCTCGGAGACGAAAAGCAAACTGAATTAGATACGTTACTTGAATGGATAAATGACAGGACGGATTGACTGCTAAGAAAAGCATATGTTTCATGAGAAATACTTGACATTAAGAGTTTGCAAAATGTTCATAAAACCGTGTTTGTGAAATGGGTGTGGTAGGGGCTTTCCTATCGTCTTTGTACCCTGTAGCACACAAGGCCGTCACGCTTTACTTCCATTGTTGTCTGTCTGTTGCACACAACTTGGCTTTATTTCATGCCTTTGATCCATTTGTTTTTTCTCTACTTCCGGTGTTTTTTGTGTTTCTTTACTGGCCAACGATATTGCAACATCGCTGTAAAAGAAGAATTTGACAACCTGTAAGATGAAAATTCATCCAAAATCCTGTCGAAATCACATTACATAATACATGGCAATGTTCAGTTTGCATGACATAAGTAAGATCAGGCTAATCTACAGGATGGAGGATGTCACCATGCCATTTACAAATTGAATGATCGCCAAAAGAAAATGATGGCCGACGTCAGGGTCGGGGACTCAGGTCTTTCAATTGCAATTAATAAGGTCAGGTGACCTATCCATATAGTACATAATGCCATTTAAACGCATTTTTTGTGTGATTCAATGTCATCTAGCCACGGGGTTTTTAGTCCTGTATATTTCATCGGAAAGGGATTCACATTGTTTAACTTCTGATTTAATACAATTATTCATGGCATTGTTATTTGGGCATAAATTCATCACATAGAATCATGTTGAAAATGTTGCTTACATCATGTGCAAAACACACCGTTGGATATAGACTTGATCATACATATCGGTGACACCTGTTGCGGTCAATCAACTTGGGAGGGGGGAATTTTATCTTCGGCTGAAATGCATTAGCAATCAATCTTTTGTGAATAGATCATTCCATGAGCCGTTAGGTATTCTAAGAATTACAACTTTCTATATAGTTCATAACCAAATCAATCCGTTAAATAACATATAAACATCTCAAAAAAAAGTAACTAACCCCCCTTAAATAATGACTATTATTCAAAAACAGGTAATTGTATTACAAATCTGTAAAATGAAAATTTATTTCTGCACATGTTGACACCTCATTTGCAGCAATTGATTAAATATTGACGTCACAGTGTACATTTAAATCAATGTAACCCAAGATTTGAAAGTTGCAGTAAATTGTATTGATTTTGTATTCAGTGTAATGGAAGGAAATCTTGTATGTAAGTGCAATTTTCTAATCTGGACCTCACTACATTCAATTGACCGGTGTTTTATTGTTTTCTGGGCTATCGAATCAAATGAGGTGTCAAAATGCGCAGACATAAATTCTGCTTCCAACGCATTTGACAGATTTGTAATACAATAGCCCCTTTTTGAATAACGGCCATTATTTAAGGGGGTTAGTTACTTTTTTTGAGATGTTTATTAAGTTGTCAGCCAGGTAGGCTATATAAATATTACGAGACTAAAAAACAAGCTATATAACCAGTGTAATATGAGGCATGTTTATCTGACAACATTTGAAAGCTAGAGAATTGTCAAAGGACAATACCGACATGATTATTCTTTATGGCCAAAATCCTCCCTGACATTTGGTTGAATAATATACATCGATAACACTGCGCGCGTATACAAGTTTATAACTCTGAATGCCTGAACTGAATGCAGAGCTAGTAATGAAGAGGAGAGATAGATTTACTTGATAAAGCCACAGTTTGCAATATATTCATTGATCTTACTACACCTGCGGACTTTCATGCTATTTGATAATAAGGCTAGTCTTAACCATGTTAACTGAGGAGGAGCAACATTAGAATCTTGAATGGATGAATGGAGATATGTACAAGATTGATCGGCATTTCTTTACAAGGCGAAATGAAGTGGAGTATTGACCCCGTTTCATTCATAATGTCATTATGTGACAAAACTGAGATAAATGTTACTGTGTTGTTATTTAATCTTTTATATGACAGATCTAGAGTAGGAAGCAGTACTATTTCGGTCAATTATGATTTCGCTTTATTTGATATGATATGATATGATATGATATGATATGATATGATATGATATGATATGATATGATATGATGTGATGTGATGTGATGTGATGTGATGTAATGTAATGTAATGTGATATGATATGATATGATAATATCACAGAATAATTGTCAAAACCCACAGCAGAATAATTCTGAGCAGAGCATAGACAACCAATATTGAAAACCACGCCCACATAAACGCACTTTCCTTTTCCATTGCCATCCACATTATTACAACGATAGCATAAATACCAATGTCTGAAGAAACTTTCATATAATCTTGTTTTCCTTACGAAAGTTTTACTTCAACAGCTGTACGAGCTCACAAACAGAAGTTCTGCATTTCCTGGTAAACCTTCATAATTACAGATATTTCCCATATAACAAATAACCCACGATAGAGAACCTGTTAATCCATTATTGATACGCCTGAAAATCAGAATATTTTGCGTCACACTGCCTAGAGCCACAATGATAATATGAGCACGAGGAAGGAAGAAATCACAGGCCCCTTTGTCTGCAATGCATTGACAGACGGGCCTCTTGCAAGTAAATCAACATTAATATAATATGCCTTGATGAAAAGAACACACGAATCTGTAGAATATGTGGTTGACATAAGGTGTCAAAACCTATTCTGCTTACTCTCACACTAGAACATTTGCCGGGAACATTTTTCTTTCAAGCATGCTCTTCATGATGAAATACTAAAATATAAAAGACCCACTATCGTGACTATATGGTCCATACAAATTGATTCTAAAGATGACACGCTGCTCTAGTTTCAATAGATTACCCGTATGAGGTATGTTTTGAGGGGAAACCCAGTTTGGTTGTCCTACTAAAAACAAAACATAAAAGATTGACTCAGGAATAAGAATTTTAACTTCTTATTTGAAGCAAATGTCATGGTAAAAGTCAGTTACTTGAAGTAACTTACTTCATTTAATCATTTACTTCATTACAAAGTAAGTTTGTCCCAGCAGACATTCACTTTCTTGCAGGTCTCTCACGTACGCCACATTAGAGGTTGAATGGGAAGCATGTGGTATTTTTCCTAAAGCGATGCCGAGTTTTACCTAAAAGTTAAATTTCCATTCCACAAATGAAAAGGAATCTAAAAATTACTGTATAACGAGTAAACGAGGGCGATATAACGCCATTACTAGTGGAGAGAGTTGTACAAAGGGATTGTTCTGATTCGTCAGCGTAAGTGTACTTCAGTTCACTCTTTGTTAAGCTCTCATATTGGAAATTTAAATGATAATAAATAATGAATGTAACCACTTTTACCTCACAAGGTATGGTAATTAATTAATTAAGTGATGAACCAATTGTGTCCCGTCTTCATCTTGCGTTTGTTCTTTCGATAAAATATGTAATTTAATCAGCCCCTAGGATTTAATGAAACGTGATCAGTATCAGAAAACTCTAAGCTAAACTAAAAAAGCTCAAAACCAGAGGTACAACTCAAGAACTCAAAATTAAAATAGCACAAACCAGAAGATACTGATTAATGATTTGTGATTTCGCGTAATGGAGTGGATTAGGGCAAATATTTCAGTTCAGTTCAGTGTTATTTAGTATCCAATTATCCTACAATTATCACAATAAAACAACCATGAATAATAGAAATGAAAGATACATGGTCACAAGTCAGTATACAATCAATAATATTGAAATACAAATGATGGGTAAGGTGATGAATGATGACACTGCTAAGCGCTGAGCGCGAGGTACAATGCCCTCGGAATAAAATTCCAAATAAATAAATAGATAAATATATAAATGCATATCTTTGATTGCATAAATAACCACAGTTATATACAACACATTTGCGGTAATACAGACTTGACATTTAATATGGAATATTTTTCGCATAGTTCCAAGACTGGTCTGGACGGAGTCTGCATAGACCGCACGGGCTAAGTATTAATTGGGGTGTGTCGGGATATGGTGTAAAATAATTGTTTGATAGAAAATGTACTTTCGATATGTTTACATTATGGTGCTCATAATGTAGCGAATTTGCCCAAAATGGCGGATTTAGGGAGGCTGAATTTGAGGTTTGTGGGGGACACAATTTCGGACTTTATGCAACGTAGTTCTGTTATTATCAAATTTATAGGGGTTTGAGGTGATATTTCTTAAACTTCGTCAGCAACTGGCATTCATCACAGCTGAAATACACTTACAATGTACCACGTTTTTGAACAGGGGAGGAGCTTAAAAATAGGGCTTTTAAAAGCTGCACGTACTCAGAAATTTTAATGGCCCCCTGGGGTCAACTGTTATAAACTTACCGTACAAAACAACTGTGCAGATTCCTGGTTGTTCAATGAACTCACACTGTTGTGTACAGTAAGTTTACTAATATTTGGCCCCAGGGGACCATTTATATTTTCTGAGTGCATACCACCTTATAGAGCCATATTTTTTTAAAGCTCCTCCCTCTTTCAAAACTGGTAGATCACAGGTGCATTTCAGTTCTGACGAACACTTATTGGCATTTAGGTTCAATAAAATTGCCTCAAACCTCAATAAATTTGATGATATTAGAATAATGTTGCTCAAATTCAGAAATTTTACCCCCACAAAACTCAAATTCAGTCTCCTTAAATCCGCCATTTTAGGTTAATTTACTACATTATGAGCGTCATAATATAAACTAATGGAAAGCACATTTTCTGTCAAACAATTGTTTTGCACCATAACCCGACACACCCCAATCAATATTAGCCCGTGGACAGAGTGAAAAACGGGTACATTTCTTTAAAAGAGCATATCTTCAAAAGTTGTGAGCCGATGGATATAATTGTTTTGCTTTATAAAAGCTAACGACTCGAGGTTTCTTTACCTACCAAAAATATTTCATGAACTCTTCAGAAATAGGAGAAAAAGAGGGCGCAATGAGGGGCCTCTTTTTTTGGGACACCCTGTACCAGTTGGTTTTACCCCTGTATATCCTAAACAAAGGCAGATATGTCATAATTAGAGCCAGAAGCCAAGAGCTGCATCTTTTACCTCGGATTCATTCATTAAAATCGATCAAGAAATTAAGCCACAATGATCCAAAATCCAATGAAAAAGCAAATTCAAACGTTGCAGTTTTAGCGCTTTCCATTGATTAGAACATGAGAGTGCACTTTTGATTTCGTTACTCCTTGGGTTTTAGATCACCAGCAAGTGAGGTCTTAAATCAGAGCTAAAGGGTTTAGGTATTGGCTGCTGGTTTTAATTTTGACATATTTATCTTTGTCTTATAATGCTTAACTATAACATTTATATAGAGTATAATCACAATAATCATAATTTCTAGGTTATGGCTTTTCAATTCATATAAATTTCTCAGGTTTAGACAATAAGTGTCATGTCAAAAGAATATCAAGAGAGATACATTTATTGACATGAGCGACATCTAGTAGTATGTATCCTGAGATTGATTTAGCCTGGAGGTACTTGGTAATATTGTAATTTGCTGTTTGCATTCATATCCGCGCAACAAGAGATTCCTCGGAGACGGAAAGCAAACTGAATTAGATACGTTACTTGAATGGATAAATGACAGGACGGATTGAGTGCTAAGAAAAGCATATGTTTCATGAGAAATACTTGACATTAAGAGTTTGCAAAATGTTCATGAAACCGTGTTTGTGAAATGGGTGTGGTGTGGGCTTTCCTATCGTCTTTGTACCCTGTAGCACACAAGGCCGTCACGCTTTGCTTCCATTTTTGTCTGTCTGTTGCACACAACTTGGCTTTATTTCATGCCTTTGATCCAATTGGGTTTTTTTCTCTACTTCCGGTGTTTTTGGTGTTTCTTTACTGGCCAAAGATATTGCAATATCGCTGTAAAAGAAGAATTTGACAACCTGTAAGATTAAACTTCATTCAAAATCCTGTCGAAACAACATTACATAATACATGGCAATGTTCAGTTTGCATGACATAGTAAGATCAGGTTAATCTACAGGATGGAGGATGTCACCATGCCTTTTCAATGATCGCCAAAACATAAAGATGACCGATGTCAGAGTTGGGGACTCAGGTCTTTCAATTGCAATTAATAAGGTCACCTATAAGGTCAAGTGACCTATCCATAAAGTACATAATGCATGTAAACGCATTTTTTGTGTGATTCAATGTCATCTAGCATGTCTATTGAGCTCGACACGGGATTTTTAGTCCTGTATATTTCATCAGAAAGGGATTCACATTGTTTAACTTCTGATTTTAAACAAATATTCAAGGCATTGTTATTTGGGCATAAATTCATAACATAGAATCATGTTGAAAATGTTGCTTACATCATGTGCGAAACACACCGTTGAATATAGAATTGATCATACATATCGGTGACACCTGTTGCGGTCAATCAACTTGGGAGGGGGACATTTTATCTTCGGCTGAAATACATTAGCACTCAATCTTTTGTGAATAGATCATTCCATGAGCCATTCTAAGAATTACAACTCTAACTTTCTTTATAGTTCATAACCAAATCAATCCGTTAAAAAACATCTCAAAAAAAGTAACTAACACCCCTTAAATATTGACAATTATTCAAAAACAGGTAAATTGTATTACAAATCTGTAAAATGAGTTGGAAGCAGAATTTATTTCTGCAGATTTTGACACCTCATTTGCAGCAATTGATTAAATATTGACGACACAGTGTACATTTAAATCAATGTAACCCAAGATTTGAAAGTTGCAGTAAATTGTATTGATTTTGTATTCAGTGTAATGGAAGGAAATCTGTGTAATGATATCTGAGTGTTTTTGTATTGTAAAAATTTGTATGTAAGTGCAACTTTCTAATCTGGACCTCACTACATTCAATTGACCGGTGTTTTATTGTTTTCTGGGCTATCGAATCAAATGAGGTGTCAAAATGCGCAGACATAAATTCTGCTTCCAGCGCATTTGACAGATTTGTAATACAATAGCCCCTTTTTGAATAACGGCCATTATTTAAGGGGGTTAGTTACTTTTTTTGAGATGTTTATTAAGTTGTCAGCCAGGTAGGCTATATAAATATTACGAGACTAAAAAACAAGCTATATAACCCGTGTAATATGAGGCATGTTTATCTGACAACATTTGAAAGCTAGAGAATTGTCAAAGGACAATACCGACATGATTATTCTTTATGGCCAAAATCCTCCCTGACATTTGGTTGAATAATATACATCGATAACACTGCGCGCGTATACAAGTTTATAACTCTGAATGCCTGAACTGAATGCAGAGCTAGTAATGAAGAGGAGAGATAGATTTACTTGATAAAGCCACAGTTTGCAATATATTCATTGATCTTACTACACCTGCGGACTTTCATGCTATTTGATAATAAGGCTAGTCTTAACCATGTTAACTGAGGAGGAGCAACATTAGAATCTTGAATGGATGAATGGAGATATGTACAAGATTGATCGACATTTCTTTACAAGGCGAAATGAAGGGGAGTATTGACCCCGTTTCATTCATGATGTCATTATGTGACAAAACTGAGAGAAATGTTACTGTGATGTTATTTAATCTTTTATATGACAGATCTAGAGTAGGAAGCAGTACTATTTCGGTCAATTATGATTTCGCTTTATTTGATATGATATGATATGATATGATATGATATGATATGATATGATATGATATGATATGATATGACTGGATATGATATGATATCATATCATATCATATGATATGATGTGATGTGATGTGATGTGATATGATATGATAATATCACAGAATAATTGTCAAAACCCACAGCAGAATAATTCTGAACAGAGCATAGACAAGCACCTGCGTACCAATGTGAAATACGACACCCACATAAACGCACTTTCCTTTTTCATTACCATCCACATTATTACAACGATAGCTTAAATACCAATGTCTGAAGAAACTTTCATATGATCTTGTTTTCCTTACGAAAGTTTTACTTCAACAGCTGTACGAGCTCACAAACAGAAGTTCTGCATTTCCTGGTAAACCTTCATAATTACAGATATTTCCCATATAACAAATAACCCACGATAGAGAACCTGTTAATCCATTATTGATACGCCTGAAAATCAGAATATTTTGCGTCACACTGCCTAGAGCCACAATGATAATATGAGCACGAGGAAGGAAGAAATCACAGGCCCCTTTGTCTGCAATACATTGACAGACGGGCCTCTTGCAAGTAAATCAACATTAATATAATATGCCTTGATGAAAAGAACACACGAATCTGTGGAATATGTGGTTGACATAAGGTGTCAAAACCTATTCTGCTTACTCTCACACTAGAACATTTGCCGGGAACATTTTTCTTTCAAGCATGCTCTTCATGATGAAATACTAAAATATAAAAGACCCACTATCGTGACTATATGGTCCATACAAATTGATTCTAAAGATGACACGCTGCTCTAGTTTCAATAGATTACCCGTATGAGGTATGTTTTGAGGGGAAACCCAGTTTGGTTGTCCTACTAAAAACAAAACATAAAAGATTGACTCAGGAATAAGAATTTAAACTTCTTATTCGAAGCAAATGTCATGGTAAAAGTAAGTTACCTGAAGTAACTTACTTTATTTAATCATATACTTCATTACAAAGTAAGTTTGTCCCAGCAGACATTCACTTTCTTACAGGTTTATCACGTACGCTACATTAGAGGTTGAATAGGAAGCATGTGGTATTTTCCCTAAAGCGATGCCGAGTTTTACCTAAAAGTTAAATTTCCATTCCACAAATGAAAAGGAATCTAAAAATGACTGTGTAACGAACAAACGAGGGCGATGTAACCTCATTATTAGTGGAGAGAGTTTTACAAAGGGATTGTTCTGATTTGTCAGCGTAATCCGCGTAAGTGTACTTCAGTTCACTCTTTGTTAAACTCTTATATTCAAAATTTAAATAATAATAATAAATAATGAATTTAACCACTTTTACTTCACAATGTATTGTAATTAATTAATCAATTAATTAATTAATTAAGTGATGAACCATTGTGTCCCTTCTTGCGTTTGTTCTTGCGATAAAGATGGAATTTAATCAGCCCTGTGATTTAATGAAACGTGACAAGTGTCAGAAAACTCTAAGCCAAACTAAAAAAGCTCAAAACCAGAGGTACAACTCAAAAACTCAAAATTAAAAGTAACTCCATTGTGGATACTTCCAAGACTACCAATAATTATGACAATGAAAATGGCGTGTCAAAAGTGATGTGTTCATTGAGTGTTTGGTAGCAATTGCATTTGGTATTGTAAGCATAAAATGGGCAAGATATTTCAACAATTTAGGCTCAAATAAGGAGATCTGTTTTTCCCTAATAAGGTACAATACGGTCGTGTCTAGCAACATGTTTCTGAAATGCATACAACCATTCATGATTTGGGATACAGTATCAGCCGGGTTATTATATACAAATGCGACACGTCTTTAGGTACGTATTTGGGATAGTATTTATGTTGGAGAGAATATTACACTTTACAAGTTGTATGCGTTATTAAACGAACAAGTTTATCATTCAAAGCAAGATTTAATAAAACATTGAAGGCAAACCCTTATCGCAATTAGTTCTAAATATTCTACATGAGATTCCAGATTCCTAAGCATGTGTATGCGTTTAACATGTTTAATGACATGAGTCAGTTTGAGGTGGGTGGAAAGAGCAGTAACTAACTATAATTAAAATTGAATCTCTTTTCAGGTTTAATATTAATCAATCGCCATTACTATGGCTCACTACTATTTGTATTAAACATGTTAAATGAGACAATCGGTATGAAACCTTTTGTGGGTCACAGTGCTTGAATCAAGTTAGGAACAGCATGTGATAGAACCATGTTTATGTTTTAAATACTGTTGAAGAAAATACCTGTCATGTCAATTTTAAGCCTCCAGTCAATGCCGTGACAGAGAGGGAACAAACTGACTGTATACATCCACTTCTGAGCATGTTCTTACTGGATGAGCTTGTTGATTTTAATTCCTTCTCAGTAGTTGGCCTTCTTTCCATATTCCTTACCCGGTTCTCCTTGTTGTGTTACAGCTGCAGAGTGCACTTGACAACAGCGCCACATGATCTACGTCGTGTACGAGTTTCAATAGACCTTCCTTGGCTTCCAGTTAAGGGCAGTGTTCTTTTCAAAACACTTGCTTATGTCATTGTTATTTTGCTATAATTTAACCTTGTTATATCAATGAACTTCTTTAACGATAACATAATGAGGATAAATAATAAAAACACTTCTTGGGGAGAACAGGATGCTAAGATCATGTTGAGGGATATCCTTCTCATCTGCACCACCTCATCTTTGGAGCCAAATGTAATAAGATTAGTGGGTAAAAGAAGACAAAGTTGATGCAAGTTACAAAGCATGCACCCAGAGTAGATTTCAATAGCACTCTATATGATACACTATTTAATTTGTTTGCATCTCATTGCTTTGCTTAATCGGGAAGCCGTTTGCTCGTATAGTTCTACTGCGGTTATACAAAGCAGTAGCTCGCTGACTGAATATGTCCAGAGTCACATTACTGGTTCGGCTCCAAAAGATCCACATCTCCTTTACCTGGCATTCATTATAAAGCGTTTGATCTTTACGCCCTCCAGAATTTACCAGATTTTGGTCACAAACATTAATTTGGCCACAAGCGGACCGAACGCTGTATCCAAAACTATTGGTTGACTATATACAGTCAATACACGTATAAACGGATACACGTACTTATAAACGCACATTTAAACGCACTTTCCGCGTGCCGCATATTGAACATCGCAATCTCTCTGCTACTTGATTGGCCGTCCACCCAACTCAGCATCATTCGTTTTTTCCATGATGGGATGATGAGTACTTTCCAGTTCGGCGCTCAATGTTGGTGTTTGGAGTGGAGTAAAGCAAGGCTGCGTACTCGCACCTACACTGTTTGACATTTTCAGAGGGAGTGTACTTTCACTCACGATCTGACGGTATTCCACGACTTGAGTCTTCTACAGGCTGACGGTTAGGTTGAAGAGGTTGCAGGCTAGGGCTATCTGAGTTTTTTTTATATCAAAAGTAAGATGTGATTTATAATGATTTGATACATAAATTTAAAAAAATACATGGAATCAAATATATCTATTATGAATGTTTGATGTTACTTAGCCAGCAGCCATCTTCTTGTTGCTGATTTTAGAGTTCTGATGTCAATCTTCTTGATGTATATCCTGATTTACTTGTCCTTCGAAGATCGCTGTTCAGCGAAGTCCACTGAAGACTTTTATATCCTTTGTGTAAATATCTCGCACAGTTGACTATTTCGAAATGGTGCTCTTTTCACATTTCACACAATTTCTAATGGAAAACAGGCCTGCGTTGCAGTTTCCAATTACATTGACATATGTGTTGTTTCATTAACCAAGGCTTCAGCAAGTCGGCAGAAGAATATATATTCCTTCTTGGAAGAGGTACGCACTTTGACGTATTCTATATTTTCTCCGATATTATTGGCTAGTAGTACCTTGACTACATAAAATATTTCTGGTTCGCAATTTCCTTTCTTTGAAGGAAATGGACTGTAAGCACACTATTACTAGCCCACAACAACACTGTCCTGTGTAGAATTGTCTTTACATTTGCTTATATCAAACATCAGAAAAATCCCCTTATATTAATAGCCAATTACTATTTTCACAATATATGCAATCTGGGAATTCTCAAGAATAATTATAAACATTAACCTTTCACATTATATCACTTCTTGTGGGTTTTCCCAAAATGACTTCATGTCCCCTTTACAATCTTGGGATTCCCCAACCATTATAGTCCTGACTTTGTTTGCAGTGATTACATCACAAAAGGGTTTCCCAAAATAATATTATTATACATCAAATCTTGCAAAGGGGTTTCCCATCTCTCATGAAAGGAACTTTATATTGTAAACAAAGATAAATAACCAAATTAAGTTACTCAGGGCACATCGCTATACTAAAACGAAAGAGCCCAATAATTGTGCTACTTGCACTTGATTCACTATTTTAACGCGCTAATGACAGTGTGAATGTTAGCAATTACTGCGCAAATTAAACCTCAGTACGCAATACCGAAATCTTGCCTGTAATTAAAGTTTTTATATCTTTCGCATTGCCGTTCAGTGATATTTATCTGCTAGCCTATCATCTACAGATATGCTTTCCTCTTCTGAAATTACGATATGGCACCATGATATGGCAATTCATAGTCATATCCGCTTGATGTCAAGATGCTAAATGAAGTAGACATTCACTGAGTTCACTCGTTTTTTCCTCGTCACTTTTCCTGACAACGGAAACCAGTATTAAATCACCGTCTGCCGGTCCCTCAATTACTATAAGAAGATATTCCCGACCTAATCTCAACCAATAACGATCCTACTGAACAAAAGGCTGGTATCTGCGAATAGGTAAAACTATATTTGTAGGTTACCGAGACACTTGAGAGATCCACTCCTACCATTGCTGCAGGTCCTTCTTCTTTCTTAAGTTTCTTCATCTTCGCGTATAGCAACAAATGTTTTAAAACACCATTTGTCATTGAAATCATTTACGATGTACATATAAATTTCAAGTTATAGTAAAAGTTAATTTCTAATGAATTGTACGTCTTTGTTCTAGACAAAGGTTAAAATGGGCTTAATAATATTAATACACAGATGAGGCTGGCAACGTTGAATGGTCTGATGGCTTTTTTTTAAAGAATTCTGTATCGCATTATCAATGGTAAGGTGTAAATCAACAGGGATATTCCCAAACTGAATAATCTGTGTAGTTTTTAAGATAAATCTAATTTCATATTACCATATAAATATCATATAAACATATTACACGTTAAAAGCAATCAATAAGCAGACATGTGTTTATAATAGCGCACTCAATACATCTAAATTTGAATTAAAATGCTTACCAGTGAAGCCCGGTTACTAACATCATCACGCATTGTTATTAATGTTGTCTCAATTTGATTTTTTTGGATCATTAATGTGAACATGGTGAATGTCTTCCGTGGACAGGAAAGTGAAATTTGCTTACAAAGAAAGTAATGTTTGATTCGAATAATTTGTTTTGACTTGGACGACAAGGCTAAAAACGATTTACGTGTCTGTACATACTACAAATTAACGCAATAGTGGCTGTAGTTGATCACATCATAGTGCGACGGCATCTCAGTTTATGTGAATAGTTTTCCGTCATATCATAATAATCTCTGGTATCACATTACGATCCCAGAAAGCGGCGGCAAAAGATACCATCATTCTTATTAACATACATCGTTGAAGAGATCCATAAATGGATGAAGAACAATAATCTTCAACTCAATGACAATAAAACTTAATTCATCTTACTAGGTTCACAACAAATGCCCAATAAGGCTACTGATTTGCCAATCCGGATTGGTGATTCTAACATATTATCCAGTCAAATAGTGTAGGTGTCATCTTATGCTTCCTCTGTTGTTAAGTCATCCTCGTTCTAGATTTGAAACTTTAGTGAGATAAGAAATACCTCACTCACCAGGCTAGATTATTATTATTATCTGTTCTAATCCAAGTTCAAGTTTCCTCAAGGAATAGCTGGAATAGATAGTTTACTCTTTCATAACATCCGGGTTGGACATAAGAGTAGATCCACACCACGCCGTCTTCAGTTGATTCAAAATACAGCCGCTCGTCTCATCACACGGACTACATGTATCCCACATTGGCTGCCAATACACATATATAAGTGCTTCTGCTCACATACCAGACTGGACACCCGAGTCCAGCTCATCCGAGTCCGAGTCGAGCCGAGTCCAGTTGGATCCGAATCCGAGCCAAGTTCGAGTCCAAGTCCGTGGTGCCGAGTCCGAGCCAAGTCCGAGTGACACTTCAAAGACTCAAAACACTGTGCTCAAGCAAACAACCATACAAACTACAACTCAACCAAACCACCATAGACACAGACACAGCCACCTCAAAAACCTTGAATACACATGAACAGGCAATTCCTAGAAGTACATATATTATGAATCAGACTCACAGCAGTCATGTGGTTGTCGGGTGGGGATGTCGGGGTGTATGTGGGGTGTGTGGGAGGAGGTGTGAGACACACTATACATGTATTAACCCTATCCATTAATGAGGAGCACCAAGTTACAGTGGGAGGAGCTAAGATAAATGGTGCAGTGTGCATGTTTTAGATATTTTTACATAGTCAAAATATTTATTGAAATTATGCATAATTAATTATCAAGACCTGTTTATTTCATTAATGAGAACAATAATATGAACCTAAATAATTTGGTGGATATGACAGGAATATGACAAATGACAAATTTGACAGCCCCTAATTAATTAGGAAAATGGGCAAAAGTCGACAAATTTTGAATGAAATTTGAGATCTATTTTGACACTTTTAGATACTCAAATCACATTTCACCTCGAATTAATGGCATGGACTCGGACAGGACTCGGCTTCGAGTCCGAGTACTTTTGTGTCCGAGTCCGAGCCGAGTCTTTTTGTGTTCGAGTCCGAGCCGAGTCCGGACTCGAGTCCGAATCGAACAGACTCGAAGGATATATGGACATGCTTTCAGTTTTCTACTCCGCTAAAATTGGAGAGCCAAACGCCGCCAACGGCGACGAAGTGGTCAATTACGAAAGTTGTCTATTATCATAAGTCATCTGCTCCATCTAATTCCAGATCAGATACGGGGAGAGCGAGTTTATTATTTATTTAATTTTGGTCCTGCGGAGATTTGAGCTCAAAACCTCTCGCACTAAAAGCAACGACCTTCCTTAACCCGTGTGCCACGCTGCTCCCTTTTGGTTTCATTTACCTTTTGCTATTCTGTTTTTTTTATCATTATTATTTTTGTTCTGCATATGCCATGAATGTATTTTGGCAGATGTGTATGAGTGCATTATAGATGGTTATTGTATTGTAGTTGTTACAAAGAGTTTAATTACTGAAGGTCTGTGCGGCCAATGAATTGCACAAAGAATATTATAATATTAAAATACATTTACTGATACAGTACTCAAATTCTAAGCGTAGTCGAAATTATATTGATGATTGATATACACTCCAGTGCTCGTCTTGGGTGCTTATTGTCAAGTTTCGTACTCTTAGGCGTCAAGTGAGAGTTCGAGGATTTAGTTATTTGTATGATAAGCCGCACAATCCATCACGTAAATTGAGCAAATCTCATACACAATGCAAGGCATCCCATATCAACTTTTGAAATAAGCCGCCTTCAAGGTAAAATGACAAAGTCCGAGGAAAAACATGTTAGGGAAACTATATCTGCAAGTTGTTAAAGGGACGGAAACAGTGATAGCCGCCCGATGGGATGCAAACAAAACAGCGTCATTTTCAGACTTAGCATTAACGCTTATGTGCCACTATGAACACACACCACATATATTAGTACTAACATAATGTCAAGCTTTTTATCAAAGCATTTAATAAACTTTAACAGTATAACAACAGTAATAGTATAATCATAAATGTCTATGTTAGGGCTTTTCAATTCATATAAACGTCTCAGTTTATAGACAAGTGTCATGCGAAACGAATATCAAGAAAGACACGAAAGATACATTAATTGACATGAGCGACATCTATTAATATGTATCCTGAGATTGATTTAGCCTGGAGGTACTTGGTAATATTGTAATTTGCTGAGCCATTTATATATCCGTGCAACAGGAGATTCCATTGAGACGGGAAGCAAGCTGAACTAGATTCGTTGCTTTAAGGGATATCTACAAAATGACAGGACTTGTCGTAAAATAGGAAGAAGGGTTGCTTGCCAAGTAAATCACAAACGGAACTACATTATTTCATCAGGAATATTTGACATGAATATTGGAGTTGGCAGTGTATTCATAAAACCTTGCGTGAGTGTGTAATAGATGGGGAGGAGACTGAGTACATCATCACAAACCTCAAGATGTGGGTGAAACGTATGTTACTAATAACAGAAACAAAGGAAGCTATCAACGTGAAATGAAACGTTATTGCGTGGTAAGAACAAACAAAGATGCAATATACAAGCATACAAGGAACGAAAAAGATCAATGATGGCTTTTTAAATGATGAGTCAAGGGAATAACTTTCGAACAGTTTCTTTAGTGTCGTGACAGCTTAGTTATTCTTCTATATTCCCTCTGGGAGGCATTTAACTCGCAAAATGCAGTTAGCAGCCCAGTTAAGTTGCCCTAAAAAGGTTTAAAGAGATACGAGTGTTCCAAATAAATGACAGAGTGAGATAGAGAAGTGAACAAGTGAGTATAAGAAAGCCGGCAGAGTGACGCACGGTGCAGAAGAAGTCCGGGAAGAAGCAAACCAGAGACATACAAAAACGCAAAAGAGATATTGAAAGGGAGATAGAAATGGGCGAAGAAGGAGAGTAACAATGACAAAGACGAGAATGAGAGTGAAAAGTGACAAAGAGGTCGGTAGAGAGGAGTTAGATAGGAGGACATAATGAGAATAAACATCAGTTTTCGGGGCTAATGATGAGAATATACTGAATTATAGATATACGTTGGCACAGTTAGCAAGGATTGCTTATTATGCTTTCATTTTATTTTAATTTAATTCTAATCTATTATTTCTGTATTTCAAAATGTAACGGGAGGGTTGAAATCATTTTGTAGGCAAGGCACAAATTGAAAATAATATGTTTTACCTATACACAAATTATAAATATATGCGAATATGAGACTTTAATTCAAAATCCCGTGATAAATCGTAAGCAAAATATTCATGGCATTGTTACTCGAACATAATAGTATCACATAGATTCATCTTAAATATTGTTTTTCATAAAGAAACACAGCGCACAGTGGGGAATTTTCATTTTCGCAGTTGAAACGCATTTGCAATCACATTCACTTTTTTAAAATAAATCACTTCATGAGCCCTTAGGGTTTATACAGTATGTATGGTATGTGACATACAAAAAATATATTCCTACTTTCTATCTAGTTCCTAACCAAATCAATCCATTAATCAAATGTGTATGCAATCTGTAAAATGGAACGAGATTCCAATAACAGGGTGACCCATGTATAATGTTAATGTATTGATAACTACGTGCTTGTTTACTCCAGCAAACACAAAATATTTTCGACATCATTTGCAAAAGGTTAGAAAAGGTTGCCAGAAAATGTTTTTCATAACATTTTTTCATAAACATTTTTGAACACTTACAGCAAAACATTCAAACATAACATTATTCAAGTGTTGACGAAATATTTGGCAAAACCTGTTTGCAAAAAATATGTTACAATAACATTCGGACAACATTTTAAAATGCTGTTGTAGTGTGTTTTCATACAAAACATTTTAAAAACGTTTTCATAACCTTTATATAACCCGACATTTAATGTTATTAAAACGTTTTTACTAAAACCAAAACCCAAAATATAACCCGTTTAAAACTTTTTTAAAATGTTTTTGTGTTTGCTGGGATAGTATTTTGAGAGCAATGGAATTGACGAGAGACAATACCAGCATGATTTATATTCTACTCAACTTTTTAGTTCAAAATCCTTGCTGTCTTTGTTTTAATACCAATACGTCGACCACACTGCGACCATACTGCGAAGTGATGCGCATTGGCGACATTATGAGCTGGTATTAATTTTGCCTAATTTGTTTGGGTCAAAATTAAATACGGACATATCGTTTTGTGGAAAAGAAATACAAATCTATTTTTTTTTCTAAATTTTTTCAACCTAACATGGGGTGTTGTTCAACCACGCAGAATTTTCCCGGTGAACTAGAAAAAACTCTACAATGGTTCTTCAGCTCTCCTCTAAAGGTTCTAAAAAGAACCATTAAAAGTTCACCAACGAGCTCTAAAGGGGTCTTGGTTTTATAAGTAAGTTTTGGGGTTTGGGGATCTTTAACATAATTATAAAAAGAATTCTTGGAGAACCATTTGTTGTGCTTTTTTTAAGAGTGATAAAAGGGGTAGGAAGAAATGTAATTTGGATCACTTATAATATGTAGCTCTTATAGATTTATGATCTGGTTCCAGTGATATGTACTAACAAAAGGAATCATCCATAATACATACAGGGTGTCCCAAAAACGAGGCCCCTCATTGCGCCCTCTTTTTCGCCTATTTTTGAAAAGTTGATCAAATATATTTTGGTATGTAAAAAAACCTTTAATTGTTAGCTTTAATAAACCAAAACAATTATTTAAATCGGCTCACAACTTTTGAAGATATGCCCCTTTAAAGACAAGTACCCGTTTTTTACTCTGTCCACGGATAGCAAACAGAGTGGTTGGCATGGGTCATGCTGCGGAGTGGCCTGCAAGATCACCAGACCTCACACCACTTGATTTCTTCATTTGTGGTAAAATCCAAGATCTTTGCAAACGTATTACTGCTATATTCGCAAGTATCCGGCGCACACGGTTGGTACGCAACGCAGTTGATGCAATGAGGACTGGGGCTGAAACCTGTATTCGTCAAGGAGGCAACCAGGTAGAGGGCAGAGCAGCACATTTAACTCACTTCAAAAGAACTTAAGACAATCTGAACAGCCCTTTTCAGGGCTACCTTTTATTCCAAAAAGAGAAATGACTTATGTTGTCAATATAAAGAAATCAAGAAACAATAAAGTAAGAAAGTAAGAAACATAATAAAACAAAAAGGCATAAAATAACCGAGAAAAACATAAGTAATTGCAAGTATAGCAAAAGAAGTCCATCCCACATCAATTTCGCCCAAATTAACAAAATCCATAATCCATAAAGCCCACCGGTAAAGCCCATTCTCTAAAATTAAGTTGTTATTTTGTAAAGTTATCATCGAGGAATGTTTTATATTCATGCATGGTATTATGCACTTTTCAATCGTTGAAGTAGCCAAACCTCCTCCGTGGACAGAGTGAAAAACGGATACATTTCTTTAAAAGGGCATATCTTCAAAAGTTATGAGCCGATTGAAATAAATGTTTCGGTTTATTAAAGCTAACGGGTAAAGTCTTTACATACCAACATAAACTTGATCAACTTTTCTAAAATAGGAGAAAAAGAGGGCGCAATGAGGGGTCTCTTTTTGGGGGGACACCCTGTAGTTACATAGTTATACTTTATATAAAAATAAAATAGATGTCCGCTGATCCAGCCTGTGTAAATGGCCAAGCATTGATAGCGAAAGACCTGGGAGCTAGCTGTATTCATTAATAATGAATACTTTGTCGACGCTTATCTGGAATAGTTTTAAAGCCCCTTGTCAAAATGCCTACCCTTGTCTCAACGTAACAAGCAGACACAAACGCAAACCTTTTGTTTAGCCATTACCATCTACAGTATTTCAACGAAAGCTTGAATACCAATGTCTGAAGAAACTTTTTCCTCTCATATTTCATGGGTTTTTTTTCTTACATAAGTTTTATTTGAACGGCTTTACGACCTCGCAAATAGCAGCGAAGTTCTGTATAATTCCTGATAGATCTTCAGAATCGCGCCTATCTCCCCTTCTTAACAAAATAACCTTCGATATATAACCTGTTTATCCAATTGACGTCTTAAAATGAGAATATTTTGCCTCGCACTGCCTAAAGCGCACAATGATATAAAATATGAGCATGATGAAGGCAGAACGCACAGGCCTCTATTGCATGAAATGCTCTGAAAGGCAGGCCTCTTGCAAGTAAATCAACATTAATATAATATGCCTTAATGAAAAGAACACACGAATCTGTGGAATAATGTGGTTGATATAAGGTGTCAAAACCTATTCTGCTTACTCTCACACTAGAACATTTGCCTTTCGTGAATGCTCATATAAATGATGAAATACTAAAATATAAAAGACCCACTATCGTGACTATAGCAAATACAAATTGGTTCTCAAGATGATACGCTACTCTAGTATCAATAGCTAAATCCGTACGGTGAGTTCATTGAGGAACCCAAATTGGGTGATTCGTGTCCTACTAAAAACAAAATTAAAAAATGTTTTCCTGTAAAATGTCGTGGTAAAAGTCATTGACTTCAATTGAAACTAAAATTAAAATTGTTTTAAACAAATGAATATAAATCTAGAACTCTATAGCGCACAGGGAAGTCGAGGGCAACATTATCCATTATTGGTGGAGTTAGATGCACATGTACAAATGGGATTCTTAAATTGAATAAACGTTTCACCATCTTACCGCACATGTTAAGCGATGTACCAATTGGATCCCTCTTTCTCTTGTGTTATCTTGTTAGATTTTAGAATTTTAACACCGCTAGCATTTAATGAAACATGGCAAATAAATTGACAAATGAGCCAATCTGGAAAGCTGGAAACCAGGGTGTATCAAAATAAAGTAAACAGTTTAACAGTTTAAAAAATGCCACTAGATTAAAAAGTATGAAGTATTTGGTCAAAACAATTTAGTCGATAGTTGAATCAACATCTCCGCCCACAATTGTAAATTCACTGGACGGTGTGACCATTAAGGACGCGGTGACTATTTTTGTGAGACGTGTAAAAATGCAGTTGCTTTCTTTATATGCTCTTTTGTCACATTTGAAATGCAACCTTCTCCCATATACAAATGCTTGTAACTTAAGATTCAAAGACGTATACAAATGTGCAGCATACGATAATACATTACTTGATAGTATAATATTACGTATTGCTTGGGAAAACAACTGATGAACTGCCTGGAGCTGGAGACAACCTGGAGAAGGCCCTGGATCTCGTGCGAGATACAGTTAAAGAGTTCTTACAAAGCTAACAACCCACAAGTTAAAAGTAACAATACACAAAGCTTTAGATAAATGATCAGCCTCAGTGATACTATATTAAATATATCTTACACTACTGGTAAATACCACAAGTGGTGAGAAAAAATAAATACTAAGTAACTAGATCAATAAACATTGATCAAAAAAGGAAGGTGAGAGGGGACCAAGTGTTAACTACCTTTTGTGCGCAGTATACATTGTTGCATTTACTCTTCTTGGTGAATTAAAAAGCAAAAGAAACAGGTATGTTGAAATATTTAGCTATATGAAAGCTGCCGGGCTTACTGCCAGAACTGATAATGTCTGTCCACGACTTTAGTCTGAACTTGGAGAAGTATTGGAGAATCACTGTTTCTTGCTCTGAAAGCATCAAACATTTAAATTCTTAACATCAATTTTTGATATAGCCAGCTCTTGTTCTAAGTACTCGACGTCTTAGAAATAAATACCCTGGATAAACGCTGACTTAATAGCTCCTGGATGTAAGTACTTGACGTCTTGGACATTAATGCCGGCATAAACGCTGACTTGATAGCTCATCTGGGTGAATATCTTGATGTCTTAGACATAAGCGCCCTGCATAAACGTTGACTTGATAGCTCCTGGATGTAAGTACTTGACGTCTTAGACATAAACGCCTTGCATAAACGCTGACTTGATAGCTCCTAGATAAATATCTCGACATCTTAGACATAAACGCACTGCTTAAACGCTGACTTGATAGCTCCTAGATGTAAGTACTTGGCGTCTTAGACATATATGCCGATAAACGCTGACTTAATAGCTCCTGGATGAATATCTCGACGTCTTAAACATAAATACCCTACATAAACGCTGACTTAATAGGTCCTGGATGTAATGACTTGACGTCTTAGACATATAAATGCCGGCATAAACGCTGACTTGATAGCTCCTGGATGAATATCTCGACATCTTAGACATAAACGCCCTGCATAAACGTTGACTTGAGCTCTTGGATATAAGTACTTGACATCATAGACATAAATGTCCTGCATAAACGCTGACTTGATAGCTCCTGGATGAATATCTCGACGTCTTAGACATAAACGCCCTGCATAAACGCTGACTTGATAGCTCCTAGATGTAAGTACTTGACGTCTTAGACATTAATGCCGGCATAAACGCTGGCTTGATAGCTCCTGGATGAATATCTCGACATCTTAGACATAAACGCACTGCTTAAACGCTGACTTGATAGCTCCTAGATGTAAGTACTTGACGTCTTAGACATAAATGCCTGCATAAACGCTGACTTGATAGCTCCTGAATAAATATCCCGACATCTTAGACATAAACGCCCTGCATAAACGCTGACTTGATAGCTCCTGGATGTAAGTACTTGACGTCTTAGACATAAATGCCGGCATAAACGCTGACTTGATAGCTCCTGGATGTAAGCACGTGACGTCTTAGACATAAACGCCCTGCATAAACGCTGACTTGATAGCTCCTGGATGTACGTGACGTCTTAGACATAAATGCCGGCATAAACGCTGACTTGATATCTCCTGGATGTAAGCACGTGACGTCTTAGACATAAACGCCCTGCATAAACGCTGACTTGATAGCTCCTGGATGTACGTGACGTCTTAGACATAAATGCCGGCATAAACGCTGACTTGATAGCTCCTGGATGTAGATCTGGTCAAGAGATAGGGGTACCAGGCAGGTTTTGCTAATATTATTTTAGAGAAGAAAAATAAACCAACGGACTGAAGAAAGCACATTCATAAAGGCTGTACCTCGACCTCAAGGTCCTTCTCGGTAGTACTTAGTCCATCTTCGTCACACATCAAAAGCGTCAGTATAAAAATGGTTTAAGAACACCAACAACGAGCACTTCAAACTTCATGCTTTGCAAAGGATGATACACGGACAATATTAACACGTTATAACCCTTTGAGAATTGGTTTACAATATGATCATGATGAAAACAGTGACATTCTAAAAGACAATAGTTTCATTTCATCTAGTTAAAAGCTTTCTCAAAATCTGATTTGTTGTTCCGCACGTTCGTGAATGAAATTTTCCAGGTCCGGATGACACAATTCTCTGCGCACTGATAACCTATATTGTGTTCCTTTACTTGACTACAAAATATGCTGGTTTCATACTTTCAGCCGCTTGCCGCTGAGCGGCGTGACGCTTCATCATGCCGCTTGCACTTGTCTGCAAGCGGAGCGGTACCCCGCTGAGCGGCAGCGGAATGATTCTGAAAGCCATTCACTATTAAGCACCGCTTCAAAATCGTATTCTGTTCTCACATAGTGCAGTTATTCTGCACAGCAAACATGATTCGACCTTTGCAGTACTTAAACCTGGTTAACAGGAAATTACTCCAGCAAAATCAATCGATAAAGTCTAGCCTATCCTCCACATTAAATGGTGGACTATACCTATGCCCAAATATGGCAGCACTTGTCAATCAATAATCACCCACTTGAAATCCCCTGGCTCGTTCCATTGACCAAAGTTATGGACAGAATTTGCTGTTATTTGTCACTTACATATCCAATGATATCAGAGAGGTACGAACATTTGCAGATGCCCCACATACTCCGTTTTTAGCCAACGTGTAATATATACATTATTCTTGATTGACATCAAGTACAAAAAAACATCCGTCAAGTGGTTTAGCTTTAATGCCCTTCGGAAGAGAGTGGTCCACAAGTGAGTGATAGTCACTAAAAGTTGCATTCAATTTACACAGGGAATTTTGCAGGCCATGCGTGCCCTTCCTTACTAAATCACCAATGTCGAATATTTCCAAACATCTAAATTAATTAAACATTTAGGACATGTTACAAGACTATATTTTCTAGAATTTCAGAGAGTACAAAATATTGGCCGGTTATTTTTCACACAGTGACGTTAACTAGGCAATGCCCTATACCTAACATACATTGTTTGTAGAGGTCACGCGTCAATGGTGAGAGCACTGTGTATTGTGTATAGGCAAATGAACAGTAACTGCAGTATGATCATGATGTGTCTGAGCGGCACCGCTCCGAGTTGACTTGAATTCAACTCCAAGCGATGCTGCCGCTTGGGCAAAGCGGTGAAGTGATCGATATATCGGCTTGCCACCGGTCACCGCTAGCGACAGCGCAGTGATTCAAAATCATCTTCAGAACGGGAAAGCGTCAAGCGGCAGGGAAAGTATGAAACCAGCATAACTAGGTCTCGTTAGGGAAGTCCAAATAATGCGCTAATATTATGGTTACTATTCTTTGGGGATATTGCGATTGGTACTCTCATTCACATATCCAATATTTTACTCTAATCAATACGGAGATTTTAATGAAAGCGGGTTTAGTTATTGTGAAAACTAAGTACATTTTGTTTTCACGGTATAAATGAAATTGAATCGCTTTGTTGGTTTACCTTATTAATCAATTGCCATTTATACCATGATTACTAAGGGTCAATACTCGTTTCGTTTTAAATGAGACAATCGGTATGAAACCTTTTAGATGGAAAGTGGGTCACAGTGCTTGAATCAAGTTAGTGTCAGCATATACTTTATTCAAATACTGTCGTAATTGAAAACGTCAGAACTCGCTTTAAAAATACTTTTCACGTCAATGTCATAACAGCAAGGAATCAAACTGAGTGTATATATCAACTTCTAAGCATATTCTCATCAAAAGCCTTTTCAGCAACTGGATATGTTTGTTGACATTTTATTCCTTGAACTGCATTCAGTTGGACTTTTGCATTTAGTTGGATTTCTTCTTATATTCCTGGCATGTCTTATTTTATTTATTTATTCTTTCTTTATCCAGGGTAACCTCTTCAGTATCTTGTACTGATCTCCAAGAAGGCCCTGCACTTAATTACAAAATATACAATACTTAATAAATAACATATCAAAACAAAGTTTATACTTTCTAATACAGAAATAATGGAAACAAGGAAAACATTTTAAGAAGACATGTTAAATAGAACATTGAGCAAATACATTTTTAAACATATGAAGGTTAATTGACTCGTAATTACTTCGTACATATGATGCAAGTTTGTTCCATGCCTTGGCACCTCTATAATGAAAAGTACGCTTACCCTGATTATTGCTCCAAAGTGGAACAATAAGGGTTTTAGAACTTTGACTTCGCGTACATTTACCATGCATAGACTCTGTAAAAGAAAATTGGGAACTCAGATAATTTGGAGCAAGACCTTTCAGACATTTAAAAACTACAATGAGGAGATGGTTTTCCCATCTTTTATCAAGTTTAAACCAATTTAGAGAATACATTAAATCAACTATAGGAGTTCTAATGTCGGCATTGAGCAGAATTCTAGCAAGTCTATTGTGAAGTATCTGGAGAGAGTTGGATAAATCAGCATTACAGTTTGACCATACAGTACTACAATAGTCAAAATGGGGCATTACAAGTGCATTGGCAAGCATATTTAAAGTTTTAGGAGGAAGATAATATTTTACTCTACGAATAATACCAATACGCTTGGAGATATTATTTGATACAAAAGTTACATGATCATTCCAACTTAATTTTGGGTCAAGTACAACACCCAAATACTTAAATGTTTCAACCTTTTCAATAACATTATTTGCATGAGAAAGTGAAATATCATCAAATTTGTTGAGAACATGATTAGTACCAAAGACCATGAGTTTTGTTTTTTTAACATTAAGAGTAAGTTTGTTTTCATGAAACCATTTACCAATACAACTCATATTTTTGTCTAATTCCTGTTGGAGTATAGCAGGGTCAGAAGAGGAACATAAGAGAGTGGTATCATCTGCATACATCACACAATTACATGACACACTATCAGGCAAGGAATTAACATAAACAATAAACAACAGAGGCCCTAAGATTGACCCTGGTTCTCCTCGTTGTATTATAACAAAGACCTTCAAACACAGAGAGGCTCATGGTTTAAGCTGCGTAGTTCGCTTAAGGGTGGTCTTAACCCTGGAATTATGGAAACTTTCGGGCCTCATAAGTGCTAAATTTTTGGTCTAAAGTATATATATAAAAGTATACATATTTAGAATGACAAAGACTTGATAAATTCATCTGTGCGGTCAACTTTGGGCCAAAATGCTCATTTTTCTTGGACCAAAATTGTTTTTATTAATTTTCAAAAACTAGATAAAAATATCTAGGTGCCGTTTTTTGTTTGTTTGTTTGGTTTTTTTTTTAATTTGACCAAATCAGGTTTTTTTATGATATTTTTGAAAATAAACCATTTTTGGAAATTTCTGAAAGTTGTATCGCTCCACTTGTATAATACGTTGCGATTTATTAATCGCCATATTTATTTTAGTGCCGGTGCTTATTAAACATGTTGAATGAATGAATGAATGAATGAATGAATGAATGAATGAATGAATGAATGAATGAATGAATGAATGAATGAATGAATGAATGAATGAACGAACGAACGAACGAACAAATAAATGAATGAAAGAATGAATGAATGAATGCATGAATGAACGAATGAATGAATAAATGAATGAATGAATGAATGAATGAATGAATGAATGAATGAATGAATGAATGAATGAATGAATGAATGAATGAATGAACGAATGAATTTGCCATCGGCATATTAGAATAACTTGACGTAAACTTGCGCCAGTGTGTTAATAGCGTCTTGATTGGCTTGATTAACTATTTTAACACGGTAATTATAAAGTGATTGTCAGTAATTGCATCGAAAGACAATGTCAGGATCTTTGCCGGTGATTAGCGTTTTCATATCTTAGTTTGACATAATAGCAGTGTGCTCATCATTAACAGATACATATTTCCTACGAGTGATTGCGCTTTTCTTCGTCTACAGTTACCACCTTGATATGGCAATATATATTCATATCCGCTTGATGACAACATGTCAGGCAGACATTCACTGACATCACTTGCTTTTTCCCCGTTCCTTTTCCTGTAATTGTATTCGTCACGGAAACCATTCTACTGTATTAAATCATCGTCTATCAGCCCTCTAATTACTACAAGAGGGTTTTTCCGACCTAATCTTACCCAATACTGATTATACTATACAAAAGGCTCGGTATACCTGAATAGGAAATTGTAAAACTAAATTTGTAGGTTGCCAAAATACTTTGAATTCATTTTTACCATTGCTGTAGGGCCTTCTGTTTTCTTAAATTTTCTGCATCAAAGAGCCTTGTGACAAAGTTTGACAGTTATTGTTTGTTTTATTGTAAAAGAAACATTCGTTATTGATATCATTTACGTAATACTTTCAGTTTAACACCCGATTATATATTTTTGAAAACGATTATTTGCCCTTTTCCAAAAATGTCCTGACAAAATATTGTAAATTTAGAGAAAATCTATCAAAATGTCTTTACAAATCTGTCATTTTATAAAGAATTTACCGAACATGTCTCGACAAAATGTGTGATTTTAATGTATTTTGATGTCCAAGGTAGCCAATTGGCTGCCTTTTTTTCTTACATCTGAAAAGGTAGCCAATTGGCTACCTTTTTCATATCTGAAAGGTAGCCAATTGGCTGCCTTTTTTCTTACATCTGAAAAGGTAGCCAATTGGCTACCTTTTTGATATTTGAAAGTAACCAATTGTCTGTCCAATTGACTACTTTTTTGGGAGCAAGGCAAAAGGTAGCCAATTGGCTACCTTTCAGATACAAAAATACATTGAAATCACATATTGTCAAGACATGTTTATAAAGTTTTCTATAAATTGGTCATTTTATCAAGACATTTTTGAAAAAGGATAAATAATCGTTTTCAAAAATATATAATCACGTGTTCTTTCTATTATAGTACGTTTAAGGGACCTTTGGACTATGTTTGCCTGACAAGAGGTAGAAGGTTGGATCTGAGGTGGATGTTCTTGGTTCAGAATGGTATTTAGAATATCAAATGAAAGTTCATACTAGCACCTATGGGCATCTGCAGACTTGTAACAACGATGTTAACCTTTCGTGGATGCTTCAGATCTAACTCGTTTATTTATACACTCCACACAAGAAGCATATTCGGAAGGCTAGCATCGGGCGACAACATAATTTAAGGTTAAAACCTATTAAAATATTTAGGTCCGAGAAGTATGAAAGTTTGTGAATGGTGTTTCAAATACGTCAGTGGTGAATTATAACATGCAACTGCATCCGCAGTGGGTATATTTCATTGATGTACAAATGTCTTACGTCGAAAAGCAGAATTTGGTCACTAATGTTATTGCTTGCAAAGAAAGTAATGTTGAATAGTTTGTTTTGACAATGATGACAACACTATAAACGATTTCGTGTCTGTCAATACACTTATGGATAGCCATACCTACTAGGCTCACAAGTAAGTCCCCGTAAACAATTAGGTGTAAGTCAAAAACATATTGGATTGCTAAATACAGTAGTGAATGTGGTTGATCAAATCATAGAGTACCATGATGCATGATGTGTACTTTACAAACAATGCACCTCACTATTGTATTTCTAAATGATAATCTCACTAAAGAAACAAATCACATTAAATAGAACATTTACACACCCAACATATCAGTACAATTTACCAACCGCCGAAAGGCCGTGACCGCTAAAGCTTGTGACTGCGAAGCACGGGTGACCGCTATAAAATACTCCAAATTCACAAAATGATACTGATGGATCTGGGGATGATTTTCGATGATCATATGTCCATGACTAAGCACATCAACAGTCTTATTTCTTCTGTCAACTTTCACTTACGGAACATCCGTCGCATCGCTAAATATCTTGATCAGGACATAAAACATCATGTTGTTCGCTGTCTTATTCTCTCGCGCCTGGACTATGGCAATGCACTCCTGTATGGAGCCAAATCAAAGGACCTGGACCGTTTACAATCTCTCCTAAACAAAGCCGCTAAACTTATTTTCTGTGCTGACAGACGTGATAGCCCATCACCTCTCCTGGACACTCTACACTGGCTGCCCATACGGGAGCGCATCAAATTCAAGATATGCATGTATGTTTTAAATGTCTTCAGGGTAATGCACCAGTTTATCTCACAAACTTTCTCACTCATAAAGTCAAACCTGCTACAGGACCCATGACACGTTCATCTTCTGATACTACTCTTCTCACCGCTCATGTCGGAAAAAATCGCATTGGTGATAAATCGTTTTATGTTTCGGCACCCACACTCTGGAACAGCCTCCCAAGAACCATCAGGGAGGCATGCACACTGCCTAGTTTCAAGAAAGTTTTGAAGTCTCATTTTTATCCATCGTATTGACTCTGTTTTTGTTTTTGCTTTGTCTTTACGGCGCTTTGATCAAGTTGGAAAGGCGCCCTATTAAATGTTGTTTATGTATGTTTGTATGTATGTATGGATGAATATTCACTCCGGGGCTCTTGTTGGGTGCATAATGCCTCTAAGAAATGATAGATCTTAGGCGTCAAGTAAAAGTATGAGGATTTAGTTATTTGCAAGATAAGCCCCACACAATCCATCACGTAAATTGAGCAAACCTCATACGCAATACTAGGCATTCCATTTCTACTTTTGTGATAAGCCGCCTCCAAGGCAAAATTACAAAGTTCGAGGAAAAAATGAACACATCGGGGAAATATATCTGATAAGTTGTTAAAAGGACGGAAACAGTGCTAGCCGCCCGATGGGATTCAAACAAACAGCGTCATTTTCGGACTTAGCATTAACGCTTACGTGCCATTATGAATACACACAAATGTAAAGATTTTATTCGAGCTATGATTAGTAACAAAAACATTTGAATCAGAAATGTCATGGTTAGGGCTTTTCAATTCATATAAACGTCTCAGTTTAGACAATAAGTGTCATGTGAAAAGAATATCATGAAAGATCCGGGAAAAAGATACATTAATTGACATGAGCGACATCTAGTAGTATGTATCCTGTGATTGATTTAGCCTGGAGGTACTTGGTAATATTGTAATTTACTGAGCTGTTCATATCCGTGCAACAGGAGATTCCATGGGGACGGAAAGCAAGCTGAACTAGATACGTTGCTTTAAGGGATATCTATAAAATGACAGGACTTGTCGTAGAGAAGGAAGAAGGGTTGAATGCCAAGCAACTCACAAACGGAAATACATATTTCATAAGGAATACTTGATAAGAGTATTCGTAAAACCTTACGTGAGTGTGTAATGGGTGTGGAGGAGCCGGCCTTGTATAATAAACTTCAAGATGTGGGGGAACAGGAAACATATGTTACTGTATGTTACTGATAACAGAAACGATGGAAACTATCAACGTGAAATGAAACGTTTTGTGTGGATATGCACAACACAAGCGGTAAGGACATACAAGGACGTAATATAAAACATACAAGGAAAGAGAAAGATCAATGATGGGGTTTTTAAAATGATAAGTCATATCTAGGGAATAACTTTCGAACGGTTTCTTAAGTGTCGTGAAAGCTATTTCCCATGGGCGCATTTAACTCGCAAAATGCAGTTAGCAGCCCAGTTAGCAAGCCTAAAAAGGTTTAAAGAGATACGAGTGTTCGAAATAAATGACAGAGTGAGACAGAGAAGGGAACAAGTGAGTGCAAGAAAGCCGGTCGCACGGTAAGAGAGAAGCAAAAAAGAGATAAACAAAAAGGCGAAGCAAACAAGACATGGAAAGGAGGTAGAAAGGGGAGAAGTGACATGAGTAAAAGAGGAACAAGAACGAAAGAATTGATAATGAGCGTGGCAAAGTTAAAAGTGATAAGATGTCAGTCAGAGAAGAGTTACAGCGAGGACATATTATGATAACCAAAAAATCATTTTTAGAAAATGTAGTACATTGAGTTACTTAAATTGACCTAGTTCCAATGACACACAACTCAATACAGATCATCCTCGAGGCAGAGAACATAGGTAAGGATTGTCTATTATTTCTGCATATATATGTCTTGCTATATCTTTCAAAATGTAATGGGAGGTTTGAAGTCATTTTGTAGGCAAGCCACATATGGAAAATAATACGTTTTACCTATACACACATTGTAAATTTATGCAATTCTGGCAAATTTTAATTCGGAATCCTTTCATTAATCGTCAGCAAATTAAATATTCATGACATTGTTATTCGAGCACAATGTCATCACATAGATTCATCTTGAATATTGTTTACCTCATGTTCGAAACACAGCGCACAATGGGGAATTTCAATTTTCTCCATTGAAACGCATTTCCAATCACATTTACCTTTTGAGAATAAATCACTTCATGGGCCGTTATGTTTCAACAGATGTATCACTATAAAAAGAATTACAGACAGGGGCGTAGCAAGCAGTGGATAGGGTGGACGAAGTCCAGGGGTGTCGAGGGTTCAGAGGCCCCAAGCAAAAGCGAAAATGGAATAATGCTGATAAAAGAGATGTTAAAAGGGCCCCGCACTGCTCCTTGTTCATTGGCCCCGAGGCTCTTGCTACGCTCCTGTTTCTATATATATATATATAGTTTATAGCATAATCAATCATTTAATTAAATTTGTATACAATCTGTAAGTATAGAACGAGGCTCCGATAATTAATAACATGGTGATCGGACCTGAGCCACGTATTGATAATAATAATTATGAAGCATCTAAAAGTAGTTTGAGAGCTAGAGAATTGACGAGGGACCGACAATACCGGCTTGATTTTTCTAGTAAATATTTTTGTCCAAAATTCTTGCTGATATCTATACGTCGACCACACTGCAAGATCACCTCCATTTTATACAACGCAAGCAAGTTACTAAAGTTGTGAGAGGAAGGACAGATTTACTAAAGCCACATTACACAATAATAGTGCCAAAATTGTCCACCAAATGGCTTCAATTAGGTCTTCATTTTGCAAACGTTTCTTACTTCTGAAGGGGGCATATCTACCCCGGTCCCCGCACTCCGTGCATCCGCGGGTATTCATGCTCGTCGAAAATTTCGCGAAATAAGGGGTGTTTTCAGATGAAGAAACGCGATTCGCGAAACACACAAAAAAGGGTGTTTTTTCAAACCACGTGTTCGCGAAATTGAAAAAAAATTTTCATCGAGCAGCCTACGCGTTTTTGCCAGAAAAGGGCATATTAGAAATATCGTTCGTGTTTGAGCGAAAATAGGAGTATTTTCGAAGGGCAAATAATTTGTGAAATCGCTAAAAAAGGGGTGATTTTCCCCTAAAAACTTCGCGAAATGAGAAGCAAAAGGGGGTGTTTTTAAAGTTCACCGACAAGCATGAATACCCGCGGATGCACGGAGTGCGGGGACCGGGATATCTACTCAGCCACTACACTGCCGTGATTGCCGCTTTGCGGCCATTTTGAGACTTTTCTATATTTCTCAAATTGCCACCCCTCCTTTGACGACTCTAGATCCGCCACTGCGCATGCTTGTTTTGAAAAGCAATATAATTTGTTTTATGTAATTTACCTTGATTCTATATAATCGATTTCACATAATAAAAAATACTGACTGTAATGCACTATCGAAACGTATTCTAGTTTGTTGATTTTATCACATACTATGTTAAGTTCTATTTTGAATTTTGAAAATAACCAATAATGGGGTAAAAATGATGCACCAAATGGCTTCAATTGGGGCTTCATTTTGAAACATTTCCCACTTCCGATGGGGCACATCCTCCCTCAGCCCCCCAGTATCATTAACTAATAATTGTCATTATGCCCCCCCCCCTCCACTTCTAAAAAAACCTTGCTCTAGCTGAGAACCGAGAGTGTACATTTGCGATAGAAAAGGAATACAATTACTTTAATATTGACCTAGTTCCAATGACACACAAATCAATGTATAAACCTCGGGGCTAAGGATGAGAGCACGTAGAAACATTGGCACTGTTAGCCAGGCTTATTTGGTCATGCTTCTATTTTCTTTTGGGTCTCCAAGTCTATTCAATCAGTCATATGAGGTCAAATGTCCCTTTTATTTCTGCAATGTCTATCTTCACAAAGAAGATAAGCGCACTGCAAGTGTGTTGTGGTCCCGCATTCAAAATTTAACAGTCAGCAAATTTCAGTGCAAAATATATACAGTGATGAGGTGCTTTAAAAATGCTAAAGATGATTGCTGATTACTTAACATCCCCCTTAATGTCATTCTGAAGGCATCAAGGGATAGGAATTCTGTAGGATATATCCTCAGTATGTTGCACTCTCGGCTAGATCTCGGGAAGAAAGAGAGAGCAAGTTTTTCGGAATTGCAGAGACCTGTGCAGAATCTAGAGTTATGACATCTGGTGCGGGATTTCGCTTCCTTCAGGGAATCTCTCCATCTGATATCAATCAGATTATAGCGGACGCTATACCATTGGAGGTCTTCAGTAGGCCAGTCACGCTTGTCCTGTCATATTTTCCAGTGACATAGCGTCCACTACTGCGCTGAACCTGCTCAACTTTCTTTTTATTCCGTATGTGGGTCCCAGGCCACAGCAGCGTATTCCACTATTGGACGAACATACGTCATGTAGATGGCTTCTTAAATTGTTTTGCTGCAGTGGTGGAAATTGCGCCCCAGAAAAGCACGGGTTAAGTTTGATTTATTCGTGGTAGCATCAATGAGGTCATTGAAATTTAATTTGGAATCCACATGCAGACCCAGATTGACTAGATTGTCAGGATTTAACCATGGATGATATAAGGTGTGTAGATTGGTTGGCGCCTGTTAGTGATTCTTACGACCTGGCATTTGGATGAGTGGAATCCCATGAGACAGAATACATTCAAGTCATCCTGAAGAAGTGAGTAATCTGAAGCAGATGATCCTCCCTCGTACAGCACGCAATCTCTGCGAAGAGACGGGCTTCTGGGCTCTTGAAGGTCGTTGACAAAGATGAGGAAGAACAGTGGCCACAGCACACTGCCTTGAGGGACACCAGATGTAACTCATCTCGCTGCTAACTTTCCCATCGATAACTACCTGCTGCTTGACTAGGAGGTCACTCGTCCACTTCAAGATGTTATTATTTACGCCATTGTGTTCAGCCTATTTGACACTGCTTTAATACAAATATTCGTGGCATTGTTATTCGAGCATAATATCATCGTGAATCAACTTGGTAGGGGTATTTCCATTTTCTCAGTTGAAATGCATTAACATTCACGTTTTTAGAATAAATTACCTCATGAGCCGTTAGGTGTTCTACAGTATGCATCATATAAAAAGAATTATAACTTTCTACATAATATCAAGTTGTGACAACAGGGTGAGTAATTAGAACAGGCTCGAAGAACAGCCACGTATCGATATTTCTCAGTAACATGAGACATATTTATCTAACAATAGTTTGAGAGGTAGAGAATTGACAAGGGACAGTGCTTAATTTTGTCCAATATCCTTGCTGACATTTGGTTTAATAGCCTACGTACATACGTCGACCACACTGCGCCAGTACCTCAATGTTACTAGGAAAGAGGAAGGACAGATTTACTAAAGCCACAGTTGCAATATATTCATTGATCTTATTACACCTACGGACATTTCGTGGTATTTGAAAACTAGGCGATTCTTAACCATGTAAACTGATGGGGACCTACATTATTATCTCGGATGGATGAATGCGAATAATATGTGAGAGATTGACCCCAATACTTGCGTTTCACTCATCACCGAGCGAAATACTGTTATTAAGTCTTTAGTATATGACAGATCGAGGGTAGAAAGCAGTAATATTATGGTCAATTATTTTGGTTTATTCAATATGATATGATTAGACGAGCATTTACAAAAGATCAAATCCTTATACAGATATCACGTCATTCAACCAATCGGCCGGGTAAATGAATAAAGCTGTGAAAACAAGCCGGAGAGACCTAAAATACTGCCATATGACGTGCAGTCGTGCACCATATAAATCATTTTGAAAATCAAGATTTGGCTCAAGATGCCTGAATATAAGCTTATAAATATTTTGATGTTCAAAATACTTTGACATTGGGTTAAATATTAAGCGATAACGACAACAATGAGATTGACGCCCACGCTACCCTTGTAAGCAAATAACAACACAAATAACTGTATTCATTAATAATGAATATGGACTTTAAAAGCCCCTTGTCAAAATGCCTACCCTTGTCTCAACGTAACAAGCAGACACAAACGCAAACCTTTTGTTTAGATTGTTCCATCCACAATATTAATAAAAGCGTTAATACCAATATCTGCAGAAACTTTCACATTTCTTGTTTTTTCTTACATAAGTTTTATTCCAACGATATATGAGCTCACAAATAGCAGTAAAGTTCTGTATATTTCCTGGTAAACCTTCAGAATCACATCTTGTATTTCCTCTCCTGAACAAATAATCCTCTGTAGAGAACCTATTTATCCAATAGATAAGGAGAATATTTTTCTAGCACTGCCTACAGCGCCCATTGATTATAATATGAGCACGATAAAGGAAGAAATCACAGACCTCTCTATTGCCTGATATGCTCTGAAAGGCAGGCCTCTTGCATGTAAATCAACATAAATATTAGATGCCTTGATGAAAAGAACACACGAATCTGTGGAATATGTGGTTGACATAAGGTGTCAAAACCTATTCTGCTTACTCTCACACTAGAACATTTGGCTTTCATGAATGCTCATATAAATGGTGAAATACTAAACTATAAAAGACCCACTATTGTGACTATAGCAAATATAAATTGGTTCTCAAGATGATACGCTACTCTAGTATCAATAGCTGAGTCCGTATGATGTAAGCTCATTGGGGAACCCAATTTGGATGTTTCGTGTCCTAATAAAAGCAAAATATAACACGTAGAAGATTGACTCATGTCTTCTTATTTGAAGCAAATATCATGGTAAATATCAATGACTTCCAATCTAAAATTAAAACTCTTCTTTTGAATAAATAAATATGCATAGTGTATTACGCGCAGAAAAGTCGAGGGCAAACACATTTTTGGTGAAGAGAGACGTACAAAGTGAGTTCTTTTAAGAACTCACCAAAAATTCCCGACGAAAGTGAAAACACAAATGAAATTATTCATTGTACAGTTGCTGTCACTGGTAATGAAGTCCTTGATATTCAACAGCATCGAAGTGGTCCGTCGACGTCAAGGATGGAATGCGCTTCCTTGAAAAGCATCCAATGTCCAAAAGAACTATTGAACTGTTGGCACGAGTGTTTGGTACAAAGGCATTAACAATGAATAAAGAACCAAACTAGATAGATATGCAAATTGATTGAAGTGTTTTCAACGTGTTCACCCTTTTATTGTTCAAGGTAAATTCTTTTAGTTAATCGTGTCGGAAAGTGTTTGGAGAACTGCGCAAGAAGTTAAAGGATTTGATACGCAAGGATATATAAATGCAAGTGCACCATGGACTGAACATTGATTTTGCAGGATAAGCAAACAAAGAGATACGACGACATCAGCACAGCTGCCCAGAACATTGCAATGGAACTCTATGATCACGAAGAAGAAGACTGCTGGTTAAGTACTGATTATTTAAAACTGCGATTGTGTGATTGTATGTACAATATTGTTGTCATGTACCAATCATGTTTTACTTTCATTTAAAGACTCAGATTTTGTTAACTTAATCAAACAGTGTATTGTTGTTGTGCATTCGTGTGGATTTGGGTAAAAGGTGATTTTGGCCTTGAGTCAGTACGACTCGTAACATTACCTCTCAATATTCTGACCAGATGTGGTCATCATAAATAATAACCACATTCAGGTTGTAGAACTCGCCATCCCTTTCGAAATGAAATGAAATGGAATAAAAGGCGTAGTTGATAAACGAGTTATCATTGAGTGGGAAGATGAGTTGCTAACAAAAGCAAAACCGGAAATACATATTTCATGAGGAACACTTTACATGAATATTGGAGTTTGTGGGTTTCATAAAACCTTGCGTTGTATTTGATGGGGAGGAGACTATATGTGACCGTACACCACGAATGAGCCGCAAAGTTGGCCCATGTCAATTTTGTTTTATTTCGTGTTTAGAATATATAGGCCTATATCATAAGCTTTAAAATAGTATATTATTTGACATCAAACGATATCCATAAGCGGGGTTATGGTTTGTTGAACAAAATGGTATACCTTTTTCGGTTCTACATGTGTCTCTTTTCCCACATTCCTGGTAATAAATATCAAACAGTCATAATTGGCGGTAATTTTTAAATCATCCCCAAGTCAACGAGGTTCAGGAATGTCCTCTCATTGTTAATTGTTGGTTATACATACAGGGTGTCCCAGAAAAAACAGAACCCTCATTACGCCCTCTTTTTCTCCTATTTTTGACAAATTAATCAAATATATAACCTTTATTAGTTAGCTTTAATAAACCGAAAGAAATATTTCAATCGGCTCACAACTTTTGAAGATAAATAAGAATAAATATCAAACAGTCATATTTGGCGGTGATTTCAAATCATCCCCAAGTTAACGAGGTTCAAGAATGTCCTATCATTGTTAATTGTGGGTTATACATACCTTGACAAAACAAAATGCTATGTAACTCACCACTTGAACATGGTTTAGCCAAACCAGACAAAGGCTAGAGCTATTTAAGAATTCTATAGACAGCTTATACATCCCGCGATGTCTCCATGTTCATTTCGAAAGTGCAAAATCTTCAAAACTGGCTATTAAAAATACACGACCTCGGTTCGATACAGTAGAATGGTTTTGAATAGATCGCCGGGCGTACGATCACGACGTTTGGAAATCGCAATATTATCTATTAGAGAGGTTGCGATTTTCAAACGTAGCATCGAACGTACGTGGAATCTATTCAAAATCCCGTCACAGTAGAGTGATTTTGAATAGATTCCACGTACGTTCGATACGTACGTTTGGAAATCGCAATCTCTCTATTATATCATTTTCAACTCATTTGGAGAAAGTTAAACGTACGTTTAACTGATAACATGCACAAAGGAGGCAAACAACGTGAAATGGCATGCTATTATGTGAATATGAACTCCACAAGCGGGATAGAGTGCATTTAAAAACATACAAGGAAGAAGAAAGATCAATGATGGGATTTTAAAATGATGAGTCAAGGGAATAACTTTCGAGCGGTTTCTTTAGTGTCGTGGCGGCTGAGTTGCTAATCTATATCCCCACTGGGGATGCATTCTTACAAGCAAAATGCAGTTAGCAGCCCAATTAGCTGGCTTAAAGGGGTTAAAGAGACACGGTGGTTTGTAATAAATGACAAAACGACAGAGTGAGAAAAGATATATACGAGAGCACGAAGGGAAACAAGTGAATGCAAGAAAGCTAGCAGAGTGATGAGATATGAAACACTGAACGAAAGAAGCAGAACATACAAAAAATGAAGAGAAAGAGTGCTGGAAAAGAAGGGAGAAATGGGAGAAGAGGAAGAGGACACCGAAAAAGAAGAGAGAGAGGAGAGAGAGTATGTGAGAGGGAGAGAGGGGGAGAGAGGGAACGAGAGGGGGAGATGGAGGGGGAGCGAGGATTATATTATGCTAATTCCAGGGACAATTCCACCGACATATTAAAGCAAGTATCGGTTTAAGGAACGTAGTACATTACTTGAATTGTCCAAGTTCCAATGTCCGATAATGGCGTCTCAAGGGGCTAGTGATCATTGTGATGAGAACACATAGAGACACGTTGGCAATCTTGGCTAGGCTTACTTCGTTGTCCTATTCCTTTTAGTTCTCAAAATCTATTCAATCACAAATATCAGGTCTAGTATTATTTTTGTTTCTTCTACAATGTCTTGTTATCTTTTAATGTGAAATAGGTTTGTAGTCATTTTGTAGGTCACATATTGAAAACAGTATTTTGAACCTATTATTATACAATTTGCAATTTATATTTATGAATTTTAAATATGACACTTTCAATTCATAATCCATTTATTAATCATCAAAAAGGAAATATAGCTTTCAAAAGAAGTACATTACGTATATTTTGCAATTTGCACATTCAATTAAACTTTCAGTACAAATTTGCGATGATATGCAAAATTTGCATTACGGAATCAATGCCATGAGGGATCTAATAATAAAATAAAAGATGAATATTAATGGTTTAGTTCATCTTTTTTGTATTCAGAGAGTTCTCATAAATATACAGATATGTACATATTGATGTATTGCCACGAATAAGAACATGATGCGCAAATATAAATTACAATTATTTAACGCTCAAAGCATTTCGATATTAAATATTTCCATATATTGGACTAGACAACGCTGTACTGAGTGGTGTTGTTTAACTCATGTTTTAATATTTATAGCATTGTTATTTGAGAATAATAGAGAGATTGCGATTTCTAAACGTAGCATCGGACGTACGTGGAATCTATTCAAAATCCCGTCACAGGAGAGTGATTTTGAATAGATTCCACGTACGTTCGATACGTACGTTTGGGAATCGCAATCTCTCTAATATCACCACATAGAATCACTTTGAATATGATGCAATGTTGTTTATACATCATGTGTGGAACACACCAATTGTTAAATCATCCACATCGGCGACGCCGGTCGCGGTTAAATGACTTGGGAGGGGAATTTCGATTTTATCCTCAGCTGAATTGCATAAGCAATCACATTATTTTGTGAATACATCACTGCATGAGTCGTTAGGGGTTCACCAAGATGTATCATATATCAAACGAACGGTACCTTTCTATAGGTCTATAGTTTAATATAACCAAATCAATTTCTTTAGAAAACGTATCAAGTTGTAAACAATCTCTCATCCTGTTACCGGTACTACATAAATAGAACGAAAACAAACTAGCGAGACCGTAAAGCCACGTATTGACATTTCTTGTAACACGAGGCATGATTAAAAAACATTTAAAGAGCTAGGGAATTAAAAAGGGGAAATACCTACATGATAATTGTTGTCAACCTTTTTGTCCAAAATGCGCGCTGACATTTGGTTTAGTACGCATGTATACGTCGACCATACTGCGTGAATACCTCAATTGTAAACATCTCAAAAAAAGTAACTAACCCCCTTAAACAATGGCCATTATTCAAAAAGGGGCTATTGTATTGCAAATCTGTAAAATGCGTTGGAAGCAAAATTTATTTCTGCGCAATTTGACACCTCATTTGATACGATAGCACAGAAAACAATAAAATACCGGTCAATTTAATAGTAAGGTCCAGATTTGAAAGTTGCATTTACATACAAATTTTTACAATACAAAAGCACTCAGATATCATTACACAGATTTCCTTCCATTAAGCGCTCCACAGACTCTGAGTATTACACGTACAATATTGTATGCAACATATCTACGTTATTTAATCTATTGCCATTCTATTTCCAGTAATGTTTAAGTTCTAACGAATGTTTGATGACTAAAAATCGATAATATGTTGCATATAATATCTAGTAGAAATATATTATCGATTTTATGTCATCAAACATTCGTTAGAACTTAAACATTACTGGAAATAGAATGGCAATAGATTAAATAACGTAGATATGTTGCATACAATATTGTACGTACAATAAAAAGTCTGAATACTGCTTTACACTGAATGTAAAATCAATAGAATTTACTGCAACTTTCAAATCTTGGGCTACATTGATTTAAATGTACGCTGTGACTTCAATATTTAGTCAATTGCTACAAATGAGGTGTCAAAATGTGCAAAAATAAATTCTGCTTCCAACGCATTTTACAGATTTGTAATACAATCACCCATTTTTGAATAATGTTCATTATTTAAGGGGGATTAGTTACTTTTTTGAGATGTTTATATCTCTGGATGCAGATCGAGTAATGAGGTTGAAACTGAAGGACTAGAAGCTACTAGAATTACTTGGTAAAACCACCGTTTGCAATGTATTTATTGATCTCATTACACCTGCGGGAATTTAGTGCTATTTGAAAACAAGGCGAGTTTTAACCACGTGAACTGATGGGAAGCAAAATAAAACATCTTGGATGGATGAATTCAGATATTTGTTTGTTTGTTTGTTTGTTTGTTTGTTTTTGTTGTTGTTTATTTTAACGGTCGCCCTTGCGCAGACACACTTGGATCCTGATGGGACCAGGCTCGAACAAAATGCTCAAGCCAGGCTAAAAAGCACGTGTAACAAGAGTTTGCCTTTCTAGGCAAAATTAATGGGAGTATTGCCCCCCCCCCATACTTTCGTTTCACAAATAAAGGGTTAAAAATACCCACCCCTACCCCCAACAAAAATACAAAACATTTCTTTGCATAACTTGACATACATTTCGTTGATTTCATTTCATTTCATGTTTATTTGACAAATCGACTGACATCACAATATACAAGATAAGGAGTTGATTTGAAAAATTTAAAAACCTGCGAATAAAGGAATCGTTTTCCTACCCTCCCAAAGTTCTTTCTTCTCAAAATCTTTTTGTTTTGGTCAAACATAATCACATCTTCCAAAAATTATGCTTTCAAAACAAGTTGCACTTTTCAACATCCTATACATGTAATGTAGCAAAATGATTCTTCTATTCACAGCTTTTTGAATTTTTCAAATCAACAAAATGAATGTCAAGTAATGCAAAGAAATGTTTTGTATTGATTTTAACATTTTTGAAACACCTGCTCAATAAAACCTTCTCGAAAAACCCCGTACATGTCAATGAATCATTGTTTTATACTGCAAGATGATTGCATAGGTGACTGGAATATCGTAAACATAAAAATGAAAGAAAACAAAAACACCATTAAATCAATCCTCGTACATTTCATGTATAGGATGTTGAAAATTTATTGAAAATTGATTATTTTTATTTGGCAAAGAAATGTTTTGTAACTTTTAGGGGGGAGTTATTTCTTTTGTACCCTGTATGTCAGTATATGACCAAACTTGTCTTAGAGAATAAAAGTATTGTTTTTAGCCGCTGGAGTGCATATAAACACCTCAAAAGAAATAAGTCCCCCTCTGAACATGTCGTCATAACATCGTAAGGTTTCATTTTGTACCAACAAAACTAACTTTGAAATAATTATATGACTGTTTACTAAGTGCTGTGTGAAAATGAGAGATTTCCATGACTTCAGGGCTGAATGAGCCTAAATTGAAGGCAAAACTGCCCTTTTCAAAAGTCACAAAGTAGGCCTATGCTTGTCACAAAAGTTGATTCATGGCTTGTTACTAATGGAAAACCCCATGTGTTTGAGTGCAGTTTAAAATCCTCACCAAGTGAACATTTACTGTAATGTGTATCGATTCTTGATCATTCAGCCATGCAAATCCCTTGGTGCAGAGTTCAGCACAGTGAGTTGTAAGATGGTCAGTTCCATTCCTTGTCCCAATACGCCTTGCAGTTAACAAGCATAGGCCTACTTTGTGACTTTTGGAAAGGGCACTTTTTGTCTTCAATTTAGGCTCATTCAGCCCTGAAGTCATGGAAATCTCTCATTTTCACACAGCACTTAGTAAACAGTCATATAATTATTTCAAAGTTAGTTTTGTTGGTACAAAACGAAACCTTACGATGTTATGACGACATGTTCAGAGGGGGACTTATTTCTTTTGAGGTGTTTATATCGTCTCATATAACACGGGCGACATCATTAATTTAAGTATTTTACGTCAAAAATAAAGATGTCACCCGTGTTGCACGACAGCGGCTAAAAACAATACCTTTATTCTCATTCATAAACACTTCAATTCAAATAAAAATATCATAAGTATTATACGAGTGGATATTCATACGTAGTGGTAGATAAAATGAATTAAAGTTTTAACTTCAACACTACACTATTTTTCGCTCACCTGGAACGTTTTCACTAGTCCGACTAGCGTCTTCAGCAGATGGTG
The DNA here is from genome assembly GCF_039555335.1 of Amphiura filiformis. Taxonomy (NCBI): domain Eukaryota; kingdom Metazoa; phylum Echinodermata; class Ophiuroidea; order Amphilepidida; family Amphiuridae; genus Amphiura; species Amphiura filiformis. The sequence goes on along the minus strand of NC_092630.1, from coordinate 32,742,382 downwards.
ATGCTGTGTTGATATCTTGTCTTATCTACAATCGGGATATCTCTCACTGATGACGTCATATGATTGCCAGAATGACGCCATAGGATGTTACGATGTAGCGCCCCCCCACCCCTGGGCATCAGCAAGTTATCCCAAATATGATATATTTCTAGTCCTTGGTCACGATTTAGTCTCGGTTTTTTTAGATGGCTACAAGAATTCTCCGGGAAAACTCTTTTTGCTCCCGTTCGAGCACCTTAACGTTTTCCCAATCAATCTGGTGACCTTTAGATATCACTACATGTTCTCACTACATGTTCCCACTACATCGTAACATCCTATGACGTCATTCTGTCAATCTTTAACATCACTTTCATTTTCTTATCATTCACAGGTTTAGCAGCAGAGCCAATTGTTAGGAAGGTCGGTGCTAGAGCTGGTTATATGATATGTGGATTAGTGTCCTCGACTGGTCTCATCATTTGTTCATACGCACCCAATGCACCTACACTCCTCCTGGGAATGCGTTGCATAGGTATGTGTTCATTGATTATTTAAAATGGAACAAACATATTGTTATCTGCTTCAGGGGTGGTGCAATAATTATGTGTTCGTCGGCGTGGTGAATTATATGAAGTAAAGGTTTTTTGACAAGCCAAAAGAGTAGGAAATGATTTTTTTTGGCAGGCCAAAAGGGGAGGGGCAAAAAAGTTTTGGCAGGCCAAAAGGGGCATATTTTTTTGGGCAGGCTAATAGGGACGGGCAGGTCATAGGGGCCCTTTTTGGCACGCACATATGGACACCGTTTCGAAATACGCCCTAACAGGTGTAGAAACATACTATGAAACCTTCATATATGCAGAAGTTTCTACTCGCTGCAATTCAGTTTATTACTCAATCAATCTTGTACATGCCTTATCCATTTAGGTCAGGAGAAGAGGATCCAACGTCATGAATAGGGACGAGGGACCCACTTATAAAATCACATAATACGATCCACTCCTTAGTGAAAATACACCCTCTACATTCGGGATCAGGCAAACCGAAAGTGAGTATCTACCATTGTCATTCTGAAAATGCCTATCGACTATGATAGGTGAAACCCCTTCGAGTAAAATTCTGGTTCTGTGCAAAAGAAATTTATTCAGTTTCGTAGGGATATTTGTCCGAAAGATGATCGAACCTCCTGTTAGTGGTTGTTGGAGTTTAAGAAAATCTGTAAGTATAGGATAGAAATCGATATTTTGAATGGATTTCTGTAATTATGGATTACAAATCTAACATCCCTGTCACTTTTTTCCGAATAAAAACAACATACTTGAAACATAATCAAGAAAAACACGATTTTTGCTCAAAATAATAAACCTGTAAATAAACGAACTGGCAATACAGGCGGCAAGTCTGATCCACATCAAAGACACGCTGACTACATTGTTATCACAATAGCTTGATACGTACCCTCTATAGAATGTTACGTAAATAATTCAATAGGTGTTGGATCGACCAGCTTCCATGTCTCTTACTTCCATGGCTCAATTGAGGGCGTTTCAATTTATTACGTGATTTGGGAAATGCACAAGATCAAATAGAACGGCGAGTAATGATTATTTACTTGTTTTTAAAACAAACTGCTTAGGGCGGTAATACAACGTGTACGTCCGATAACTATAGATTGAATGATATTTATCATCACACGAGGAAACAAAAACAAACGAGGTCAGTGGAGGTCAGTGGTCTCAGCTCTTAGAGCGGGCGCACTTTCAAGCTTGGTACTCGCATTGAACAGACAAAGTTCGCAAACTGAATGGCGGCTTTATTTGTCAACCGTAATTAACATGATCAAGGGGTCGAACATGCTAATATCCATAAGGCCAAGAAAAAAAATTTGTTTGCTTGCCCTCAATTGAATTTTAACAATTGGGTCGGTCCGTCGGGATTTCTTTTCTTTTTTTTTTTTTAATTACTAGGAAACTCTAATGTTTGTATTAATTAAGGCTCAACATATGAAAAATCAGACAATTTTAGTGTCAAAATGAATCAACTAATATTAGAAAACAACTAAAATATTGAACACAAGCTCTAAAATACATTTTTTTTACATCTTCAGAATGCAAAATTTGAAAAGAAAAAAAAAACTTTTTCAGGAATTTCCAAAAATAGGGTCGGTATTCTTTTGTACAGTAAATAGAAAAACAACAACTTTGTTTTGATTTCCAAAATTAGGGTCGGTCGGTTGAGGGCAAGCAAACAACTTTTTTTTTTGCCTAACCGATCGATAACTGGACTCATTTTCTACCAAGCAAACCAGCAGGATTTGTCATAGGTTTGCGTGCTTAATAGAATAACCGTGAATTTAGTGTCACCCCCGTGCCTCATCTCTCCCCATCGATTGAAAAATTGTGATCTATAATCCCCGACATTGCTCTTATGAACTGACATCCACCTGGTGATATACTCACAGTTGTATACACCGATCCGACTAGGCCATTACTGCGGTATGTGTCCTCGACGTAAAACCTGTGTATCCCAAGGTCTGGGTTCCATCAATAGAGGTTATCCGTGATCTATAAGCTGCACATCGTATCAGCGACTGTTATACCTTGTTTAGGACTTTCAAAAGAAGTACCTGCATGTGCAACCATGACGGACTGTTTCAAAATAGCACGCCAAAGACAATTGAATGAGGACTACTACGGGCACCAAGTCACACATGAATAAAGTGGATTGATTGAACAAATTAAATCTTCCGCACTGGTACATCCATTGAGCTAGTAAATCCTGGAGGAGCAATAGATTACGTAACGCATTATTCCTTTGCGCCGATTTGATTTTCCGACAAGCTATTCATCGAAGGTACCTTGACACCCTGATATTGAACAATTTTACTTGAATGATGGTTATGTCAATTTCACCAAATTAAATATTTCAAGTGCCTTCTTTATATAAATACCCTGTCGAGGATATTCTATTGAGAAATAAGTAAGTATGAAGCCAAATCAAACAGCAGAATTTTCAATCGCGATTTTCTCGAAAAGCGTGTTGCGTCGAATAGATCACCATGTGATGCGACCGACAATACAGAGCTCCGAGCTTAAGTAGTATACTGTACTGCCATTTTTACTTCTGTTCTCTACCAATATAGTGTAGACAGTATGAATATTGACAGGGGTACAAAGTGGTATATATAGCGTGGTATTTATCCCTGCCCCTATGAATTTTGTGTACACAGTATTGATACGGAACAGGGGTAAAAAGTGCTATATAGTATAGTATAGTATTTGTGAAACCTTAGCGTAGCCTAAAGTGGGTTAAATGCAACGAATGTAAACATTACCCTTTCCAATAAATGTTTCAACAAGAAAATGTCTGGAAAACTGCATGAAAAGAACGAAATCTAGTTCTATTATAATTATTGTTATCATGTGCCCGGTTGCTTGAACTTGAATTTGAACTTGAACATGTGTAACATTGATACACGTCTACGGACTTTGAACGTCAAGCCGATTTGAGAAATTTATACTATTACCTGTGTATGTGTATAATCATTGTTTGTGAGCTGACAGCTATACAAAACGTGGTTTAATTAGACATGTAAAAGATTTATTTACGTTAAAAAGAGTGTTTTAAAAAACTAATTGGTTTCTTAAACGACATAACGTAATATAAAAGCACTACCAACAATGACGATGGTCAAAGACAGTGCAACATCTTGGATTGTACTGTTCTCAGTCACTTTAGCGCTATTCCTGGAGCAAGGTCTGATCAAAAGTTTTAGCGTACTGTTACCAGATATCAAAGAGCAATTATCTACTGACACCTGGGTTGTTGGATCATCAATATCAATTATTGTGGGATTGGGCTCTGTTACAGGTACGTTGAAGTATTTAAATAGTATTTAAGAATGAAAAGTGTTTAAGAATGAAAATAAAGGTATTGTTTTTAGCCGCTGTCGTGCATCTATCGTCTCATATAACACGGGCGACATCATTATTTTTGGCGTAAAACAACTCAGCTTCGCCTCGTTGTTTTACTTAAAATAATGATGTCGCCCGTGTTATATGAGACGATAGATGCACTCCAGGGGCTAAAAACAATACCTTTATTCTCTAAGTGTTGTTCCATGTGGAGATACTGATACCATGGATACTGCTAGTGCCTATGTCATGAGTCCTTCTGGTCAATCATGCCTGGAATGAAGCTCGCACGTTCTTTGATTAACAGGTTTGTAAACTACACTCAAATATAATTTGTTGAACTTACAGTTTTACTAAATATTTTGTGACTGTGATTTTTGTCACACGTACCCATCAGGATCAGCTTCCCTTCTTCCCTTCCATGAAATTAGGTTGAAAAGTGAATGTTGACATCAACCTTGAAATCGACGTTGGATCAAAGTTGAAGCTTTTACCTGATTTCAACCCACTTTAAGCTGATTTCAACATTGCGTTTAGCTTTAACCCGATATAAATCTGATATCAACCTAATTTCAATCTGATTTCAACCTAATTTAAACACGATTTCAACCTAATATCTGACTGGAATCTGATTTCAACATAATTTCAACATTATGTTGAGCTTCAATCCTTATATCAACCTAAGTTCAACCCCATTTCCCTCAAATTCTGTTACTACAATGGTCCAGTTGAATATTTCTAGTCAAATTTATGATCCAGATATCATGTTAAATTTGACTCAAATTTGACTTCAAACTGTGTAGAATCATTTAAGCTTGTTGCAGTGAACCAGCTTAAGAATACCCAGAATGATTCGAGTTCTCCACAACATCACGAATTATTTCAGTACTGCTTTCATTTTAAGGAGTCTGGCGTGATATGCGAGCTTTTAAGGCTGCTCGACCGACTCAAGTAGGATAAAAAACACATTAAAACAACATAATTTTGAATGTCAAGAAAATGACGAGATTTTGCTTACTCATACTTTGACAAATTTCTAACACATTTCAATGTAAATTAGAGCTAAACTTACAATAGTTAATATATTTAATTTCTGGAACCCCTCTAACTACATACATCCCCACAGCTGACACACCCAACACCCCACACACCCACCCCTACACACTCACCCCTATACATGCCCCTTTGATTTTCAATGTTGGAACACGAAGAATACTAATGTACGCTTTCCAACACTCGGATTCTCATGCACAAAGGAAGACGCTACGCTGTTTAGTACTGCTAAAAATATGATTCTGTTAAAGTAGTACACAATCAAAAGATGGAACAGAATCAGACGAAGAAAGAAAATGAAAGAAGAACTTGTACTCTTTTTCGTCTCCCATCTAAACCAATTTCATATAATATATATCAGAGCAAAATGATTTAAGTTCACAGTGCTGCTGAGAATTACGGGGTACCACTGATTTATTGATATCAAAAATGAAGCAACCTTTAATATCACTTTCATTTTCTCATCATTCACAGGTTTAGCAGCAGAGCCAATTGTTAGGAAGGTTGGTGCTAGAGCTGGTTATATGATATGTGGACTAGTGTCCTCGACTGGTCTCATCGTTTGTTCATACGCACCCAATGCACCTACACTCCTCCTGGGAATGTGCTGCATAGGTATGTGTTCATTGATTATTTAAAATGGAACAAACATGTTTTTATCTGCTTCAGGGGTGGTGCAATAATTATGTGTTCGTCGGCGTGGTGGTGAATTATATGAAGTAAAGGGTTTTTTTGCAAGCCAAAAGAGTAGGAAATGATTTTTTTCGGCAGGCCAAAAGGGGAGGGGCAAAAAAGTTTTGGCAGGCCAAAAGGGGCATATTTTTGGGGCAGGCTAATAGGGACGGAGCAGGTCAAAAGGCTAGGGGCCTTTTTGGCACGCACATATGGACACCGTTTCGATATACGCCCTAACAGGTGTAGAAACATACTATGAAACCTTCATATTATGCAGAAGTTTCTGCTCACTGCAATTCAGTTTATTACTCAATCAATCTTGTACATGCGTTATCCATTTGGACCTGGAGAAGAGGACCCAACGTCATGAATAGGTACGAGGGACCCACTTCTAAAATCACATAATACGATCCCATCCTTACTGGAAATACACCCTCTACATTCGAGATCTGGCAAACCAAAAGTGAGGATCTACCATCGTCATTCTGAAGATGCCTATGGAATATGATAGGCGAAACCTCCTTGAGCAAAATCGTCAATCGTGAGTAAAATTTTGGTTACTCTGGTTCTGAAAAGAAATTTATTTAGTTTCCTAGGCTTGTTTATGGGATATTTGTCCGAAAGATGATCGAGCCTCCTGTTAGTGGTTGTTGGGAAACAATTAGCAGGAACACAGTAAGCATGGTTTTGTTTGTCCATATTTATTTTTCAGGATTTCTGATTCTCCAAGATGTCATCTCAATAGGAATCGTTCCTGACTACTTCGATTCCTATTTCAACACTGCTGTAGCAATCTACAGTTGTGGTACTGGGCTAGGAATAATTATGATGCCAATATTGACTCAAATATGTTTGGATATTTATGGCTGGAGAGGGACATGCCTTTTATTAAGTGGAGTATGTATGCAATCGATTCCATTTGGAGCTCTTATCAAACGAAGCAATACTAACCAGAACATTCGAAGCGAAAAATGTCTAACGAACTCTGATCCGGTATCAAACAAGAATACAAATTCTTCTCGTTTTCACAACCTAAAGATGCTAAAGGATATGTTCAGTTCACCATTACTCACCATGCTCACAAACATACCATTTACTGCAAACGTCCTAGTTCCCACCTTTGTATGCGGTTTCACAGGAACAGGGTGGTTGATATATATTGTGTCCTACGCTTCTTCCAACGGCGCATCTATGAGAGAGGCCTCAATCGTAAGCACATGTGGGGGAATTGGATTAACTGCAGTCAGGGTTGTTTTACCTTTATTACAAAAATGTATGACTTATAAGCAACTTATGTATTTGTCGTCTCTGTTAGGAGCCATTTCGCTTGCTTTGACGACTCAATTCGATGATTTTATACAAATGAGTATGATGGCGGTTTTGTTTGGTATAAGTTATGGTATTCTAGGAGCTGAACTCTTTATAGCTAATAAATATGTGACTTCAGAAGCGGACTATCTAAATGGAGTGGTGTGGATATATCTGATCCTTGGTGTAGCTGGTATTTCCACTGGATTTTTATCAGGTAACATTTATAGGCGGGCGCCGTATTTAACGTTACCTTTTGATATTTAAGCTTTATTTTTCACCCGGAAATGAATAAATATCCAAAGATAACGCTAAATACGGCGCCTCCGCCTAATAAAAACTTTAAACGTCTTCAAGATCAATAAAATATTGGATTTTTGTGTGGTATTATGTTAAAAATTATTTAAAATAAATGACGGTGTTTAAAAATAATTATTTCGTTTATTTCGTTCCATACCATCATAGGTTGGTTCTTCGACACGACAGGCAGTTTCACACTATCGTTTGCCTTGTTATCCGCCGTTTCTATGGTCACACCCGTATCGCTTGGATTAGAGGAAATATTTCAAATGCGAACAGAGCAGAGTGTTCCCATTTAAAGGTATACGAGGTATTGTTGGTCGAAGCAGCCAAAAAAAATCGATTTTCATTATCTGAATCAGTATATTATTGTAAAATAACACATTGCTGTTTTGCAAAAGTTTATTCTAAAAATCATATACTTTGAAAACTTGCTTAATTTATAGTTGTTAATGAGTTATGCACGTTTTACAAAAGTTGTTAATGAGTTATGTACGTTTTACAAAAGTGTTGTTGTTTCAGCCCTGTACAACATAACTCAAGAACCACAGGACCTACAAAAGTATATCTGTGATATTTAAATTCTTCTACACGCTCGCTATGAATTGAGCAATGCAATTTTTGCTAAAGCTCACTACCATTCGCAAGATGCTGTGAACTACATTTTATTTTGCTGCGTCGACCAACAATACATCGTATATCCTCAACTCAACAGCTATTCTGTTACAACTCAACAAATGTCACTATAATTATATGCCTAGTATTTTTCCGCCACGGCCGCTTAACCTTGCATTTACCATTAACCAGTCAGAATTAATAGGTAAATTTTCATGGGAAAATTTTCTGGACACGTGACATCCATGGGCGCAGACATACCATTATGGAATGCGACCCGAGCACAGCGGGTGGTCTACCAATGTATTTGAATAGGAAGAATTCCTCCTTTGATGCAAAATAAGTAACTTGTCGCAAGTTAATAATATTATGGTAAGAGTTTCCGTAGATAAATATTTTTTCCGTAGGTAGATATTTTTGAAATTACGTTTTGATGATATTGTGAAGAAATTAAGTTTGCATGATATTTAATACATTTTCAAGACACAAATTTCCATCGAAATTGCAGCCAAGAATACTATTCCAATTCAAAATTACTAAGACTTGAATAGCAAAGTCACCGCCGGGGATCAAAGATCAGGCTCAAGGTCACACTTACATTGTGTCCACTTACACGTGTCCAGAAAATTTTCCCGTGAAAATATACCCATTAATGTTGACTGTTAACCCTAGAACTACTGAGCCATATTTTGTAACACGGACTACGAAGGGGGAGTGGGGTTGTTGCACCCCCCCCCTAAATTTCAATTATAAACGTTATATACCGCTAAATGTGGTACCAATGTATAGCTATGGGTCTTCTCTATCAAGTGATACCAATATAAGTACAGATATTCTTCACACAATGTCGCTATAACGTCATAATGTGAGGGCCCCTATGCAAATTTGGGAAATTCTGACTATAGACGAATCCAAGTAGCCAAGTCATGGTCAGGATTTGGTCGGACATCTTTGGGTAGCCGCTAGCACCAACCTGATGTTTTGAGCGTCCAATTGTGCAAATAAAATCCGCCTAACACCTAGAGAAGATGCAAGGACGAGGAGGGTTAATAGAATAATAGCTAATAATATATATAATGGAGATAATTCCGCAGGTAATCCCGTCGCATCTATTCATACATATAGTCCTTTTGTTCGCAAGTACGTCAATGCATAGATACCGCGTATAGTTAATCCGATTATTAATATGTCACTTCAACAACGAATAGACCATGCTGTGTGTTTTGTCGAAGGGAACTGTATTGTGTTATTCTTTTGTCTACCTGTGTTTTCGCGAAAGGTGTAAAACGGGTGATGGAATGCAGTTTAAAATTTCCGCCAAGGCTGAATAATTTCACATTTTGAGTGCATTGTAGCCGACGGCTACCCAACTAAAGGCTGCTAGTCAGGTGTAGGAATGCGTGAATTTAGATTCGTCTATACACAAATGTATAGGCAAACGTAACTGACAAGTACGAGTACAAAGTCAGTAAGTAGCTCTTGAAATAATTTGACTAGAGTGAAATCAAAATCATTGATTCTACTGTAGAAACCAATGGTGGGCATCACCAACTCCCCTCTATGGTAATCTTTGACGGCCGGTCCTACCCCCGGTCAAGGTGCAGGGGTAAAAATTGTATCACTAAAATGAGCGCATAGGATGGATCTACGATTAGCTTAGGTCGTTTGGGCGGTAATAGTAATTACATGTGAACTGCACTATGATTGGGCTGTCGGATATAACTGTGAGTATATCACCAGGTGGATGTCAGTTCATAAGAGCAATGTCGGGGATTAGGGGTCATGTCACAATATGCACGCAGTTTCTGTGTGCAATTTTGCTGGCTAGAGTGCAAAATTGCACACACGGATAGTGCTATTTGCATGCAGGCAATAACATCTTGCACTGGAAATTGCGACCTAGCACTGGCACGCTGGAGGAGGTTGACCTGTTGATGACTGTGAACTGGTCTCTCCCCTAACCATGCTAATAGCGTAGTAATTACCTCAGGGAGTTCACAGTCAGTGCAACGCAAACCAGTGATATTTGACACATGCTTGTGGTGATGTTCTCATTCTCATAATTTTCTTCTGCCATTCCATTTTATTACATATTTATGTGAATATGCCTCTACTAATTAGCACTTGTTCAGTGCCTAGTATAGGCCTATATGGGACCATAACAACCCCTCTCTGACATTACAAAATCCACCAGTCCTATCTGGTGCGCCTCGCTGACCGCTTTGAATTTTGATGCAGAAAACAAAAATCATATTGAGTAAGTTTTGATTAAACTAGAGGAAACATATTAGCATAATGCTAAACGGCAAAAAGGTTTTGGTATTTTGTTAACAGTTTTTTAATATTTGAAATGTAGTTTCATAATGTTTTTCTTGATTTGTGTTCAGTCATTTTAAAATAATAAGGCACAAATGGCATTAAACTTATTCCAAAACCATGATATGTCCAGATATTGGTACTTTAATTGGCAGCAATTTGGTTCCATACAGTATCATACTTGACCTACAATAGTTACCAATAAAACTAATGATGGATAATATTTGACACTCAAATTTTGCACAGCTCTCTATACTGTACAATAGACCTTGTCCTATTTTATATTTATGAAATTGTTTCCTTTATATTTATAGCATTTTGTGTTATTATTCATTAGTATTGCAATGGTTTTAATACCAGTCAATGTTAAAGACAATGTGGTATTGTACGAATTTCCAAACAACGGTTCCTAATGCTCACGATGATTAAGCTTTTGATATCAAATTTGGCATCAACCTTCGAAGGAAAGTGTATAGAAAATTATTATATAAATCATTTTGCCATAAACTCATGGAAATATAGTGGCAATTTTTTAATTTGGCTGTATTTACATGGGAACTGTAAGTTAGCTGTCAGTATTTGAAATAAAATATTAATCAACAGAGAACACAAATTGCTTAACAATCATAATGGGATGTTGAAATGTTTCAGTGCCCGTGCCTCTATAATTATAACCTATTAATTAAAAACTTAAATTAATTAAGTGCTGCCTCTGTTGACTTTAAAGAATAAGACATATTTGGTTGATACATTAAAACTTACCCAAATATATACTATTGTCTTACCTTCGAAGAGTGGAAGACTCTTGTTTATTTTTGTGTATCACTTGTGCATTAAAAGAAAATTTTCATCATTCTCAAATTCATGTTAATGAATGCATTGCTATTGTAATAAGATATAGTTTATGTCCAAGTGCAATACATATAAGGAATACCTAACGCAAAAAAGACTGTTTAGGTGGGATAATATAAAGAATAAAATGCATAATTCACACATTTTCTATTTTGTAACAAAATTTATATTATAACATTATATCACATCTGTGGTAAAATCATAGACCCTATAATATTTTTGTAAAACATAGGCAAACTGTTTATAAACTTTGCCAGCCAAATCTGAGAATGTGCACTGGGAATATATTTTTATGGGGAGGGTTAAGTATAAGGTCAAGTTCCTCCTCCAACTCCAGATTACCTTTGGGAAAAGGACCATACTGGGCCAGATAATTGCAGCCTACAGTGGGTTTGATACAAAGCCCAATTGCACGCGGATATTTTTATCAGTGCTTGCAGGCTGTGTGCAATATTGCCACCAGAATTGCACACAGATTTGCGTGCATTTTGTGACATGATCCCTTATAGATCACAATTTTTCAATCGATGGGGAGAGATGAGGCACGGGGGTGACACTAAATTCACGGTTATTCTATTAAGCACGCAAACCTATGACAAATCCTGCTGGTTTGCTTGGTAGAAAATGAGTCCAGTTATCGATCGGTTAGGCAAAAAAAAAAGTTGTTTGCTTGCCCTCAACCGACCGACCCTAATTTTGGAAATCAAAAAAAAGTTGTTGTTTTTCTATTTACTGTACAAAAGAATACCGACCCTATTTTTGGAAATTTTTGAAAAAGTTTTTTTTTTCTTTTCAAATTTTTGCATTCTGAAGATGTAAAAAAATGTATTTTAGAGCTTGTGTTCAACATTTTAGTTGTTTTCTAATATTAGTTGATTCATTTTGACACTAAAATTGTCTGATTTTTCATATTTTTAGCCTTAATTAATACAAACATTAGAGTTTCCTAGTAATTAAAAAAAAAAAAAAAAAAGAAAGAAATCCCGACCGACCGACCCAATTGTTAAAATTCAATTGAGGGCAAGCAAACAATTAATTTCTCTTGGCCTTATGGATATTAGCATGTTCGACCCCTTGATCATGTTAATTACGGTTGACAAATAAAGCCGCCATTCAGTTTGCGAACTTTGTCTGTTCAATGCGAGTACCAAGCTTGAAAGTGCGCCCGCTCTAAGAGCTGAGACCACTGACCTCCACTGACCTCGTTTGTTTTTGTTTCCTCGTGTGATGATAAATATCATTCAATCTATAGTTATCGGACGTACACGTTGTATTACCGCCCTAAGCAGTTTGTTTTAAAAACAAGTAAATAATCATTACTCGCCGTTCTATTTGATCTTGTGCATTTCCCAAATCACGTAATAAATTGAAACGCCCTCAATTGAGCCATGGAAGAGTGTTTTGAATTTTGATTTATACACTACAGCGTGTGAGCCGGTTAGTAATATTAATGAAGTGACACACTGATGCACGGCGTTTATTATAGCACTTGTGCATGTCACTTGCTGAATACGTATAGGCCTACTCACAGTATTTAAAATCTATGGCCTACTAGAAGAGTTTAGGTACCAAAAGAATGATTGAATGATTTTGGAGATTATCCCCGGAGATTATCAAGGGCTGTGTAATAATTCTGAGGGGGGGGGGGGGGGGAGAAGGGGGATTTTTTGCACATATTCATGGTAGGCCTACGTCTATTAAATAAAATGCTCTAAAAAGGCTTAGGATAACAGTACGCGTCCGGAAACGCTTAAATATGCAAATTATTTTCTTTTGAACAAAACCAAATTCTTCGCCTGTTTAATAGGCCTATGGTCAATAATGAGTAAAAAATCGTTCAAAAACAAATTTTTCTTACTGTAAGCCTATAGGAGTCGAGGGCCTATCCACCAATCTGATGAATCTATTTAATTTAAGGTTTGCGGGATCGGATCCCAATAATTTGTATGTGCAACGAGGGGTGGGGGTGTCACAATTTTATTTGCAGATAAGCGATTTTTGGCAGGCCGGTGGGGGGGGGGGGGCATTTTTGACACGCTGTTTGGAAATTTTATACCCGGGGACCCATAATGAGCCCCCCAGGGATAACATTTCCGAATGGCCCGCCAAAAATCGTTCCCCCTCTCAGCCTGCCAAAAATCGCTTGCACCCCCTCTCGGTCCGCCAAAATTCTTAGTCCCCCCCCTCCTTGCACATTCCAATGATTTGCGGGTATCATGCGGTATGGCTTATGTTGCGAGCGCGGCGAGCAGGAAAATTTGCATATTAAAGCGTTTCCGTAGGCCTACTGTTTTTCGAAGCCTTTGTAGAGCGTTTTATTTAAAACGCACCCCATGGATGTGTGCCAAAAATCGCTTCCCCCCCCTCTCGGCTGGCCAAAATTGCTTGTTCCCCCTTGCGGCTCGCCAAAAATTCTTGCCCCCCCAAATTTTACCCTCCCCAGGGCTCATAATTATTGCAAGGCCCCTAATGATTTCAAAAGAGAAATAGGCCTACAACGGGGGTTCCAAATATACGGAAAGAAAAATAGGGGGTGTCATAAAATATTTTTGATGACCAAAATGTAGGGAGTCACAACACAACATGACTACAGATAGTGTGTTTATTTTATTCCAAAAGACTGATGCCTGTTTGGGGGGGGGGTGCAAACGTTAGGGGGGGTCATACAATCTTTGCTGACGAAATAGGGGAGGTCACAATTTTATTGAAGCCGACTTTTTGTAAATTTGGGACCCCCCCCCCAAGAAAAAAATAGCATGATGATGGGAGTCATTGTTATTTTTTTATTTTTGTAATTTTTTCAAAGATGTCCACCATGTACGCAATTTATCGGATTAATTACCATAGCAATAGGTGAAAACAATTTTTAACATATAGATTGAATACAATACTGGTCTTTTCAAAGATACTAATCTTACTGGTGCAAGTAATCAGCATGAGTCACCTATTGCTATGGTAGTTAATCCGATTATTACGTAACTTCGACAGCGTATAGCGCTATTGCTGACAAATGTGGACGCGCTAAGGGATTAGCGGAAATATTTAATTCGATCGGACATAAGCCTAGATAAAATATTACCGGTAATAAGTGCATGTGTGAATACAGCTAATAATCTATTTATTTGCAAGTATTATTGTGATTGAGCAGGAAAGTCCCATCAAAAGTTTTAAGTCATTAGGAATATTCGGCTGGACCCAGATATCTTGCTGTAAATCGGTCAAATTTGAATAAAAGTAGACAAGGAAGAATATTTTTTCATCGCTTTACTAATAATTTCTGTTAGGTCTGACCGTGTTTAGCAACTTTTCTTTCATGACTTTTTGCCAAAGTAAAAACTTTTCGAAATATATCCTAAAAACCGGGTGTCTAAGTTATTTGGACAGACAATAGTATATTTCGTGTACCAGTTGGTAATAACAAAAAATTAGTATCATATTAAATATATTAAATGTATAAACTTTGAAATTTACATGAATTTGAAGAGCAGAGCTTCGAAATGTAGCTAAGTCAGGTGATGTGAAATTCTGCTGCGTGACCCCCTCTGCGTGGTAGAATTATATTCATAAAACATTGAATTTAACAGATATCATGGGTAGCCAACCACGATTTATCAGCATTTAAAATATATGTTAATTAACAAAGATAAATAATAAAGAGTACAAATGGCAATTAACTAGTAAACAAGCCTGAAATCTTATAATGTTGCCACGTGATTTCCCGAACACATGATATGTCAACATGTGACCACTATTCAGATTTACCGTAAATATTTGGAGTATGCTTGCACATCATGCACATACACTGTGCATTTCTTTACTTCCGTATAAAATCAATAATTCATGCTGGGAGCCAAGTAACATTGTCTGCTCAGTGCAAATTGGTATTTTATTTTACTTGAGAGCATAATAGAAATACATAAAGACGAATAAGGCGCCATGATGGAAGGTCAGGTCGGGTATCAAAGGTTATTATAACTTAAATACTACTTGTATTTCCCACCTTGCCTCTGTCACATATGTCCTTCATATTATTGACAGCAAGTCCTAATTTTGACTTTGCTATTGCAAAATGTCATTTCATATCAAATTAGTAGACTTTCTTTGAAAAAACATATCACTGGTGCCTGATGGGAATACCCGTCCGCCATTTCATTAAACTGGATCGTTTTCGCCTGTTTTGTGCCCAGATGTATTGGGGGCGCGCTATACTCTCATTGAACAGGCAAAGTTCGCAAAACTAACAACGTTGTTATTTGCCAAACTCAATTAACATGATCCAAGGGGTCGAACATGAATTATTCATAACGAGCTATAACGGATCGATAACTGGCCTCACTTTCTAGCTAGTAAACCAGCTGAATTTTTCATAGATTTTGCGTTGCTAATAGAACAACCGTGAATTTAGTGTCACCCCCTTGATATCACTCGCGCAAAATTTTAAGCAGAGTAATTTACTGTGTGATATCATCATGGCTGCAGCTGTAAATGTTAATATAAATAAACGCAATAGAGGGGTCAATTGGAATGACAAGGAAACATTGGCTGTCCTCAATATATTTGGAAAGATACGGAAAGTATTTCTGAGATAAAAAAAAGCTTTGGGAGGAGATTGCCACGCTATTACATGACAAGGGGGCATTCCCCATTGGGATGACCTACACGAGTTTCTAGGGGGGTAGCACATGTAAACCCTCCAGAGGGCTCGGGGGGGGCAGTATGGCCCTGGATGTAGATGGAGATGACATTTATTAAGCCATAAGCATGATAACAGAAAGGCATGCAATTGGATTTTATAAGATGATTAGGGGGGGTCCCAAATATACGGAAAGAAAAATAGGGGGTGTCATAAAATATTTTTGATGACCAAAATGTAGGGAGTCACAACACAACATGACTACAGATAGTGTGTTTATTTTATTCCAAAAGACTGATGCCTGTTTGGGGGGTGCAAACGGTGGGGGGTCATAAAATCTTTGCTGACGAAATAGGGGAGGTCACAATTTTATTGAAGCCGACTTTTTGTAAATTTGGGACCCCCAAGAAAAAAATAGCATGATGATGGGAGTCATTGTTATTTTTTTATTTTTGTTATTTTTCAAAGATGTCCACCATGTAGGGCCTACATGTAAAAAATGCGATATAGAGCTAAGTCTACTGTAAAATGGGACTACTTTGTCAAACTAAAATAATAATAATAACAATAACAAGTGAAAGTGAATTTTCAGTGAAAAAATTTAAAATCGGGTTAAATTTTCTGATGATGCTCATGTAGAAAGGAGGGATTTATGACCGGTAATAGGCTTATCGGACATAACACATCGGACATACGCTGGCGAAGTTACGCAATTTATCGGATTAATTACCATAGCAATAGGTGAAAACAATTTTTAACATATAGATTGAATACAATACTGGTCTTTTCAAAGATACTAATCTTACTGGTGCAAGTAATCAGCATGAGTCACCTATTGCTATGGTAGTTAATCCGATTATTACGTAACTTCGACAGCGTATAGCGCTATTGCCGACAAATGTGGACGCGCTAAGGGATTAGCGGAAATATTTAATTCGATCGGACATAAGCCTAGATAAAATATTACCGGTAATAAGTGCATGTGTGAATACAGCTTATAATCTATTTATTTGCAAGTATTATTGTGATTGAGCAGGAAAGATGTGATACTGCATGTATTTTTTTTTATAGTAGTCTACTTGCCGGCGCGGCGTCAGGTCATGGAGGTAGTAGAGAAGGAGAAAGCTCGCACGCATTCTATTGTACACTCATAATTGCCGCCCTTTGAGGTATCCAGATCAACGTTTTGATTATGTAACACGATTATCACTTATAATCTTTTGTGTTGTATACATGCATGGTCGCACACTTGTGCGCGCTATAAATATGCTGAAACAGCATAAGTTATTCTAACTTGATGAAAATGATGCACATTATGCTTCACATTTCTTTCATTGCCTAGTTTAAAAGAGGGCACATGACGCGGTATATTTTGAAACCTCGGGGGAGGAACAATTGTTAAAGTTTTGGGTAAACAAATAAAATCGGACCAACCCGGGCAGTACCGGGCAACACTGAGATACATCTCGTTTGATGGGAGAATTCCTCAACTTAACAATGTGCAATTTGGTTTAATAAGATCTTCGTATTTTTAAAACAGTGGTAAAACCAATTTTACCCGTCCTTAAAATGTGTGTGAACTGCACCGTTCCATAATAAACTGTTTAGAAACATTCTGGAACAACATGTTTCGACATATAGTCTCAGGACATATTAATCGTAAAAAACATCATATATAAAATGAAAAATGAATGTTCAAGTTCAACAGCTAAGTAAATGTATGCGCATCCATAATACATGTTTTGCGCATACGTGATTTACTTGTTACTAAATATGAACCCCCCCCATTAGACGGAGTCATTCCAGAAATGATCGGCAATGATCATTAGATCAAAGGTATATCTGTCTCTATTGTGTTTACAATAGGATTTACGTAATGAGCTTAACGCGAGCTCACTCCTTCTCTACTACCTTCATGGTCAGGTATACCAGAGAAGATGTAATAAAGAGGAGGGTCAACAGAATTATATCCTTGAGATAATCCCGTAGGTAATCCTGTCGCATCTATTCATAGTCCTTTATTCTCAAGTAGTTAAACATCCACTTGAAATATCCTATGATGTTATGTGTGTGACCGCCCATGGTTGACCGATTTTCACTTCAGAATTGGAAATATTTCCAATGTTTCTATAGAGAATTTGTTGAAAAGTATGAAACGCGTGTGTTAAGGACCTGCTGCTTGGATGGAATACCACATGTGGATAATACAAGAAAGAAATCGAGTGCTGTAAAATTTTCCCCCAAATCCGCCCTTTTTTTGTAAATATATACATTTCTAAAGAAGAAATTTTTAGGATTTTTTAGTGAGGTGACGATTGTTGATCATTTCTATTTTATTATTTTATGTATTTTCCTGTCATTTCCTGCAAACCTAATAAAGATATTCTGATAATTGAAAACGTTCTTTATCATAAATAATAGAGGCTGAAAGTGGCAACAAGCAGCAAAAATTATAATTTGCCATGGAACTTCAGTCATATTTTATCCGAAATCTGACAAGATGACAGGGTCTGCATGCATGGTGTGCATGGCATGATGACATGCACACACTGACCTATCCCTAAAAGCAGTTAGCTGCAACTTGTGTATCACACCCATCCCGGGTTCAAACCCCATTGTGGTATTCTATTGTAAAGCAGCTAAATAGGGTGATTCATCATTTACTTTGAATGAGCGGTCTCACACATATTTTGTTTGAGGATAGCTTGTTCAACCTCCTCTTTATTACATCTTCTCTGGGTATACATAGAATTTTTTTTATGGTGATGACATGGACGTACTGATCATTATCAGAGAAGATGTAATAAAGAGGAGGGTCAACGGAATTATATCCTTGAGATAATCCCGTATGTAATCCTGTCGCATCTATTCATAGTCTTTTATTCTCAAGTAGTTAGACATCCACTTGAAATATCCTATGATGTTATGTGTGTGACCGCCCATGGTTGACCAATTTTCATTTCAGAATTGAAAATATTTCCAATGTTTCTATAAAGAATTTGTTAAAAAGTATGAAAAGCGTGTGTTAAGGACCTGCTGCTTGGATGGGATACCACATGTGGATAATACAAGAAAGAAATCGAGTGCTGTAAAATTTCCCCCCAAATCCACTGTTTTTTGTAAATATATAAATTTCTAATGAAGAAATTTTTAGGATTTTTTTTAGATAGGTGATGATTGTTGATCATTTCTATTTAATTATTTTATGTATTTTCCTGTCATTTCCTGCCAACCTAATAAAGATATTCTGATAATTGATAACATTCTTTATCATAAATAATAGAGTCTGAAAGTGGCAACAAGTAGCAAAAATTATAATTTGCCATGGAACTTTGATATTTTATCTGAAATCTGACAAGATGACAGGGTCTGCATGCATGTTGTGTATGGCATGATGACATGCACACACTGACCTATCCCTAAAAGCAGTTAGCTGCAACTTGTGTATCACACCCATCCCGGGTTCAAACCCTATTGTGGTCTTCTATTGTAAAGCTGCTAAATAGGGTGATTCATCATTTACTTTTGAGTGTGCGGTCTCACACATATTCTGTTTGAGGATAGCTTGATCAACCTCCTCTTTATTACATCTTCTCTGTCATTATGTATGATGCAAACTCATAAGTGTTGTGCGTTTGGCAATTTGGGAGGGTTGGGGGTTCAAAATGACCCCATAGGATTATAAAATCAAAATTTCAATTGGCCTAATACCTCTTTCAAATATATCAAATTATTTACATGAATAAAAAAATAATAATTAAATAAATAAATTGAGCAAATTGTAGCGTAGCATTAAAATCATAAATATAACCATTGCTGGCAGGAGGACTCGAACCAACGATATTGACATTAGCAGTCTGATGCTCTACCACTGAGCTATGACATCATCTAGTGATGAGGGTCGAGTTTTTAGCTTATACAGTGTTTGTCTGTAATAATGCCGCCTCGTGAAAGAAATAAATATAAAATCTCAATTTTTAATTTAAATTTATTTGATAATTTTCTAACATATATTTTCTTTAGAGCAGGGACAAATATTTCCCCTTTTATCCATTTGACCGCTAAATAAGAATCTACTTCTTTTATTACTGATTTAATTCCGCGATTTGTTCCATTAAGCAATATCTAAGATTAATGTCAAGCATCTCACAACAGATATTTAGTTGGCTTTGAGGTCTTGCACAGTGCTTTTTAACCGGGAGGTACCGAGATCGATTCCACCTCTGCCTGCATTTTTTTTTTTTTTCAAGACTGGGAAATAATAACCTGACATTCGCCGCTGACATTCGTACTGCAGAAGCGGAGTTATAACTTGTTAAACTTTGCTCCTTCCGTAAAAGGGTACATTATTTTGGCACTACATTATTTCTTTTTTCCACATTCCACATTTGGTATTAAATATCAAATGGTCATAATTGGCGGTCACTTCAAATCATCCCCAACTGAACGAGGTTCAGGAATGTCCTCTAATTGTTAATTGTTGGCTAACCCACCACTTGAACAGGATTTAGCCAAAGCAAACAAAGACTTAGGCTTTTTACTAATGCTATACATAAGTATAAGCTTATTATCCTCTTCAACAATAGGATTAAAGTTGGTACTTGACTGGAATTACGTGCTAGTGTCATTGGTTATTATTAAAAGGCAATAAGGTGTGTAATTGCAATATTTCCTCTGAATAGGAAAGACTCTCTACATCGAACCATGGATGCTGGTGGTTCGAATTAAGCCCGGTCCTGACTCCACTTCGCAGCGCGATGCGATGCTTTTCAAACATCTCAGCATCGCGCGATGAAATTAAAATGTACAGGTGGAGTCAGTATCGGCTTTAGGAGAAGGTATCTTCCAAACCCAATTCGAAATGTATTAATCTGGTTGAATAGATTGAAATCATTCTCTTAGAGAAGAGGAAAACATATGCTTTATGAATTGGGATTTTATTTATGTTTGGTTCGGTTAGGGTTGATCAGCACATATGAACTTGCATTCAAGATCCAGGGTAGGAAGCAGCGATATTTCGGTCAATTATCTTAGTTTACTTAATATAATATGATTCTACAGCGGTGTTTGCAAAATAGGATACCTTTATCATTAATGGCTTATAGATATCAAGTTGTCTCAGGCAAGTTTTATGCAACCATTCGGCCGGATAAAAAACTTAACTGTGAAAACAAGCCGTCAAATTGGGTTGCCAGTCTGCTGATGAAAGTCGAAGTGTCGACTGAAAATTCCAGGTACGCAAATTTTTGTGTTGTGATCAAAGATTTAAACCACTAAATTATGTTTACTACCAACACAGATGAACTTTCATTCTAATAATGACTTGTATACACACTACTAGATTCCTATTACTGTCGACCCCAGAGGTACATTGATTCTCAGCTACTTTGTGGCTACTCTCTCTCTCTCTCTCTGTGTCAGGTGGCGCTGTGTAGCGCTGCTGTGGTCTTCACAAGAGTACGCCATCTCAGTCGATCTGATGCCAAGTGCGTTGCACCTTGCATTCCCTGGTTAGAAACCAGCTTCACGTCATTAGTCCAAGATGTTGGTGGACGTCCTCTTCCTCGTTTGCCTTCCATAGCCCCTTGCAAAATCTGTTTTCTACACCTCCATGTTTCCTGACAATATGGCCAAAGTACTTCAGCTTTCTCTCCATTATGCCGCTTCTGATGGTTAGACTTAATTGTACCAATCTTGTCGAGGATCCAGGAATTTGTTCTCCTGTCTTTCCATGTCACTCGTAGAAGCCTCCTGTAACACCACATCTCAAAAGCATCTACTCTTTTCCTATCATTCTTGGTCATGGACCAAGACTCGCATCCATAAGTGGCAATGGAAAACACAGTTGCACGTAGTAGGCGTACCTTGAGGTCAATGGATAGGCCTCTGCTTTTCCATATGCTTGCCATGCCCTGCGCAGTTGTCCTTGCAATAGCCAGTCTTCTCTTAATTTCAGTTGTGCTGTCACCACTGTTGTTAATCATTGAACCCAGATACTCAAATTGCTTCACCTCCTCAATCTGCTGTCCATCTATCACAAACTCATCACTTTTCCGCTCTCTGTCTACAACCATTATTTTTGTCTTCTTTGTGTTCAGGAGAAGGTGTTTTTCTTCGCTGGCCGCTTTGATGCGCTTCAAAAGATCAATCAGCTCTACTCTGCTGCTACAAATAAGAGTGGTATCATCGGCGTACCTCAGGTTAGTAATTCTTGTACCACCAAACTTCACTCCACCTTCAAACCCCTCCAAAGCTGTTCTCATTATGTCTTCAGAGTAGATGTTAAATAGGTTTGGTGATAGCACACAGCCCTGTCGTAAGCCTCTTCCAATCTTGAACCAATCTGTGTCTCCACTACTTGTTCTGACTGCCGATTCTTGGTCTTCATATAAGCAGCTGATCAGATCCACAAGATGACTTGGGAAACCCATCTGTTTCATAGTTTCCCACATCTGAGGGTGGCTAACACAGTCAAAAGCTTTACTGTAATCTATGAAGCACGTGTAAAGAGGAAGTCTATGCTCTCTGCATTTCTCAATCACATTCCTGATATTGACAATTTGGTCCCTAGTACCCCTTCCTTCACGAAATCCTGCCTGCTCATCAGATATTTCTTGCTCCATTTTGTTCTTCATTCTCTTGATGATGATCTTCAGAAGCACTTTACTTGCATGACAAATCAGGCTGATGGCCCGGTGATTGGCACACTCTTTCAAATGTCCCTTCTTTGGCAGTGGAATAAATACTGCCCTGCACCAGTCTCTCGGCCATTTCTTCTTTTTCCAGATGATACCACATAGACGCCACATTAGGTCTATCCCTTCTTTCCCAGTTGTCTTCCCACAATTCATTTGGGGTCTGCTCCTCTTCATTAACTTTCAGTAACTCGACAAACCTGTTCTTCACATCTACTGAATATTGAGTGGGAATGTTGTCAACATCATACCTGGTAGGTGGTGCATTGTCTCTCTTAGCTCTCAGTTTTAGTTTTACTTTGGCTACAAGTAGCTGATGGTCACTACCACAGTCAGCGCCTGGTCGTGTCCTGACATTTTGGAGTGATGTTATAATACGAGCATGATGAAGGAATAAATTACAGGCCTGTAGCTGTATTACTTGAAATACTCTGAAAGACAGACCTCGTGCTAGAAAATCAACCTTTTAAATATAATTATGTCTTGGAACACACGAATCCGTGGAATACGGTATGTGGTTGATTTAAGATGTCAAAATCTATTCTGCTTTAATACTCTCACACCGTAACATTTGTGGGAACATTTACCTTTCATGCATGCACATGATGAAATATAAAAAGACCCACTATCATGACTATAGCCCATCTAAATTGGTTCTGATGATGAGTTAAGCTCATAGTGAAAACCCCAATTTGGCTGTGTCCTACTAATAAATATAGTAGATTGACTCGTGACTTCTTATTTGAAGCAAACGCCAATATAAATGTCAATAACTTCCATCCATGTTATGGGGTTGATATTTTGGAGCTTGATCTAGCTGAGGAAAAGAGCAGGTTGTGCAAACAAAGTAACACGCCAACCCATAAACATCGATACAAAGAACTGCGTGCTGACACACAGAGGAGGATCAGAAGAGACAAGACAACATGGCTTGAAGAACAATGTAAGCAGAACAGAGACTGAAAAAACAGATGGAGAAGTACCACTTTCCATGTCAAAATCACCGGTTGAAGAGGTAGAGCACCACCTCTCATATCTGAAGTTGAGCATGTAGTCAGCAAACTCAAACAAAAATTTCAACCAAAAAGAGAATGTCGCCTTAACGCAGTTGTGAATAGTGATGGAGGATACACTGATGTAAACTGTAGTTGACATGACAGAGAGTAAAGAATGAATCAACGAAAGCAAGAGTAGCATGAAACTGAAATAAACAGGATCAAATAAAAGTGTTCCTCTTATGAATTTATAGCATGTTTATTGGCTTGCTTTGTAACTTTAGGGCTACTACTGCAACTTTTGAAATGTGACCCTTTACCATTGAAATGCATTTCTCAATGAGATCGCAGAGCAGCAAATGAGGTGTCGATATTCTCAGTACAAATTGATTTGTCCAATACCCTTTTGGTTTTTTTAATAATTGCGTTACGATCCTTTTTCAGCAGTATAATGTCCAGTTTTACGGTGTGTTACCTAAAATGAAATCGAGTTCTCCGTAAAATTAAATTTCTTTTCAATAACGAATTTGAAATTAACGATGCTTGTATGTACGCATGAAAATCGAGGGCGACATCACGTCATTATTGGTGGAGAGAGATGTACAACGTAATTATTCTGACGATACTATATTTCTGTTCACTACAGTTTTTTTCTTGATGTGTTAACTGTTTTACCATTACATTGCCGCACAAGGTGTGGTAAGTTGTGTTATTAAAGTGATTATAGCAATTTATATGATATCGCCCTTCTTGCGCGATGCGTTTGCTCTTTCCATTATGGACAATGGAATTTAATGAAACGTAAACAATAACTGAAAAACCTCTAAGTAGCTCTTGATCAGAGCCCTCGGTGTACCCTTTAAGAAGATCCAGTGATCCCCGAGTAAAATAGTCCGACAAGGCCCGCAGAGCTGGCACAGTGAATGCTCGCGGGCAACCCAACCCAAACCTCCACGTGGTGTCGGATGGGTAACGCTAACTTGGGCAATGGGGAACAGGCGTGGAAGCGAAGATGTCGGCGTATCCGGAGGACCATGTTTAGTTTTGGCCACGGTTTAGCCACTTCTTCTGCTGATTCGGCCTGTGTGGCTCTGAGAAGACACCGTTTGGTTTTTGAATTGAGTGCAAGAAGAAGATAGGAAATTTACGCACAAGCATCCGAGAGGAATTAACGCACAGGCATTCGTATGGAAACACGTACAGCATAGCATAACCAAGGTGCAGTGAAGTATAAAAGTATTCATGGTTTTGTATGGAAACAAAGCTATTGTTCAGAGAGAATTGTACAGCTGGTGGTGCACATAGCCGTAGCAGCTGAAAGCACCAACCCTCTTTAAAAAAAAAGCAAAAAGCAAACCGAGTAAAATAAGCAATGTATAGTAAAACAAAATGAATAAAAATAATATCATTCCGAGTCACTGATACTGGATCTGTGCTCTAGAGTACAGAGCTTGCCGAAGGCAAGCTACAATATCACTACCACTAGTCACCAACACATCTGTGCTCAGAAGTAACATACCACTGCACTATCCCCTTGGCGAAGGCAACAAAGGCACGCGAGCGAAGCGAGCCAGTGGCTCACCAACATCACAACAGGGCCACGCTGCAGGAAAGACCACTGATGACCCCACCCCACTAACCGCGAAAGTCCACTAACCGAAGGCGCCAGCCTTCACTATTGTGTCAGAGGGATATGGCATGGTTTTTCATTTTTCTTTCTATTGGGTGGAAAATAGGTTTCTTTCTATTGGGTGGAAAATAGGTCGGCTTTGGAGCAAAGCCATGAATTAGCCAAGAAGTAATTGATCTGGCTGAGGAAAAGAGCAGGTTGCGCAAACAAAGTGTCACGCCAACCCAGAAACATCGATACAAAGAACTGCGTGCTGAGATCCAGAGGAGGATCAGAAGAGACAAAACAACATGGCTTGAAGAACAATGTAAGCAAATCAGAGACTTTGATGCAACCGGAAAATCCAAGTCAATGTTTGGACAGATTAGATCAGAAAAAGCCAAGTCCACCCAAATACAGCAAGCATGCATCAAGGATAGAGAAGGAAGGGTACTCATTGAGTCGGAAGATATCATGAAGAGATGGAAAGAATATGGTGGAAAACTGTTTGAAAAAACAGATGGAGAAGTACCACTTTCCATGCCAAAACCACCGGTTGAAGAGGTAGAGCCACCACCTCTCATATTATATCTGAAGTTGAACAGGCAGTCAGCAAAGTCAAGACTGGGAAATCACCAGGTCTTGACGGAGTACTTGTTGAGCTAATAAAAATCCACAGGACGGTATGGACTAGAAGCTTTACACCAACTTTTCACAAGTATATTGGCAAGTTGTGAGTGGCCAGAAGACAAGAAAATACAAAAGTTTGTGATGCCATTCAAGTCTGGGGACTACAAGCAATGTTCCAACTACAGAACCATTGCACTCATCAGCCATACCAGCAAAGTTCTCTTGCTGATCATCATACATCGCTTGAAAGCAAAACTGGAGCAAGAACTACCAGAAGAACAAGCTGCTAGCCGAGGAACCAGAGACATGTTGGTATGCCTTCAGATATTGATGGAAGAGGAGATGAAGCCTTCGTCAGGTTCATTGATTATTCAAAGGCGTTTGATTCAGTCAGCCACGTTAAACTGTTTGCTGTAATGGAAGTAATGGTCTTCCCAGTACATCTTGTTTCTGCTACAATCCGTGTATGTAAACCAAACTGGAAAGATCAGGTGGAATGATGAAAATACAGAGGAGTTCAGCATGACCAAAGGTATTATACAGGGCTGTATTTCGTCACCATATCTTTTCGTGACATACACAGAGAAAGCGATGAGGGGTACTGATGTGGATACTTATGGCATCAAAGGAGCAGACATGCAAATCTCAAACCTCCGATATGCAGACGCACTCCTTAAAACATCAGTAGAGGACATAGAAAGATTGGCAACAGCGATAGATTTGACTGGCAAAGATATGAATCTCATACTTGATGTAAAGGAAACAAAACCTTGTTGCAGAGGCAGAAGATAAAGAGTTTACAACATCACAATAGATGGAGAATAAGTTGAACAGGTATACCACTTGAAGTAACTCGGTTCGGAGAAAACATCCAATGCAAACTGCACAGCAGACATCAAAGCCAGGATTTGGAATGGCCAAAGGAAGAATGATTGAGCTTTAGGATCTGTGGAATGATTGACACCTTGCAACGGAACTGAAAATGAAACTGATCAAGATACTGGTATGGAGTGTACTCCTTTGTGGCTTGGAGGGCTGGACTACGACTAAAGCAGATGAGAACCTGGTGCTTGCTGCTGAAATGTGGTTCTGGAGAGAATGCTAAACATCAATTGGAAGGAGAAAAGAACAAACAGAAGCATCCTTGAGGAACTTGGTGTGAAGAGACAACTGCTTGGAGAGTTGGTAACAAGTAAGTTATTAAACCTACCTTGGCACATCCTCAGAGGAAGTGGCAATGCACTAACACTCCAGGTAATCATGGTAATAGGAGGAAAGGTTAAAGTGAAAAGGAAGAGAGGACGACAGGAGAAACAATGGTTTGACAACATCCAAGAATGGACAGGAATGAACCTAGTGCAAGCCAATCATCTACAAATAATCCCGGTCATAAGTAGTTGGAACACTTGTGTCAAAGTAGGACTGTTTGAAACCGTATTTCTGTTATACTTGACATAATTATTGAAATTTCGCTTTCTTTGGTGTGAAGTCTGAACCCTTCCCCCCCCCCCTTCCCCGCCAATCAATGTTGGATGTTTCTAGGGGTGCATTACCAAAAGAACAACTAGCAACATTGATCGGGGGAATAGGGGCATATTTGAAGCACCCATGTTAAAGTGTTCAAACAATTATGACCAGGTTTTGTAGCTCAGAACAGAACAGCTTGGAAGAAAGAGATAAGGAGATGCAGCCAGAATCGTCAGTAGTGACGGCGGCCGAAGACGAAGAGCAGTTCATTCAGCTAACTCAGTTGTCAGTTTGGTTGTTGCCGGTTCTTCATGGCGAGTATGGTTCCCAACGGAGTACCTTTGTTGCAGATGGACATTTTATTGAGAAAGGACCTATACAGTATGTTATTGTACAAGCAATGCAATAAAAAAAATTCCACAGCCCCCGAATGAAAAGTATTTAATTATCTTTGTAATCACTCAAAAAGCATTTTGTGTGAATTTTACATCATAACTAAGTGCTATTCAATTTTTATGGGCCTTTTTATTTTACATGTAAAGTCTATGGTGGTGACGATTAGAAATGGACGGCAATATTAAAAAACACTCATTTTGGGCCATTTTATACACTAAAATGACCATAAAAAAGAATAGCACTTAGTTCGGATGTAAAATTCACACACAATGCTACCTGATGCAAACCTCATGAGTACAAACATAATTAAATACATTTCATTCGGAGGCTATAGCAAAAACAAAAAATGTCCTATACCTTTGTAACCTTAATGGTTATGGAACAAAGGTGTGGGGGTTTAATGCAGATTGTTGTTAAGTACTGCTATGGCAATATTAAATCCCACAGTGAGTATTGCACCCAATTGGGAAACTGTCAATGAATCCAGTCCAAGTGTTGATTATATTGGACTCTTTAACTCTGTACAAAGTATAGGGAGGGATTTTCTTAAAACATAATACAAAATATTAGACTACGTCGAGTCCGATATTTTAAAACCCATAGCGAGGCTAATAGACTAGTTCTATTTTGGAAAAATCGCGTTCCTACCGGCAAGTTTGCGTAAAAGTTAGCAACCAGCTTATTTTGGTTAATTTGGTTATTCTGTTGTTCTATGTTTCTCCTGTAAAAATACCCTGACCCGCTAACTTAGGTGATCCATTTCACCAGGTCATTTGGACTGGTTGAAGTTTTGTCAGCGTTATCTCTCCGATTTACAGCTGTTAATGCCTAGATACGATTGACACAAAAACAAAATGTCTATTTTCAGAGTATTTAGATTCGTTCCATTTAGTTTGGACATGGTTAGTGTGCAGTGTGGTCAGTGTGTCTATGTCATATCTTTTATATCGAGGAGGATTATGGGAGAATAACTGTTTCTGCTAGACTGCAAACATTTCAGCATCAAGTTTTGCCAGTTTTTTTCATTCTTCTTTTGGTGACGAAAAAAAACTAATGGTCAGATGAAAGTACATTGAAGGCTGTATCTCGGCCTCAAGGTGCTTCTTAGAAGTACTTAGTCCATCTTCGTCACACTTTGAAAGCGTCAGTATAAAAATGGCTTTAGAACGTCAACAACGAGGATGAACGAGTACTCCAATCAGCACACGGATAATATTCACACTAGTAACCCTTTGAGAATTGGTTTGCAATACGATCATGATAACAACATGGAATTCTAAAAAGACAATAGTTTTGCTTTCTTCATCAAGATAAAAGCTTTCTCCAAATCATGTTTCATGTTCCGCGTGTTCATGAATGGAATTTTCCAGGTCGAGATGACACAATTCAATAGGTACTGATATCACCTGTAGTTAACCCAGATATATTTCTATTTGTTGTTCTTTTACTTCAAAATATGTTTGTGATTATGATCATTTGTCATCAGAATATGAAAACGAACTAGGTTTGTTAGGGAATACCAAAATGCACTAATATGGTTACTATACTGCGCCAATAAAGTAACCTTACACTTGGAAAAATAATCACAATTTCAAAACTAAACAAATTTGGGGTAAATTTTTTTAAATAGATTTATTATCTAATCCTGCACATTATGACACCACATTGAATCCAATGTGACCTCTAGAAGTAAAGTTACAAGCAATTGAATAGACGAGGGTCCAGTTTTAAAAGTGACAAACTGGCCTATACAAGGCGCAAAAAAGATTCCAACAAGCGAAACAAAGAGACAACACAGTTTTTTTCAAAAAAGCGTTATTTAAAGCAGTTCATAACTTTCATTTTATTTGTCAGTTCTTTTGTTTCAGTTTTCTTTTGTTCCTTTTGTTTAAAATTAAAGCCAAACGCATAAATTAGCCATTCACCACTCTCAACCCAGATGTCTAGTCTGTGGAGTTTTGAATAGGCCAGTTTGTCACTTTTAAAACTGGACCTTCGTCTAATCAAATCGTTATGAATTCGGCAGACGGCCGAATCCGGATTCGGCTTTTGGTAAATTCATTTTTGGCATGCATTACTTTTGAATTAGAGAACAAGGGATCAATGCTTTACCTATAGATGGTGGCATATCGATTTTTTTAACGGTTATCGTCTTTGACCGTACTGTGAGTCACCGTTAGCTAACCCTGTATGCCGCCCTCTTTTGAATACTTATCATCTGATCTCCGTTACAAAATTGACATGCTGCCCTCTATCATGTATAGCATTGATCCCTTATTCTCAAATTCAAAAGTAATGAATGCGTAAAATGAATTTACCAAAAGCCGAATCCGGATGTCTGCCGAATTCATAACGAAATGCTTGTAACTTTGCTTCTTGAAGTCACATTGGATTCAATGTGGTGTCATAATGTGCAGGATTATGTAGTGCATCTATTAAAAACAACAAATTTACCCCCAATATTGTTCAGTTTGGAAATTGTGATTATTTTTCCAAGTGTAAGGATACTTTATTGGCGCAGTGTATATTCTTAAGAGATATTGCGATTGGCACTCTCATCCACATATCCATATCAATACGAAGATTTTTAAAGGAAGATGTTTTAGCGTCATTGTGAATGCTAACTTTCTTAGTGTTTTTGCTTTGACGGTATAAATTAAATTGAATCCCTTTGTTGGTTTATACCATTTAGATTACTATCTTTTTTTTTTTTTTTTTGGCTTTCAGTTAGAGGATTCACTTGATGACATATGTCATGCTTTGTATTGTTTGTATTAGTTTATGTCTCTGGTTCATGTATCTGTATATTTTTTTGGTAAAGCGTTCCGTTCTTTGTGGGGCGCTCAATAAATGTTGTTTTGTGTTGCGTTGTGTTGTGTTGTGTTGTGTTGTGTTGTGTTGTGTTGTGTTGTGTTGTGTTGTGTTGTGTTGTGTTGTGTTATGTTATGGTAATAAAAAAACTGTTAAAAGAAATCAAAGACGTCTTGGGAGTAAAAAGTGTAGTGTAATGAATGACTGCCGTAATTTTAACCAATGCAAAAATAATGCAAAAACAAAAATGTGATCCATCGACATTACTATGTGCCACATAGTATTATACAGCTCGTATAGGAGAAATCAATATGAAACTTTTTATAGATGAAAAGTGGGTCACAATGATTGAATCCAGATAAGAACAGCCTCTGATGAAGGAACTAATATCAATATTCCTGTATTTTAGAAATACTATCGCTTTAGGAACATTTAGAACTCGCTAAAAACTAATAAATACCTATCACGTCACAATCAGGGTTTAAGGCGATGCTGTGACTGGAAGGAAGGGCGCAAAATGTGACTGTACTTCTAATTCTACGCATATTCAGTTCGGTATACATAACATTAAAGGCTTCTTCAGCAACTGGACGAGTTTATCAATCGTAATCCCTAATTAAAGGCCCATTCAGTGATCTCAGCGAAAGTGTAAAAGAAAAATCAAAATTGTTTATAAATTGCCTAAAATGAAGTCATTAAAATTATTATTAGGTATTTTGGAAATGAAAAATTTGGCAAAAAACGCGAGGAAATCAGCAGTATTGACAAAACTGAAGCCCCATTAAAATATGTTACTAATTACAGTTGCGTGTAAAATGTTTTATTTTGCCCTTAATACACGACTGGCGGCTCAACAAGAAGGTTATGTTAGCACATGTACGAGGGTCATTCAAAAAGTTCTACTTCATCTGTTATCTTACGTGTCAGGATATTAAAATTACCCATGATTAAACTCTTAAATCTCGGCTACAAGTTATTTGATGAAAATGTGACTTTTGGTTGTTTAAATATGTTGGTTAAAGTGAATACAGATTTGGTACGTCGGAAACGGTTAAAAACCGAAGCCAAAAGTTTAGTAAGCATCATATTGTAGCTTCAGATAATCTCCATTTTTTAAACCGTCTGTGAATGCGAGCCTGAGATTTGGTTGTCAATCATGGTGCTTGATGAGATCAGCGGGTACAGAAGAATGATTTAAGCAAGTTTAAAGCAAGCAACTACGATTAGTTTTTAATGGCACAATTATGTGATGCACTATTTAACGAGGACTGACTCTCAAAATTCAACAAGTAGTGCCTACAAGATGTAATAACAGGTAACAGGTGTCAGGTGATTCAATCTTACCAAAGTAATCAATGGATACATCATGCATCTGTTTGCATCACCAGGTTACCAGGAAAGAATACAGAAACTTATTTCCACCAATATTTTTATTTTAAAAGGGCATTTCGTGATCCACAGCCTCATCCCCCACTTTTCCCAAAAAAAGTTGAGATTTTTACACCACTGGATACCTCTGGCTACATAATGTTTATGTACCAAATATTTCTTGCAGATTAATTCGTTTAGCAAAAATATCGCCAAATTTTAATTTCGTTCTGGTATACCAGAACGAAATTACAACAGTGGCCTATGGAGCAATGTAATACACATAATCATGCATAACTTGCAAACGCAAAATCGGAATCAACTGAAATTTTGGAAATAAGCTTTTTTCGTGGATATCTACTGAAAAATGTCATAAAAAGAGGATGCTAGGATCACGAAATCCTCCTTTAAATAAAAATGAATGAAGATGCTCCTAACTCAGCTAATATCACAAGATTAACGAATGCATGAAACTAATTTTCTTTAAATTACTTCAATTCTGTTTGATAACATTTAACTTCCCGGGGAGGGCAATTCAATTCTGTTGTCCATACAGGTGTTAGGTAGATTGCCATTCTAAGCCAAAATAATGAGGTAAACCGAATGCAAACCCATCGCAGGTGCTTCTTAATTACGACATTAATTCTGAAGTGCTCTGTTGCCCTACAAATGCGACACATTTACCTGATTGTAATTAACTATAAAGTAGGGACATGTGTAATAGGGTGTGGCGAAAAAGACTTTCTCGGATCGACTTGAACTCTTATCTCGGAGAATTTTA